>NC_141542.1:93390000-93990000 GCF_021556685.1 Rattus norvegicus
CTCAGTGTCATCAATAGGTTGCCTAGCAGGAGTTAACACATTTCCTTAGGCCTGAGTTTCTAAGACATCCCAAATAGGTTGTTTCTGATGGTAGTGGAGTAAACGAAGGTAGTGTGGTTATAGGTGCTGAAGTTATGTGGGGCCAATATAGATAATCAGGCTTTCCTTATGTAAAAATATCTAGGTAGAGATACATGTGTGTGTGTGTGTGTGTGTGTGTGTGTGTGTGTGTGTGAGAGAGAGAGAGAGAGAGAGAGAGAGAGAGAGAGAGAGAGAGGGATCCTTCACACTCTGTTAAAGATGTCAGTAGCTTGGCGGTAGTATTTCCCAGCACTGCAACTCTCTAATGTGGCTACTGTCTTCAGTTACTTGACAGGTGAGTGCAGGGAGCTCTGGTCACTTCCGTGTTTCGGCACTTGAAAACTGTTAATTCACAGAAAAAGACTGTAGTTGTGAATGCTAAAACTGAGATCTTCACAATAAGATTTAGGTTTTGGGGCTTTCCTGGGTGATGAATAGACCACGGTGCTCAGATATCTTGCTATATTTATTTATTCCTTTATACATGGCTCAGTTTAATTATTAAATTAACATGTAGTGAAACTGAAGGTATTTTTTTTTGCAGTTCTGTTGATTTTTGACACGTGTATAAGTATACGTATAAGTATAATACAGATTATTCACCACAAACTGGACACAAAATAATTGTGTCATTCCAAGGCTCTCCAGGTATCCTTCATCTGTAGTTCGACCCCATCCCTACTGTACAAACCCCTTGCAGATGCAGTTGAGACACATCTGTCCTCTATTGGCTTGCCAGCTCTTATCTGGAGTGGCTCATCTAAATGGAAGGTAAATACAATCTTTCAGCGTGGTCTCTGCTGGTTGAATCTTTCTCAGAAGGGAAAAGTAAGATAGATGCGGGAGGGAACTGGATAGGAGAGGGGGTGGGGAAGGAAGCAAGCAAGGCAGTGAGGGAAGAGATCTGGTATAGGGAGAGCAGGGGAGAGAGAAGAAATTGGTGCAGGGAGGGACACCTCTAGGATATGCCAGAGACCTGGGACAGGGGGAGGCCCCAGGGTGGCTATGGAGGTGACTCTAATTGAAACTCCTAGCTGTGGGGGATATGGATCCTGAAGTGGCCACTTCCTATAGCCAGGCAGGATAAGGAGAGCACCCCAGACTAAAAAACCTTCAACCTAATATGTGTCCTGCCTACAAACTTCAGGGACAAAGGTAGAGCAGAAATGGAGGAAATGGCCAGCCAATGACTTGCCCAAACTGAGACCCATCCCATGGGCAAGAAACAGTCCCTGAAAACATTAATGATACTCTGATATGCTTGCAGACATGATTCTACCATTACTGTCTTCTGAGAGGCTCTACCCAACAGTTGACAGAAAGAGATACAGAGACCAACAGCCAAACAAGGGGGAATGAGGGTCTTGTGGAAGACTAGGAAGGAAGGATTAAGGGACCTGCAGATGATAGGGATTCTTCAAGAAGACCAACAGAGTCAACTAACCTGGACCCTTGGGGCCTCCCAGAGACTGAACCACCAACCAAAGAGTAAGCGTGGATTGGACCAAGACAACTCACACATATGTAGCAGATGTCGAGCTTGGTCTTTATGCAGAAGTGTAATGGGGGCTGTCTCTGAATCTGTTGCCTACCTGTGGATCTCATTTACCTAACTGGGCTTCCTGGTCTGGCCTAGTCCTGCAGTGACTGATGGGGACAGGATGTAGGGGTCATGGGGAGTATAGGTAGGGTGACACCCAGGCAAGAGGGAAAAAGGGGGGAAAGAGCTGTGAGAGGTGGGGCAGGTATTAGGATATAAAGAGAATAAATAAAGTATTAAAAAAGAGTGACCTCTGTGTCAGCATGAGGTCTTTGAGAGCCATTCAAGTTTATGTTCATATCTCTACATTGTTACATAGTTTCCAATGTATTGATTTAATACAGTAAATTTGTATGTCCAGTACTTGATGGACATTTGTTTCCCCTACCCAAATTTTATTAATTATGGATAGAGGTACTATAAGCCATTCCTGAGTGAATCTTAGACGGAATTAAGTTTTTACCTTCCTAATGTGAATACCCAGGAGTACAATTGCTGGATCTTGCAATAAATGTACTTATGTTATTTTTTTTCCGGAGCTGGGGACCGAACCCAGGGCCTTGTGCTTGCTAGGCAAGCGCTCTACCACTGAGCTAAACCCCCAACTCCCTTATGTTATTTTTTAAAGAATTTAAAAAAGTATTTAAGTTAAGTCTAACCTGTTGAAACACCTATGCAAGGCATCTTGGTGATCTATGAAGAAGTGCTTTAGAAACTATGCCATTGATAAAGGAAAGATTGGGCCTTCCAGGGCTAGAGAGATGAATCAGCAGTTACGAACACTTCCTGCTCTTCCAAAGGATACACGTTCAATTCTCAGGACCCATGTCTGGTGTCTCACAGCCACCTGTAACTCCATCTCCAGGAGATCCCACACCTTTGGCTTCCATGGACACTCACACAATCCACACTACACACTACACACACACACACACACACACACACACACACACACACACACACACAATTAAAACTTGGAAGACTATGACAGACCAGAAGTCTAGAGAAGTATCAATTCCAGAAGAACGCTGAAGCTGTGCTGACCACTCTTTACAATCTACATGAAAGGCGACAGATGGCTCACCCCTCTATAACCTGTCAAACTGAGTTTTCACACTGACGAATTCAAACCAAGTCCCTTGACTCTTCCACCACAGTGAAGAAGTCATGGAAAGCGAAGTGAAACTCTTCCCTCAGGGCAAGAGTTTCCTAACTGTGAGGAAAGCTAGCTTAACCAGTTCATGTTTTCAAGATGGAAAATATATAATGTCCAAGTTTAGACTTTTTGGATTTTCCCAACTGCCTCCCCAAGTGTGTTTGGCAGAACTTTTCCTATTTTGGCATCCTGAAGTTATAAACACAAATGTAAAGCCTACCATAAATATTTGAAATGGAAAAGCAGGTCAAAGAGCTGTGATGAGTTGTTTCCATGCTGGGCATTTGGAGGTCATGAGACATAAGACGAATGTTTAATGCTAACCAAATACCCTACTGTGTAAATAGCTATGCATTAGGCTATAGTAAACACCATGAGCTATAATAGCTTATGAAATGTGTGTGATTTAGAACCACGTTCATTCGACATACAGAGACTAATTATCATATATATTTCCCATTAGTTGGGAAACTAGAGCCCTTCATGAAGGGCTTTAGTTTAAGGTCTATGGATTTGGAAGGATAATAAAACACACACACACACACACACACACACACACACACACACACACACACAATACAGTAGAACTTCAGAGTAAGAGCACATGATGTTTTGCACGTTTCATAACACGTATGCGTTTTTTACTTACTTAATAAGTAAAAGTAAATAGTACTATTTTAAAGAGGAACACATTTTTTACAATTTAGAAATAAAACCAAAAGTGATTTGTTTAAAAGAAAAAATAGAGAAACAACACTCTCCCTGAAGGATAAAGGGATCCACGTGACTCAAAACCTAAAACCACACCCTAGAGTTAGCTCCCTGGCAACTTTCTGACCTCTCTAAAGAATCTGCACTTTTCCCCAGGATTTTTGCTATTCATGAACAGTACATCAGTCTAATGTTTGACACAAACATTATTGGAAATGAGCCTCATGCCGTGAGGGAAGCCTGAGTTTTCTCTTATCCACTCTCTAAAGTCTAGCATCTTATTCAGGTCCCAGGTAACTCTGCCACTGAGGATTATGACTTGAAGAGTCCTGATCATTGATGACCTGTTTTTCCTGGTGACCCTTGTCTGCAGCTCACCTAGGGACAGAGAATGTGGCAAGATGCCTTTGCTAGAGAGTTTCACAACATACCAGGTGGTGATGATACTTAAGAAGAAACTCTTAAACAGAAAAGAAGTCATCGAAGTCAACAGGTAGCACAGGGGCTGAAGACAAGATGCTAGTCCTGTGTGCTAGGTTCATATACTGGCTCTGGACTTCATAGGATTTTTGCTTCATATTATTTTCCCTATAGAAAGTGCTACATAAATACGGTAAGGAGACCAGAAGCTAGTTGTTCTCACTTGGGGAGTTGTGTGTGAAGACCAACAGACCTTGCCTAGAATGGAGTCAAGATGAAGCATTACACCAGCAAAGATCAGGAAGAATGATTGATGTACACGAGGGGCTCAGAGCAAAAATCAAAATCAGATGTCAGAACAAGCATTCAGAAAGTAGCAAATATTAGCATTAATACTGATGGTGGTAATGATAATAGACTATATGTGATTCTTTTTCCCACCTGGCCCTAATTACATAAATCATCTTCAAGCCATATGTTCTTGGAATGGATGCCTGGTTTCAATTCACAGATTAACTGTGGGGAAAGGTTTGTTAACACAGTTAGAACAAAGCAGTCTGCATGGGCTAGAAGCTGCAGAAGGAGGACATTTTTAACAAATGACCCTCTTCCCTTCCAGCTCCAGGGGCTCAGTGGTAAGCATGGATGCTTATTGTTTAAGGTTCAGATTCTCTTGCTCCAATGAACACAACAATCAAAAACGACTTAAGGGAGGAAAGGGTTTGTTTCATTCTACACGTTACAGTCTGTCACCAGGAGAAGCCATTGAAGGCCTGTGGGGCTGAGAATATGAAGGATTGCTGCTTGCTGGCTTTCTCCTTAGACCTCACTCACTTCCGTTTCCTATACAGCCCTTGCCCCACCTGCACTAGAGATGGCAATACCCATAGTGCTTCAGCCCCCTGTACATCAATGAGCAACGAAGCAAGTGCTTCATAGATACGGCCACAAACAATTCTTATCCGAGCAGTCCTGGTAGGATCTCTTCTTGCCAGGACCCTGGGTTCCCGAATTGACATCCATAGCTAACTATGACATGGGCCTATGGTATCTATTGGCCATAGAGGGACTTGCTCATTTTTTTTTCTTTTTTTCGGAGCTGGAGACCGAACCCAGGGCCTTGCACTTGCTAGGCAAGTGCTCTACCGCTGAGCTAAATCCCCAACCCCCGAGGGCCTTGCTCTTTTCGAGGGTTTTATTTGTCAGTGGGAAGTAATTTTACTGGCTTTAAGAGATATATCACCTTATATAAGGAGGAAAACTGAATGCCACACTCAGAATGTATGCACATGTTCACATTCATACTGCTTATTCCACAGACATAAAGCATCATGGGTAGGCTAAGAACAGATGTATATACAACATATTGTATGAATGCTGGTCCTCAATAAATGAGTATGTTGTTCAACTGTGGAACTGAGCAGAAGAAGAAAATAATATTTGTATCTATTCTCCTGATCATTTTCATCGAACCGTCCTCCATAAAGGAAGAGGGAGCTAATAACAATCATCATGTAACATTTTTAGAAAAGACAATGATGATCAAATTGAAGACCCTCAGACAATAAAACATCAACAGCCTCGAGCCCCAAGATATTGTTTTGAGAGTATTTCCTCATCATTGCCTGGGTGAGCAGTTTTCAACCTGTTAGGGAGTTGCAACCTCCTTTGGGAGTCAAATAGCCCTTTCTCAAGAGTCACCTAATAACTTAAGAAAAAAATGGATATTTATCTCACAACAACAGTAGCAAACTACAGTTATGAAGTTGCAACAAAAATAATTTTATGGTTAGGGATTGCAATGACATGAGGGACTCTAGTAAATGGTCACAGCATTCGGAAGATTGAGAACCACTAGCCTAGGTGAATTATATTTTTATTATAACAACTAATACCATACATTGTACTTTGCCACAGGATAGTAATACTTTGCTATGTTTTCTTTCTTTCATTTTCAGATGTATACTTTTGAGCATAATCATAGATAATGCTAACTAACGATTTCCCCACTACTTGAGCGAGAGTCAACAGTACTTATGTACATGTGGAGAATAAAATACACAGCTATAAAACAGCCATAGCTATCTGCAGGAATGGTAGAAGTCTTTGCTGGTATCAGTGTTATCAATAGAGTTAACTCTCTGATCCAGGTTTTTGAAATTGATATTACTATTTTGTACAAATATGATATTCTGGTTGCAATTCTATGAAGATATGAGCTTAATAATGTTAGATATGTCTAAAAGGATTCAGTAATTAATCCCAGTGTCTAAGAAAATTCACACCTCAACGTGTTTGCGATTTGCCCATCTCTAATATCCTCTGTGCCTCATTGTGAGACTCCATTGAGTGCTTGGAGGAATGTCTCAACAGTCAGTCGGCCTTTGTACTTGACTCTTTGGCTCAACTATGGCTGGGTTGATGACAGCTGCTCTTGCAATTAGCCCTTCCACTGACCCCATGGTCAACCACAACAGCCTTGGAGAGTTTAAGAAGGGAAACTGGCTTTTAAGGTATCTGGGCAAAACCTGATTGTGTGCAAATAAATAGGAGAACTGTTTTTCTGTGCTTTAGTTTTTTTTTTCCTCTCTTGCTTACAGATTCTCCCCCATCCACATGTGACAGGCACATCTGGTTACCTACTCTAGTGAGTGAAGGAATGGATCCAGCAGGAAGAGGAAGCCATATAATACTCCCCAGGAATGCTTAAAAGAGATTTGCTCTGCCTTTCATGGAAAATAGGAGTCTTGGGGGAGCATCCTGAGCAAATTAAGGAGGATAATTTGCTTGCTTGAGTTGACTCTTTTAGTTCAGTAGGTAGAAATATGTAGAGTGAGGATAACAAGATGGGTCAAGAGTTAAAAAAGACAATACAAGAAGCAATTGAAATCCTTAACAGATTGTAACGGTAGGTCCATAATGAACTACACTTCTTTCTCTGCTCACCCTCTATCTAGCCTTATCTCATGCAGCAGATGGAGGCCATGAACAGTCATGCAAGACCACGACTGTTGGGTCCAGGAGCAGACAGGGGTTTAGAATCTGGTTTATAGTCAGAGGGGATAGGCTGAATGACTCTGTGCAAATGAACTTAGCACCCTGCTTTTGGTATAGTCTTCTCATTTCAGCCAGGAAGAGTTAACTAAACTCTGTGAAAATGAGAGTTGAATTAGAGAACAGTCGCTCAGTGATTCACATGATGTTCAAAGACCTGGCATATACGAAACCTAAGTCATCAAATGCTGTCTGAGTGCCAAGAAAAAAGTGTGCTTTATACCTGTTTAAGTGATGTTGGCACATGAGCAAATCTACCCATAAGGCCAAGGGAAAGAGGGATGACAGAGTTAAATGATATCCTCTCAGGGATCAGGAAAGTATGCTCGTATACCTCCCCAAAGGCCTACAAAAACATTTAGAAGAGTTGTTCACCCTATTCCTGGTCAGACTCGAGGAATTTTCCATCAGGAAGAAAACTACTCTTCTAACTTCCTTGATTATATTTGCTGTATAATAACAATCTGAACTAAAGTACTTTCTAGAAAAAGACAACACTATAACTAAATGTGCTGGCTAGTTTTAAGTCAACTTGACACAAGCTAAAGTCATCTGAGAGGGAGGACCCTCAATTGAGAAAATCCTTCCCCAAGATTAGGCTGTAGAGCATTCTTGTAATTAATGACCATTGTGGGCAGGCCCAGCCATTGTGGGCGGGGCTAACCTGGGCTGATGGGGATCTTGGGTTCTATAAGAAAGCAGGCTGGGCAAGCTGTGAAGAGCAAGCCAGTAAACGGTACTCCTCTATGGCCTCTGCATCAGCTCCTGCTTCCAGGTTCCTACCCTGTTTGAGCTGTCCCAACTTCCCTCAGTGTTGAATGAGAGTGTATCAGTTTAAGCCAAGTAAATTCTTTCCTCCCCAACTCACTTTTGCTCATGGTGTTTCATCACATTAATAGTAACCCTAACTAGAACAGTAAACAACTGAACAACCACATCAACTTGAAAAACGAGGGAGGGTTTATGTAACACTGGAGAGGTCACCCAATAACCTGCTATAATGATTAAGGCAAGAGCATTCTTTGGAGTTATAACTTAACTACTTTGACCCATTATGGCTATTCATTATGTGTGACAATATAGAAGACTTTTCATACTCATTTTTCAGCTTGTTTTGTTTCTAAGACACATAAAATAATATGTGACATAAATAGTATGTCTTTATTTCACCAAGTTCTTACGGAAATATGACAGTGGGAACAATCATAGTATACATAAAAAATACTCCAGAAATGTTTGATAAATGAGTCAGGTAAAAGAAAAAAATATTTGCAGGACTATTTAAGTATCGTACTTGATACTCAAAGGAAAATTCTAAAAGACACTTCTAGGAAGAGAAAATTCACATCCTGCTTCCTCCAGGGGCTTCATGAGGAAACCCCAATATAGATGGCCAAAGTGCAAGTCATTAATGATAGCAGTCATTCCAGGAAATTTTGCAGACATTCCCATTTAAAAACAGTTCCAGTCAAATTTAAATTTAAATTCTCCTGTGAAACATCATTTAGCAATAGGCTGAGAGGCCTTTAACCATGGGGGTCAGAGAGCATTCCAGCCGTCAGGAAGAATAGATAACTCTTTTATCTGGAGTCTTACAAGCACATGGCCAAGGAGTCAGCAGCTGCCTCTGTTTAAGCTGCATTAGAGCCATGCCTGAGAGATTTTGAATTAGGCTGAGGGAGCTGTTTTGGCTATATTAGTGAGATTAAGCCAGTAAGTACATGGCTTATTGAAATTGGTGTCCTTAAATGATCTCCAGACTTTTGGACAGGTAATTTCTAAGAACCAAGAAATCAGACTTAATTCATATTAATGGCATGGTTCTTTAATGAGAGTTTTCCTGTAAATCAATTAATTATTGATTTCTATAAGGCAGAGAGGGAGGTGTGCCACAGCCCTTCTCTGTAAGAGTGAGTTTTGCTCCATGATACCAAAGGACATATGTCAAGGTCTGGTAGATTTTGAATTGTCGTACCTCAAGAGCAAAAGAGGTATCTATCAGTTGAGTTCACAGTGATGATCAGCATCCGGTACTGCTTGAGAAAGCCAGCTGTCGACCCCCATAAAGCATTAATTGTCCGAGAACATCTGTAGGGCCACTACTGATGAATGATACAGGATAAGGATAAGGTAATCACACAATTTGAAAAGCATCAACCTAAAGACACTTTAAGATTTTGATTTATGGTCATGAAAAATTTCGACATAGTACATTTCCCCTGGGCCTAAGTTACTCTCTAGCAATAAATTAGGTTTCTATGACACTGCATTAACTGCCTGAAGTCACCAGGGAACCAAACTAACGGATACAGCTCTGGTGCCTTAGCCACAGCCTGAGGGTCTTTTAAAAGTTAGGGGAACTTTCAAAAGTTGCTAATTCACAAGTACGCATGAAAAAAACCAACACATGAAAAAGGACGTAAATGCACCAAAAGGGGAGCACATGAACAGGTTTATATGTTCAGGGAGAACGCAAGACACTGTTCTCAACTTGTAGGTCGTAACCCTTCTGTTTTTAGATGTTAACTAAGACCATCTAAAAAAAACACTGATATTTACATTATGCTTCACAACAGTAGAAAATTATGGTTATGAAAAAGCAATGAAAATCACTTTATGTTTGGGGGTCACCATAACATAAGGTTGAGAAATAATGGTCTAAGGTCTCTCTCTCTCTCTCTCTCTCTCTCTCTCTCTCTCTCTCTCTCTCTCTCTGTGTGTGTGTGTGTGTGTGTGTGTGTGTGTGTGTGTGTGTGTGATGAAGGATAGGAGTTCATCAGTTAGCAGTAGGCAGTGATGGAACTTGATCTGGTCTTTAAAGAAAAATAAAACAGAAGATTAGTTAAGACGGTGGTTTTCAACCTTCCTAATGCTGCGACTCTTTAATGCAGTTCCTCATGTTGTGGTGACCCCCAACCATAGAATTATTTTGTTGCTGCTTCATATCTGTAATTCTGTTACTGTTCTAAATCATAATTTAAATATCTGGTATGGGATCCCCAAAGGTGTCAGGACCCACAGATTGATAACCACTCTTATAAAGAGATTCTGAAGGCTAGTCATAACTTCGTAACTGAAAGATTCTTAAAGGATATGGCAGGGTCATGCTATTTCCTGTGATAAAGCCTTGCTAGCTTTCACCTTCATGGTGACTAGAACCCCCAAAAAACAATGAAGTACTGTAACAGTTACCAACAGGCCTGTGAGGATCAGTTTACTGCCTGTACTTAGGACTAAATGACTAGGTCAAGCATTATTTTAAATCTTCTGTTGGAACGTATTCTTTAGATGAGATTAATTTTAAATGAGCAGGTTGAATAAAGCATATTGCTCTCCACAATAAAAGTAACTTCACCTAATGAATTGAAGTGCTTAGCGGGACAAGGCTGTATTCCCTGGAAAAGTAAAGAATTCTGCCAGGACTGTTTCCAGACTTAAGATCTGAGCCTCAAGCTGTCACTTCTCCCTATGCTCCTGGCTGCGAATTTGGATATTCTCTCTCTCTCTCTCTCTCTCTCTCTCTCTCTCTCTCTCTCTCTCTCTCTCCCTCTCCCTCTCCCTCTCCCTCTCCCTCTCCCTCTCTCTCTTTCACACATACACACATACACATACACACTAATAAATAAAAAAAGTGAAAATGACATTTAAAATAACGATAAATCATAAATTCTTGTATAATTAATAAAATTCTGTTGTGAATATCAATATCAAAAGGGACATCACACTTAAACAGTTAAACATATATTAGGGGTCTACTAGTAATCCAAGAATTCTCAGTAAATTATATTTTTATTATTATTTTGTTTATGTAGATGGGCGTTTGGCTTGGACTCTGTACCACCTATGCTCCTGATACCCATGGAGGCCAGACAAGGGAATAGATGCCCTGGGACTAGAGTCCCATAGAGTTGTGAGATGCCATGTGGACACTAGGAATCAAATCCAGATTCACTGAAAGAACAGCCAATGCTTGTAACTGCCAAGCTATCCCTCCAGATTCTAATTTTATTGATTTTTTTAATAGTGGAAAGTATAAACATGACATTTGTTCATTATAACCACATTAGGATGGGGGACAGAAAGCAATCTTAAAAGAACATTAAAGTTACAACCAAAGGCTAGCAATATATACAAAGCAATCCCAGTCAAGGTGTGGTTCTGTCCATTGAACCGTCAAGTCTTCACTTCGGATTCATCTGATAAGGTGCCTGACTAGTTAGAAATGTGTGAAACCTCTTTCAGACAAGCTCACACACTGTCTGACACCTTTTCTTCCTCCCGGCATGAGATTCTTGGGGCAACTCCCATTTCTTTTATGTCCAATGTTTGGGTAGTACAAAAGATGGAGAAACTAAGTGTCTCTTTAAAATATCTTCATTGTTTTCAGGATTATCACAATTCTTACCTTCTATTTCAACACCTCAATGTGAGGTGAAATACATCTAAAACAAATATAATAAATAGAATGCTGGTAGGAAAGAAGATTAGGGCAAAGTTAGTGCCAGGTAGCCATGAATAAAAATCATTCTTCATAACCTCTTGGCCTTTAGGTACTTTGGTGAGGACTGACACAAGCAACTTCCTCCTGTTAGGTTGAGAGAAGATGGTGTCATGCAGCCCAGGGTGGCCCACAAAATTACAGTCTAGTTTCCCAAATGATTGGATGACAGGGAAACTCTACCACTGTCAGTAATGACTTATTTCCATTCTGACAATTTCCTTTCATATCTCTGAACAACATGCTCTAAAGACATTATTGATTACCCATCTTGTAGTTCATTTTTCATGGTTCCAGGATAACAGGAATAGATTCATCCATGTTGGAGTAGTGGGAGACAGTAAGCCACAGGCATAAGAAAATCAGTGATGATATATCCCTGAGCAACTGAGTCATGGAAAACATGGCTCCTGGGTCACGCCTTACCAGACCCCATCCTTCTTTCCCTTTGGATAATGTCCTCACACCAGAAGAATTCAGGTTTTTATTCCCAGTTTGCCTGGTCTTCTTCACCATTAGCTTTTTGTCAAGGGTCAGGTTTCTGGAGAGTCAAAAAAGTTGAAATTTCTGCCTCGCAAAGTAGAGGGGAAAAGCAGCTGGTGTTGGAAGTGGGAAGCGAGGAGATGTGTCTTTGGAGTGAAAGGACTTGGCAGTCGCTGGGAATTTCCATCTCTCTTTCCCTCTCAGGGGCATCTTACTGAGAGTGGCAGAAAACCACAAATGGTGGTTATCATTTTGGCATTGAACTTTGGGTCACAATCTGTGCTCTGGGTCAAGTCTGGCCAACTATCCTTAATAAAGCCAAAAATTAGAGCCAAATTAACAGTGGAAAGCAAAAAAAATGAGTTTGAGCTTTGGGGAGAGAAACAGTGGATGATTCAGTGGATAAAGGTGCTTGTTGCCAAAGCTTACCACATGAGTTCAACCCTCAGGCTTCACATGATAGAAGAGAATCAGTCGATTCCTGCAAGTTATCTTCAGAACACACACATACACAAACACACACACAAACACAAATAAATAATAATAATAAATACATAAAATATAAAATCTTGACTTATTTTTCTGTTGAATAATTCTTCAAAGCAAGTATTTGATAACAATAATACTATATGCAGAAGTGAACATGTGTTCAAAACATTTGCACCACAAAATCAAGACATTGGTGACAAAAAAAAATAAAGGTTTTACTAGAAGAGTTTGAACTACTCAAAAACATAAAAACTTTAATTTTTCCTAAATTAATATATAGCTATGACAATATATTAATAAAAGTCAGAACTTCAAAATACACATGGAAATCAAAAAGTACTTTTAACGGTAATGACGAATCTGGAAATCTGTAATTTCTTTGACATGAGATCCTGAGATCTTGGGGGTCAGGCAGTTTTGGAGTAGGGACAGGGCAACTGAGAAATGGTGTAAAAATGAGGCTCACAATCAAAATTACTATCATGATCTAGAATTCAATAGAAAAGATGGTGTTTTCAGTAAACAATGCTAAGACAACTTGTTCTCCATATGGACTCTAAAAGTGTGTCTGGACCCCCATTTCACAGCACACATGAAAAGCGGTTCCAGCTGGATGACAGAAACACATACGACAGAGAAACCACCAAGCTCAGAGGAAAACACAAGGAGACATTCCTGGGACCTTACCAGTGGCAAAAATTTTAGAAGCAGAACAGGACCTAAGTGAAGAGACGAAAGAAAAAGGCATTTTCAAAACTAAGAGGTTGTAAGACACCATTAAGAGAGTAAGTACCCAAATAAAATATTGGCACAGATCATTTACAGTAAACAAATTTGGCAATGAATCATATACAGAGTATATAAATAATAATCACAACTTTAAAAGATTGCCAACTAGGGGACAAACCAGACAACTTAAAAACTTTTAACAATGCAGGATAATAAACTGCTAATGAGTATATGAGAAGGTTGGATAGTTCCTATTTGTAAGAGAAATAGTCTTAAGTCCACCATGTGATAAAACTATACATGCACAGTATTAGCCAAATAGACCTTCAATAGCAGTGTTAACAAGGCAGAAGGAACGGGGGAAGTCCCATAGGTTTTTATGAGATTATAGGAGGCTTGTCTCCTACTGAGCATGCACAGATCTTAGGATGATGCAAATCCACTCCTAGGTACATATGCAGAAGATTGCCCACAGATTTACAGCTCCAAAGTGAAAGTGATTCACATGCCCAACAAGAGAAAGTAGATGATGAAATAACTATATAGTCAAGTTGGACAGCAATGAGAATAACCTGTATGTAAAATATAAATGATTTTCAGCAATATAATGTTATACATGCACACACACACACACACACACACACACACACACACACACACACACACACTATGCTTTGGTTTTATTTTAGAAAGCAGCAATCAAGAGGTTGAGGGAATAGCTCAGTCAGTGAAGTGTTTGCCTCACAGGGGTGAGGCCTGAACTTGATCCCCTGATTCCACATAAAAGACTGGGTGTGAAAAGCCTACACTGGTAATATCAGTGCTGGGGAGTTGGAGACAAAAAGATCCTTGGTGCCTATTGGCCAGCCTGACAAGTCTACTTGGCAAGCTCCAGGTCAGTGTGAGACACTTAAAAGACAAGTTAGAGGATACCCGAGATTGACTTCCGGCCTCTTAGTACATGTGCACACACAAGTACACAAGGCAAGCGCACACATGTACAGGCAAAGGTCGGAGTCACAGCACAGTGATAGTTACTTACCTCCACATATTGTTTTCTCCTTAGAGAACTGGAGTCTCAAAATCAGGTAAAAAAAGCACTTCCGGATATTGATGATGTCATGATTCTCAAACTGAAACATGCTCATGTTGAATACAGACTATTCTCTAATTTAATACGAAGGAAAGCAAATGAGCAAAAAGCCTGAGCTCTGTCTAGCAGAGGGTGTGCATGAAAGTCTCACACTTTCTAACATGAAAGTCACTCTTCTATTGCTATGAAGAGACATCATGATCAAGGCTACTCATCAAGAAAGCATTTCGTTGGGGGCTTGCTTACAGTGTCAGAGGTTCGTCCATTATCGTGGAGGAAGCAGGACAGCAGGGATGGCACTGGAGCAGTAGTAGCTGAAAGGTAATTATGCTTTGTAAATGGTGGTGATGGTCACAGTGACGGGGATGGTGTGGGATTGTTCCTGCTATGGGCTTTGAAACTTCAGAGTCCAACCCCAGTGACACACTTCCTCCAACAAGGTCATACCTCCTAATCCTTCTCAAATAGTGCCATTCCCTGATGGCTAGTCAGCCAAGCATATGAGCCTATGCAGGGAGGAGGGTGTTCTTATTCAAACCAAACCCTAAGAGTTTGGGCAGGTCACTTATCACTCTGTGCCTGTCTCTTCAAATGGAAACTGTCTGTTTTAAGCCCTGGGTTTCAAAGTTGTATAGATCAATTGACTCAATGAAATTCATACATATGAAATAAATAAAAGGAAAGCCTCAATTAGTGGTTACCAGAGACTGCCTTCTAGACACTCTAAGATAGAGTACAGCTGGCACCTGGTCAGTCAGGCAAATTGTTCTCTGAAAGACAAGATCTGAAGATGGTCTGTGAGGCAAGCTAGGTTCATTTACTGCTAGGGTCAATTGATATACAAAACATCAAGGAAAGTGGGTTTTGTCTGTTTGGTTTTTTTTTTTTGTTTTTTCCCTTGTCCTGACTGCAAGAAACACTAGGCAAAGAAACAACTAGGAATTGATTTCCAATCTTTTCTGCTTCTATAGATGGGAGGCTGGGCAGGTTTGTCCATGAATGAACCGTTTTAAGGCTACATATGAAGCATCTCTTTCCAGATTCTCTGTCTCCTCTTCCAGTCAACCTCAGCTTCCAGAGGAACTAAGTTAACCATGAGGCTATCCATCATTGTATGTTTTTATTGGAAAGGGATGGATTGAGGGCCTGGCACATGCAGATACTTTTACAGGATACTGACTCTACAACTAACCCATACCCCTTAGCTTACCATTCTGGCTGATTTGGAAATCACTGTGCAGCCCAAGCCTCACACCTACAGCTATCCTTCTGCCTCAGTCTCCTAAAGGATGACATTATAGTCCACCATTTTTAGTCTAGTATCCATACCTGATCTAGATAATGTCCTGTCTGAATGTCCCTCAAGATAACTGCTGTATCCTATCTTAAAGCACCCAAAAGTCAAATAGAGAAGAACATACAATATGAGGGGCATCATGAGAAATGTTTAAGACATTCTTTGTTTCCTGTTCTTTATTTTTGTGGACTTAGCCTAACTAGAATAATAGTCCCAATGATCCTTTTGGCTGACCTTAGGTAAGCAGGTGACCTTTTTATCTCAATTGATTAATTGATTGCTCTACTTCTTGGGTTGGTTACCCAGAGGAAACAAGATATTTTCGTAATTGCACAGATGCCATCTTTGATGGCCATTAATGATTGAGAGCAACTCCCCTTCTGTTTAGAACCATTTTAATTGATTAGTATGTGCTAGTCTATTAGGACTCTTAGTACTATGCTGCTGATTCTTTTGCTTATCTGGGTCACAATCAGGGATAAATCACAGAATATATAATTTACTTTGAGCAATCCTAATCGAGGTAGAATTTTGTGGAAACCAATGTATCCCAGTGTTACAACTAACAATTAGCATGGCTTTTTATTAATAGAGTATAAACTACCTGTTCCAGGTTAAAGAACATACTTATATACCATGATGGTGATGCATCCCACCCTAATGGGGGCAGAAGCTCAGAAACATCCAGCTTTGTGTCACATGCTTCACCTGTTCATCTGTAACTTACACAGCATTCTTTACAGTGATTCCCCGAGTCCCCTGAGTCACAATAACAAATTGTCAGATTCAACATGGCAGTTCATGGTGATCCTCGATTATAGCTACTCAGAGTAACAGGTCTCAATCTTGGATTTACAGTTGGCCTCTCTCTCAATTGAGGAGTGTATTGTGGGACAGATCCTTTAACCTGCTGGTCTGATGTTTTGGGTGCAGATAATACAGGTAACACCTAGTTACCTGTTGCTAAGGCGCAGGTTTAGTCACCCATCCATTCTTTACTGTGTTGACTGCGCGTAGAAAAAAATAGCTTGGGGCCTCATACCTCATGCTCAGCAGAGAAGTAAACTAAGAAAACGTAAGAGAGGAAATAGAAAAGGAAATAATATTATCACGGTCATGAATTTTGATCCATATGTGATCTTGATTTATAGATAGATCAATTGTTTACATCTGTGTTGAAACACTCCAAGGCATTTTAACAAGCCTTGGAGTTAGATCTTCAGTAAGGACAAATATTCAATCAGTAATATCTATAGTGACTCATTGGTAATGATGGATTCAGAGAAGGGAGTTCCAGACTTGAAGAATTGGGCACACTTACTAAAACATTTATTTCCAATGTAGTGTTAAGATGGATTTCAATGTGTCTCTTGTGCTACACCTCCAAATCTTCCAGTTGCCTAGCATGGATGCGTGTGTCCAGTGGTAAACCTCTAGGAAGGCACTTGTATTTATTGAGCATGAGCCTTGTGATATCATTTACAGATATATCTGCCTATATCACTCCAGAATGCCAGTTGGTACATACTAAGATTGAGACTGGATACATTTATGGGTGTTTTCAGTTGTGCCCATCTAGAAAGGCAGCATATACTTGTTGAGCATAATGTGAGGTGTATCTTGTATGCACATGTCCAATTCATTCAGCATCTCATATTGACCATGAAGCAGAGTTGCAGGGAAATCCTAAGTGCTTGGTTTGACCTGAACATGAACATGTCAAGAACTCTTATTCCTCACCCCATGCAAGTGGCAAAGTCCTCTCCAGGTAAGACTTGGAGGGATGGCAAAATCTTTTTAAGAACAGCAAACAAAGGTTGACAGTGTGTGCATATGTCCTTTGTAGCTTTCTTCCTCCAGTTGTTTATAGCTTGACGATTTTCCCCTACAGTAACTGCTCCTACCAAGATTAGCTGAACTTGTCTCATTGTTCAGCTGTGTACCATCATTCTGCCTCCCTGTTCAACTGGACATAATAAACACATGGAGATTCCAGGGTATTGCAGCTTCTCTATTGAGAGAATAAAGCACCAAATCCCAGCTATTCTGCCTATCTGCTATTCATTCCATTGCCATCCAAGCTAGCTTAATCCCTAATACCATGTAGAACATGACACTGAGTGTATGGTGTATGGATATGGACAACTCTACCTCTCTCTATAGAAGAACAGCTTATAGTTGTTAAGCATGAAGCTAGGTACATATTGTTTATTATTTTGTAACATCCAACAAAATAAAATAAGAGAGATTTGAACAGGGAGAAATTCTTCAGTTGCTACTGTGGATGACAATCAAGAAAATGGTCTTGGTTACTTTATTCATGGTTATGACCTGATAGAAGAAACTGAAGGGAAGAGGGGGTCACTAGGGCAGGAAATGCATGGTGACCAAAGCATCCTGCATTGTAGAAAGGGAGTCTGCTGCTGGTCATATTGTGGGCGCAGAGGGGAAGCAAGAGAAGGCTACATTTGAACCCTTGAACCACAGGTTGGCTATAATATTCCCTGGTATCCTATGTCCACTAACTAGGCCTTACTTCCTGAAAGTTCTATAGCCCCTCAAAGCAGCACCATGAACTGGGGACATTATGGGTCTTCATATGGGAACCTATTGGTGACATATGGGATTATAGGGGACATTAAGAAGCCAAATCACAACATTAGATTACTAAAGTCATCTGATTTTCATGTTGGAGCAGGAATTCATTTTTCCAAAAATTTTCCTTTAATGTAACTGTCCTTCCAGATGAGCAAGTGAATTGCTTAAGTAGCTATTTTCCCATGATACTATGTGTGTCCTCATCTAGACTAAGAGGACTTTCAGAGCCCTTCATTCTCACCACACCAAAGAATTAGAGCCACATTTCTTTGACCTTGATGGGTTTGCTCTGTGACTCACTGTCCAATTCGAGGTTCAAACTGTCTACCAATAAGAATCATGATTGCCAGCTGCTCTAATTAGCTTAATCAGGAAAGGACCATATTCAGAATATGATGATTCTCACACTGAAACTAACCTGCAGAAAACAACCAAGACTCCATCACTGCTCATAATGGTAGCCTCTGCCACAAAGCCCCTGGGTACAACATGATGTTTTCTGTCTTGCACATGTCTTGGATATCATTTAGTCACATTTCAAAGTTTAGGGTGGGAATGCTGGAATGTTTAAACTGAGATTTTACATTTCTACTTATGTGTCTCTGTTTTTGAGAAAACAGAACAAGAGAAAATTTTCACAAATATCAGAGGGAAATTCATATCCTAGCAGGGAAAAAACAATATGACAGATTTCTACTGCACAACCCACAAGAGTTTATGCTAGAAAGATGAAGATACATAAATAGAATTATGCATGAATGCATACATACATTGCAAAGAAGAATGATTTCTGTGTTTTGAAGAAGAGCCCTAGAAAGGATACAGGCTTCTTTTATTTATGTGGCTTGAATTATTTTCTTATTCTCCTAGCTTTTATGGGTTTCTTACAACAAACAGTCCTAATAGCATTGCCATGTCTACAGGAAAGAGAATGTGTCTTAAAAATCCAATGTCCTCTACAGCTCCACATAGACGGTATTGTAAAGAATATGTTCTCAAAAAGTAACTACCGATTTATTGACCATTCTGGTCAATATCTTCTTGAGTACCAATTGATTCATGAACAAAAAGAAAGGCTAAGATGTCAGCAGTGACCCACAGCTATGACAACTGCCTATCAGACAAGTTCACTGTGTGGCATTGGACTAGTAATAACCAAAAGGACTGGTATTTTCTTTCCTCAGAATTCAAGGAAAACATAGATGGAAATTATTATCATTAAGGCTAAGATTTACCCTGGATATTTAATTCCTTCAAAAACATGTTGAAAGCATGTTGTCTACTGAGTCATACCTGATCTGACTATCTTAATGCCACCAGACTTTGCTGTAGAGCAAATTTTTAATGATATTACTTTTTTCAAAAGCTGGTACTATAGCCACCAAACTAGACAAGATGGATGAAGCAAAGAAGTGCAGGTAGACAGGAGCTGGATATAGATCTCTCCTGAGAGACACAGCCAGAATACAGCAAATACAGAGGTGAATGCCAGCAGCAAACCACTGAACTGAGAACGGAACCCCTGTTGAAGGAATCAGAGAAAGGACTGGAAGAGCTTGAAGGGGCTCAAGACCCCATATGAACAACAATGCCAAGCAACCAGAGCTTCCAGGGACTAAGCCACTACCTAAAGACTATACATGGACTGACTCTGGACTCTGACCTCATAGGTAGCAATGAATAGCCTAGTAAGAGCACCAGTGGAAGGGGAAGCCCTGGGTCCTGCTAAGACTGAACCCCCAGTGAACGTGATAGTTGGGGAGAGGGTGGCAATGGGGGGAGGATGGGGAGGGGAACACCCATATAGAAGGGGAGTGGGAAGGGTTAGGGGGATGTTGGCCTGGAAACCAGGAAAGGGAATAACAATCGAAATGTAAATAAGAAATACCCAAGTTAATAAAGATGAAAAAAAAAAGCTGATACTAGATACACCTCCTGGGATACATGTATTCACTTACTTACTAAAACTTCTAAGTAGAACAATCTTGTTCTATGTTGCTTAATGGCCTCTTTTTGTGCTTAGAATTTGGGACTAAACAATATCAAAATTAAGCAGTCCACTGATTATAAGAAAAGTTTTACCCACCCAACCAGAGCAAAACAATAGTGAGTTATTTCAGAAGCATGCCCAATTACATTTTTCTAGACCTTTCTGATGGGACAAACTCATATAAATGTATTGAACTCTTAAAAGCCTGAGAACACTTCTTAATTAAAATGTCATTGCTGAAAAATTCAATTATGCTTTAATGTTTACTCAGCTGACTATATTGACATATAGAGATGTATTTCAACATGACAGCACTGTCGAATGGTCCAGAATTTTAATATGCAGAACTTATTAGTTATTAGGGGCAGTAAAAAAAAACTCATTCAAAATCTCCGTAACTTAAGTCATGAATAAAGATTTCCCATATGAAAATGTTAAGATAAAATGAATCTGGTCTTTGTTGTTCATATCTTTATTGGTGAAGGAGAAATAAACTAACAGGGCAGTATTAAAAGAAACATCCTATTATTTAAACCCCTGAAAAATCAATATGTGTATGTTTTCAAAACTGATTGAAAGTTGAACCTGGTGTGTGGACATGAGATGTACACATGAAACCATGCACTATTCTAGCAACACCAACCAACTGTGTCCTCAGGAAGGATCCTGTGTTACCATGGAGATGAAAATAATACTTTCTATAGTCAGTAGTGATAACTGTCAGGACCAGAGGTTCGTTTGCTGTTCCTGATTTCAACACTAGATCTCTTTAGAACAGATGCAAAGAATGCTCCAGAAACATAAGATATCATTGATTACTAGATAACATGGTACAGATTATGTTCCTGATAGAATCTTCTTCTGTCAATATCTCATTCAGTACCAATTCATTCATGAGCAAAAAGGAAAGGCTGAGATGTCAGGTTTTAACACACAACAGAGAAGACAACTGCAGGTATAAGTTGGTCAGCAAGATCAGGGTGTGACATTGGAGCTACTAGGTCTGAAAAGGACCATGAGATCTTTCTTTGAAGTCTAAAGAAGACATAAAGGGGGCATTAAATAACTGAGACTAAGAATCAAACCTAGGTGTTTAAACACTCTGTGCTTAAATCACTTTATTGCAAGTTCTAGATCAGAAACAGGTTCAACTGCCTCTTATCGAAACCAGTATTTGGGTAATATTAGTCATCTGCATTTCTACACTCTGAGAGTGTAAAAGCTGAAGAAGCAGCCGGAGCCCTTCAGTTCAGAGCTGAGGCAAGAGTAGCTCTTGTCACTCATTTCCCACAGATTGTCCTATTGCCTGCTCCATCTGCTGGGAGTTTGAGATGCTGGATAATCTAGATAACTGTTTCTCCAGGTGACTGTGTGTCACCTGGGGAGACGTTCTAAAACTGCTGATGTCTGTTTCCCTTCCAAAGGTTTTTGTTTTATCTAATCTCAGTCATGACATAAGCATCAGTATGTAGATGGTGCAAGTAAACTATTAATGGCAAGGAAAATGGATCTAGACCACTATTCAAATAGTAATCAGGCAATGGTATGGCCACTAAGGATGGACAAGATGATCATGAGAAAGGCAGGAACTGCAGGAGGGTGGTAAAGAGCTTTGGTTTGGACTATCAAGAGTTAACCATGATAGTTCAAACACTCCTGGCATCTGGGTAGAGACTGCACTGGGGCATTTAAATGAGCCTCAGAACTGGATGTCCAGTGGGAATGAGTATTCAGTGACTAAAATATCCTCAGCGATTCATCTAGAGAACTGTGGATACAGGAAAGGTATGCCCTAGACCTGAAACACTGGTTCAAGTGACTAAAATGTTGCTTTCCAATGTGGTGCCAAGACGGGTTTCAACTTGTATCTTTATTTAGGCCATCAATCTGATGATTTCTAATCCCAACTTCAAATAATAAATAGAAATTTTTATTACCATCAGAGTTAGATATGTATATATTTAAGTGCTTCATTGTTGGACATTTTGGATTTATTGAAGAACAAAAAATTATGTTAATTTATCACCATTGTTTTCTACAATGAAACCAAGGCCTGGTTAACCCAAATAATAAGAGGAAGTCCTACCCCTAGTAGACTGATCTTTAGCAATTACGGTGGGACTTCTACCAAAAGAAAACTGTGGTAGACAATTTCTAGTCTATCCCACAGGACCTGAGCTCTGTAGTAAAACCATGACTACAGGCCATGAAACTGAGGAGAGGAAGGGATGTGCAAACTTTGAGTGGCAGGGAAGAAAATGCCATCCAAGTCTAATCAACAGAGGAAATGTGTTGGCTTCTACCTGTGGGAAAACTCAAAGGAAGTTTTTAGTCATGCCTTCATGGATAATGAGTCAATTTATCTGCTGTTTCCTAAGTTCCATCTACTTTGTCTTGGTTGGTGATTTTCACTTGCAGGAAATCTTACCTTCTAAGCTTATTCTTCTGAAGAAAGAGTCAGCTTGTGTTTGTATTTCTGGTTCCTAGCAAACAGCCTCCAAAACATTAGATAGATACTGGAGCAGCCCCTGTACAATAATTAAAAGCCACAGATGCAAAAGAAAAGAGGAAAGAAGGAATAGAAAGGAGGAGGAAGGGAAGCAGAAGAGAAGAGCAGTGGGAGAGAAGGGAGGAGGCTGAGGCAGAGCATGGAGAGGTAAAATACAAATTTCTATTCAAGAGTCAATATAGTCGAGTTGAAGTTTAAATTCTCCCAAGGACATGTGTGTCCTTGGTTAACAAGTCACTTTCATTGCCATGAGTGTAGTGGAGAAAGTGATCTGATTTCTAATGCTAAAATTCTGTACTGCAGATCTCTCAAGTACCTCATGCCCTAACTATCTGGCTTCCAGCCCTACTTTTTGAGAATCATTTAAAGGAACAGGACTGATTTATGGGCAAAATTGTTCGAGGAAATTAGAAGAATGTTTCCACTTTCCTCTACTAATATGGGAACTGCTGGTCCTTTTAGTGAGCAATCATGGCGCCGATGCCTGACGTCTTTTCTGCTGGATCCCTGGGTGACAGATAAATCTGGGCAATTCCTCCAGCTTGTTTAACAATGGATTTTCTTATATTTGTTTTAAAACTTTCTTGAATGATTCGCTTTGCTCCCAACATCCTCTTGCACCTTCAGAGTGTTATATGACACCGGTCTGGTAAATTTATTGAGGCTTTCGATTTTAATTAGTTTTTTTCTCATATTTTCCCTGAAAAGTTAATCCTCTTTTAATGAAATTGTAAAATATAAGCAAATCTTACATGACACTTTTATCACTTGCTCATTCGAGATCAAAAGTCTAACTGTACAGCCTTCTAGAGTTAGACAAAATTCTCAGTGTGTATTAAAATGGTAATTTTTATCTCCGATCAATGGTTGAGCTTTAATTTGTTTGAGCAAAATAAAACAACACAGATAATGGTTCAGAGTTGTATTTCAACATGCAGAGAATGATGATATTACTATAGTGATTTTTACCCCTGTCTGAAGTATGGTAGGAAACAGACTCTTAACTTAGAAACTTAATAGGTTTATACTTTCCATCAAAAGAGAACTTGGATTCAAGTAAGGAAAGGGATTCACTCTTATATCTTTTGCTATGTTTTATGATGTGAAATAGCACCTACTGTTACTTTTGGGTGATCATAAAAAAAAATCTAGTGCACGTGTGCATGTGTGAGCCCTCAGATTATCTCTGCTTCGGGATAAAGAAAATATCTGAACTTTAATTTCTATTCTGAGTTTTCTCACCAACTCTTTTAAAGGTTGAGATGACTCCCCCCACTCTCTTTTATTTTATCATTGTAAGTTAGTACTCTCCCTATTTCATTTAGGCGCCTTGGTTTAATACTGGTTTAGATTTCGTCTTTATTTATGATCAAAGTATTGGCTCACTTTGTAGCCTTATGCTGAGAATTTACAACCAGCTTATAAATGTCCCTTGTCCCTTGATTTATGACAGGGCTCCTTCTAGGAGCTGATGACCTCTTAATCCAAGGTCCGTACTCACTGCTCATCTCAGGCACCAGTTGAAACTCATTAGCCTGGGTACCTATTGAAATAAGCAAACCAACAAGGGTACAATGCCAGCCTTATCTTCAGCTTCTTTGGTCTAGCATGTCAACACAGTGAAAGGCAACAATGTATCCCGCCCAAGTCAGAGCCCTGCTTAGACTAGATTAAACTTTGTCCTAGAGTCATCAGAGAGGGGTGGGGGGAAAGGCAACACTAGTTTTGGGTAATGAAATTAATTGAGAAAAAGCCAGTCTAGCTGTCAAAAGAGAAGAACCTTGGGAAGAAAAGCAGCTTCTAAAGGTCAGTGCTCAGCAAGTTGTAATCTTTACCATCTGTGCTCTGGCTGGTCAGATTCTGAGGCTGTCATCTGCAGTCTTCTTGGAAAAGAACAGACAAGGGGAAAACCGGCTTGCCCAACGGGGAGCCTGGATGTACTTAGCTGGGTGGAAAATGAAAACACTGCACGGTATAAACTCAGGGTGACCCATACTTTCCCTTCTCCTTGACCTACACAAGTCCACGGTTTCCGCCAAACACTGTGACAGCAAATTGAAGGGACTCAGACTCCAACGAAATGCACTCATCTATTTACAAGGCTAGTCACTGGGTGGCTGGACTCAGGGAGTCCTGTCTGACTCTGTGTTCTTATGCCAATGAACATGGCTGGATTCCTTTGTGTCTAGCAGGAACTATTGTAAAAAGAGGTAGGGACAGGCGGTTGTGTTCTCTTTGTTGGAAGGTTTGGCAGGCATCATGCCATCGAGAGTGCTGTGAATCTGTTTGGTTTCTCTTTATTCTATTCTAGGCTGTAATGGAGACTTTGCTATAATTATAGATTTCATGCTTTTAAGATTTTTACCCAATATACAAAAGCCTTTGCTCACTGAACACAGGAACTACTTTTACATGTATTACTTCTGAACAGTGAAAAATGAAAACTAAAAAAGTTGTATGCAGTACTTAAATGTGTGTATACATATACACATGTGTTATATATTCATAAACATTGTATATCATGTCATTATTTACTCAATGAATTTCCCTATATAAACTTCAAACGACCATTAGAATAATGTGAATTAGGATTAATTTTTTTACAAGTGCAGGGCATGCTATTTTACCTGCTGTCATAATTTACAAAAACAAATGTTTTCAATATGAGTGTAACAATATCAGGTTCTGGGTTTTTGCTGTTGTTTGTAAAATTTCAGTCTCTAAGAAGTTTTCAGGACTAGCTAATGTTGATCTTTCCCACAGCAGTAACCCCCAGTTATGAGGGTCCTCATCGGAAGCATCTGCACATGCACATTACCTTCTGTTCTCTTTTTCTCTTTTACCTCTCTCCCTCACTCCCTTCCTCCCTTCTCTCCTTCCTTTCCTCTGTCTTTCTTTTCTCCATCCCTCCATCCCTCTCTTTCTTCCATTCTTCCCACTTTTACTCCCCTCACACCCTCTTTTTTCTCCCCCTCTCTTCTCTCTGTTTATCTTTCCTACCAATCTCCTAGGAGATAGACTATCCATCTTTGAAGAAAGCTTAAGTCACTAGATTCTCTAAGGGAAGGTGAAAGATTCTATCCTTCAAGGAAGCATTTAATCTCAGGAAGTAGACAAATCAAAGGCTTTAGGAAGTCCCTGAAACCGACCAGGTTCACTAGTTTTTATCCTGAAGCGTATATAAGCAACAAAGACTTCTGAGAGACACTCTCAGGGACTGTGAGCTTCATGAAAGATCTCAGATAAGTTTCGCCCGCCTTAAAGAGGCTCAGATATTCTCCAACCTGATGAGTTTTCAGCAAGTTGTGCTTTATAGGATATATATATATATGAATATATTATAATACATATATGTAACCTATGCTGTCTGGAGTTTGGGTGATGCAGCTGCTTTTAAGTCATTTCTGTTCCTGTAATCATATGCTCCCCCTTATTTCTGTAAGAATCTACAATAACACTTCTAGTTTCATCAAGTTAGACTTTGGTCTGTCACCAATTCCCTATCTAGGATGAGAATCATATATTTTATCCCCAGAGGCATGGGGATAAAAACCCACAATACCTCCTCCCACCCTTCCTTCTCTATTCCTTATATAACTCCCTCCTTCTCTTTTCCCTCTACCTCTCCCTTTCTTATTCTTCCTTCCTCACTATCTCACCCACATCTCCCCCACCTCCCTCAGTCTTCATTCTTCCCTCCTCTCCAGTTCTCCTCTTTTTGTTCCCTTCTGTCTTTTGATTTATCTCTCTCATATGTATAATATCTAAAAAAATTAATGAACATACATGATCTAATAACCCAGCATACTTACATACTACCAGATAATTAAACTTCTTCTTGCTATTTTAACTCTGGTAGGAGCAGAAGGTCGTTATGAAGTCTGCTAACATCTGAAGTATAAGGGCAAAGCTCTTTGACTTATTTTTTCTCGTGATTTCTTTGTTATATTTCAGAAACACCAAGCAGAAGTTTCTTGTCTCTGAAATGTTTGTTTCAGTTTCTACAGCCTCCCAGGAATAGGGACCATAAAGTCTTTGGCATAAAACATAATAACACTCTCCAAATGCTAGTTAATAAAACGTTCCACCTCTTTAGGGGAAAGAGATACTTTATTTGTTTTCATTAGGGTGACCTAACCAGTCACTGGTAGCCTTCATTGTGTTTCTCCAGGATGATGCAGTGGCTTGAAAAGAAAGCCTGGGCACACAGCTATGTTTCTGCGCATCCTGTAGGCTTTCCTAAATACGGCTACCCTCTGTTTCCCTTTCTCCATTCTCCCTCTTGTTTTCCTCCTGATCTGCCTCCTCTCCTTCCCTTGCCTCCTTGCTCAGCCCATCAACCGCTCTCCCCTAACAAGCCATCTCTTTTACAATCTAAGGGAGATCTGATAGTTAAAGCCCCTGTGAGATAATTGTGTTGGGCTTGGTTTTGTCATTGTTGTTTGGACAATGGACGTTATTGTATACCTCAACTGATTTGTGTTATTCTAAAATAAACAAAAACAAAACAAAACAAAAGAAGAAAAAAAACACTTTCTTTTTTGGAAAGATTTGTCATTGTTGAACTAACTTAATAAAAATTATTTTTAAATATTTACTGTTATTGAGGCTAGAGGGTTAATGTACCGATAGACACTTCACCCGAGGCCCTGGGTTTGGCTCTAGGATCTGGAAGAAAAAAAAATCACTATTATTTTTAATTGTGTGTTGGAAGGGGGATTGACATATGAGTGTGTGTGTACCCGAGTAGCTTAGAGACACTGAGTCCTACAGGAGCTGGAGTCACAGGTAGTTTGTGAGCCACCAGATGTGATTGGTGGGAACTGAACTCAGGTCCTCTGTTAGAACAATACAGGCTCTTAACCACTGATCCATCTCTTCTGCCCAAGGAAGACCATTTTGATGAAAATATAAGGAAAGTGAAAGAGAGAGAGAGAGAGAGAGAGAGAGAGAGAATAAAAACTTTGTAAATTTAGAATGATAAGCAAAAGACCCTATCTCTGACTTTTGAGGAAAGGACAATGGCCATTAATGACACTGTTTAAGCCAGTGAGGAATATCTCATGTTACAGCCAACTACCATGCAGTCCATAGGGCAATAATTCTCCACCATGACTGCCAGTTCCAGCTAATACATTTGCATCATTTTACTTCAGAGGCTAATGAAATGCAAATGAAAACTCTACTAATAATGCTTCTCATTTAATTAGTTCAACCTGGTGAACAGGCTCTTCCCTCAGTGAAGACTTCAGAGTCAGAATTCCGGTTCCAAGGCTGACAGAGCACCGTCCATTCTTTGTAAGAATGGCCCCTTTGCTTCAAAGTTGTTGATCAAAGAGGTGGGATCAGTGACATGTGAGATGACACCCTTTTTTGAAAAGTATACTATAAGGGAGTATGCCATTGAGCATTATTATTTTGATGCTAGCTCAAAAGCATTCCCTCATCATATTTTTAACCAATTTTAAAAAGTATATTCAAGGGCTGGGGATTTAGCTCAGTGGTAGAGCGCTCACCTAGGAAGCGCGAGGCCCTGGGTTCGGTCCCCAGCTCCGGAAAAAAAAAAAAGTATATTCAAAACCAGATAGTGTTTTTTCCCCCACCAGCAGGTGAATCTACTGTGAACATGAGGCTAGGCCAGGCCATTCTACAGTATGTGTTTGACAGGTAGTCCTAAGATCCCTCCTCACCTTAGAAAAACACTATTTCCTTTTTCCATGTTAATTCGTTGTGGGGCTTTCTTTCTTGTCCCTTTGTTGTTGTTGTTTTGTGACAGGGTCTCACTCATTCATTCACTCACTCACTCACTCACTCACTCCTGCCTCTGCTGTCTCTAGTGTTAGGATTATGATGTGTGCCACTGCCACCTGAACTCCGGGTTAATTCTACTTCTATTCACGTTTTGTCCTTTGTACTAACATCAAGGGTAATGCTGCACATACTTACAGTACATCTATGGCTCAAGCCTGGCCAGTCAGAACATCTCCGCATTCTGAGTACAACCATTGAACTGAGAATGGGGTCCCCATTGGAGGAGTTAGAGAAAGGATTGAAGGAACTGAAGGGGCTTGCAACCCCATAAGAACAACAATACCAACCAGTCAGAGTTCCCAGGGACTAAACCACCATTCAAAGAGTACACAAGGACAGACCCATGGCTCCAGCTGCATATGTAGCAGAGAATGGCCTTGTTGGGCTCCAAAGGGAGAAGAAGCCCTTGGTTCTGCCAAGGCTGGACCCACCAGTGTAGGGGAATGTTAGGGTGGAGAGACAGGAAGGGGTGGGTTGGCGGGTAGAGGAAAAGATAACATTTGAAATGTAAATAAGAAATATCCAATAATAAAAAAAAGAACCTGCCCATCAGGTAGTCTGTGAACTCTTAAGACCATTATCCAGAATTGCCCTTCTCACTGAAGAGGAGACTCTCTTACTAGCCTGCCATGGTTTTGCCCCAACTTTTAGCTCTGTGGAGCATGACTTCACATCGGCATTGCCAGGGACTCAAGGCAGCTGAATTGCACGTTGGGAACCTAAGCTTTAAATCATGAAGCTGATGTGTTCACAGACAATTGGGAACAATGTGTTTCACACACATGTGCTGCTCACGAGTGTTTTATAAGACATTCCAATCCATCTTCACCCCTGCTCTGCCCTAGTATTAACCTGATTTATTTCTTTGGATTAAGGTAGTGACATTCTTTCTTTTATGACCCCTCTATAACTTCAAATCTCACATGAATTCTAGAATATACTTTATAAATAAGCCAAGCTGCTGTTACAACATACACAAGATTTTCTCTTTTTCTTTTTGCTAGACCTCCCCGTCCTGTAATATCTTACACTTTAAGTGTATCTGAAGCATAGTCTATAGAGACCTAAGTACCTGTAGGAAAACAAAAAGCTTGGAAATGCCAAGACACTGAATTATTCAGTGTATAAGCACCATTCCTTCAGGCCGGATCAGTTCTTGTCATAGTTGCCTATGTCCTCAGAAGTACATGCATTATTGATTTCAGTTCATATGGATTGATTCCAGTTATACATATTGTGGCAGTTTGAATATTCTTGTGTACCCAGCTGGTGGCACTCTTTGAGGAGGTTTAGAAGCTAGGGCCTTGTGAGAGGAAGTATGCTGCTGGGGGGGAGGGGAAACTTTGTGATTAAAGCTTCATGCCACGTCCAGTTTGTCTCTCTGCTGTCCAAGGTCTGAGTGCTCAGTTTCCTGCCCCTACTGCTCCCAGCTATGCCTGCTGCATGCTCTCCTGATCCCTACCATGATGGATTCTTATCCCCCTCGAGCTGTGAGCCCAAATACATTCTTTCTTCTTTTAAGTTGCATGGTCATAATGTCTTAATGCCAGCAACAGAAATGTAACTAATACATACATATATGCATGCACGTGTGTGTGTGTGTGTGTGTGTGTGTGTGTGTGTGCGCACGTGCACACACACACACACAAATAGGCTAATGAAAGAGGGAAGGGGCTAGCAGTCTATACCAGTCTAGAGGCTTGAGCTGAGAAGAAAGAGTTGTTCCACTATTAAATGAAAGACAGGCATGGTAGGTGGCACCGTGAGAGTACATTCCTGAAGTAAAGACAGTGGTTTAAGAAAAAGTAAGAATAACAGATAGAGTTAGGAATGCTTCTTAATGTACCAGGTAGCTTCTCTAAGGGATAGATCCAGAACAACGGCTTTCCTCCCTGACTTGATATTATACAGCTATTACCATTGCTGAAAATAAGAGTGTATCCATTTTGGGCCTTAAGATACTGCCACCCACACCCATATGTGCTAATTTGTTTCCTGCCAAAACATGTCTTTTGAATCATGTAGGCTTGTGAAAGGGGAAAAGAGACCGGGCGGCATGCTCAGTGGAATGTAGAAAAATATTCATGAAGTCATGGCTCTGTGACTTCCCACAGGAAGTTTTAGCTCTTGCTTTTAAATTAACCTGTCCAGGTGCTGCTTACAGGCTGTTAGATTATGGAGATCCATTCAAAATGCCCATGGGGGCTGGCTTTTGTAGTTGAGAGTTTGAGTAAGAGCAGGTTTCTATGTGGTTAGCAGAAGAGACAGAAACTGTGTATCTCAGTGACCAATTTGTTTCGGAGACACAGGAGTCCAGAGTCATTGCTCAGGCAGGGCAAACAAAACAGGAATGAACTCTGCAGATCACACCCGAACCTTCGGGGTAAATCGGAACAATGAACATACTATATTATTTTTTCCTAACGCATCTGGGTGTAAACCTCCCCTCCCCGTTGCCAGAAACCATCATGTTTATAGGCATGTTTTACTGGGGAATCTGCTGCTTCTCACAATGTTTCCTGAACAACTGCCGGCGTAAAACTACATCTGGAAATGACAAGCACACAGTTGTCGATCTGGAAGTCGGTGTGTTGTAATAGCTTGCAGCTACAATATGGCTGTCTTGCTGAATGCCAGAGAGTTCCGAAGACACAGCCCAGCTGTATTCCTCTGAGCAGAGTGCTATTTTCCCCCAGGGTAAAGGATGGAGTTTAAGAGGTTTGCCATATCTCCTGTCAACCAAATAGACCAGGGTAGATTGAACTCGTTGCATCCTAGACAAACCCGTTACCTTAGAAACTTTGAGAACTAGTTTGGATCTACAACCACTGACGCATGGTCTGAAAACATGTAGAAGTCTGAGGAAACACAGCCTTCCAGAACCGCACTGAGTATTGGGCCTGTTGAGTCAAGTGTCTCCCTGGATGGTAAACCACCCACGCAAAGATTCACAAAGTACCATCCTTGGGAATTATCTTGCACATCTCTGTTTTTGAGCCCTGGCTAGGTAAGGTGACATCCATGTGAATTTCAAAAAGGGTGAGCCATGCTGCAAGCATGCTGTCTTCCAGTGTTCTTGTTTCACTGGGTTTCTTCCAAAGTTCATGATTTGGAGCCTCATGGCCAGCGCACTGGGGCCTTTGAAAGATGGATGAGGTCTTGAGGTCATAAGGACTTCTCTCTTCTTAATGGAATTGATGCCCTTTAAAAGAAAATCTACACAGCATTTTGTCATTTTTACCTTTGGTCCCTTGTAGCGTGAGAGGACACGATAGATGTCCCCTCCAGAAAATACAGGTTCAACACGCCCCTTGAGAAAGAGAGATGGAATCTCATAATGGACATCAAACCTGCTAGAGCAGCAGTTCTCAACCTTCCCAATGCCATGTCCCTTGAATACAGTTCCTCATGTTGTGGTGACCCAGAACCATAAATTTATTTTGTTGCTACTTCGTAACTGTAGATTTGCTGTTATTATGAAGCGTGATATAAATATCTGACATGCACGTTATCTGATTTATGATCCCCAAAGGCATCGATCGGGACCCACAGGTTAAGAACCACTGTGTAAGAGCTTTGATTTCTCCAGCCTCTGTTTCCATGCAGCATTGTTCTTTATGAATTGCCTAATTCACACAGTTTCCTTATTGTGGCATAGATAAACTAAGATATTCTACAAGTGTTTCTTTGAGTATTTTGCATTAATGTGAAGAGCCAAAAAAATAATTCAATAGCAGTGGCTCATTATGGAGCAAACCCACCCACCAGCATGAACAGTAGCAATAGGTGGGACAAACATTATTTAGTAGAGCATTAAAAAAAACTAAAGAATCAGTGAGGTCCATATTTATTATTTAAATCACAAATTATTTATTTAAATAATAATTATGTGGATATCTTTAGACACTACAAGCCTTGATTATATAATATACACACAGGAACTTGACTTTTAAAGTTCCTCTGCTTTCAGGACATGCCTCCAAGTTTGTGTTTATCACCAGGGATATTTGAAGTAAGGAGAGTCTTACCTCTTCGTTCTTGCCCCTCTCCTCTGCAGCATGTTCCTTTTTTCTTAGAAACAGCAAGGTGTCTCTAGTACAAAGTCAGCTACTTTTTCCTTTCCTTCCCTTTCTTTTCATTCGCATTTCCAAAGGGAACGCTGCCTTCTATCCTTCCATTGTTCTTGTAGCTTTAATGCTTGGATTTCCTTTGTAAGCATTTCCCTCCTTGTTTTCAATCATGCACAAATATCTCCATGAATGAATTTTTAAAAGAATTATCCAGGTTCTGAATCTATTCAATTGGCAGGGTGTAGAGTTAATTAATCAAAGCTCCCTGTGAGTTCAGAGAGGGTGGGGGTACTGACTTTGGATGACGGTAACCCCAAGTTTCTCAAAATATGCCCATCCGCTTTAGGGACTCCATCAATATTTGTCAAATAAATGAATGAAAACGAAGAATGAATGAATAAACAAATAATAGGTGTATGTGTATGCTACTTCCAACCCCTCACAACTGATTGGTTGGTTTTCTTGCCCTCACATGAGAATCCTTAAAATCACCCTAATCTGCTAGTTTGTCATTATCCTTCAGTCTATCTCTCTTGAGATTTAAACCTAGGGACTCCCTTACTATCAACATCAATAACACAATGCACACAGACACATAGACACACAGATACACACCTACACATACAAAAACACACACACACTTGGGGGAGACGAGGAGACAGACAGATAGAGTTTTCTTTTGTAGCTTTCATGGCCAGATGCTAATGTCATTGTTGTGCAATTTCATTATCTATGTGTTTGGTCTTCAGTGTTTCTAGGTTTTCCAGGCTATATTTACCCTCTCTGTCCCAGGTTCTCTGGTTCTTGGTTTTGGACTTGTCTCACTTTTCATTGTAGTGACTTAATGGCTTCTCCTTTGGTAAAGAGGCACAAGCAAGGGAGAAAGGGGAGAGAGAGGGAAGCTTTAATTAAGAGGTGGAAGTCAGAGATCACCCTTTTAAAGGAAGCCAGTGGACTCCCCTTTCCTCTAACCACTACCTGTTTCTCAGTTTGTAGCCTCCATGGTGCCATTTTATAGTTGTTTATGTTGATGTTCAGACTGCTTTAGTTTCTTATTCCTAGTGAAGTAGAATCTGAGGTTTAGGCCATCCAGAACTATATTAGGAAACAAAAGACTCAGAAAGGGTTTTGGAGCATTTTCATAGCGAAGAGATGCTAACTGCTTCTAGATATAAATAAGTTTACCTTAATTCAAGTTTATACAAATGTTCAAATACTTGTATACAAATATACAAATTATTATGGGTGTCTAGTCACATCTGTACACTTTACAGTTCACTTAAGAATTACGTATATAGTAATGGGGGTAGTTTCTAATCATTCACATAATAGTTGACATCTCTGTATAACTATGATGTCTATGATAAAAAGAAAGGGAAAGATGAATTGATTAATAAGTGACACTGGCTCATCTATCTTTGTTTCACTAGTACATTAATTTTCTTCTGACACAGTCCTAAGAAACACAGTATTCACAGACTCCATGGTCCCAGTCCCAACCCACTTTCAAGTGCCCTCTTCTTTGGTTGTTAGCAGTGAAAGTTTACCGTGGGGACTGTGCTGTGGTGTAATTCCCATGCACTTGGGGAGGATTTGCAAAGGGCAGCAAAGCCACAATGAGGACTCTATCTTCAAGTCTACCTCTTGGTCAGGATGTCAGAACTCTAGCTACAAAGAGCTGGATCCTTGATCTTTTTGGCTGTGCATATTGCCTGTTGTTTTTGTTTCTTGATTTTCAATTTTTCCATGTCCCTTCTCTTTAGGAGGCTCTTCACTGATAACTGGCCTTAGGCATCTGAAGCTAGAAATGATCATCATCAAAGTAAAGAGAAATTGCCTAGAATCCTGCCTTTCATATGGAGAGATGGATAGGAAAGACTGGAAAATCCTAGGAAGCTCACAGGCCAGCTGGCTTAGTGGTTATCCAGTCTGAAATGACGGATGTGGGAGGTACAAACCGACACCAAAGGTTGTTCTCTGATCTTTACATGCACTATGGTATGCATGGGACCATATTCACACACACACACACACACACACACACACACACACACACACTAATTGAAAAATATTTTTGAAACCCAAACATTTTTAAGAGCTTATTATATGTGCATGAGAATTTTATTTGCATGTATGTGTTTGTACCATGTGTGTGCCTGGTGTGCACAGAGGTCAAAAGAGGTCATCATATCTATTGGGATTTAGGCTTAGATCATAATGAGCTACCACATGGATGCTAGGAATAAAGCCTAGGTGCTCTGCAAGAACAAGTGCCCTTAACCTCTGATTCAGTTCTCCTGCCCAAACCCAAACTTTAGATCTCCCCATTCCCACTGGGATGACAGGAGTGTGCTATCACGTTTGGCCTGTAGAGTGCTGGGCCTCATGAACACTAAAGAACAATTTTGCCAACTTGAGGCAAATCCCTAGTCCAGTGACTATGATTTTAAATGCAGATTTAAAGGAAGAAATCCATACCTGATATTGTAACCCTCACCAAAATTCTATGACAGAGGAGGACGTAGGACCTGGGTATGTATGGGGAGGACTCAATCTTATTGCTTAGTTAAATTGAAATAGCATCAAACCTCCTAAGTGCATATATTTATACACTAGATAATTACTATGATCAGCCTTAATCACAGAAGCCCTCTTTTCCAGGGAGAATCAAGGCAGAGACCCAGTATGTACAAGATATGAGCATAAGCCACAAGCGAACATTTCTATGGTCTTCTGTATGACTCATGGAATATTGTAGAAGAGGGGCCCAAAAGACTGTAAAAACCAGAAGATACACTAGATGGTGAAATGGTATATTTTGAAGACAGGCATTGCAATAGAGAACTTTCACCAACCATGGATGACTACACAGGGACTGTGTTCCAATTCATTGGAACATTACTAGCTAGACAGGGATGAAAAAGCACTCGTGGACCCCATTCCTCACCATTGAACTATTTTCTGTAGATAGATTCAGGAAAAGGGGGAGTCATTGCCTCTTATTGCATTCTTTTTTTTTCCTTTCCTTTTATTGGATTTTTTTATTTACATTTCAAATGTTATTCCCTTATCCTGTTTCCCCTCCAGAAATCCCCATCTCATCCCCCTTCCACTGCTTCTTTAAGGGTGCTCCCCCACCCAACCACTCTCTCCTGCCTTCCGGCCCTGGCACTCCCCTACACCGAGACATCCAGCCTACACAGGACCAAGGGCCTCTCCTCCCAATGATGCCCAACAAGGCCATCCTTTGCTACATATGTGTGTACTCTTCAGTTGGTGATTTAGTCCCTGGGAGCTCTGGTGGGTCTGGGTGGTTGATATTGTTGTTCTTCCTACAAACCCCTTCAGCTCCTGCAGTACTTTCTCTAACTCCTCCAGTGGGGACCCCGTTCTCAGTCCAATGGTTGGCTGTGAGCATTGCCTCTGTATTTGTCAGGCTCTGGCAGAGCCTCTCAAAAGACAGCTATATCAGGCTCCTGTCAGCAAGCGCTTCTTGGCATTGGCAATAGTGTCTTGGTTTGGTGGCTATATATGTATGGGTTGGATCTCCAGATGGGGCAGTCTCTGGATAGCCTTTCTTCAGTTTCTGCTCCATACTTTGTCTCCGTATTTCCTCCAGAAAGTATACTCTTTGGGTAGTAGTTTAGTCCCTTGACACTCTGGTTGGTTGACATTGTTATTCTGATGGCGTTGCAAGCCTCTTCAGCTCTTTCAATCCTTTCTCTAATTCCTCCAATGGGTTTCCCATTCTCAGTTCAGTGGTTTGCTGTTAGCATTTGCCTCTGCATTTGACATGTTCTGGCTGTGTCTCTCAGGAGAGATCTATATCTGGTTCCTGTCAGCATGCACTTCTTAGCTTCATCCATCTTATCTAGTTTTTGTGGACACACACACACACACACACACACACACACACACGTGTGTGTGTGTGTGTCACGTGTGAGGTAGGTTCTAAATGGTCATTCCTTCAGTCTCTGCTCTAAACTTTGTATCTCTTTCCCCTCCGATGCATATTTTTGTTCCCCTTTTTAAGAAAGAGTGAAGCATCCACATTTTGGTCATCCTTCTTGAGTTTCATGTGGTCTGTGGACTGGATCTTAGGTATTCTGAGTTTTGGGGCTAATATCCACCTATCAGTAAGTGCATACCATGTGTGTTCTTTTGTGATTGGGTTACCTCACTCAAAATATTTTCTAGTTCCATCCTTTCGCCTAAGAATCTCATGAAGTCATTGTTTTCAGTAGCTGAGTAGTACTCCATTGTGTAGATGTACCAAATTTTCTGTATCCATTTCTCTTTTGAAGGACATCTGGAATCTTTCCAGTTTCTGGCTATTATAAATAAGGCTGCTATGAAAATAGTGGAGCATGTGTTCTTGTTATATGTTCAAGCATCTTTTGGGTATAAGCCCAGGAGTAGTATAGCTGGGTCCTCACATAGTACTATGTCCAGTTTTCTGAGGACCCGCCACACTGATTTTCAGAGTGATTGTACCAGCTTGCAATCCCACCAACAATGAAAGAGTGTTCTTTTTTTGTCCACATCCTCGCCAGCATCTGCTGTCAACTGAATTTTTTTTTATTAACTTGAGTATTTCTTATATACATTTCGAGTGTTATTCCCTTTCCCGGTATCCAGGCAAACATCCCCCTAGACCCTCCCCCTCCCCTTCTTTATGGGTGTTCCCCTCCCCATCCTCCCCCATTGCTGCCCTCCCCCCAACAATCTAGTTCACTGGGGGTTCAGTCTTAGCAGGACCCAGGGCTTCCCCTTCCACTGGTGCTCTTAGTAGGATATTCATTGCTACCTATGAGGTCAGAGTCCAGGGTCAGTCCATGTATAGTCTTTAGGTAGTGGCTTAGTCCATGGAAGCTCTGGATGCTTGGCATTGTTGTACATATGGGGTCACAAGCCCCTTCAAGCTCTTCCAGTTCTTTCTCTGATTCCTTCAACGGGGGTCCTATTCTCAGTTCAGTGGTTTGCTGCTGGCATTCCCCTCTGTATTTGCTGTATTCTGGCTGTGTCTCTCAGGAGCGATCTACATCCGGCTCCTGTCGGCCTGCACTTCTTTGCTTCATCCATCTTGTCTACTTGGATAGCTGTATATGTATGGGCCACATGTGGGGCAGGCTCTGAATGGGTGTTCCTTCTGTGTCTGTTTTAATCTTTGCCTCTCTCTTCCCTGCCAAGAGTATTCTTGTTCCCCTTTTAAAGAAGGAGTGAAGCATTCACATTTTCATCATCCGTCTTGAGTTTCATTTGTTCTAGGCATCTAGGGTAATTCAAGCATTTGGGCTAATAGCCACTTATCAATGAGTGCATACCATGTGTGTTTTTCTGTGATTGAGTTACCTCACTCAGGATGATATTTTCCAGTTCCAACCATTTGCCTATGAATTTCATAAAGTCATTGTTTTTGATAGCTGAGTAATATTCCATTGTGTAGATGTACCACATTTTCTGTATCCATTCTTCTGTTGAAGGGCATCTGGGTTCTTTCCAGCTTCTGGCTATTATAAATAAGGCTGCGATGAACATAGTGGAGCACGTGTCTCTTTTATATGTTGGGGCATCTTGTGGGTATATGCCCAAGAGAGGTATAGCTGGATCCTCAGGCAGTTCAATGTCCAATTTTCTGAGAAACCTCCAGACTGACTTCCAGAATGGTTGTACCAGTCTGTAATCCCACCAACAATGGAGGAGTGTTCCTCTTTCTCCACATCCTCGCCAGCATCTGCTGTCACCTGAGTTTTTGATCTTAGCCATCCTCACTGGTGTGAGGTGAAATCTCAGGGTTGTTTTGATTTGCATTTCCCTTATGACTAAAGATGTTGAACATCTCTTTAGTTGTTTCTCAGCCATTCAGCATTCCTCAGCTGTGAATTCTTTGTTTAGCTCTGAACCCCATTTTTTAATAAGGTTATTTGTCTCCCTGCGGTCTAACGTCTTGAGTTCTTTGTATATTTTGGATATAAGGCCTCTATCTGTTGTAGGATTGGTAAAGATCTTTTCCCAACCTGTTGGTTGCCATTTTGTCCTAACCACAGTGTCCTTTGACTTACAGAAGCTTTGCAGTTTTATGAGATCCCATTTGTCGAATCTTGATCTTAGAGCATAAGCCATTGGTTTTTTGTTCAGGAAATTTTTTCCAGTGCCCATGTGTTCCAGATGCTTCCCTAGTTTTTCTTCTATTAGTTTGAGTGTATCTGGTTTGATGTGGAGGTCCTTGATCCTCTTGGACTTAAGCTTTGTACAGGGTGGTAAGCATGGATCGATCTGCATTCTTCTACATGTTGACCTCCAGTTGGACAAGCACCATTTGCTGAAAATGCTATCTTTTTTCCATTGGATGGTTTTGGCTCCTTTGTCTAAAATCAAGTGCCCATAGGTGTGTGGGTTCATTTCTGGGTCTTCAATTCTGTTCCATTGGTCTATCTGTCTGTCTCTGTACCAATACCATGCAGTTTTTATCACTATTGCTCTGTAATACTGCTTGAGTTCAGGGATAGTGATTCCCCCTGAAGTCCTTTTATTGTTGAGGATAGTTTTAGCCATCCTGGGTTTTTTGTTATTTTAGATGAATTTGCAAATTGTTCTGTCTAACTCTTTGAAGAATTGGATTGGTATTTTGATGGGTATTGCATTGAATCTGTAGATTGCTTTTGGTAAAATGGCCATTTTTACTATATTAATCCTGCCAATCCATGAGCATGGGAGATCTTTCCATCTTCTGAGGTCTTCTTCAATTTCTTTCTTCAGTGTCTTGAAGTTCTTATTGTACAGATCTTTTACTTGCTTGGTTAAAGTCACACCGAGGTACTTTATATTATTTGGGTCTATTATGAAGGGTGTCGTATCCCTAATTTCTTTCTCGGCTTGTTTCTCTTTTGTATAGAGGAAGGCTACTGATTTATTTGAGTTATTTTATACCCAGCCACTTTGCTGAAGTTGTTTATCAGCTTTAGTAGTTCTCTGGTGGAACTTTTGGGATCACTTAAATATACTATCATATCATCTGCAAATAGTGATATTTTGACTTCTTCTTTTCCGATCTGTATCCCCTTGATCTCCTTTTGTTGTCTGATTGCTCTGGCTAGAACTTCAAGAACTATATTGAATAAGTAGGGAGAGAGTGGACAGCCTTGTCTAGTCCCTGATTTTAGTGGGATTGCTTCAAGTTTCTCTCCATTTAGTTTAATGTTAGCAACTGGTTTGCTGTATATGGCTTTTACTATGTTTAGGTTTGGGTCTTGAATTCCTATTCTTTCCAGGACTTTTATCATGAAGGGGTGTTGAATTTTGTCAAATGCTTTCTCAGCATCTAATGAAATGATCATGTGGTTTTGTTCTTTCACTTTGTATATATAATGGATTACCTTGATGGTTTTCCGTATATTAAACCATCCCTGCATGCCTGGGATGAAGCCTACTTGACCATGGTGGATGATTGTTTTGATGTGCTCTTGGATTCAGTTTGCCAGAATTTTATTGAGTATTTTTGCGTCGATATTCATAGGGGAAATTGGTCTGAAGTTCTCTTTCCTTGTTGTGTCTTTGTGTGGTTTAGGTATAAGAGTAATTGTGGCTTCATAGAAGGAATTCGGTAGTGCTCCATCTGTTTCAATTTTGTGGAATAGTTTGGATAATATTGGTATGAGGTCTTCTATGAAGGTCTGATAGAATTCTGCACTAAACCCGTCTGGACCTGAGCTCTTTTTGGTTGGGAGACCTTTAATGACTGCTTCTATTTCCTTAGGAGTTATGGGGTTGTTTAACTGGTTTATCTGTTCCTGATTTAACTTTGGTACCTGGTATCTGTCTAGGAAATTGTCCATTTCCTGCAGATTTTCAAGTTTTGTTGAATATAGGCTTTTATAGTAAGATCTGATGATTTTTTGAATTTCCTCCGAATCTGTAGTTATGTCTCCCTTTTCATTTCTGATTTTGTTAATTTGGACACACTCTCTGTGTCCTCTCGTTAGTCTGGCTAAGGGTTTATCTATCTTGTTGATTTTCTCAAAGAACCAACTTTTGGTTCTGTTGATTCTTTCTATGGTCCTTTTTGTTTCTACTTGGTTGATTTCAGCTCTGAGTTTGATTATTTCCTGCCTTCTACTCCTCCTGGGTGTATTTGCTTCTTTTTGTTCTAGAGCTTTTAGGTGTGCTGTCAAGCTGCTGACATATGCTCTTTCCTGTTTCTTTCTGCAGGCACTCAGCGCTATGAGTTTTCCTCTTAGCACAGCTTTCATTGTGTCCCATAAGTTTGGGTATCTTGTACCTTCATTTTCATTAAATTCTAAAAAGTCTTTAATTTCTTTATTTCTTCCTTGACCAGGTTATCATTGAGTAGAGCATTGTTCAATTTCCACGTATGTGGGCATTCTTCCCTTATTGTTATTGAAGACCAGTTTTAGGCCGTGGTGGTCTGATAGCACGCATGGGATTATATCTATCTTTCTGTACCTGTTGAGGCCCGTTTTTTGACCAATTATATGGTCAATTTTGGAGAAAGTACCATGAGGAGCTGAGAAGAAGGTATATCCTTTTGCTTTAGGATAGAATGTTCTATAAATATCCATTAAGTCCATTTGGCTCATGACTTCTCTTAGTCTGTCTACATCTCTGTTCAATTTCTGTTTCCATGATCTGTCCATGGATGAGAGTGGAGTGTTGAAATCTCCCACTATTATTGCATGAGGTGCAATAGGTGTTTTGAGCTTTAGTAAGGTTTCTTTTACGTATGTAGGTGCCCTTGTATTTGGGGCATAGATATTTAGGATTGAGAGTTCATCTTGGTGGATTTTTCCTTTGATGAATATGAAGTGTCCTTCCTTATCTTTTTTGATGAATTTTAGTTGAAAATTGATTTTATTTGATATTAGAATGGCTACTCCAGCTTGCTTCTTCCAACCATTTGCTTGGAAAGTTGTTTTCCAGCCTTTCACTCTGAGGTAGTGTCTGTCTTTGTCTCTGAGGTATGTTTCCTGTAGGCAGCAGAATGCAGGGTCCTTGTTGCGTATCCAGTTTGTTAATCTATGTCTTTTTTGGGGAGTTGAGGCCATTGATGTTGAGAGATATTAAGGAATAGTGATTATTGCTTCCTGTTATATTCATATTTGGATATGAGGTTATGTTTGTGTGCTTTTCTTCTCTTTGTTTTGTTGCCAAGATGATTAGTTTCTTGCTTCTTCTAGGGTATAGCTTGCCTCCTTATGTTGGGCTTTACCATTTATTATCCTTTGTAGTGCTGGATTTGTAGAAAGATATTGTGTAAATTTGGTTTTGTCATGGAATATCTTGGTTTCTCCATCTATGTTAATTGAGAGTTTTGCAGGATACAGTAACCTGGGCTGGCATTTGTGTTCTCTTAGGGTCTGTATGACATCTGTCCAGGATCTTCTGGCTTTCATAGTTTCTGGCGAAAAGTCTGGTGTGATTCAGATAGGTCTGCCTTTATATGTTACTTGACCTTTTTCCCTTACTGCTTTTAATATTCTTTCTTTATTTTGTGCGTTTGGTGTTTTGACTATTATGTGACGGGAGGTGTTTCTTTTCTGGTCCAATCTATTTGGAGTTCTCTAGGCTTCTTGTATGCCTATGGGTATCTCTTTTTTTAGGTTAGGGAAGTTGTCTTCTATGATTTTGTTGAAGATATTTACTGGTCCTTTGAGCTGGGAGTCTTCACTCTCTTCTATACTTATTATCCTTAGGTTTGATCTTCTCATTGAGTCCCGGATTTCCTGTATGTTTTGGACCAGTAGCTTTTTCCGCTTTACATTATCTTTGACAGTTGAGTCAATGATTTCTATGGAATCTTCTGCTCCTGAGATTCTCTCTTCCATCTCTTGTATTCTGTTGGTGAAGCTCGTATCTACAGCTCCTTGTCTCTTCTTTTGGTTTTCTATATCCAGGGTTGTTTCCATGTGTTCTTTCTTGATTGCTTCTATTTCCATTTTCAATTCCTTCAACTGTTTGATTGTGTTTTCCTGGAATTCTTTCAGAGATTTTTGTGACTCCTCTCTATGGGCTTCTACTTGTTTATTTATGATTTCCTGGACTTCTTTCAGGGATTTTTGTGTCTCCTCTCTATGGGCTTCTACTTGTTTATTTATGATTTCCTGGAATTCTTTCAGGGATTTTTGCGATTCCTCTCTGTAGGCTTCTACTTGTTCTCTAAGGGAGTTCTTCACGTCTTTCTTGAAGTCCTCCAGCATCCTGATCAAATATGATTTTGAAACTAGATCTTGCTTTTCTGGTGTGTTTGGATATTCTGTGTTTGCTTTGGTGGGAGAATTGGGCTCCGATGATGCCATGTAGTCTTGGTTTCTGTTGCTTGGGTTCCTGCGCTTGCCTCTCGCCATTAGATTATCTCTAGTGTTACTTTGTTCTGCTATTTCTGACAGTGGCTAGACTGTCCTATAAGCCTGTGTGTCAGGAGTGCTGTAGACCTGTTTTCCTGTTTTCTTTCAGCCTGTTATGGCGACAGAGTGTTCTGCTTTCGGGCGTGTAGTTTTTCCTCTCTACAGGTCTTCAGCTGTTCCTGTGGGCCTGTGTCTGGAGTTCACCAGGCAGGTCACTTGCAGTAGAAAAGTTGGTCTTACCTGTGGTTCCAAGGCTCAAGTTTTCTCGTGGGGTTCTGCCTACGAGTTCTCTGCAGCGGCAGCAACCAGGAAGATCTGCGCCGCCCTTTCCAGGAGCTTCCATGCACCAGGGTTCCAGATGGCGTTTGGTGTTTTCCTCTGGCGTCAGAGATGTGTGCAGAGTGCAGTCTCTTCTGGTTTCCCAGGTGTGTCTGCCTCTCTGAAGGTTTAGCTCTCCCTCTTATGGGATTTGGGTGCAGAGAACTGTTTATCCGGTCAGTCCCTTCAGGTTCTGGTGGTGTGTCAGACGCAGCGGTCCTGCTGCTCCTGGGCCCTCCTCTATAGGAACCCAGAGGCCGTATACAGTTTCCTCTTGGGCCAGGGATGTGAGCAGGGGTGGGCAGTGCTGTGGTCTCTTCCGCTCTGCAGTCTCAGGAGTGCCCACTTGACCAGGCGGTGAGGTCTCTCTCCCACGGGGTTTGGGAGCAGAGAACTGCTGCGGGCAGGGATCTGCGGGTTTGGGACTCCCGGTAACCACTGGAAGTGCCCGGTCCTAGAGGGATTTTGCCTCTGTGTGTCCTGAGTTCACCAGGCAGGTCACTTGCAGCAGAAAAGTTGGTCTTACCTGTGGTCCCGAGGCTCAAGTTTGCTCATGGGGTGCTGCCTACAAGCTCTCTGCAGTGGCAGCAACCAGGAAGGTCACCTGAATTTTTTATCTTAACCATTGTGACCGGTGTGAGGTAGCATCTCAGGGTTGTTTGAATTTGTATTTCCCTGATGGCAAAGGATGTTGATCATTTCTTTATGTGCTTTGCAGTTATTCAATGTTCCTCAGTTGAGAATTCTTTGTTTAGCTCTGTACCCCATTTTTAAATAGGGTTATTTGATTCTCTGGAGAACGTCTTGAGTTCTTTGTATATATTGGATATTAGCCCTCTATCAGATATAGTATTGGTAAAGATCTTTTCCCAATCTGTTGGTTGCTGTTTTTGTCCTATTGACAGTGTCCTTTGCTTTATAGAAGCTTTGCAATTTTATGAGGTCCCGTTTGTCTATTGTTGACCTTAGAGCATAATCCATTGGTGTTCTGTTCAGGCAATTTTGCCCTGTGCCCATGTATTCAAGGTTCTTCCCCACTTTCTCTTCTATTAGTTTCATTGTGGTGACCCCACCACATTCCAGTGGGTAAACCCAATCCAATGATTCAAATGCATTGGTCATGCAACAAAACCCAAAGTTATCAATCATGAAAGGAAGGAGGTGTAGAATTAAAAGGCACAGTAGGGAGATTAAAAAGGCTAGAACAGAGAGAATAACTAGACTTTATCATAAACATATATTAAATTGTCAACAAACTAATTTAATGAAAAATAAAAAACTTCTAAGTAGTTCTTATAATTAATATCTTAGTGATTGCATAGTGCTCACATACATATACATATGTATGTGCCATTATCTTCTAAGTCAAATCATTTTATTTGTATATGAATAAAGATAAGGAGCTACCATATGAAAAAAAGCTATTTAAATTTTTCTCAGTATTTAATTAAAGCATCTCCCATTCAATCAGGAACTTAATAAGTATATTTTAATGGTTTCATGGTCTTCTACTGAATGGCATATATGTAATTGAACTGAACGTTTTTCTCTTCGGGGATACTGACAGTGTTTCCATAGATTCGAAGAGCATATATTTGAGAAAGCGACAGAAGGAAACATATTTGTTTATGTTTTCAACTGGTTTGTTTTCCCATGGCCCGATCGCTGATGCAGACTCTGTGAATCAGAAAGTATTTTTATGGCTCTTGATGCACAGGATTCCTGCCCATTTCCAAGCATGACGGTTTGTTTTACCTGGCTCCAGATTGTTCTGACTCCCTGTAGTCAATATTTATTTATGAGAATTGTTAACTAGAGTTAATGAAAGCAATTGAGGAGAATTTAAATGGGGAAGCAATTTGCTTGAAACTTCTCCTTGAAAAAGTCCTTGATCAAATTGTATATGAATTTTAATTTGGCTCTTCTGACTATGCGGCACACGCCAGATGCCTTCAGTTTTGCTTTAGAGATCAACTTTACCTTTGACGTTGGTTCTTCTGTCTGCTTTCTCGTCCACTTCATAAGTGAATTTCTACTCTCTCGTCTGCTGTAGTGGTGCAAATATCTCTGGGACACGTTTTCTTCCCTTACTCATTGCCTGCCTTTGTCCTGAAACAATAGAGCACAGGTCCTTCTTCCCTTTCCCAAACAGTTTGAGACTCTCAAGTCTGTTCTGCCCTCCAGATTCTGTTCTGAGGTTTAAATCCTTGAAATCCCTTTGCTCACAATCACTTCCACATGATACTTGCTGCATAAGCTTCAAGCCAAGCTGGGGTCAGAGAATGACACATCCAAAGGAGCTTCTAGGGCCCGTCACCCACAATGTCACAGTGGGACTCCTCAAAACATGCTAGAGATGGTGCTCCCATTGTCCCTAAGCTCATATAATTCCCTATGTCTTTCTCTAGTCTTAAAATAGTACCCAAGTCTACTGGCTGAAGTCCCATGCAGATACCAAGCCCAGTAATGGATCTAAAGGGTCACATTTGAAAGATATCCTTGAAGCACCAAAAATCCTGCACAGCAAACCAGGAAATAGTCAACCCATCTGCCCTGTGACATCTGGGTTTTGTTTGTATGCATTCAGCAAATGGGCCCGAGCATCACAAAATAGCCAGAACTCGTCTTGTTACTGAGAAACAGGTTATTCTACTAGAGCAGTTCTGCATGGAGTCACGTTTCCTAGCAAGTTACGAACTGCACAAGGACCGGTGTCTCACTGGAGAACATCTTTGGCTTTCTGTGTGAGGAACTTACTGAAGTCCAGAAATGTGAAGCATGTGGCTTCTTACAAATGCTTCTGACTCACGGTTGGAAACTGTGATCTGGACTTTGGTCAAAGGCAAGAACATGCTTTCCCTGATCAGCTTCCTGCCTGTGAGTGATCAATCCTTCATTTCCCCAGGGTGTTGTAGTCCATAGGTCTGTGGCCTGTTTTCATTGGCTTCTATTATCATTTGCTAATTAGATTAGAACCTACGATTTACCTTCCTGTGCCTCTCAGAGCCCTCCCCTACCCTGTTTTTCTGTTAGCTTTAGAAATGTGGCGGATCCTGATGTCTCTTGGCCTGTTGTGTTAAACCAAGCAGAGGGGGAACTTCATATGCCACTTTGCTTGGGAAGGTCAGAAGAGGTTAAAAAAAAAAGAAAGAAAGAAAAGAAAGAAAGAAAAAAGAAAGAAAATTCAATTACTCTGATTCATGTTCAGATCTAACGTACCTTAGTGAATACACACTTTGGAAATTTTAGAGATTTTGGCATCCCTGGATTGCCTCGGGCTTTAAAATATAACTCTCACTTTGACTTCATGTCTTGCTTATGCTTAATAAAAAATTATTTTCTAATAGAAAATAACATTATGACTCTCTCTGGTGGGTACTGTGTGTGTCAGCCTGGCTAGGCTGCAGAGCCCAGTTATTTAGTCAAACACCAATCTAAATATCATTATGAAAATGGTGACTTCTGTGTATGATTAGCATTTAGACTACTGGAATTTAAGTAATGCAGATTATTGTATCTAATGTAGGTGAGCTTTTTGAGTCAGACGAAGTCCTCAAATGACTGATGATCCCACAGAGAGCAGATTGCATCTCCAAATTGCAGCAAAGAAATTGTGTTGTAGGGCCAACAAAATGCTCAACAAGAACGGTGCCTGCTGCTAACCCTGATGACTTGAGTTCAAATCTTCTCAGGACCTGCATGATGAAAAAAATGGAGGGGATTATCAGGAGTTGTTCTCTTACCTCCACTTTTACACTGTGGCATGCATATAAAACACACACACACAGACACACGTTTCCGTACATGTACATACACACAAATAAACAATAAATAAGGATAGTAATAAAAATATTGAAAAAGAAATAGTGTTATTGTTGATGCTACCTGACTTCTAGGGTCTGATTCTCTGTCACTAATTTGGTGTTTAGTCCCTTTGAGGATAGTAGATGGCACTGATTCTTAAGATAAGCTCTTACTATAAGCAGATACATCAATTTTGTCCTATAACTATTAATACTTTGTCTTGTCCCATGCCTGACTTGAGTACACATTTCCTTGGGTTATGTGTCACTGACCCCCAAATCGAGGAATAAATATTAACTCTATCTCTAATAAAGTTCTACTTTGAGCTGGCTTCAATACAGGTAGCAACATATTATCCCAAGTTTTGAGGGCACAGAATTTACAGTAGAAATGCACCTAAATGCTAAAGGTTGAGAAACCCAGCCATACTGGAAAAAATTTCCTGAACAAAACACCAATGGCTTATGCTCTAAGATCAAGATTCGACAAATGGGATCTCATAAAACTGCAAACTTCTGTAAGTCAAAGGACACTGTGGTTAGGACAAAACGGCAACCAACAGATTGGGAAAAGATCTTTACCAATCCTACAACAGATAGAGGCCTTATATCCAAAATATACAAAGAACTCAAGAAGTTAGACCACAGGGAGACAAATAACCCTATTAAAAAATGGGGTTCAGAGCTAAACAAAGAATTCATGGCTGAGGAATGCCGAATGACTGAGAAACACCTAAAGAGATGTTCAACATCTTTAGTCATAAGGGAAATGCAAATCAAAACAACCCTGAGATTTCACCTCACACCAGTGAGGATGGCTAAGATCAAAAACTCAGGTGACAGCAGATGCTGGCGAGGATGTGGAGAAAGAGGAACACTCCTCCATTGTTGGTGGGATTACAGACTGGTACAACCATTCTGGAAATCAGTCTGGAGGTTCCTCAGAAAATTGGACATTGACCTGCCTGAGAATCCAGCTATACCTCTCTTGGGCGTATACCCAAAAGATGCCCCAACATATAAAAAAGACACGTGCTCCACTATGTTCATCGCAGCCTTATTTATAATAGCCAGAAGCTGGAAAGAACCCAGATGCCCTTCAACGGAAGAATGGATACAGAAAATGTGGTACATCTACACAATGGAATATTACTCAGCTATCAAAAACAATGACTTTATGAAATTCGTAGGCAAATGGTCGGAACTGGAAAATATCATCCTGAGTGAGGTAACCCAATCACAGAAAAACACACATGGTATGCATTCATTGATAAGTGGCTATTAGCCCAAATGCTTGAATTACCCTAGATGCCTAGAACAAATGAAACTCAAGACGGATGATGAAAATGTGAATGCTTCACTCCTTCTTTAAAAGGGGAACAAGAATACTCTTGGCAGGGAAGAGAGAGGCAAAGATTAAAACAGACACAGAAGGAACACCCATTCAGAGCCTGCCCCACATGTGGCCCATACATATACAGCTATCCAATTAGACAAGATGGATGAAGCAAAGAAGTGCAGGCCGACAGGAGCCAGATGTAGATCGCTCCTGAGAGACACAGCCAGAATACAGCAAATACAGAGGCAAATGCCAGCAGCAAACCACTGAACTGAGAACAGGACCCCCGTTGAAGGAATCAGAGAAAGAACTGGAAGAGCTTGAAGGGACTCGAGACCCCATATGAACAACAATGCCAAGCAACCAGAGCTTCCAGGGACTAAGCCACTACCTAAAGACTATACATGGACTGACCCTGGACTCTGACCTCATAGGTAGCAATGAATATCCTAGTAAGATCACCAGTGGAAGGGGAAGCCCTGGGTCCTGCTAAGACTGAACCCCCAGTGAACGTGATTGTTGGGGGGAGGGTGGGAATGGGGGGAGGATGGGGAGGGGAACACCCATAAAGAAGGGGAGGGGGAGGGGCTAGGGGGATGTTTGCCCGGAAACCGGGAAAAGGAATAACACTCGAAATGTAAATAAAAAATACTCAAGTTAATAAAAAAAAAAGAACACACACACACACACACACACACACACAGAAAAGAAACCCAGCCATACACACTCATTCATATATATATATATATACATATATATATATTCATGTATACATACATATATACACACATACAAGCATTCATATACATACATACATACATAAATATGTGCATACATACATAAATATGTTTCTACAACCATACAAACTCACACAAATATACACACATGTGCACTCACACATGCATGCACACATACACATACATTGGGGAGGAGCAACATAATCTGGGCTTGAAATTATCCTTCCAGGTGGTCCCTGTTCTCCAATGTTATTCTGAAGTTCTACAAGGTAGCTGATGAAGTGACAGAAGTTCTCTCTCTGTATCAGATAACCAAAGTTTGGCCAGTGTACCCGTTGGTTTGGGGACTTGACTTGGGGGCTTTTCTATGGCTTGCTGGCATACAGATCTTTCAAGCTGGACTAGGACTCTCATCACTTCTAGCCACTGTCTAGCCATCTGCTCTCAGAGGTTTTCTTATTTCTATCCTATCCCAAGAAAGGAAGCAGCAAGAAGCCCTTAGATGGGCGCTTTGGTTTCTACACAATCCTTATGTGGTTATCTTATAGTCCAGGATTTCTCTTTTAAATTTATACTGTGTGTGCATATACACACAGCTGTATGTGGAGGTTAGAGGACTTCTTGCCAGAGATCATTCTCTTCTTCAACCATATGGGACTCTGGGACTGAATTCAGGTCAGCAGGATTGACAGTAAGCTCCTTTTCTACCCTGAGCCATCTTGCTAGTCCTAGTCCAGTACTGTGCCAGCTCTCTGTGATGAACAATCACCCTCTCCCTCCACAGCTTGTCCTGGGGCCACCACATTCACAATAAGAAAGGAGAAAATGACAAAGCCTTATCTGGGCTAGCGGATGTGAAATTACTATCAAAATCTTAAATGTTCTTTGCTAAGATCTTACCAAAGATCATTGACACCCATGAGCCCCATTCATCTTTGTTTCCTTCACTAGCAAATATCTAGTCACTATTTTTTGCATGAAAATATCTTTTCTGAGAATTAAGAAGTAAAGAAATCACATGAATTACCAAGAAGAAAACAATAGTCATGATGTGTGCCGTAATGTGGTGAAGAAGGTATAGCTCTCTGAACATTGTTTTGAAACCATTAAATGGAACATTTATCAGAACCCTGGATCCTCAGGCAGCTCATCTGGAGCATACCCAAGAATTCATAGGGATGTGAGAATTCCATAAAGAAGTTCCTGGAGCTTCTGGCATGTCATGGGTATTAGGAAATGGTGGCTATGACAGACTCCATGCAGCCAAAGGCACGGGGTGAATGGAGTTATGGGTGAAAAGACTTTGCCATCCACTTTGGGAAAACAGGTTTTTCAAATAAATACAATAACAAAATGATTAAACATGCTTGGTTTGTTTTTTGAGTCTTTCGTGGAACTCTTAAGTTCTTAAGTGGACCCTTCTTAACCTTGTCTCACTCATGGGGCAGCATACACTGCAGTGTCGAGGAAGCTGTTAGATCATTCAGAACTAGGAGCCCTACCACTTCTGTGGCTCAGACACCCATCTCCTTGATGACTTTTAACCCTGGGGAGTTAAACACGTCTCTCTTACTTCTGAGTTTGAAAGCACTCATGGATCCTAGAGGATTATGTGCGCTGTAAGAAAGTCTGAATTGAAATAATAACATTGTATCCTTGAAATGTTAAATACTCCTACATACTGGATTTTCAATAAAATCTAAGCAAACAAATCTTGAAGCCATCTTTCCTGTTAACTAAAAATGACACAAATTTAAATTAATAAGTGATACAGCAATAAAGACGCTCAAAGATAGGATTCATCGTGCATTAAGCACTAGATTCTTTATTTAGGCCAGACGTGATTATGTGATAATAGGATAAATGCCTTGCTAAGTGCATAAAAACGAAAATGCTCCGTATATCACACAGGCATATTACATTTCCAGGGCATTAATTTACTTCATTATGCAATGAAATTATACTTTTTAAGTGAAATCTCGAGGAGAAATCAATTTGCTGAATGGAAACCAAGATGTATTCACCTTAGATAAGGATCAGCATTTACCACACATCCTACATCAGGCCATAGCCTTCCCAGATCCTCTTTAAAATGAGGAAGAATTCTAGAAAACTCCGAATACATCTTGGCAAACATTCCAGCATTCTTTCTGACTCAAAGTTTTTCAAAAAAAAAAAAAAAGAAAGAAAGAAAAGAAAAGTTATGCTTAGTTCCTAACATGTACAGCCAATCTGTAAAGTGCCAGGGTGAACATAGGTGTTTCTCTAAGGCAATAGCTTATCAATATATTCAGAAATACATTTGAGTGACTAACTCCCACTGACAACTTTCTCATGGCTCTGTAACATCAGATCTTCAGCAAACAGAAACCCTGGTTGTAGCTTGGGTTACCATACTCTACTTCATCCGTTTGACCTAAATTTGTTCCTGCCATATAGACTCTGTCCAGATGATTGTGAAAATGAGTGGGAGTACAGTCTGTGTTCACACTCAAGGCTAAAGAGTAACTTATCTATCTTTCTTTTTTCTACCCTCCCCCACATCTAATCTATAACTCCATCAATCAGTTCAATTGCCAACCTGCATTTCAAGTTCATCCACTATTTGCACAGAAACCTGAACGAAGACTCCATCCATCACCCGATATCTATGCAGCTGCTTCCTAATCTGAGTTCCAGACCCCTCTCACTCACGGCACTAGACTCTCCATGGCACAGAGTAGACAGAGGAATATTTTAGGAGCGCCAATAATGTGTCATCCCACCAATTAAGCTTCCGGTGTATTCTACCACAGAAGAAATCTCTGTGATTCTCTAGATTCTACTGACCCACTGTACTTGGTGTGTTCCACTTCCTTGCCTTTTACCATAATTACCCTGCTGGTCTGCTTCCCTTCCAAACTTATTCCCCTTATTTCTGGATGTTATCCAGTTTGTTTTAGTAGAATGTTTTTATTTTCCTTTCTTGGGACAGACCTTTGATTTATTTTTTTTCTTGGAAAGATCTCAGACCATACTATATGTAGTGACATTTCCAAGTTACTTTCCATTCCTTTGGGGTTGTTTGTTCGTTTTGCATCATTGACAACAAAGAAGTATCTCTGGGATCTGTTGTGATCTGCCCCTGGCCCAGAGGCTCCAGGGGAGCAGCGATCACATTTGCTTTGTTGTTTCTATACCTCTGGAGCTAGCACCATGCTCAACACACTCCAGGTTCTACACACTTCCTGAACGGATTGAAGTGTGTAGATTCTGATAGTGTCCATACTGGATCATAAAGTGTCCTTCTCACCTGTGCAAATTAGAGATATAAAAGGACAAATATTCTACCTATTTGCATTGGCTTAATGAGCCCTCGCCAAAGACCATTTTTAAAAGAGCACATTCATTAAGAAGTGATTGGCTTGCTAAAACCCTTTGAACCACCTCTTGAGGCTTAGGATTGAGTGATGACATTTTGTGCACTTTTATAGAGGTGTTCTTAATGTTCCTGTGTGCTCTCGTGGGCTATTTCAGCAATCTGTGTTACTATGTGACATTTTGATTTTCACCCCATCAAGTACACAAATCAAGAAGGATGTTGCTATCATGGATGATAGACAGTTTATCAATTCTTGATGTCAGCATTAAAAATAGTGTCTGGACCCTTCCTCCTGGTATGTATTTAATTCTCTTGATAAATTAAAGCCTAGTTTTGGCCTCTGACCGAGTTTAATCTGTGTGATTAGTGAAAAAGGATCCTATGCACTCTTGTTTCAGGATTCACTATGCTAATAATATGCTTTGTACACTTCCTGAACTATAGATGATAGACAAGAAAACAATCCAGATTACTTACTGTCAAATTCACTCAATTTCCCTTAGATAAAGAAAATTGAAATGAAGTTACATGAGTCAGTTGCTCAGATCCAGAAACTAAGACATCAATAGTGCAAGGACTCCTGAGACTGTGCAGAACGACTGAGCAAATTTTACCCTAAAATGGAAACTTAAGGGCTTTTTGGAAAGTCATTTGGATGATGTTTTGCTGGGATAAGCATGTGAAGGAACATTTCATTAAAGTGGACCCGGGTGTGAAAAGCTAAGGCAGACTTGTGAAGGAATGTTTCTCTGAAGCAGACACAGGAGAGAGGATGTTCTGCTGAAGCAAACTCGTGAAAGGACACATGATGAAAACTTCTTTACTAAGGACACAAATGTATTGGTCCCCTTTACATTGCATAGTTGAGCTACATTTGTTAGGACTCCGTGGAGAGAAATGCACCAAAAAAAAAAATGTCTGGTGGTGTATTACAGTTTGTTGCTGCTTCGAAGGACTCAGGCTGATTGGATACACGTGCTGAGGCAAGACCTTGTGCTGAGGCAAAAACCATGCTGACACGAGAGCTGTGCTGAGGCAAGGCAAGTGGAGGACACATCATGTTTGGAGGGTATAAACAGGATTCCATAGAGTGATGGAGAGAGAGCTCGGTTTTCTGGTATAGCTAGCTGTGCACTGCTTATGAGTCTCCAATCTTCACTGATCTTTGCTTCCCTGACAGAGAAACATGGCTGAGAACGTCTCTTGGTGTTCTTCTTGGTCCCTCCTGCTGACTTTAGCTGAGGCTAAGTCCTGGCTGTCTCTACTAGGGTGTGTCACCACTGTTGACTGACCCGAACTTCTGGTGTATCGTGAGGTGTTTGCGAGTGGATCAAGCTGCCTCTGCCTGCTAACCTTTGAAATGAACTGCTGATTTCCAGACAGCACAGATGGGAGTTGCTCCAAGGAACCTTTCTAAAAGGTCCACTTCTCCCATATTCTTTCATTTCCACTACCTCTGGTGGGTCATGGCTTAAAAGGAAGGTGAAAGCATTTGAGAATCATCACTAAAATTAGGATTAAAACAATTAAAGTTACCCTACAGGATGTGAAGAATTCAGGCTAAGAGGAGGGGATGAACATCTAAACAGTACTGTCTCCCTCTCAGTCTTCATTCAGGACCTGAACAGGCCCCTGGGGAAGCATGTCCACTGTGTCTTTAGCTGGGTCTCTGCTCCTGGGAGATTCTGTACTCTGATATGCTCTGTTCCTATATGGCAGCTGTATCCTGACAGCCTCCACTACGAAGGAGACTCTGTGTCAGGCTGGTTTTCTTCCAGCTCCAGAAATCACTATTCCTCAATTCAATACCATCTGCCCCTCCCCACCTCCTGATACCTGCCTCTCCTCTGCCCCATATCTCACATGTACCTGACCAAGAAAATGTATTGATGTCTCTCTGATGCATACCTCTCCTTGATCCAGTTCTCCTTGTCCCTCCTATGCTTTCTCCTTGAAAGTAGGTCTCCATCTAAACCGTTGGATAAAGGACAGAGACAGCATCGCCTCTTTTGGTGCCTTTGTGCAAACCAGAACCACACTGTTCAAAGAGTGAGAAACAAGCAGAAAAACATCAATGCAGTCTGTTCACTTTTGTTTAATGAACATGAAAGCTATTTTCAAAAGAACTTGTTTAGCTGCTATGAACCACAAGTCCATCACATGTCCATGCAGAAAATTCCCGTCATCCAACGTTCCTGGTAAGAAATGGCAGCATAGTTATCAGAGTCCATAGTTAGGAGATGGAAGGAAGTTGCGGTAATGAGGACAGTTTATGGCTTTGCCTTGCTCCCTGCCAAGAGTTGCCTCTGACTGGCTTATCCCCAACACAAACTTCTTTCTCCTGCTCACCAGCCTTTGTCATGAACTTTCCTTGGCGTCTCAATAACCAGCTTCTACCCGACCATTCAGACAGAAGAAAGGGAGCAGCTCCTCTATTAAACCATCCGTAAATCATCCCCCTTTAAATATGCTACTTGCTTCCTGTGCTTGCCAGGTAATTATTCTCATCCTGGTAACCTACTGAATGGCCAAGACCTTGAGATGGAGCTAGGGAGATGGGAAGGGAAGACGTCACAGTATTCTGCTTCAGGGCATGGACTTGTTCAAGATGATCACCACCTGGCATCACTCAGGTTAATAAGCTCGTGAAATATTTTGCAAAAAAAAAAGTGCACCTTCTTTGGGTGTTATTGTACTGTGATTTATGCTTATATTCAGAAGGCAAATGAAGGGCACAGGAGAACAATTAATCTTTGTCTATTTAGCTTTTGTTGTTATTAAGTACCTATTATGGTAGGCGGAATGTGGGGACAAGAGAAGAAAAAGAGCAAAAATGATTTACCAGTTGAGTTTAAGGACTCTAGAGGAAAACAGAGCTGAGTGTAGTTAGGCTTCCCGTTTGAGGCACACTGAACAGGGAAGCCTCAGAGTCTCTCTCTCTCTCTCTCTCTCTCTCTCTCTCTCTCTCTCTCTCTCTCTCTCTCTCTTTGTGTGTGTGTGTGTGTGTGTGTGTGTGTGTGTGTGTGTGTTTTAAAGGGAATGAGGAATGAGTTAAGAGGGCCACAAGCCATTCTCCACTCGCAAAAATTTCCCTCTTTCCAGAGACTGTTTGTCATCATAAAGGAATGTATTCAGTTTGTCATAATGATAAGGTGGAGAAAAATGAAAAGAAGAAACATTTCTGTTCACAATTCATTAATAGAACCTAGGTAGCTTGATGTTCTATTATGTTCTGTCTAGCCATAGACAGTTGTTTAACCAACGATGCCAGTATATAGTTGCATATAAATAGCAAGGGTAAAGGTCTTGAGGCTGGCACATCCCAAAAGATGCCTCCTCTGCATTTTTCTTTTCTTAAAGCAGGCTATTGTGGACCACACATCTTGACATGTTTTCAAATCTCCCTGTAGCCCTGTGGTCCCCGTGCAACTCAGGCTGTTGTCGGCCCTTGGGTGATGTGGGTTTTATTTAGGACCTGCAGTGGAGCAGATCACAAGCACCATCAAAAACACATGTATGGTTGTTCTTCAGGATTGAAGATGACCTTACTGGTGGCAATTTATTCTGATAAGAATGGGAAGATCAGCAAGAGAAGAAGGATGCTGCCTACTTAAGACCTAGGCACAAGTAACTCTGCCTGGAGGGTTATTTGTGACAAGGAAAGAGACTATTGGCACTCAAGAGGCTTAGAGTTTCTTCACTGAAAGCTCCAAGAGAAATCAGCTTCAATTTTTCATAGGTAATTGAGACTCGAATTCATCAGTTTATGAGCTGTATTTATAAAGAAATGTTATATTTTTTACAGCTTTTTCCTCGTAAACGTGTTCATAATTTCTTTGAAAGTGGATTCATCTGGTGTCACTGTTTTACACTTCAAATATACTGAATTTTTTCTGTCTCATTTTATTGCAAGATTCCAAAAATAGCAGGATTAAAAATAATAGTCTGTGCCCTTAATAAATTCAATTATTGAAACAATACATTTCCTATTAAAAATGGTTTGAATATACTCCTCCTGGAGTTACTCAGCCATTCTTCCCTTAGCCACTGAGAATCTTACAAGCTTGTGAAGGATACTGCCTTCTAACCTTTGGACACAAACAGGGAGGCTCCCCACTTCTTTCTATAAATGCATTATATTGAAAATCATTCTGGAAGAGTTCTGTAAATGATAACATCCAACTAAGGCTTGGATGTTCTAGCAAATTAGCCATGTACAACCAAACTCCAGAAAGAGGTTCTAGTCCTGTACTATGCTGTAATCTGTTCCTAAGTAGTAGCTACAGCCTGACACCCTCCACTATAAAGACATAAGAGTATAGCACCTTTAAATTCACCGCCATGGAATTCGGAGGCAGGTGGATTTCAAGTGTGAGGGCACTCAGGGCTGTATATTGAGTCCCTGCCTCTCTACTAAAGATAAGCTTCCAGAAAACAGAGGCCTGTTCCTTGATTGTCTCAATGTTTTTTACAAGGTGACCTACTTTGGCATAAGCCAGAAGCAGGTAGAATGAAGGAAGATCCTGCTAAGCCATTTCTTCACTAAGTCTAAGAAAGGATTTTCTTTCTCCGGTGGCTTCCTAGTGCCAATGCTAATGACGCATATAAAAATGCTAGCACTGGGTTCTACCTCAGGCTTTTCTTAAGCCCTGAAGGACATAACAATTCATCTCCTGCACACTGACGAAGGAACAAATTTGGTTCTTTGCATATATAACTTGAGTGGAATTTATGATCAGTTTCTGGGAAGGAGTATTTAAGATGTACTGATCAGTAGTCTAGGCATCGATTCTTCCATGGACTTCTCTGAAGAGGAGAGAGAGTCCCATAAATGTGCTGCTTAATGATTTTGGGGAGCGTGGGGCCCAGAAATTTAAATCATGCTCGATCTTTTTCTCTCCAATTGAAGACAGTCATGTGAGCATGGTCAGGGGAGCAAAATCTTTTAAGAGTTGAAACTTCTCTGTGCATAGGATTAAATATAGCAGATATTTGATTTTATATATACACATATAAAAATGCTCATCCTTTTCTCAGTGGGCTCTCAGTCATCCTGGGAAGAAAGCCTCACAGGCTTACACAGGTACGTGGAAATATAGAGAGAACAGAGTAGCTCTTTCCACAGTCACGGTGCACCGTACGACTTACATCATGTCTTAAGATTCTGAGTGATGGGCCGTAATACCATGAAAAATCTGCTGATGCTTGACTTTGTCATTACCCTAAATATTCAGGAGGAAAATGGTTTCTACTACAAGCTCCACAAAAGCACCCCATAATTCCCTCCACTTCTGAAGTCCCATCGCAATGAATACACTGTTGGAACTCAATTTACTCTTTCCTCTGAGTTGGATTTATTTGTCCCTTGAGTATTTTGCTTTCTTCTTTCTTTCTCCTATCTCCTCTTTCTTCGTTTTCATACTATGTGCAGTGGGAGGAGACTACCACCAATCATTAAGTGAGGAATAAATATATATGAATTCAGATCCATACTTGCCGGCACCCAGCACTGTTAATGTTTCAAGAGTCAGGAAGAGTGATCATCATTCATCATTGAAGGCAGACCCACATGTTTTTTAGTGTATTCCACTTAAAATTAAGGTTTATATTTACCAAAGCAATAAAACATTGTCCTGACCATACTGCCCTTTTTACTTGATTCTTGTAACAATACAGGAATTAGATCTACAGCAGGTGTTCTCAACCTGTTGGTCACAACCTTTGAAGGTTGAATGACCTTTTCTTCAGGTCTGATATTAGAAATCCTGTATAGCAGATATTTATGTTATGATTCATAACAGTAGAAAAATTATGGTTAGGAACTAAAAATGAAAAGAGTTACATGGTTGGAGTCAGTACAACATAAGGAACTGTACTAAAGGGCTGTAGCATTAGGAAGATTGAGAACCACTAATCTAAAATGTGAATCCTTGGGACAGTCATTTCACTTCCTCTAGGTATTATATGAGTTATGAAATGCTAAATTTGACATGAGAAGAACTTTTTAAAATGCGTCCCCAATCTTCATAATTTTTCTTTGATTCTCTTTCACTCTTACTGGCATAAATGTAAATTTTAGAACAAAATGGATGACCTTTTGAGGGTAAATTCAATTATAATATACAAACATGAAATGTCACATGTAAAGAATGTCTTGTATCCTTGATAAAAAGTCTGCCTTTTCTTTAAGCTCCATGTTTATGTTGTGTGTGGCCTGCTGGAACCTACCCATAAGACCAACTGGAACAGAGAGATAAATCAGTCAAGCAAGAGCTGAGCATAATCCTTAGAGTGGAGATGTTCTTTAAGAAAAAGATACAATGGTTCTAATCATTCTGACCATGGCCCAATCTTGACTTGACCTTGTAGCTCAAAACCCCACAAACAAGAGTCTTTTGATAAAAGAAATTTATACCGACATCCATTTGTACTAATGAGGTCTTTAGACAAGTCTAGGTTTCATTAGGCCATGCCTGGATCATAAGAGGAGTAGTTTTGGCAAAACCTAGCATTGAGCAGCTAGCATCAGCCATAGAGTATATATTGCTTGGTATGCGGAATAGTCTAAAAGCATAGTTGCTTATGTCAATTCAGTCCTAAAGATGAAGCTACAGCAACATAGTTAGAAAGAAACAACTTCTAATAACATCTCAAGTAAGAGTATGACTGACTCATGGACAGACCCAGATGGAGAGTAAGGGATCTTTAACCCTGAAGTCTTGGAAGATCGTATCTCAGCCTTCAATCTATAAGCCTTTAGTCTGTCCTAATTTGTAGGGCTTCACATCTGCATGCATGAAACAATGAGCTCTTGTAAGACCATCAGTGAGCTACTTCTAAGCCGCTCTACCTACAAAGGATGGTGTTTCCCTGCCGTTAGCCTCTCAGGTCATTTTGACAGTTTCCTAAAAAGCTCTTGGCTATCAAATACTTGTAGGTCAGCTTTGTCATCGATGTGGTCATTTTCGTGACCTATGTATAAGTTGATACACAGCAATGGTACATGATTTGTCTAAGATAAATTAATCTCAGGTTAGGAGCACATTTGATGCCTCAAGTACCATGTGTCTTTTCTACCTCTCAAATGACATTTCAGGTCACCATACTTGATGATTATACAGCGCTCCATCTGACCATGTAATTTCTTTCTTTTATTTGTTGATTTTAAGTAAACTCCATACATACCTGGCTTCTGGTTACATGTTCCTACTTTTAAAAAAAACTTAAAGGAAGTAATCACAATATTGGAATATCTAGTAAAAGAATCAATAAGCCAACCTAATTGCAGAAGGTCTATTAAACATAGTACTTAGCAACTGAAGCAGAGTGCCATCTTCTATTCAGGATACAGCAATTACGTGGTTAATTTGACATGTAACCAGGATCCAGCATCCCAATGCATAATCCCATTTCTTTAAGATTCAACTCTTTACTTTAACCTGATTTTCATAAGTATTCATTTGTAAGTTAATTTTGTTTCCTAGGTTGCTTTGGAAACCACACAGTTGAGTAAGATTCAAAGATCCATTTAATGGAATCTGACTCTGTCCTGTTGTTATTCTACCAAACCTGTCTTTTGGTTAATTCTTGATTTAGTATCCAATCAGGAAGACATTGAACAAATGTCCCTCTGAAGAAAAGGCTGAGCAAACTTCTTTTTAGCGAATGAAGAAATATTTCGCTTCCTTGAAATGGAAACAACATTTGAACTAACAGTTAAAAAAGCATCACCCTGAGAGTTGATTAAAACATACCATTACCAAGGCTCTTAAGAAACACACTTGGTAAACATCCAGTCCAAGAATGTGGATTTTAATCAATATACACTAGTAAATTTTTAAAATGTTTTCCACAGAATATATTTGGAAATATTTATCCTTTATGAACCAATGGCATGTTAGACACATACCAAATCCTCTCCATTTTCTTACTTGAACATTTATGATATTAAGCAAAAATAGATGGATGTCATAGACTATGGGAATTCCAAGAACCAAAAGCTTCATTAATCTATTTTCTCAGTGAAAATAGCATCTTGAAACTACGACATCATCTTAAATTTAATCTCTATTCAGACTGAAGCCCAGATCCTGCTCGACATTCATTTTGAAACCTAATCATCCTTAACCATGTGCTTTACTTGATATAAGGCTTATATTCAGAGTTTCTATGTGTCTCTCCAGAATAGGTGGACCCACCAGTCTGCCACTAGGAGATTGTTTCTGTGTACAGAGTAGTTAGGCCTCCCAAGAGCTTCTGAGACATTACAGAGGTTGTTGGGTAGCAGTTGGAGTTAAGAGGGAATGCTAGAGAAAGCCTGTGAGGAGCATAAATTTTCATATTTTTTAAGATTTATTTATTTATTATATATGAGTACACTATAGTCCTCTTCAGACACACCAGAAAGAGGGCTTCGATACCATTAGAGATCGTTGTGAGCCATCATGTGGTTGCTGGGATTTGAACTCAGGACCTCTGGAAGAGCAGTCAGTGCTCTTAACCACTGAGCCATCTCTCCAGCCTGATTTTTATATTTTTAAAAACAAAATATCACAGAGGTTCCATTATTCAGCAAAATATGGCTTCACAGGAAAATGAAAAAAAGACTGAAAACATGTTTTGAGGGAAAAGCTTGTCTGACTTGTTAACATGCAAATAATATGGAAAAAATCACTTCAGAACCCAACCATCATTGAGACAAACTGAATTATTGATGTCCTTCAAAGTGTGCGTGCGCTAGCCTTCTGTCTGCTCTGGTAAAAGTATCTTCCTTCTAGTCCAGTCCCTGGTTAGTATTCACAAACAGTTGTGGTCTCCAGACCTGTCTTTTGCACAGAGCCCATCCCTGCTCAGCACACTTGAAACCCAGATTCCATTTTTACCTAAGTAACCTACGGAAGTGGGTCAATGACAGCTCTGATGACAGAATCCTTGAAGCCCCATTCTGGGCTGGCTCAGCACCTCATGTTGGTCCATGGTGGTCTTAGATCCCTGGCAGGCAGAATCTTGTGACTTCTAAGAAATTATTATGTGGCAGTAACTATATAAGCTCCCCCACCCCCAAATACTACACTAGTCCAAAGAGTTCCCTAGATCACTCTTTTGTACCATAATCTTAGAATTCCTAGAGGCTGTTACTGTAGAACTTTCTTACATCCAAAGTGGGATTTTAGGATGACGAAGATTCCAAGAGCTCTCTATTAAATAGAAAAATAGGCCCACTGTACCTTTAAACTAGTCATGCCATTTTAAATGTCCACCATCCCGAACCACAGATATGGAAATCTCTCAGAGAATATTAAACCTGGAAACAATGCTTCTCAAACTTCTACAGCCTCAGCCTCACCTGGTGGGCAACCAGGGATTAGGTAACTGTGTAGAGTTTATATATTCCTGCAATAGCAAATTGGCTTAAAAATTATAGGAAGAAAAAAAATTTACGTTCATTTTAACATCTGGCTATTTTGGAGTAGGTTACAAATTTTTACTTCATTTGCAACATGAAAGTCAGACTCCAAAGACAATTCCTGCTTGCACTGGACGCTTAGGCCTCTATTACCGTGGGGAACAAGTTCGTTGTTTCCCATCACATCTGGAATTGGGAATGACTGCTTATTCCTTCATCTTGCAGAAGGGAGAGACTGCAGCCTTGATTTGGTCAAAGTCAACAATAGGCTCTTGTTAGTACTAAGCAAACTTTGTCAAAGTCAATCTTTATATTTTTTTAAAAGCTTATGGTATTATAATCCCAGTGAGTTCGATGTACTTTTTAAATGTATTGATCATTGATAGGTTGTATTCTTTTACAGGAGAGAAAGGAGGCCAATTACAATAAAATATTGGGGTGAATATGAAAGCTATCTAAACTCTGTGTGTGTGTGTGTGTGTGTGTGTGTGTGTGTGTGTGTGTGTGTGTACATTTGTAGACACAGGTTTTTATGTATAAATATCAAGAGTTTAGATTTCTGAGTTTTGCAGTAAAGATGCATCAGAGCAAGAAGAAAAATATAACACAAAACAGACCGTTCAGAGCACTGAATATGCATTTTCCCATTTTTTTCAATTTGGTATTCAATATACTGTGCTCATTAAAATACAAGTGTGGCTCACCTAACCCCAGCCTTTTCCTTGGAAAAAAAATCATGCCTTCTTAAGTGTTTCCATCATTCATGTGAAAATCTAAAAGGTCTAAACATCTTTCCACTCCCAGCTGCCTGCAGTAATGGATTATGCCTTTGAACTTGCCAGTAAACTTCACGGTCCTCGTATAAATATCAAACTTGTCAAACTTGCTTTCCAGGGAAGACGGGTAATGAAAGGCTTATCTGTTTGGGGAGTAACTTAATGCCTCAACTTCACCTCAAAGTCCCATCCTGAGAAAATTTCAATGCAAGGGAAGTTCCTGTCACATATCGGGGTCATCTCTGGCTAGGCCTGGAGGCTGCGTTCACTGAAGTTTGGGCCTACTGTTCTCCCCACCTTCTACAGAGCCTCAAGCATTGTGCTGAACTCTGTGCCTCTCCTTACTCTCCCCCCTCCCTTGGAGTCAGGCACCCAAGGATTAAAAAAGCCCAAATACATGAGGTACAGTGGAAAGACATCAGTGAGGGTGTGCCAGGGTCACCCCGGGGACCTTGGGGTTACCAGGGCTCTGAGGTGAATAGCCAAACACTACCCACCCAGCTCATTACAGGACTCAGGCTGTTTTTCCAAAGCATCCAAGGGCAATTTCTCTGTGTCTGTCAGGGGATAGCTAACAGTTTTTTCCCTTTCTAAGAAATATGGATATATATATATATATATATATATATATATATATATATATATATATAGAGAGAGAGAGAGAGAGAGAGAGAGAGAGAGAGAACAGAGAGAACAGAGCATTATTCAAACTATGAAGAATGGCTTGCGCATGGGCCGGCTTCCGTGCTCGCCCCTCATGAGTGTCTCCATCATGATTTCCTAACACAAAGCTTGCTTCACTCTCAGATGTCTTGTTAAATTCATAACAATCCCCACAAGGTACTGACCGCTTGGGCCACATAAACAGCCTTCCATGGGAAGATCAGGGGTCTTTGTTTTCCTGGTAGGTAGTTGAGGAATGAGTTTCTAATGAGAACCTTCTGGCCTTCTTCAGACATGAAACTCTGTGATCTCAAGTTTCTGCAGCATGCCCCAGAGAAAGGGCTGTGGGTTTTAACGTGTGCAGTGATGCCAGCTAAGGGGAAATACAGGGACTGATTGTAGCCCCCCAGAGTCACCCCTCAGAACAAATGTTTCTACCTGGCTCTTATAATAGAGACATCAGACCTCTTTCGATTTTTCCCTCCCCCATCTCCTAAGCACTCCCAGATCCGTGGCCAGCTGTATTGTAGTTAAATTTCAAAATCCTCATTTGGCGGCTTTGTACAGTGGTGCAGTAATGGTTATAAAGCCCGTGGCACAAGTTGGAAAGTGGCAGGCACAGATATGCACTTTAAAGGAGGCATAAAACAAACGAAAGACATTACCGATGCAAGACCCAGTATTAACCACATTCACATGAGTTGTGTGTTTGTTCCAATAAACCAATAGTGCCAGATGTAAAATTAGCTTGTAAAACTTCTTTCCACTATACCATCTACCGTTGCTATGTTCAAACACCAATGAACAGAGGTGACATATTTCTTTAAACAATGAGTTAAACAGTGCACATGACTCAACAGCACACATATATTCATAGTACATACATGATATTCACATGTCAATACATATATAACAATACACAGCACATAGAAGGTACATGTGCTTATATAGAATAGGTACAATGATTTTTATCACTTGGGGAAATTGAAGGAGATTCTCATTGCCACTTTGACTTATGTCACATATTAAAAGAATCTAAAAAGTCTGAGTTCCCCACACTTGCCCCAGAACACTGCTCTAGAAAAAGAACCGAGGTTTTGTGGTAAAGTTCTCTGCATTTCTTCAGCCAGTGTAGTTTATCTATTCTTCAGATAGTAGTGTCTGCATTTTCCCCAGGGACCCCACCTGTTGATCAAGTCAACTGAACTCAAGAATGAGCACAGAAGCTAGGCCTGGATAAGTAGGTCACTTGGTTCTCAGTGCTCTAGTTCTGTTTGCCTAGGATGCCAGGTAAAGCAAACCAGCGCCGTGCATTGGGACATAATCTTCTTTTGTTCTCCCTCACAGTGCTATGGGTTGAACCCAGGCTTTCACATGTGCTAGGCATGCAGCTGACCGCCAAGCTACAGCCCCAGGCCTGGTTCACAATCTGATTAGAAGCTTTGGGAAATCAGGCATAGCAGAACACGTCTGTAATCCCAGCACTTGGGAGGCAAAAGCAAGGAGATCTTGAATTCAAGCTTTCCAGCCTGTGATCTATTAGACAGAAAGGGGGGAGGGAGGGGGAGGATGGGAAGGAGTGAGGGAGAGAGGAAGGTGGAGGAAGGGAGGGAGGGAGGGAGAGGGCAAGTGGGAGGAAGGGAGGGAGAGAGGGAAGAAAGAAAGGAGGGTGGGTGGAAGTGAAGGGGTGGGGAGGGAAGGGAGGATGAAAGGGAGTAAACATTTAGAAAATGTTCTGAACCAGGCCTGAGGCTGTAGCTTGCCTCATAAAACCTGAAGCTGTGAACATCCTTTCCTGTTACTAGTGGGGCATCTTAGGAGAAGGGGCCACCCAACATGGGACTGACTTAGGAAAACAGAATTAAAGTGTGAAGAAGAGCTAATCTATGAGAACATTATTGGACCATCTGGCTCCAAGTGTGACTGAAGTCCTCTTTGGACTTTAAATTGATTTGATAAATCATGTTCATTGCATAAGTGCTATGTTTTGTTAGGTTTTCTGTCTGTCATCGAAACTGTACTGATTGAAGTGTCTTTGTAGAGTATGTTAGTATACTCACGTGAGTATTCTCATGACAATCTGTGAGACTGATATTACCTTCATTTACCAGATTCTAAGTACCTAAGGCTTAGAGGAGACAAGTTAGCTCATTTACCTAAGACCACCCAATTATGAAGTCATAATTCCAAAACTTGCCTTTTAATGTAGGTAAACCTAAGGTTTAAATGTGTCTTTCAATGTAAATACCTTTGAAAGGAGAAATAATTTGTTCAAGTTGTAAATAATTTAAATCTCAATTAAGTGAAAGAGCTATGTGTACTCTCAGTTCAAAAACGAACTTCAAAGGAAGGGGAGGCCAGATGTGAATCTGTAGAAGGGACAAGCCATAGTGAAGAATAGACACTCACCAAAGACATATTTGGGTCAGTTCTATTCTCTACCAAGTCCCGTGAGATAGGTCTAATTTGTATTGTCATTGCAAAAGCCGAAGATGCACCCAGGTGAAATAGGAGATCCAGCATCACAGCATGCACAGAGACATAGGCATCCTTCCGCATCTGATTCTCTCCAGGCATACACAGACAGGAGACAAGGGAGACAAGAAGGCATTGCCTGTGCTGACAAATATTCATTAGCTACTTGGGTGATAAACTCCTCTAGAATCCCACAGCTTCAGAAAGTTGGTTTGAGACGACACATAATCAGACAAAGGACTTCACTTTCAGACTTTAAGGAAAACTTGCTGCTGTGTAGAAACATGGTACAAATTATTACTTCCCACTTAGATAGCTAGAGACAGACGGAAGAACTCTGGGAAGATCCAGACTGCATGATCTCTTAGTATTGAAGAACTCATCTCCCAGACTCTGAAACCCAAAGATGTTTATAGTTTAGAGAGGAAAAAGAAAATATACCAAAGACCTTTTGTGTCCTAACTGCTGAAAATGTTAATGGCTATTCAATAATTACAGACTCGGTGCCACAGAACCTAGGGTAATCAGAAGGATTCTAGGCAACTCTTTCTCGTAATTCTGAAGAAGTTTGAGAAGAAGCAAAGCTGGGTGTGGGAAGGTGCATTCAGAGGTGACATACCTGAACTGTGATCTTCAAATCTTCAGAAAACTTATTGATAATGGAAAGGAGAAAAGGTCACCTCCGATACCCCTTTAAGCCTTGTGCATCTGAGTGGCCCTGTTCTCAGCCCATTTTCAATGGCCCATGGCTTTTAGACAGTTCTAAAAAGAGCTTTGTCTAAAACGAGTCTTTAGACAGTCCTGTGTGACCCTACCCTAATTTCCCAGTGACATTGGGCTGGCTTCTCTTTTGTGCCAAAGGTCACACAAGAATATCTTAAAAGAAGATGAAAGAGAGGTTGAAGAAACGAAGAGAATGTAATTCTTTCAAAGCCCTACCATAAAGCTACCTCCGTGTGCTAAGAATATTTTCACATTATAGATGCCTGCTACTTTCAGGCTTTTATGTATAAATAGTAACTTTAGAGAAAACTTGTATATGGTCATTTTTGTCCTGGTAGGCACTGTCCTTCTTGTTAGACCTTAGATCTCCAGCCAGGGCTTTCTTGAGCCTACCAAAATAAAAAGGGAGAAAAAGGGAGAATTATCTGATCCGTTCAAGACATTGAAAACATCCCATTTAATTATTTTATAAGAGTGTAAAGTCATGGGATATGTTCTTCTAGCTGGGGTTCCTTGACTGGCCTCAGTGGGAGAGGAAGTACTTAGCCTCACAGAAACTTGAAGAACCAGGGTTGGGGAAGATACCCAGGGGGTTTTCACCTGCAGAGAGAGAGAGAGAGAGAGAGAGAGAGAGAGAGAGAGAGAGAGAGAGAGAGAGAGAGAGAGAGAGAGAAAGAGAGAGAGAGAGAGAGAGAGAGAGAGAATCAATTCCCCCAAAGAAAACACATTACTTCAGAGAAATGGGCGTAGAATTTTCTACATGTGTCTTCTAAAATTTTTGAAATCATAGAGTAGAATCTCAAGTTGTTGCTTTTGTGCTGAGAGGGTTCTCAAATATGAAGGAATGCTTTTTAAAGAAAAATTTCTATTGATTTCCCCCACTTCACTAATGTAAGGGAGAAAAGAAAATGACTGAAGATGTGGGTATTTGAATCCAAATCAAAGAACTGCTTTGTTCAATGGGACGCTTACTTACATCAGCCTAGATGGATCTGAAATATAATCTGTTGCTAGAAATAAGATATCTTCAGCCACTTCTCGGGCAATGATTTACTGTTTGAAGTGTGTGTCAGGTGTTCCTTGGTACATCTCATTTGAGCACTTTTTTTTTCTTCTGGTTTTCCTCCTAGGAGAAGAGCAGAGATTTCCAGGTCTGTAAATAGGGAACCGTCTTGCCATCACATCTGGAAGGTCCACACTGTCATCAGCCATAGCCCATCCCAAGCGGTGCTGGAGGTGAGTCTCAGAAATGAGGAAAAATGGCCCCAGCCATTGTCTACTTACTCTGTATGAATTTTGCATCATCCATATTTTGGTTCTCCTTCATTTGAGTGGGTAATGGAGAACGGGCTGTAATTGTATTCAACTCGGTGCATCTCAGAGCTAAGGTCATTAGCGGGGTATTATTTCTTGGCATAAATTCCTCTTCTCCCATGATGAGTGTTCTTACATACCACAGATGCCTGGACCTTTTAAAGTTTGAATTTAAGAATTTTCCTAATACTCTCAGAAAATAAAGATTAATAAACGGTGCCCTACATTAGATAAATCAAGCATGGATAATTACATTCATTTAAATAATTTGCCTTTATAATAGTCTCCTATAAAAATAAATCAAAAGTACTTAGATTTGATTACTAATCGGCATCTCTCATACACAGCATACAATAAAATGTGATTTACTTAAAAATCAATACTTTAATGGGCACCAATTCTGGAATACCAAAGCATATAAGAAATATGCAAAATCCTTGGGATATTTTCTTCCACATGCATTTTACCCAGGACATTTTCTGTGGTGTTTCCAGGGCTGGAACTTCCTTTAGTTAGAAAATAATTATTACCAGAAAAAAATATGAAAATTCATATTAAATATCTACTCTTTTAATGTGCTGGTCACAATAGTAAATAGACACCTAAAATTATATAATCTACTTTATTAATTTAACTATATTTCATATCCATATATCAATATCTATTTGGATCGTGTTGGCCTTGATACATACAATTACCATTTCTTTTCTTTGAATTCATAACGTCCATCTTCACATACAAAGAATTCTTAAGACTGACAGTATAACCTTAGTATATAGGAGACATATTCAGCTATACAGTCTGCATTTGCATTTAGTAAACAATGTTCTAGAGAATGGGAGGTATTCTAGAAAGATCCCTTATTTATACAAGTCACACGAGAATTCTTTTTTTTTTTTTTTTGGTTCTTTTTTTTTTTTTTTTTTTTTTTTTGGAGCTGGGGACCGAACCCAGGGCCTTGCGCTTCCTAGGCAAGCGCTCTACCACTGAGCTAAATCCCCAACCCCACATGAGAACTCTTTAAACTCAGCCAGAAGATATTGACAGATGTTCAGGTCTTTCAACTTTCAAAATTTAAGAACGGTTTATATTGCTTCACATGGCTTTGAATATTCTATGGTCTTTTTAAAAGTGTTTTGGCAATTTCAACTGCCTTTAATTATGTGTAACTTGCTGTATATACAATGAACTTTCATTTTGATTGTATTTTCGATCATAATTTTATTGGAAATAATGAATTTTAATCTTTAGTGAAAACTCAACTCAACTGCAAGTGGAGGCACTGTTGCCAAAAATCTAATTACGGTGACAAGAGAAGGAAAGTCACCTCTACACACAGCTGATCTCACATATGTGCCTTCAAAGATCAATGCTTTGCAACGACTCCCTGCATGGTACTGAAAAGAACACAAGATCCGGTATCTCAGTAATTTTTTTTTAATGAAATAAAACTTGTACCTCGTACGTGGGCGTTTTCATTTTTTAAACCCCTTAAGCCCCTCCCCCATATTTATTATTAAAACTCCTATGAATTTTTCAAAGCTTCTGCGTCCTTCGGCAGAGTAATTTCTTTCTCCTGTAAGCTCCTCTAGTGCACTTTATTGCATGGTTATTTATGCATTTGTCTTATTTATTCTACTAAGTTGTCATGATTGAAGCATGCATGGAGGACCATGCTTCTTCGTGAACACTTCACATGGCTTCTGGTGCTAGCATATCGCATATTTCTGCATTGTTCATAGCGTTTTGTCAAACTTTCCTCAATGCAAAGTATGATGGTTTGGCCATAGCCATATTTCAATGTTAGAGAGTTCTACTTCGTGGAATATTTTTCTGGAAAACAATTTGGAAAATATTTAGTGATCGGCCTAGGTTCATACCTTGCAAGAGGTTTACCCAGGGAAGCACGGAAGTTGCAGCCTAGTGCAGACATAAGTGCATTAAGACTCAGAGCGTGGCCTCCATTTTAGGAAAACAGAATAGATATCTCAAAATTTGCTGGTGGGTCCATGTGCAAGTTCATGTTGATCGTAGTCAGCGCACCAAGTAGTGAGCCCTGCTCTTTCCAGCCCTCCTTGTGACAATACACTTAGAGTCTTCAGCCGCTCTCAGCTTCTACCTATTTCCCTCAGTCTGGTTCAGCATCCTCTCATTGTCTTGCAGGTCTGAATCAGATCTCCAGGTGGCAAACTTCTGTATCAGTTTCTCTTTGCTCTAGCTAAGAGGCTAAAGAATCATTGATAATTCCATCTTTTTAAGATAAAATGCAGAAATTGAGGCTATGAAGTTAGCTGTCAGTGAAAGCGCTTACCTTCCAAGCAGTAGGACTTGGGTGCAGTCACTGGAACCTACAGGAAAAAAGTCAGACCCAGTCACTTACCAGTGAAATTCTAGTACTGGAGAGGAGGAGATAGGATGATCCATGGGGCTTCCTCAGCAGCCAGCCTAGACTACTTGCTGAGTTCCAGGCCAATGAGAAACGCTGTGTCTAAATAAATAAATAAATAAATAAATAAATAAATAAATAAATAAATAAATTAGAAAGAAAAGGAAAAAAAGACAGTGTGGTTGTCCTCTGGCCTCTTCACACATATGCACATATATCCACAAGCCCCTGCAAGCATGCATACACACAAAGCACTAATTGAATCTGCATGAATTTGCACCCCTATATGTTTTCTACAAGCAAAACCCTGTTAGATGATGGTTCACGATCCATGTGTAGAATGCGCCAGGAGATTCAGGGAGGAGACTTTGAATTTATTCTCAGAACAGTTTCTGAGTTGTTGTTGTTGCTGCTGTTGCTGCTGCTGCTGTTGTTGTTGTTGCTGCCACTGCTGTTGTTGTGGTGCTCTTTCTTCCCTTTCTAATCTTCTTGCTCTATCTGTTCTTCCTTTTTATTTAACAGTGGCTGATATGATTGCCCACTATGCATACAAAGAAGGAGCATTTTCTGTTCTATTCATTTCTAAATCAGATCCCTGAGACTCATATTGGGGAGTCAGCAGAGTGTGACCCAAAGTGCTCAGGTTCCAACCCAGGTTGAGTCTTGAATTAGCTCCGCAAAAAATGATTCTTCCTTCCTGGCTATTGTGAAGCATGAACAAATACATGAAAGATTTTAACAGAATCCTTTAAGAGTTGGCTCTCCTAATTGGCCAATTACTGCAAATTCACCTACAAATGTAGACGATCTCTAGGGTTGGGTAGGGACATAGACTTGAACCTAGCAGATCACTGACTGAGTGTGTAACACAGATTAACAAAACATTAGTTGAATTGACTTTACCTGCATGCAAACAGAAGGCATTCTCTGTAAGTAGAAATTAAAGTGAGTCATAGAAATCTATTTTTGAGTTAGTATTGTTATCTGAGTGTGTGAATTGTAAAGACTATAGCTACTTACTACCCACTGAGTCATGATAGAGGACATACACAATGTGTAAGAATTCTTCATGCCATATGCTTCTCACTGAAACCAAGTAACACTGGAGATGCATATAATCCACGGAGAGGGAAACCCTTCTGTTTAATTCAAAAGGTGAGAGACTGACCACCCATAAATACCTATAATTATCAAGACTACTCGTGGTGCCTGCTAGAAGGAAGCCTGGTGTGGAGTTAGTCTGTACGGGTAAGAAACAAGATCACACAGGGACTATGGGACAGACATCTTCAGGACATCATGAAGGAGTCTTAGGGATTGACAGAAGTTATTGATTTTCACTTAAGTTTTATACTTAGTAATTTTCTAGTACCAATGAGCAGCTCTCCTATTTGTCACCTGTTCATGCCTTACACCTTCCCATTGCATACAAATGCCCTCGCACGCGCACGCGCACACACACACATATAAATACACATACACACATACCTGCACACATACACACACACACTGCTAGATGGTTGTATAAAAGATTCATAGACTCATAAAATAAAGGAGAGGAAAATGTATAATTGCTTAGGGCAGTTTTTATTTGACAGTGTCTTACTCGTTTTAACGAAAACAACACAGGCTCGATTTTTGTTACAGTTTTGATGTTGAGATTTTCACCTTTGCTTAAGCAGTGATTTGTGTGGAAAAGCAAGCCTCCCTCAGCTTTTTGAACCTCAAAGGGAGCCACTGCCAAGATGAACTATAAGAAAGTAAACTCCTCAATGGACTACTGCAATGGAAGAGACAGGAGGTATCTCACTGGTATTCCCAACTCAAATCCATCCAGCCCTGACTGGTTCAGCCGTCTCTCCTCTCCCTCCCCAGCACACACATATGCATGTTGTAGATGAAGCATCTGCAAAACATTTGGTCAGCAGGAGATTCAAACACATTGAGTCAAGTGATTGCCAAGAAACCTGATTTCCACTCTCATCTTCTATCAGAAGACCTTGTGATCATTCCGGGATGGTGAAGAGAAACAGACAGGTTTAGGACCCAAAATGAGGCCGTCTCCAAGTCCCTGAGCCATTTCTCACTCCAGTTTGAAATATGATGGTAAAGAGATGCAAATGGATTCCTTGAAAAAATAAATGGCCAGATTGGCTTCTGGCAAATGTATAAGGAAGGTGGGAGTGGACATTTTAGACTGTTCAGTTTATATTTCATGCTATTTCAAAAGAGTGGGGGAAAATCTCCCTTTAAAAGGAATGGGTGATTCAAATCAGGTTGGTAGGCATGTAGTTTTTATTACTGAACTTGGGTGTATGAATGTGTGTAAATCACATGAGCTGGAAGAGGGAGGGGCCCAGGAGTATGTTGCTCTTTGTCCTGATCTCCCCATCTTGTCTTCCGTCCACATCATGACTGAGGGCAGCAGGGGACACTTGTGGTCTCAGGGTAAAGTTCCATGCCCTTAATCTAAAAAATAATACACGTTGAAATGTAAGTAAATAAAATAACCAAAAAAAGAGGAAAAAGTAATATGGATTCTGTCTTCAACGATCTTGATTTTAAGGTGTTCATTATATGGGTTCTCTATCTTTGTCTTTGTCAATTCATAGGCATTTTCATAGCTTCCTAGTTTAAATGTGTTCTTGTCACCCTAACTTAACAATGAAGTTTGACATTATTCAACCTTCAGTGTCCAGTTATAGTTCTTATGAGCTCTAACCTACTCTGTGCTGCTTTGTCGTGGAAATAGAAAAATGCCTCAAGGATTGATTATCCAAACATCTGTTTCCCACTCTTTTACACCAACACAAGCTATGAATCAACAGATAAACATGTAATTGTGTTTTCTACACCAGGGGGGGAAGCAAAGGAACCAGGTCTGTTTACCCTTGCCACCCTCACCCTCTCTACTTAAGAACTGTCTTGCACTCTGAAACAATGCTGTGAAAACACAAGCCCCCTTAGAAAGGCGCTCGTCTGCTTCAACTCTCCCACTTTGCCAATGATTCATCTCATACCTGAAAAAAAATGAATGGGTTTCTCAAAAGTCCCAGGGGCAGTGCCAGAAAAACTCACACTTTATACACATCTCTGAGCATTCTAAGTGGAACATGTTAGAGGTAGAAGCTTTATGTCCTAATTACTTTGGGTTCTTTCCCTCTTTCAAAAGTGAGTTGGAAGTCTGACACAGGATAAATATTTATTAATTAGCTGGGTCGATTTAGCAAGCCAGTCCAGAGCTGAGTGAACTGTTAATGGCAGAGAGTTGGGGTTTAAGTAAACAACCGAGCTATAGAGCGATGGAATGGGGAGATTAATCCTCAAGGGGAGGAGCTGGGCAGGTTGTAAATGTTGGGACCATCATGATGTGTTAAATTCCAAACCAAACAGATTCTAAGACACCACATTTCTCATTGTGAACTATTTCTTTATAATATGACCTAATAATACTATATGAAGTAACAAGAATGCCAATAATTAGACATATCCCATGCAAAAAAATTAATATAGCACAGTTTCAACTTCAGTATACATGCCTTTTGGATTACCTATGATTCTTAGATTATTCCCACATTGCTTCTTCTCATTAACACTAATGATCAAGGACTAATGGCAAAATTAGCTAAAGGGAGAACATCACATGCCCTAATAAATTCTTTCCATCTATGGTAACAAAGACCACACTTGAACGTTAACTCATTGAAAAGTCCTAGTCATAGGCAGACGCCATTGCATTTTATCACCGAAGCAATGTAGATACTCGGGTTTTGTGCATCTAAACCCAAGTGCTTTTAAACGAAAAAGTAAACAGAAAAATACAAGTATCAGCCATCAATGCAGTGATGAAAATTATGTTTGCATCCAACACTTGTTTGTTCCTAACTTCCTCTGCTGTCATGACTAAAAGTATTTTTTTTCAGTCACCGTGGCTCCATTTGGGAGTCGATTTAAATTGTTACTTACTACTGGGGCCATGTGTTTCAGATTTCCAAGGGGGGTGGTGGTCCTGATTTCCAGAGCAGCTCTGATTGCCAATATCCTGTCCTGTTATTAGACCATGTGTTCCATGATTTTTCAAAAATTTCTGTTAAAAAAAAAGTCACGAATGGTCTGGTTAAGTTGTTTTGGTAATAGGTCACCATTCTCATGCTCCCATTTTGGAAGTCTACTCAAACTAGTTTGTTCCAAGATTTGTTCTTCCCCAAGGGGAGTGAGGTGACAACCTGAACATTCCGACCTGTTGTGGAGAAAACACGAAGCATCTCTCGCAAATGACAGTGACCTCTGAGACCCTGAGACACACCACACAGGGCGAGAACAGTAGACAGATTCATTTTCTGCCCATTATTTACCGTTGCCCCAAAGCTGACATGTCAGGCTTTGGTCTTTCACTGACCCAAATCTCTGGGATGGAGCTAGAATCTATTTCAGTCCCTGAAGGGAAAGCTTATTAGTGAACCCCCTCCCTCCATTCTCTTGTTTAAATTGCGCACGAAAAGCTGCAGATTCCAAATCCTATGGTTTGATGAATGTAATGCAGATGGGAAGCATAAGAGAGGTCCATTGCCTTGGGGCTAAGGTTGGCCTGTTTTCTTGGAAGTGTAAAAGATGACTTGGGATATATAAGCTGTTGTTCACGTAGCACACTCACAAGCCTCCATTAGTGAACAATGGAACCCCCCGGCAGTGCGAAGTGTGTCATTTGGCAGTTCAGGGGACTTTAAGTCCCTTTCAGCCTCCCACATGTCCTAAGCAGTATCAAGACATGGAAAAATATGATGGCATTCGTGTGGTTGGGGTGTGTCTACGTGTCTGTGTGTGTGTGTGTGTGTGTGTGTGTGTGTGTGTGTGTGTGTGTGTGCGAGAGAGAGAGAGAGAGAGAGAGAGAGAGAGAGAGAGAGAACCTGACTGCCTTGATTCTATTTAGAAGCTAATGACTATAAATAGTCTGTAAGTATATGAATTAAATAGAGTGTATGTGTTAAGGGTGTGTACTTGTGTGTACCTGCATGTGGACATTAACATCAGATGTCTTCCTCAGTTACTCTTCCCTTTATTCATTGAAGCAGAGTCTTTCAAGTGAACCCAGCGCTCACTGGTGTGGGTTGTCTAGCTAGCTAGATCTTTCTGCAGAATTCCTGCCTCTGCCTTCCCAGAGGTGGAACCAGAGGCAGACTGCCATGTTCCTACCTGGCATTTACATGGGTGATTTTTAGTCCTCACACATAAGAGCCAAGCTCCCTACCTGCTGAGCCACCTCCCTAGCAGAAATTGTACCTTTTTATGGATGTGTGTAAATTTGCATGCAGCTGTGGGGGTTCACATGCACATCACATCCTGGTCTGAGAACAATTTTGTGTCACCTTTTGGAACTCCGGCCATCTCCTGTAGCACAGTCACTCACTGGCTTTTACCTGGCCAGTAAGCTCTAGGGATCCCTCTGTCTGTTTCTCCAGCACAGAGATTCCAATTGTGTGCCACCATATGTGGCAGTTAATACATGTTTTAGAAATCAAATTCAAGTCCTTGTACCTCTGCCACCTCCCATAACCTTTCTACACACCTGTATATTGTTTATATTCACTTATTTTTAATCTGTACCGGATTAGAGGATGAGGAGTCACCAACACTACTGTTCAAAAGAATTATGGATTTGGAGTTTGTTTGACTTTGGCTTTTTCCCCCTTTGTCTGTTAACAGTGGTACGGGACGGTGGTCCTGGACTTGAATGATTAGCTCCTCAGCGAGTTAGAGATCCTGGAAGGTGCTCTAACTGCCATTGAATCCTCAAGTGCCCTTTAACAAGCTTCCAGGAGTGGTTTCATGATCAAAAAGCATTAGAACCCCATAAACAGGATTTATCTTGGGACTTAGCTATGCAGCTGATTCCACAGCTGGGATACTGGACCATGGAACAGGCCCTCAACCCATTTGGCCTTTCCCATGATTACCAGTAATTGCTCCAGCTGTCCTGATGTGCAGTGATCAATATTCATGGTAAAGATGGCGAGGATGGACATGGATGCCCCCTTTGTCTTTTCATCTCACACATGTGGACCTGGCCTTCTATACATGGAGTAATTCATTCATCAGACAGCACCTGGCTTCTAGTTCCCCCACTGCAGAGCTGCGCAGTATCAAATAACTGTTACACCCAGGAAAATAAAGGACTCTAGCAACTGCATATCTCATCAACATAAAAACTAGCTTGGGGATGGATGGGTGGATGGATGGATGAATGGATGGATGGGAAGATGGATGTGTGGTTGCAGAAGATGGTAAAGTACCAGTAGTCCAAGAAGAAGTAGCAGACACACGAAGTCACATCCTGGAAGAATCGGTTGAGTCCTGGAACTTAGGAGTAAGAGGAAATTTGACATGATAAAGAAGATTGGAAAATCAAATTGAATCCTCAACACTGGAGGATGACGAGATGGCTTCCCGACTTAGGCTTCAGTCAGCTGAGCCTCACTCAGTAGGCTGACTGTCCCTTTCTAACCTTAGCCCAGTGGTTCTCAGCCTTCCCAATGCTACAACCCTTTAGTAAGGTTCAAGTCGTGCGGACCCCCAACTATCAAATTACTTTCATTGTTACTTATAACTGTATTTTTTACTGTTATAAGTCATAATATAAATATTTTTGGAGATAAGTTTGCCGAAGAGGTCAGGATCCACAGGTTGAGAACTGCAGCTCTTAGGGATACCTTTCTATATTATGTGTGAAATGAGACCCTCTAAAATATGGAGGCTTGTTGAGACCATTGCTAGATCACCCAGAAGCCTAATATTTAGGACAGAGGGATAAAAACAGAAAACAGAGCTCTTCGCTGGTACTGTAGCAATTGACCTTGAAACCTACTCTCTACCATTGAGAGGACCTGTGCGACCACTGTATATCCTAACATAATACCTCATCTAAATATCTAGTCTTGGGTCTACTAAATGGGAAGCTAAGTCCCTAACAACAGGTTTTACAAATTAAGTAAATAGAAGAATGAATGGGTGGTTGAAGTATAACAAAGGTCATATCTCAATACATAAGGAAAATATAATTTAATTTGCTTAAATGATAAAATTAAGATTTCAGCCAAGTTTTAGTATTATAGTCTAAAGAACTTTTAAAATGTTTAAGGTTTAGTTAAGTTATTATTGGCAAGCTGAGGTATTTCTCTGATTTGCCCTGTTCTTTGCAACATTACGTTGTTAATAAGCCTTAATCTAGTTGAAAGCTGTTCTCCTCAACATTAAGTGAGAATTTTAATCTGGCCTTTCCCGGGACTCAGCACTCAAGTCTCACACTCTCACCATAGCATCCCAGGCTTCAGTTATGCCAGCAACAGAAGTAAAGTTCAGCCATCTTTAAGTCGAGATAGATCGGTAATGAGAAGGTGCATACCAAGTAGGAGACAGCAATTCATTTTGTGTCGAGAAATGGCCTTTGCCTTTCTTTCTCTCTTCTCCATAACATTAATCTGTCCTCCTCCATGCATATCATATCGCTATCCAATATGTGTGATGCAATTGATCATGTAAAAAGCATTATACATATATATGTACATATACACATTATGTATATATTTTTATGTACATTTGTATACATGATGTACACGGTTAAAAAATCCAGGGTGGGACTCCCACTTAATGTTGCTGAGACCAGGTTTGGCTGGGTTAAAGCATAATAACCACATAATACCACAAAGAAAAGGACGAATCAGAGAAAAGAGCTCAGCTGGCCAGTGATAAGTGAACATCAGGTTTTCGGGGTTTTGGGGAGGTTGGTTTTTTGTTCTTTTTGCTATCTGGATTATAATGCTAAGACTTGGCTGAGATCTATATTTTATTACTTAAGCAATTGAAATTGTATTTTTCCTTTGGGGGAAAATATGACCTTTGTTATATTTGTTACATATTTTGTTATACACGTGTGTACATTCTCTCTCTCTCTCTCTCTCTCTCTCTCTCTCTCTCTCTCTCTCTCTCTCTCTCTCTCTCTCTGTGTGTGTGTGTGTGTGTCTGCATAATGGGACCTGTGTGTGAAGCAGGTCAGGGGTTGGCACACATTGCTTTGTCAGTCACTTTCTGCTTAATTTACTGAAGTACAGCCTCTCACTGAACCCAGTGCTCGCTGATATTGCCAGTCGCGCTAGCTTTATGTGGTGTGGGGGTTTTCATATGTTGAATGGCAGGACTGGCTCTAGTTCCCCGGACACATTTGTTTTAGACTGGCAGTTGCAAAATAACCAGCATTTTGGCCTTAATGATACAAAGAATTCCAACAGAGTCCAGGTTTAGGACCAGATTGCCACTGGTCCTGCACCCATGAGTGACCCGGAGCACTCCAGTGCTAGTGTCTCCTCTGAGGAAATTAGAGCTGAAATTTATTCTCTCAAACAATTTTTGTTTTGTTTTTGCTTTCTATGTTTAAAATGAAGGATCATTTGCTAAGATTTCAAACTCCCTTCAAGTTCTGGATTCATGGAGTAGGGTAACATAGGTTCTAGGTATTATGATTTCAAATTGGTGTACTGATTGTATTTCGGCTCTTATATTAATGTCCATATTCATGATGACCTAGGTGACTGAGTACTTGTTGAGTCCTGGAACTTGGTTTGCTTCGTGTAATGTCTTGTGACCTCTGTAACAACAGGGAAAATAAACTGTGCTAAACAGATTTTTTTTGATGGGAAAAAATCTTATTCCAATTACTAATCAATATTTATTCTAGAGGGGGTATTGGTACTTAATTCTGCATGAGACTCTAAGGGGTTGGTTGTCTACACCACATGTGATGCTGTAGGGAGCAGACAAGCTCAGAAATATTTGCATTATAGGAGGAAGGACACTGAACTCCAGAGAGATTGCTTGGTGAATGTTACCCTGCAAATGACTAATGAATTTGGGGACAAAACTTGTGTGTCCCTTATGTATCCAAAAGATTGTACTATTACTGCAATTTGTGTCTGGTTTCTGAGACAAGGTCTCACTCTATTTTCTGAGATGATCTTGAAGTGACGATCCTCCTACCTCTTCCCCAATTGCTGGAACTGCAGGTGCATGACGTCATGACTGACTATGCCCATGTGCTTAATGTTTGCCCAATACTATTATCTATTATGACACCAGATGCTGCTCCATCAGTGTACTGGGTGTGTGCATGCACATGTGTGCATGTTCTTACACATGTATTGCCGAAAAGTCTACATGAAAATGAATAAATACTTGATGGGGAACTAGGCTGTATATATGCACGGAGGTAGCATTGTGCTCTTATATAGTCATATCTATAGCGAACAAACGCTTAGGTACACAGATTGTCCTCCAGATGCCATTGGCTCATTCTTCACCAACAGGTCTTCAAAGTAACTGCCAGCATCAAATTCCTTCCCTTTGTTGCGTTTTTAATAATAATAATAATAATAATAATAATAATATATGCATATAAGACATTATGAAAGAAACTGTCTACCATTTAATAAGAGTCAGGATAATTTTTAACAGTGTTAATGGGATGTTGACATGAAGCCCTGCTGGCTCATTCAGAGAATTGATTGCACGTGGCAAGCCATTTTATTTACAATCTGGTGGCTTCATGAAATTGGGCATTTTTCTAGTAAAGACTACCTATTCAGTAGACGAGGTGGATATTCTTTAGAGTAACATTTTATTGTGACTAATATCATCACTTGAATTGATTTGTTGGGTAACTAGGGCAGGGCATGCAGGTCACCATTTAAAATGTGCACACCATTCCCAAATCTACCTGGACCGTATTCCAAGTCCTTAGTGCTTGTGAGCTATCGAGTGTCTAGAAACATATCTATCTTCCTGTCTATTAAGCAGCTACTACATCCTTTCTTTGAGAATAAAGGCCAATTTCATTTGGAAGTTATTACTCCTTAGATGACCAAATCCTGCCCCAAGATGCCTAATATTTACTTTGCCTTTGAAGCATGATAGTTAAAATTATTTCCCCATCTGCATGATTTTTGAAATGGCTTCTTAAACTCTTTCTAGTTAGGACAGAGACCAAGATTCCACAATGTAAATGTGCCTCATTAATCAACTCTATTATTTAGGGGGGTAATGAATATTTTGCTATTTGACATCTGGTAGTGATTTACAATAACCGGAATTCCTAGTTTGCAAAAGTACACATGTATGATTTGATTTCTTTTGGTGTATTAAAAAAAATCCCCATTGCTTTTCTTGGCTAAAAAAATTTTTTTAACATAGGAGCAAAGGAGCTATCAGAATGGGGTTAGAGCTTAAACTGTGTATAGATTTATAAGCTACTAGCCAGCTTATTGCAAACTTTCATGTGTGCTGTGTAATGTGTAAAGCCTGTTTATGTAGGTCTGAGGCTGGCTCGATACCAGTCACTAGTGAGTGATAGATAAACTTAAAATAATTTCTAAACAAACTGTGGTTTTGTAAAAAATGTAAGCACTGTGTTTTTGTGTGGTCTGCAAGAAGGTGTTTCTTTTAAATAGATTATTAGTGTAGGGCATAATATCTCTCTCTCTCCCATCGCTCCCCGCCCCTCTCTTTCTCTCCCTCCTCTCTCCTCCCTCCCTCCCTCCCTCCCTCCCTCCCTCCCTCCCAAAATTGATTAAAAGTTGGGCCTTTACCAAAAAGTCAACATGTACTTATAAAAATCTTGATATGTGATACTCTGACTAAAATGAAGTTTGTGATTTACTTCAACTCAACTTTGCTACTGTGCAGTGCAAGCTTTCCATGAATGCATAATCATTAGGAATGTGTAGCCTCCCACTAAGCTATTAGTGTGCAGGCAGGCATCTTGGTGGTGTTGCCTTACGAACAGCACTGATGCTATGTTAATGATTAAATACATATAGAAAAAAATCACTCAGCTTGAGGCAGAAAGAAAAATGAGATTAGAAAAGATTTTCAAATCATGAGAATTAAGCATTAATGGGTAGTTGTTTAGATTGAAGAAACGCAATACTGTCTTCTACAGTGGGCTATGAAATTAGGTATTTATCCCTGTTAACAAATTCCACATGCAATGCATTAATGTCAACATGCAGTCATGGTGTTTTCCAAAGAGCTCTTTCAAAGCTTCTTTACCCAGTGAGATTTCTTCTTGTTCTTTTCGTGAGAGTTATATCTAGCTGTGCATAGTCATCTCAAAATCTAGATAAGAGGGGTTGGGGATTTGGCTCAGTGGTAGAGCGCTTACCTAGGAAGCGCAAGGTCCTGGGTTCGGTCCCCAGCCCCGGAAAAAAAGAAAAAAAAAAGAAAAAAAATCTAGATAAGAGCCAATCCTAGAAGGCCACAGAAGGGATAGACTATTGGATACTGTTGGTGAGAACAAAGGTCAGCCCATGGGGGAGAATAAATCTAGAAAGGGATCAAGTCCAGTGCTTTCTCCCTAGTTCATGACTGCCTCTTGAGGTCAGAGCTGGCAAAACCCTGGCCAATAAGAACTCAGGAAAGAGAGAGTTGGATTTATGGTCTACCAAAGGTGGTTCATGTGCTGTTGCAAGTGACTGGATCTTAATTGAAAATGGCTGATGAAAAGTCCTGGTTTTATCAGATAGGATTCAGGAGAACCATCAGCCTTGAGTGCAGTGGGATTTTGGATTCAGGCCTCATCATGAATTAGCTCCATGTCCTGTTTTTCCTTCTCTCCATCGGCCTCAAGCACCATATGGTGATCCTTAGCGGCTCTAGACATGCAGGCAACATGCCTTAGAAGCAGACACATTAGATTTCCTGCAGTTCCACACTTGCAGTCTCATGATCCCGTGTGCCACAGACGCAGTAGCTATGTGCTACTAAAAACACAGGATGGGCTGTGATGGGAAATGCTGGATGAGGATCTGGTGAAAGCTACCTTTGCCAGCCCTAGAAAAACAAATGTTTTTACCTCAAAACAATTAGCCATGGTTTTCAATGAGAACTATGGCATGTCAGGCTGCTGACACCAGAGGTGGACACTACTTTAGAGGACAGGAACTTAAATGGCACCACAGGCACCATGTAAGAGAACAGCAAAGCTTGTAAATATGTCAACCCACCTGGAAACATTTTTCCTAGGTGACTTCAGGGTACTATTTTCTGTCTTCATTTTGTATCTCACTCCGCAGATCTGAAATGACACTTGAATTATCACAGTACTTTACTATAGCTGGACACAGTGGTTGAGAAATACAATAGTACATTTTCCTATATTTATACACATTTATGTCTAGATAAAATGTATGTAGGTATGGGATGGACACTTGCCCTTGAATGCTAGAATAATTGCGTCATTTTTCTGAGACTACTTAATAAGTCTTGTTTTAAAAATTAAAGTGATCTCTACTTAAATATTCTCATTAAAATTATTTACAAGATAATTTAAATAGTTGTATGATTTTTAAATTTATGTCTACTTTGAATTTTAAGAAATAGTTCAGAAACTATACTTATATCATTTAATTTTAAGGTATAATTTTATTTACATTTTTATTAAAATTCCCTCAAATATTATAGCTTCATTTTACTCTCAGCCTTTTGGATGACAAGATAATTAGCTAAAAAGAAGAATAAATTTAAATAAGAATGTTTTAATCTTCCAATCTTATAAAATCAGTAGATTAGCCTGGTTTCAACTTTTTAAAGCACTATAAATGTCCAAATAGATGGGGAGTCAGAACATAGTTTATTAAGTCACATGTTTCTGTTAAGGTATAACTTTAAGGTATGACTAATGTTTACCTGTGTTTCTGTACTTTATCCAGACTATAGACATTGAAAGAGGGTCTACTCATATAATTTCAGTACCATGACCAGCAGAAGAGCTGGAACCAAGGGAAGAAATGCTGCTTAAAGTGTTGAAATTCAGTTTACTTGTATTAAACCGTCTAATTTAATTACATCTTCCTGAATTAATACCCATCAAAGTTTATGCTCAACATGACCGTGAGAGAATGAGTGAGTGAGCTGATGCTTCTAGAGACCTTCAAGCTTCATAGACTAGGTCAAATGCCAAAGATTTTGACCCACAGTTTTAGAAAAATAATATAGTTAAAAATGTAGTGGTCATTGATAAGTGGCTATTAGCCCAAATGCTCAAATTACCCTAGATGCACAGAACACATGAAACTCAAGAAGGATGATCAAAATGCGAATTCTTCACTCCTTCTTTAAAAGGGGAACAAGAATACCCTTGGCAGGGAATAGTGAGGCAAAGTTTAGAACAGAGACAGGAGGAACACCCATTCAGAGCCTGCCCCACATGTGGCCCATACATATACAGCCACCCAATTAGACAAGATGGATGAAGCAAAGAAGTGCAGGCCGACAGGAACTGGATGTAGATCTCTCCTGAGAGACACAGCCAGAATACAGCAAATACAGAGGCGAATGCCAGCAGCAAACCACTGAACTGAGAACGGGACCTCCATTGAAGGAATCAGAGAAAGAACTGGAAGAGCTTGAAGGGGCTCGAGATCCCATATGAACAACAATGCCAAGCAACCAGAGCTTCCAGAGACTAAGCCACTACCCAAAGACTATACATGGACTGACCCTGGGCTCCAACCTCATAGGTAGCAAAGAATAGCCTAGTAAGAGCACCAGTGGAAGGGGAAGCCCTTGGTCCTGCCAAGACTGAACACCTAGTGAACGTGACTGTTGGGGGGAGGGCAGTAATGGGGGGAGGATGGGGAGGGGAAGCCCATATAGAAGGGGAGGGAGAGGGGTTAGGGGGATGTTGGCCCGGAAACCGGGAAGGGGAACAATAATCGAAATGTAAATAAGAAATATTCAAGTTAATAAAGATAAAAAAAAATGAACATTAAAAAATGTAATGGTAAAGGCATTAAACTCTATGTCACTTGCAGAGAATTATATTCACTTTAAGGAGTTTTTGTTTGGTTTTACGAAAGCGAACCAAAAGAATAAAAGTATTTCCCACCCCAAATAGGCCTGCTCCCGGGTAAGCATGGAACCCAGAGGTTGGTGTTTGTATTACTGCACATGTAATCAGATTAACTCTAGCATAAAATGGATGGCCACCGTTCAGAATCTATCTGACCACGAAGCTATCTGACCTTAAATAGTACAGTTAGAACAATCCAGAAGACTGCAAAGCTGGCAGAAACTTGATAACGATTAGAATGTTCTATTACCTTCTGAAAAGTTTTATTTACCTTTTTGAAATGGCCTAACACACACTGTCTTATTTGCTACCTAATTTCAACAATGTATTTTACTGACCTCCCTTGGTTTCCTTTTCCATGAAGAGGCATGCTCTCCAAAGGAAGGAGAGGCATTTCCTCAAAGCAGTCTACAGTCTAATAGGCTTATTTTTAATACCATGCATTTAAGTGTTTGAGAGGTGTATGGGTGTGTGTGTGTGTGTGTGTGTGTGTGTGTGTGTGTGTGTGTGTGTGTTTGGAAGACCAGAAGATAATCTCAAGAACACCCTCCATTTCCTTTGAGATGAGATCTCTCATTAGCCTGGAGCTCATCAATTAGGTTATACTTATTGGGTAAGTGACTATCTCTAGGGATCCCCCTGTCTCTCCCTCCCCAGCACTGGGTTAGAATTGCACATCACCGTGTCTGACATATTTCACATGGATTCTGAAAATCAAACTGAAGCTATTGCACTAAGCTATCTCCCCAGCCAAGTGTTTTACTTCAAAAATCTTTATTTATTTTGGCCTTTTTCAGCCATATCTGGAGTCCCTGGAGACTAACTAGAAGAAAGGACCAAGAGCTCTGAAAGGAAAACTTACTGGCAGTTATCAGTATTGGAATTACAAAGGACTTTATGTCCCATGGTTAATATTCACCTCCAAATATGGTTGAAAGTTTGATTAGGTTTTGTAGCTTTTGGAGGGTCCATTTATACCTGATTATAAGAGGAAGACATAACTCTTCAGTATAACTGGGTGACATGAAGTGTTTCACACCCTAGATTAAAACTGGCTTCTATGAAGGAGCATTCTTCTTTGAAGAGCATGTAATATGAGATTCACTTATCCATTTCATTTACTTACTCTCCCAAGAACTGTAGCTTGAGTAGCCTTCCTCTCAGCAAAGACTAGGGCTTCTCAGACAGTTACACAGGCTCAAGTTAGGTCAAGAGAAAAGTAACTCTGCTTTGAAGGCAATTTGCCAACCGGCATCAAAACTCTAGCCTTAGGAGAAGGGAAGGACATAGGCTGAAACCATTTGTAGCGTGTAGTGGGGATAAATTTGCTTGGTGAGTCTTCAGCCCACTCCAGTCCATACTAGGCTCTTTCCATCTCATCTTCAAATTCTCTTTGATAATTCCACAGAGATTCTAAGGATGTTTCCAGATCTGGCACTGAGACTACCCAGGCAATTATTTTGTCTTCCACTGGTTACTCAACCATGAACATGATTTATAGGTAGAAAAAAATTCTTTAAAGAAATGCCTCAGGCTTCAAGTGCTTTACTCTCTACAAATAAGAAAATCAAAAACTCAGTTAAGAAATAATTTCAACCATTTTCTTTGTCTTTTGTCTCTTAGACTGCCTACTGGCCAAGAATACCAAGTTCCCCTCTTAGCCCTTAATGAAACTTCTCTGGAGAGACATCTTGATTAATTTTTGTTATCAAACTGACAGGATCTAGAATCATCATGAAAACATACCTCTGGGTATTTTCCATAATGTCTCGCTGAAGAGAGATGATCTCCCTGAATGTGGGCGGAACTATTTCATGGTTTACAGTCCTGGATTGAATAAAAATATAAAGCAAGCTGAATGCCAACATTTGCCATAGATGGCTTCCTCACTACAGTTGCTATGTGACAAATCACTTCACCTCTCCACTACCATGACTCTCTTCCTCGATGCACTGTTCTTTCCTCCTTTTCTTAACCTGCTTTTGCCAAGTATATAGTTTCACTGATGAAAAAAATGAATAATTAGTAAGAGGAGGGCTAGAATGATTGCTTAATTTGCATACAACATTTTACTTAAACCAAGTGGGGAAATTTGTCTCTCAACTCAGTGACAGGATGTGTAGGTTTCATCCTTGTATAAGTACGGAAGGCTCAGAACTGAGTTTATAAAGTAAGTGAGAGATAATTCCTCATACTATGATATAACATTTCTCTGAATATTCTCAGTTATATTCTACACAGACACCCTAATTTTTTCTGTCTTGTGGAACATGGCATTATAGATACATGCAGATGAAAGTCCCATCAGAACAGAGCCCAGCCACACATTGACTGAGTAGCTGCCCATTAGGCAGGGCAGCCTCATCAACAGGAGCAGGGTTAAGAAGGTCAGGCGATCTTGTTGGTTTGCCTTCAGAGGCCATCTCCAAGAACTTCCCAGTCACTTCTAGTGCACATGAAGATGGTCTTCTTTGATCCAGGAAATGTGAGGATGAAGTTTGCTCACTAAGCTGCATTTACATTGTAAATTGTGATTACGTAAAGTCTAAGTTCACCAGTTTCTGACTAGCTGTATATCAAAGAAGCCCTCTGGCTCTTTGGCTTGCCCACAATAGTTCTATCCACGATTGTCACTACCATGTTGTTCTTATGGGAAAAGACATACCACAAGATGTCTTAACCAATTCCAATGAACTGGGTGGGTATTGACTCACCAAACAAGTAGAATGGAAATAAAAAGAACAATCTGTTTTGGTTTTAATAAGCTCCTATTTTTTATGGTAGCCTTGAGTTCATCTTTATGATCCCAATATCTCTATAGTCAACACAATCTCGTTGTCTCCTACCTCTACCTGTTTTCTATAAAACAAAAACACACAGTTATGACACCATTACTATCATCACAACCAACAGAACAATCTAATTGTGTACGTTAAAGTTCTGTGACATGATATCTCAAATAATCAATTTAATCATCAAAAGGGTTTATGCTGGCCCCAATTTTCAAGAATAAAGTCCATAACAGCTTGCTCCCAAGAGCCAGGGTCAGGGGAAGGAGTGCATGTCAGAGGCAGCTACTCGTTTATTATGACTGGAAGCAAAGAGATAGAAAATTCAGAGTCTAGGACCCTACTAAGACATTCAAGGATATTCCTTTCAATAACCTCACTGTCTCCTGAAGGTTCTAGGACCTTCTAGTAGGATCATAGGCTATCGGCCAAGCCTTCAACATCTGGGCCCTGAGCTATAACATTGGTTGAACTCTTTCAGTATTCAAATCAATTAGTACCTTGAATATCCTCAGACTAGAACACACTGTTGGGGTTTCTTAGGCACCATGGGAGAGTTTTGGAAGCATTACACTCTGCATTTCCTCTAGGGTTGCCCAACTTCAGCCTTGCACACTCAGTGTATCAGGTAAAGCCCTAGACCCACAAACCTGCCACATTTGCACAGAGCAAAACTCCATCTATGTCTTTGGTTTTCAATAAGTAATACACCGTTTTGTGAAAGACAAAAGACCTTTCTTTTTTACCACTGCTCAAAGACTAGGGAGTTGTTTCCTTTGGGGTGTGAACCTCTCTGATCTGTTTAAGCAAGAGATAAGCAAACAGATGACGAAAGATTGATTATATGACCTCTCCAGACCTGGAAAAAAACGTCCCCGGGGTGAAAGGAGAGTGAAATGGGTGCCTGCTGACTGTGGGAAAGGAGGTGGGGGAGGAGTGGGAGAAAGGGTGCTCCCTCCTCCTTGGAGGTGCCACCCAGCATTGGTTTTGGCTTCTCCCTATGCTGTGGGTTCATTTCGGCGCCCAATCCATCCCAGCTTCCATCAGCTGCGGATCAATTTCTAAATTGTTCTGGGAAAGCCACATAATGAAAACTTGTCAGTGAAGAAAAATGACTAGCGTCAGTTCTAGCCCTGACTCGTGACCGCTGACTAGCGGGGGTTTAATGTTCCTAGCATCTCCCTTAGTGGAATATTATATACGCCACCTTCCTAATGCACACGGCGGTGCGAATTAGCCTTCTGAAACTGCAGGAGAGCCTGTAATTTAGACACTCCAGGCCATAACCACAGCAAAGGAAAGGATTAGGGTCAAAAATAGAATGGTCCTAAAATATCATGAGAGGCATTTTTACCTAGTATCAAGGCTTTGCCAAAAGAAAGGACAGCCAGTATAGCTTCAATGTCTCCTTAGAGGACGTTAAACATAGAAATATGGTTTAGATTTGTCAATACGATACACAAAACCCAACACTCCATGACTATAATTAAATCACTTTAAATCCCCAATCTAAAACACCTTGTCTGTGGAAAGAACAAGGCCAGTCTATATTAGAGATAGTACATGAATTGCTTAAAGGTGGAATTGTATTGTATGCAAATGAGTTCTTGCTAATTCAACATGAAGGGGTAACTGGAATGGACTAGAAGGGTGTCTTAGAGTTTTATTGTTGTGAAGAGACAACACGACCACAACAACTCTCATAAAGGAAAATATTTAATTGGGCTGTCTTACAGCTTCAGAGGTTTAGTGTCTTCATGACGGGAAACCTAGCAGCAACATGCATGAAGATATGACATTGGAAAAGAAGCTGAGAGTTCTACATCTTGATCTGCAGGCAGCAAGAAGTAGACTGTGATAGACTTCCTCCAACAGGGCCACACCTCCAAGTGCCATTCCCTATGGGCCAAGCATTCACAGGAGTCTATGCGAGCCATTCCTATTCAAACTACCACAAGGAGTTTCTGTGAATCTGTGGGAGGAGTTATTCCTGAATTTCCCCTCTGTGTTATCAAAACATCATGCTAAGCAAAGTGATCGTTCTTATATTGTATTCTTATGGCAGAATCCAAGGGCAGAGTCAAAAGGTCCAACCCCAGAAAAGACATTTGCTTGAAAAGTCACTATAGATCTTGGGTGAAAACTCACAGAAGAAACGTCACAAAGAATGCAAAGATTATTAAGCCAATTGCAATAAATCTAAGGTCTTCCTAGGAAAGGGGAATGTTGCAGACTCCTAGCTCAGTTTTCCTTTGCCCTGGGACCCCTTGCAGAAACTCGATCACATCGCAGCCACTATTTCATCCCTACTTCACTCTTGCTCTTCCAAAGCTTTTACCACTGACGTGACAGACCAGAACTTTCTCTCCTCTCCACCATCCCATCCCCTCATCTAGGCCTCACAGCAACTGATCTAACCCCCTGGCTCCCTTTCTATCATATTTACTGCCTTCTCTCATCAGTGACTCCACCTACCTGTCTAGGCCTTGTGGTCTTCCTGAGAGAAGTCAAGTCTTGCTCCTTATCAACCTCTCGGCCCCAAACACTGTTCCTCAGTTACTTTCATGAGGTTGATTCAAACTTTGGGGTAATTCCAATTTTATTAGTAAACTGAATTTAAAGTCCACCCTACTGCATCTCTCTCTCTCTCTCTCTCTCTCTCTCTCTCTCTCTCTCTCTCTCTCTCATCCAAAAGCACCTCACATGATTCTGTACTCTTTACAACTACTGCTATAATAGATGTGCGAATGTGTGCCATCCAATAGCCCCCTTTCCTCTGCTCGAGTGTCACATTCTGGAAAAGAAAAGCTCATTTGTATTACCTGTTCTATTCTTACCACCTAAAACCGAAAAGAATAAAGAAAGCTTGTGAGTAGAAACATCCATGAGTGTGAAGAAATGAACTGTAAGATAAATCAGGACACATAGAAATGCCACAAGAATGACCTTTGCACCAGATCTTCCAAATTTGTCAGATCACAAACATCATTTTGGTTTCTTGAAAAACAAATCAATAAAACAGAGTTCTTCAGACCTAGCTCAGACCTAGTAATTTAGTGACTCTGGAGTGAGATCTCCCTATTTGGTCATTTCTAGCTGCCACATTAAAATATGACAGACTAAGTCTTATTTGCTTATTTGTTTTTGTAGTTTTAAAAATATTTATTTATATTTGGACATAGGATCCAGGTTAGACTGGCCAACTGGAGTGAATTCCCAGACCTCTGAAACTTGTCCTTTTACATTTTGGCAGCATAGAATACCCAAGTCAGGATCTTGTAGAAGCCTGGGTTGTTTCCAGAAAGTACTTTTAACTTAGCCCACCAAAATAAATAAACAAACAAACAAACACCTTCTAACTGTTTCCTCAGTTGACTTCTTGTTTGCAGCACTGGACAGAGTATCAAGGCTCCACTTCCATTTGGAAATTTGGAAGGACCCCTGCCTTGAAGGATTAGGGTCCCAGCATTATTTTTCTCATTTAACCTTAGGTACCTCCTTGGAGGTCCTATCATGAAATACAGTCATGTTACAAGGATCTAACATGTAGGAAGACATGATTCAGTTCACAATACCCAAAACACTGAATTTATAACCACATTCAAAGTTCCCAAGGAGATCCTGGCTAGAGAAGTGTGGGAAGCAGTACTTGAAAACAGACCTAACTCCTTCAGGCTACATTGGAAAGGGGTCCTGTTGTTCTCTGTGGCTAAGTCAGTCTGAGAATTTCGGATAAAATCCTATAAAAAAGAGAGAGGGGGGGGAGATTAACAATAAGGTAAGACTGTAAAAGAGGATCTATACATATATGAGAGACAATTGCTAAATTCTAGCCGAGCCTTTTTTAAAAAAAAATTTAAACGCTTTTGCACAAAATCAGAAGGGTTCTCTAGTCTCTTTTTTACTAAGAAAACTGTAAGACACGGTGCTAGCATAAGTGTGACAGAAAAGAACTGTTCTAGAACTTGCCCTGTCTTCAGTTGTATCCCTTGGAATCTCCCATTGCTGACCTCAACCTCAATTGCAGGGATCAGAGATGGCAATAAAATGCAGGTATTCAGGAGGTGGGTCACATCCCTGCCAGCTGACAGCCTATTCACTGATCCACTGAGAACCCAGCCCTGCTCAGCCTCTGGGCTCACAGAGGGAGGGCTACAAAGTGCCCAGCCATGATGTTTCCTGGGTTAGGACAGAAGTAGAAAAGGAGGGTTGAAAGGATGGACCAACTTTGACCTAGTGGACGTGGCATTTTTCCTGTGGCTTCAGCTGCCCCTCCATGAGATAAGAACTCATATCCTTTCTTGTGGGGACCTTAATGAATTCTGTATCAGGCACCTTGGGAAAGGCCTACACCTGGTGGTTATTGGTTGAAGAGATGGACTGCAGAGCTCTTTGGAAATCCTTTAGCTCCCTCCTCCGTGGATTTATACTGGGTCTCTACCCATCCTTGTATTATCTTAGTGGCTACTGGGAAAATGACAAATCAAGGCCAAATGTTTTCTTTCTTGTTTCCTTGCTTCCATTCCCCTTTTCTCCATTCCCCTTCCTTTTCCTTCATTTTCATTCTCTTTCTTTCCTTTACACAAATCAGCAGGTATGCTACCCAAGTTTGCATCCAATGAGAAATGGAAGGGCAGTCTCTCTCATTGTAGATGTTCCTCATTGTGATGCACATTTACCCTTGGACCTTCTGCCATCCCATCTGAGGAGTTCCTGAGACCTCTTCTGCAAGCCAGTCTCACCCTAGGCCGGCTTGGGATTCCATTTCTGATTACCAACGTTTAGAGGGAGGGAGGGAGGTGTGACACAGACAACTGGTTGGATCTTCCCTGGTCCAAGAAAGGTTCATAGAGATACCAGAAACATTATTCTTGCCTTCAGTCTTTAACTGCAGTTTTGAAAACACTAAGAGAGGCCCACTCAACTCCACTTTCAAGCACTTTAATGATATTTTAAGTTTTGACACAGTGTCAAGAGTCTCTGACAAAGATAACTCAAGATATCATTGATCATTAACGTGTTCCTGGAAGCTTCTCATAGACTATTTAATACCAAGGTTGTTTGTTTTGGTTTTTTGTTTTTGGGGGTTTGTTTGTTTTGGTAGTTATTGTTGCGCAGAAACAAACACATTTGATATATCCAACTTGATCAACAAGTAACCTTCTTTGTTATGAAAGTTAAATACCACAGAGATATTGCATGACTATGTGTTGGCTAAGTCCTTAGGAACTTAGGAGAAATCAGACCATGTCTTGTGGAATTTCCTCTATCAGTTAACTTGATGTGACCATGTCTGTGGGGCATTTTCTTTATTTTTCATTTCTATAGGAGTGCCAAGCCATCGCTAGGCAGAGACTGGGCTTTATAAGAAAGGTAGCTGAGCAATCCAGAGGGAGCAAGCTGGGAAGCAGCATTCCTCCATTGTCTCAGCTTCAGTTTCTGCCTCCAAGTTCCCATCCTGGCTTTCTAGTTAATGAGCTGTGTAGCCTATAATGCAGATACACAACTTTCTCCCCAAGTTACTTCTGGTCACTGTTTTGTCACAGCAATCAAGAAGCAAATTGGGACAACCTATGAATATAATATTCTAATATTTTGCTACTGTATCCCAAGAAGTTGTCCCACCGAGAATGCATGGAGTAAAGGGAGGGCACTAAATCTACAGTTTGCAGCACACTCTGAAGTGTGATATTGCTTTATAAAGCTTAGTTAACATGAAATTTATCTGCTATAATAGCTGAAACGATTGGTGTGAATACTGTGTGTCTATTCTGCAGTAACTCCAAGGGTTGCACACCAGGGTCCTTGGGTTAAGGGAGAAACAATGAGTAAATTTACTTCCTAAAATTGAAATTGCCTCCGTCACCTGCACAGGGTCATAAATACATTTCCTCTTCAGTTTCCATTTTTAACACTTTAAAAACCTCCCAATAATTGCAGGTCTTTACCTACCATAGATAGCCTCTTTATAGACACAGGACTTCATTCTGTCTTAACCTCTTAGGACAGGGACAGCTATCTGCACCTTTTCGCAGGTGAGTGTTAGCATTTTCCAAATGTATTTCTCTACTGCAGTCTGTGATGTCAGAGAGAGAACCAGTGTGTGATTTTCTGCTCCACCTTCACTGTAAAGACGAACTTCAAGTTTCAATTAAAAGTAATAGTCTATAAACCTCCACATAAAAATGTACAATTTTCATTCCCAATATACAGTCTTATTCTTTCTCATTAGAGAGCCATATTGAACAATGGGGCTTTGCTTGTGTGCATTAATGGGAGTGCCAAGCCTGGGAAAAAAAGGCTATAAAATGGGAATGAAAACAAAAGGCTTGAGAAATTTATATAAAGATTTGGGGCTTTGTGTAATTCCTCTGGAATAGTGTTACACACGGTGCCTTTTAAATCTCCTCTGTGACTACAGGGAGGAAAATTGGGAAATAATAGACCAGTCCTTTATTCAAATACTCTCTTTATGGCCCCTCCCCCAAACTAATCAGCTGGGAATTCAATTGTAACAATAATTACAAAAGTGGAAGTTAGTGGAATTTGGACTTGTACAGAGAGTAGTTATATTTGCTATAAAAAGAACTCTACTGGAATAAAATACAATAAAAAAGCTGAATAAAAAATAATAATAGAAAATTAAGAGTAAAGAGAAAAAACCTGAGAAGTAATCATCACATTTTTATGTATTGTATTCAGCTACAAGTCATAGAAAGTCCAATGTCTTAATAAAAGGAAAAAATCCAGGATTGAATCAGAGTGGTGAATGGTTTGGTAATGGTGTCATGGACCCAAGTTTGATATACATCCCTGCCCTGCCATTCATCCACAGAAACTACTTTCCCTGTGGTCACAAGGTAGCTGCCACAGTCCCTAGTCAGGCACACCCATGCCTGAGAAGGACAAAGCAAGAGACTTCCTTACGTTTTCTTTTATTAGTTGGAGAAACAGTCTCTGGAAGTTCACCAGCAAATCTGCTATAACATGTTACTGATGATACGGTACTACATGTATACTCTGGATGAGACAGACTTCCTAATTCAAACAGTGGAAATGAGTGGAAGATAGTCACTGACTTAGCTGACAACTCTGCTTGGAAGAAAGAGGGGCTAGCCTAAGATAGTGCTGCTTTGGCAGTCATCAATATCCAGTTTATAGTTCAAATTTTATTTAACTGAAATCATTTTCATTTCTCTGTTGCAAGAGATGACCCATCAAATTCCCAACTTCTGGTACTATTTTATCCATTTGTCTTATGTGTCCCTGTATTTGGTACTTACATGCAGACCGGATTCACCTGCAGTGCAGTTCAGTGTCCTTTTTTGGTATCATAGTGAATGTGGAGAAAAGACTCCTCTCATCATAGTCTTTCCCACTGAATCCTGCTGGTCTCTATTAGACCTCAAGCCAACCTCCTTGACTGTAGTGGATTTTACTGTTGATGTCTTCCTCTATTGTTTTTCCAATCTTCCTGACATCTCCCTTCTCTTGGTTTTCTAGTCTCTTTCCTGCATCACACATTTGGCTTCCCTTGTACCCATCTCTGATCAACCTTGGGCCCATCCTTCGATCAGGTTTCGCTGTCTCTGATTTTGTCCTTTTGGACATTGGCTTTCAGGGGATGAGTTTCTAGGTCTCTGAGACATAGCTCACAGCTCATTCTTCCTGCATGTTGCCTTTGCTGAAGAGAAGCTTCCCACACTCGATATGCCCAAAAGATATGGTTGCATATGGCCCCCCCATTTATTGAATCTCCAGAATTCATAAAGTCATTGTTCTCGTATTGCTAAAACTCAAAATTCTGTAGCACATTTGAGTACTTTTTTGCATTAGGTGTTTATATTATCAAGTACATTCTATGTTCTTCCTCCACTGAGCTATTTCTCAAATTGAGTCCTTAAGAAATTATTGCCTTAAAGTGTTCAATAGCAATGCCTACCACAGCATGAAGAAGCAACCCATGTTTGTCTGTAATAATGCTATCATAATAGCAAATAATATCCCACTTGGGTTACTGAAAAATCTTCCTTAGCATTTCAACTCCAATAAATTCATGTTTCAGATTTCCCTAAAAGAACATTTATCTTTCCCTTAAAAGGTTAAGGGAAACCTGTATCTTTTCCTTAAAAGGTTAAGCTGGGTGGTGTTGGTACCTGCCTTCAATCCCAGCACTTGGGAGACAGAGACAAGTAGATTTCTGTGAGTTCTAGACCAGCCTGGTCTACAGGGTGCTTCCAGAACAGCCAAGGCTACCCAAAGAAACCCTGTCTCAAATCCTACTCCCCTACAAGAAAGTTTCACCTCTTTGAGACTTAATACTCCTATCTCATACAGCATGCCAGCATAGTTTATCATGATCTCCTACTGCAGAGGTTTCCCACCCACCCCAGCACACCTCTCAAGCTTTCCAATTGGTCAAATTTATAATCTTTCTTGCTTGCTTGTTCACGCTGCTTTCAACCCTTTCCCTTCATTCCTACCGTAAGGGGTTGCTGTACATTGGGAGGACTTCCTCCTAGTGTTGACTTGAAAACAAAACATCACAGACAAGTCCAGGAGCTGTGGTCACAGAGGGAGACAGAGTTTGTGTTCAAACTCCAATGTTCTATCTTTCCATTCAAAGATTTTCCTAATTCTTCACATGTATTCCTGTATATTGCTGTCAATTTACAATCGAATTCATATTCAACTACCTCTCTTATTGATTTTTACATAGTGAATATAAAATTACCCCAACTGGTATCTTAAAACTTTGACACTAAAAAGAGAATTTTAATAGACTCTCAAGATTTTTGTTAAAAGCTCTTGCAGCCAGTGTACTGAACTGACCTAGACCACCTCCATTCTTCTCATTTTAATAGTTTTTGGAAGCAAAACACCATTGTTAGCCAACATATAGTAAACACTGCATAGGATTCAGTCTATCCCCCATGACTAACAGGGGAAGCTCCGTTAAGATGTTCACATTGGTGTACCTCTGAATACAGAGTGAGCTTTCTCTCACTCACATTTAAACCAAACCAGTGGATCCAACTTCACACAACTCCAAGCAGATTCATTACCCTATAGGTGAGCATTGTGTTTAGGGTGGAGCATGGTTACATAAGTCACCATAAACACATTTCACAGTGACTCAGTTCTATAAAGTATGCATGCTGGGATAATAAACAACAAGAGCTTAGTTTGCAAGCTGGAACATGCTTATCAATAACTCCATGTTCATTAGGGATGTTCTGTAACATTGGTCTCTTGCTGTCCTGAGATAATTCCAAGACAAACAACTAGGTTCTTGCTATCTGAATCTGTTAACTTTCCTATTTATATCATAGTCCATCAACAGAAATAAAATGTAAGATGGGACATGCCAGTTTGACTTTGAGATCATGGGAATGAAAATAATGGAACAAACAGTAAGAACATATATAGTCATTGCTTTTAAAACTTTGGTGCTTAACATCTGGGTGAATTCAGACCCAATATGTGACCCTGAAGGAGAAACTGATGTCTGTAAAAAAGAACAATAAGACAAACAGGGTAGAATCCATGTCCAATAAGCTATATCAATTGAAATAGTAACCAAAGCAGGGAATAATAAAGGAAAGAACAAGCTCAGGTTGGCAATATCCACATCATGAATTTATTCCTCAGTGCCTAACTTGGCTTTGCATCAGGGTAGCGATGGAGGATGTGACTTAGGATAAAGACTCTTGAAGATGCTTCGAGGAGTAGAGGCATTGATGATGTCAAAGCTGGGGCCAGTAGTACAGTGGAAAGTCGGTTTGTGGAAGAACTTGTACTCTTGAATGATGATGATACAATGTGCCGTTAGTCCCCCATCTTCTGCTGATTGCATTATGCCATTGTGCTGACGTACAAGGGCATGCTGACAGGTCTCTGACACACTTGCAAAGTCCATGTGCATTGATATAACTTCAGTGTAACTTCATTTGTTTAGGAGTATCTACCTTTTAATGAAAAGGAGACTCTCCTGAGATATAAATTCCTTTCCAACAGTCTTTACGCTGACTATGAATTTTTGTAGCTGCCTCTTCTCTTACTCATATCTCTGACCTATTTTGTTTAAGTGCACCATCGCCTCAGGGGAACCACTCTTTCTTATTATGACACAAGATCCAATTATCCAATGAGTCAGTATCACCCAAGAGGTAACATACATGTTTCTCCCCTGAAGAATTCCTTAGACAGAATGACTTGGTTTCTCTCTATAAGGGACCAATGGGATTTTTCTCTAAAAGCAATCATTTATACCACTATTAATTCATGTTCAAACACTCCCCTGATGTGTCATTTGTCTCCTTTGTACAAAGCACATATCGATTAAGAATATTTTAGCGTCTTCAGATTTAATGATGAACTCCAAGTAATAATGATAAACTACTAAAATAGCTTGTGTTTCATCCTTCACGATCTCCATAATCCTTGACAACAGAGGATCAATTAATTTAGAATAAGTTTTGCAGGAAAGATCTATTTTAACCATGTTGTCTGAAGTTTTATTTTGTACTTCCAAGGAAAGAAATTGTCTAATCATTCATACACACAAATATTTTACCTTCCAGACTGAAAGAATAACTGTGCATCCAATCAGCTTCATTTAACATGTGATCCTTGGCTAAGTTTTCATATATTTAGTTTTTTTTTTAATGATGTCCATCTTAGATAATCTTGAGTAGCTCAAAACTATTTGACGGAAACCAGTATTTATGTGGGAAATGCAGAATGCTTCCAGGTTTCTGTGTGAATGACAGAACCAGAAGGGAGGAAGGATAGAAATGGAAAAGCAAAGGGCAGGTGGTCATTTGCATGGTAACGTCCCTCGGAGCAGGGATGAGTTTCACCCACCTTTCACTTGTTTCCTTGCTTAATTTGGTTTGCTCAGCTCTAATCACTTGGGATTAATGGGTGGGCTACTAAAGATGTCAGTTCTGCTGTAGTCTGCAGCCTTAAATAATAACAGGTATAACATGTATGATTTTCCTGCACAACCATTTTGTTGCATATATCTGGCTTCAAGATCATTCCATTTGCCACCATATAATTTATTTTGAAGTATGACCAACATCAGCCTTCTAGACTTCCTCTTTCAGATATGTCCATTGACCATGTTTCTGTAAGGACAAGCCTCATACAATTTGTAGTGGTTTTTATCTCTCTGACAAGATAGGCCTATAGTAGACAGCCAGTCAGAAAATACAGCCAATGAAGAGACACAAGTATAGCCCAGCTTTGCGATGAGGGAACCAACCCACTGTGATAGTTAATGACTCTTAACTTGGCAGCATCTAGAATCACTTAGGATACAACATTTGGGCATTATCGTAGGATACCAACATCTGGCCATTTCTCTGGAAGAGTTTCCACATTGTATTAAGTAAGATGGGAGGGTCCATCTTAAATGTGGACAATTACACACCATGGGCAGGGGTCCAGAAATGAATAAACAGAAACAGGGTGAACTCAAGTATTTCTCCCTCTCTGCTTGCTAAGCAGCTGGCTCACACTCCTGATGCCATGCTCTCCTCATCATGATGGACTGTACTTGAAAACAATTCCAAAATGAACCCTTCCTCTCTTAAGCTGTCTTTTTTCAGTTATTTGGTCATATCAAAGAGGAAAGCAGCTAATACACCTGCCGAATTCTGCATCCATCATGCAGATGCTTTTCCAAGCAGTCATCTAACAATGGAACCGTCCTGTTAAGCATAAGGGGTAGAAATACTTCTTGAATTTGAAAATCGACCATTGTAACTTGTACATCATGAGAGATGCCTAGCCTGTGGTAAACAGGAAATGCCTGAATCATCATTTAAAATAAAACAAATTATTACTTGTTGTCCATGATGAAAGAAACTTAAACTTAGGTTTACCTTAAGTCTATGAAGGGGGGAGGAGGAGGAGGAAGAGGAGGAAAAGGAGGAAGAGGAGGAGGAGAAAATATAGCTAGAGACAAAATAATTAACTAGATATGCAATTATTCTGTTATTATGCTCTTTCTCCACTCCTCTGCTGCTTCAGTGGTTTGTAGTCACTAATAGGACATGCTGCCCTGAGTTGAGCATGCTTCTACGTAAAGCCTGAGTTAGGGTTTGCTATTAGGTGTTTAAATAGGTTCCTCACTTTCCAGTTTTAATAAAAAGATTCACATGTAGAACATTATGTGTCTTTCTGTTCAGGAAGCCAAGTAAGAATGGACCCAGGATGAGGTCCACACAGAACCTGATCCTCTCTGTCTCGGAAGTCAATCAACTGGTTTCTCTAATATGAATTCTCAAGATCATATACTGGCCTACCTGGCTGAACATTTTGGCAAACTTTGATAATGGGGGTCTGCAAATGTATACAGTTTATGGTACATTGCTACTTGGAGAAGCCCTAATGATGTCTGCTGTGTAATTGTGTGTGTGTGTGTGTGTGTGTGTGTGTGTGTGTGTGTGTGTGTGTGATGCCTATGAGCTTGTGCATGTTTATGTGAGAGCTTGGGTACCACAGCATACATGTGGAGGTCAAAGGACAAACTCCAGTGTCAGTCCTGTCCTTTTATACTGTTTGAGTCTCTTGTGTCTGCTCCTGCATAAACCAAGCTAGCCTAAACCAAGCTAGCAGCTCCATGAGTCAGGCACCTCTGACTCTAATTCTGATCTCACTCCATGGAGGGGCTGGAATTACAGGTGCTTGATATATGCATGAGTTCTAGGGATCCAAACTCAGGTCAGTTGCCAGGCTTATGCAGTGAGCACTTTACACACTGAGACATCGCTCCAATCTTGTTTACACGTATTTTAACAACACATACCAATTAGTAATAAGTTCATTAGACTGATCTCCCTACTCTCACTTTAAAATAGATTGCCAGGTCTTTATAGTACTGTGAATTTAGAATCTCACATGAATAATGAGGAAGATGTTTGTTGTCCTCATGCTAAGGGGCACAATGTGAGAGTCATGCTTCTGATGAGCGTGAGATTCTGAAAGCCTGCTGAAGCCACATGCCTCCAAGATGGTGCTGGCACAGAAGCACCCTGGCCGGTGGTATTGTTATTTTCTCCATTAGCACTGGCAGTCAGAGGGTCAAGAGCTCAATGACTGTACATTGAATGAATTAAACGCATAATGATGTTTTCTTAAACAGAAGCACATTAAAAAACATGCCCCTTAAATCCTACAATTAGAGCCAATAAAACAAAGTAGGAAATTTGTGCCAGTTTAAAGTTTCATTGATGTCTCCAGTTAGTGAAAACCCCTGTCTCTGTTTCAAATGGGTTAGAATTCAAACTGTTTCGTTCCCCTCTGGAGCCATCTTTTCCAAGGGACATCTCAATATTTTGAGGCTTCTTCCAATGTGTATTCCTTTAAAATGCTAATAGTAAGTACGCAGGCACAAAACCTTGAGGCAAACATACATGGCTTCTCTTAAAACAAACAACCAAACAATCAAGAAACATGCTTTCAGGCTGCTTTGGAAGAAACACATGGACACACACTCTTGAAAACTTTCTGCATAAAGTAATTTTCATTAATTAAAATTTTATAAAACCAGTAACTGGGATACTTGGAAATTAGCTAAGATGAAGCTTGTTATTCTTTCCTAAGCGATTTTCTGCATTCAAAAGCTTAAGATTGAATATTTTCAGGCTGAATAGATGGCTCAGAAGTTAAGAGTGCTTGCTGAGCTATCATGAGGACCAGAGTTCGGATCTCAGATAACCAAACATATATAACGTCTTCTGGACTCTGTGCACATAGGCAGAAACACACACACACACACACACACACACACACACACACACACACACACACACGAGAGAGAGAAAGAGAGAGAGAGAAATAAATAAAATTGTTTTTAGAAAAGATATAATATTTTTAGTCATGAACTCATTCATTCTACAGAATCAATATGCATAATCATGAAAGAGGTAACCTTGACAATCCAGTTTTTGAACAAATGCACAGAGCTTAAGAACAGTGTTGTAGACAGAGACTCCTAGGTGCTTCTTAGAACTGCTTGGCAGCTGTCTATAAACATAAGCCCACTCCAGGGGGAAAGTGGCTCACAACATCAGAGCAAGCGCCGTTAGGAAGAAGGGGTTCCGAGAATCGGCGTCACGTTCTTAGAATAATACCATTGGCCTTTTGCCTCTGTTGTAACACACACATTAAATATTCATACTGATGGTTATTTTCTAAATGTAAAACGGAATTAGGATAACAACTAAAGTCTAGCATCTGGTGGTAATATTGGGTATGTGTTATAATTTTTTTTTGTTTTGTTGGGGTTAGATGTTTGAAACAAGGTAGCTTACTAAATAATGCATAAACATCTTTAGAAAATGTATTTCCAAAATAAATAAATAGATAAATAAATAGATAAATAAATAAATAGATAGATAAATAAATAAATAAATAAATAAATAAATAAATGCATCTTCACAGATGAAGTTAGAGTGGGAGTCAGGTTCTCATGAACTAAAACTGGTGATTTTTATTCCAGAGAAAGGAACTACACTGAAGATAGCCGTCAGCAACCCTAACCAGTTTTGAGTCAAAATGTAGATTCCCTGTTCGTTCATGTTCTAGGAGTAAAGCACAGTGCAATTTGTTATAAAGGTTAGATTTCTTGAAACATCTTCCTGGACATAATGTAAAAATAATCTGGGGGGGTCTAAGAAATAGGTGGCATTTATAAAAGTTGACATTACTGACTGGTACAAAACATTGAAGGAAGACTATCTGCTTGTTAATGTGGTGCCTCTAGGGAGGAATCAGTTTCATATCTGTTCATCCCCAACTGAAGAGCACATTCCCCATTTAGCCCCGCTCCCAATATACTTTTTCTTGAGGGTAAAATGATTTTGTAGATTTCACCTCTTTGACGAGGACTTTCAAAGTAGCAACTACATTCACCGAGCTGCTAGACCCTGGGTCCTGTGACTGAGCTCTGAATGCAGAGAAGCACTGCGAGATTATTTATGCTCGGCTTGAGCTGACTTTAATTTGACAAACTCATTGAAGATGAACTGATGATACAAAGTCCCCCCGTATTATTTTTTGATGTGAAACCTAACCATGAGTTAGACTAAGCAGCTACATAATTGGTAGTGTCCAGTGTCAAACAAAACCCTGCTTCACCTTACTCAAGAATATTAAGAATTACAAAATGTTGGACACAGAATATTAAATGCAGCCCCACGAAGAGTGAAAGATTTAAACAACTGCATGGTCACATGCTCATGAAAGTGGCCTTGATTATACATACACATGTCTGTCATAGACCGGGTGTAAGCATAGAAACCAGGGCATTTGATCACACACTGCATTTCCTCAAAGAGTAGCTTAGTGACTCTTCCCAGTGCTGGAGAATGAGGACACACATCTGTCCTTCTCACTGCCAGTTGCTTTTATTTAGCTTTCCTGCCTCCCCCTGTAGCAAGGCCATAACCCTCTCCCTGTTGAGTTATAATCCAGCTGAGCTGCTAACATCTTTTTTGAAAAGTGCCTTGTCTTTTTAATTGGATTCCATAGATGATCCCTCTCATCAGCCACACTTTGACAACATACCTAAGTGTGCATTACATTTTATACATAATAGGCTGGCTTTCAGTGATTTCCATTTCAGAGGACTGTCATTCTCAGTTTTATGTCTGAAGTGTGAAGAAACTTAGAACAATAATCTTTTCACTGACTAGACATAGTCTCTCACTCAATATATCTTTATTCAGTACCTAGTGCTCATGGGTTAGGAGTGTCTGCATTTCATACAATTTTACATAAAACCAACAAATGCCTTTGCTTTTGTTGAACATGCATGTTACTTAAGACCATTTTAATTGCATTAGCAAAATCCAACTTAATCTATTCTAAAAATTTGATAGGCAGGTATTATAGTTAGTTAAATAGATGATAGATGGAGATAGATAGATAGATAGATAGATAGATAGATAGATAGATAGATAGATAGATGATAGTTTGATGAGTAGATAGGTAGTCAGGCAGGTGGATAGATAGGCAGATAACTTCCACATTTTTTAGATTTGGGAGTATAAGGCATGTTATTGGAACAGTGTTTCCCCACCTCTTCCTCCTTCTCCTTCTGTTCTCTTTCCCACTTTCTCTTTTTTTTATTATCACACTTCATATGAATTGGCTTTCCTGTAAAAATGGGATTTTTTTTCCATGTGGTGAAAAAAAAATGTTTGTAAGTTCCCCCATGGCATGCACATCAGAAGGTACTGAATACCCTTGTCACCAGTAGTCAGGGTCTGAGCTAGTATTTATAGGTTTATGGCCTCTTAGCCAAAGAATTGAAAATGGGGGCTCACATAGATTTCAGAGTCAGCAAGATAATTGATTTGGAGCAGAGCAAAAATGCAGATCGCAGGGCCATACACTGCCAAGATTGACAGCAGGCCACTCATAGGCCTAACACTCTGGGGCTGTCTTTTAAGGGGTCCTGGAAAAGCAGTGGTTAGTAAGTGGTGTAGCTTGAGTGATTCCCTTTTACAAATGATAAATTAGGTCATATATTCATTTTTCCTACTGTGCATAATGTCCTTCTCATAATGCATCTGATTTTGATCTTGGGCTTTCCCAATTCTGCATAGGCACAAGATGGTAGATAGGAGATTCTTCATAAAAGATTAGTATAAAAGGTCAGTAGAGGACACACTTTTGCCTTAGTGTCTATGGATACAAAACCAGTTCCAGCCAGATCAGCTCTTTTATTCTTCATACCTGAATGCACTAGACTATACTTGAATAAACGTGTCTTAATTTTGATGCTGGAGGATGGGAAACTTCTACCATTGTTCAGAGATGGCAGTAGGAGTAGCCCAATGCAGGCGAGGGCTGAAGGGGTTTCTGAGGTTCCTAGATGCATTGCTTGGGGTGGGGGTTATGTATATAGTATGTGCAGGTGAGAGAAGAAACTAGGTCGCTAAATGAGTTATTATAAGAGGTAGTAGGCATAATCCAAAACCAAATTGGGGTCCCAATATAAGCTGCTTCCTATGCTTGCCCTATCTCAGTCTTGCTTGCAACACATGCCTGACCCAAAGAAATAGCCACTTCCGGATCCCTGGATACTGTCACTAGCAACTCATGAGACCAATAATCGACATTGCCCAATACCCAAGGTATTCAGGAGGCATTTATGAAAGTGGAAAGAATAGCTTTGGTTACTTAAAAGGAAAGAAGTGATTCAGGGCAGATGCAATAGCGAATGTCTACATCATGACTACAAGACCCACAGCTTAGTGCAAAAGGAGCTGGAGATCTAAACTCTGGAGGGAGGTGTGTGCTGCTGAAACTTGTTGTCCTGTGCGGATGTGAGCCAGTGACCACGGCAAGACCAGTGACTCATGTTAATTCTCAAGAGAAAGCATGAAGCTACTAGATCTACTCGTTGGCACTGTTCACAGAGGAGACGGGAAGCTTACGTTTTGTAAATAATTCAACTATTAATTCTGTCCTGTTTTGTACCATATATATGTTAATCACACACCAATATAATTGCATTTTCATATATGCATATGCATGTTATAACATTTTCATATATGCATATGCATGTTATAATATGTTCATATATGTATATAAAGTCCTTACTCAGTCACCATTACCCTCTCTTCTTCCTCTCCCACTCAAGACCTCCTTCTCAATTAGTCCCCTTCTATAGCCATGGCTTTGAGTGTGTGGGGCCCATAAATGCATTTAAGGTTGCTTATATGAGTAGCCAAGTTTGAAAATTTATATAAACAACCCTAAATAAATGTATGGGCACAACTGAAGTTATGAATTTGCTCAACGTGTTTAAGCTTTAGAAACCAGAGCTGCTAGCCAGTAAAATGGCCATACATTCCCCACATACCTGGCGAGCCATTCAACTGTGGAGAGTAGCACAGGGAATGGTGAGAAATCTCTCCTCATCTATCTCCTCATCCCTCTGAGAAGAACCCAGAGCCACTGGAGTTCACTGTCTTTTTCTTGAACTTTGACTCATATAGTGAACTCTGAAGAAAGGTCATAGTATCCCTGTAGAAGGGTGGTAGAGAAAAGCTTCTAGCAAACAGCCTTGTACGTGGAGACTAGATCAGCAACGTTGTCACCGGTATTTCTGTCTCCCTGCACAAAGACCAGAGAGCAAATTCAGAAAAGCCACTGTGCTCCGTGTAGTCACAGCCGGCCTCTCCTTCTCCAATGTTACCTCATCCTCCACACTCACACTCCAAGCATTTGACAGCACACTCTGACTCATGTGACAACATGCTGGGAAAATGTCCCTCTTGTATATATTCTTTACCTGTAGGGTGATGGAGCCCTTAAGCTTGTCTCCAAAACTTCTCAACTGCATCAGAGGACACTTCTAGGGGCCATGGTGTCAGTTGGGGTGCATCCTCTGCAGACAGAGGAAGAATGCGAGCAGAACACCCCTTCTGATGCTTTGAGAGATGCTTGAGGAAGTTGATGCCATGACAGGTCCCACTGGGTGTCAGTTGTAGAAGATTCTGAAATCCCAAGTCAGTGATTTGCTGAGCTCTTGGAGAAGTTGAGCAAAATATGATGTCAATGACTGAAAGGATGGCCAGTTTCACATCACTGTTATCTGGGCACTGGGTATGGCTGGAATAGTATGGCTGTCTTTGCAGGAGTCTCAGGCCAGAAGACTTTGAGTATTTGGATATTCACCACATCTGACACTGGGCTAGGGACAGTGCCTGCTTGGAGGCACAGTATATGATGTGGCGGGTTTTTACTGGGGAGGAAATAAATGCTCAGTGTACAGGTATGGTGGGCAGGGGAAAAAGAGGAAAAGCTGTTTACATGTTCTTTTATAACTTCAGAAGAAGGGTAAGGAAAAGAAGAAAGGTAAGGAAAATGCTATAAATAGAAGTTTCAAAAAGCACTGAGGGAACCAAAAAAAGCACACTCCCTAAGTGACATTTGCCAGCCTGCCTGCAGTACAGAGCTTCAGGGCCTGTGCTATCCAGGGAAACTCCCATTGTCCCAAGAAGCCCATGTTTTCTAACTTTAATGGATCCCGTCAGCACACTAACATCCCCAAATATCTCGAGCTGCAGTAACGTTCCCAAAAGGCCAGTTGACAGGTGTCTGAGGGACAATCCTCTTCTCAAAATGGCACAGCCCTTCTGTGCTTCTATTCCTTCCTATGGGCTTTGAGAGCCACACAGGTGTCCTTCGGGTTCCCTGTAAAAGCAAAGCTGTGATTCTGTCACAGTCTATTTTTTTTTTTTTGCCTCAAGTTGCTGGAACTTGAAGAAAAAAAAAGCCCAAGAGGGCTTACCTTTCTGAAATGTCATTAAAACAATCTTGTTTGTATTAATGACCACAGAAATAGATGATCTGATACAGGCTTTTGATTTGATTTAATCTATTAAGAAATACCCACAATTCTTCACAAGCATCTGGTTTTAAACTTTTTATCCTGTAGTTTAGACTGGTCACATCAAAACAATGCTTCAGTTCAATCTTTTCACCTTGTAAGTTCAGAGTAGATCTTCAGTAGTGTGCTCCTCCCCCACCCTCTCCATAGACATTCATTCAAAGTTACTGCAAGACAATGTCGTGAAGATCCCTGGCTATGGTACCTCTTAACTGTCTTTCATCACCATCTCCCACCTTAAAAGACCCCTTGTTCTTCCTTCCCTCAATCTCACAGTGGGTTTTGCTCTTGTTTGGTTTATTGTTTGGTTTGGTTTGGTTTGGTTTGGTTTGGTTTGGTTTGGTTTGGTTTGGTTTGGTTCTGTATGACTCTTAAGGAGCCTCCTCCATAGGGAGGTCCTGCTTACCATCCTATGCCATGGCCAGTTCATGCCAGAGCCCCAAGGGCTGCTGTCAGGAGGGTGAACTAGAACAGACACCTTTCACTGAGAACCCCAAACTGTAGACCTCCAGGCAATGCCCGAGTCTCACCCTTCTCATGTGTAAAATAGAAAGATATTTGCTTCAGAATGCTCTCAGATGCCAGAAGCCCTCCTCACAGCTGGGTTTCACCTTGATCAGCCTCATACCTGCCTCTCCAGCTCTTTTCTGTTTCCTCTTTTCAAAAACAATCTAAGTCAAACAAAATGGCTCAGTCCCTGCCACTAAGCCTGAAGATCTGAAGGCAACCCCGGGTCCCATATGGTAGAAAAGGAGAACAGACTTCTCGGTATTGTCTTCTGGCTTCCACATGTGTGCTATGTTACACACTAAACACATACACATACACACACACACAGAGGGGGGGGGGAAGTTTCAAAATTAGGGGAAAAAATCTGTTCCAAGGGCACATAATAATTACTCCCATGTACAGAATATCCCATGATAATTCAATCCACATATTTCACATAATGAATCCATAATGATGATGCCAAGATAATTACATTTCCTATATGTTTAAAATTTATCATTTCTTTCTGTAATGAAGTTTCAGATTCCTCTCTTCTACAGAATTTATATGACATTGGTTTCTGAAAACTGTAGCAGCCGCTTAAGCCGAAGAAGGGAGACCTTGGTCCTCCTGTAGACCTGTGTTATTCAGTCTCTCCATCCCTCCATGCCTCTCTCTACCCTTTCCAGGCTCTGGTAATCACTATTTCTCCATTTCTTTATTGTATCAAATGTCTCAGCTCCCAGATCAAAGTGAGATCATTTGGAGTTTCTGTTCTCCCTTTCCATCTGTTTGCTGCAGAATTTCCTTCTTTTCCAAGTATAATGGTGTCACACTCTGCACATCTACTGCGTTTTCTTTATTCTTCATCTTCTGCTGGCCTATGGATACCATGCATGTTGGCTCCACCATACAGGACAATTCTCTTATAATCTAGCTCTCCCTTACGTCAAGTCTCAGCTTGAAGTTTATTTACCTTAGGGAAATTATTCTCATCTGCCTAAGGCTATATGAAGAATCCTTATTTCTAGTAAACATAATTTGTAATTATCTACTGATATTTTATTTATCTTATCACTTATAGCTATTTTTAGGTTTGATATCTTGTTCTGGTGGGTTATAACCTTCCTATATACTTCCTAGGGCTGCATACGGTGCCCAGAGTCAATGTTTTTGTTTGACCTTCACTAGCCTGTAGAGAAGACAATGAAGAAGAGCTAGTGGTTCCTTCACCCAGACTGCTCCTGCAGACGGAGTCAGGCACCACCCTTGTATGTGATAGAAATGTAAAGGCTATTAGCAATTATGAACAAGCAATTATACAGGGAAAAATATTTTTTAAAGCATGGTATCATTTAGATCTTGCTTGCCCCTTTAGGACTTGTATGTTGAAAGCTTGTTTTCATAGCCTATAGCAGAATTTGGAAAGAATGGGACTTCAAGAAATAGAGACCAGTTGAAGGCATTTAGACCTTTGGGTATGTGTTCTTGAAGAGGATATTGAGGCCCCAGACCTCCACCAACTGTTCTGTCATGAGGTAAACATATTGTCTTTGCGATATGCTATTCTCCCACATGCCCAGGAAAACACAGTCAGTTACAAGGCTGTGTATTAGCTACTTTTCTATTGCTATAACACAAAACCATGGCTGAGGTAACTGATAAAAGCATTTAATTTGGAAGCTTACAGTTTCAGAGGGTTGGAGTCCATGACCACTGTGGCAAGCCATGGCGGCAGGCACACAGGCGTAGTATTGGAACAGTAGTTGAGCACTTCTTATATCAGACCTACAAGTGTGAGGCAGACACAGAGACAGAGAGACAGGGGAGAGAGACAGAAAGACAGAGACAGGGATAGAGACAGAGAGACCTAACTGAGAATGACATGGGATTTTGAAATCTCAAAACCCACTCCCAGAGACAAACTTTCTTCAGCAAGATCACTCCTAATCCTTTCCAAATACCAATTGACCAAGCATTCAAACATATGGGCTTTGGGGGACAGCATTCTCATCCAAATTATCACAGACTGAGATCATTAAAACCAAGACCCAAATAAACCTTCCCTTTTAATATCTTTGGTACTTTACCACTATAGCACCCAGATCACCAACCCTAAAGAGAAAAACATGATTCAATTCTGAATGGGAACTATTCATACTAGAAGTTAGATGAGCCCTTTCCAAGGAATAGAATCTCAAGTGATTGGATTGAGGTGTTTGGTTTTCTGTAGTGGTCTTGGGTTAGATGTAGGAACAAAAAGTAAATGAAGCTGAAGTTGCTGACCAAAAGCTGGTGGGCTGCTGGGTTCTGGGCTCATGGCTACAGAGGTTGTATATAAGATGCGCATGGTCAGAAGCAATTCAGCCTCTGCGTGGACATTTAGCTTCTCTTTGGGCTTCTTTTTCTCTCTGTACCTGAATCATAACTTACTTTATCAAAACTCTGCAGATGAGCATGTGGAATGCATAAGCTATCTTTACAGATGTTGCTGAGAATATTTCAAGGCCTTCCCAACGGAAAAGGAAGTAACATTTATTAGAATTATTGAAGACTTAAACTAAGCACTAGACAAGAAATAATGAAGCCAGTGAGGTGAACATTACTGGGATGGTAGAAGGTTCTTTGGTTATTCTATACAAAGGCCACTGTAGAAATAGTTCTGTGATGTGTTTTTTAAAAATAAATACTGGGTAGAAGTTTCTAGCACTACTAAACCCTTAGAGGAAAAGCAGGAATGTTACTCTTGATGCCTGGACATTTGGTGTAGATACTTGCCTCTGCAGTCCTTGTGTCTTGGACCTTCTGTCCCTTGTCAACCAAGTTGTAGGTTCTGCCTTTTGATTCATACGTGAGATCTGAGGAGTCCTCCCATGCAGTCAACAGCAGCAATGGGGACACAGCGCTTTCTCTGTCCTCTGGATTCCTGTGTCTTTTATCTGTGTCATTCAAATCATAAGAACACTTTGCATTGCACTATTTCTCATATCAGGGTTGTTTCTTACCAAGCAGATTGGAGGTTTCCCTGACTTTTGTGAATCCATGCCAGCAACCATTAACATGTTCCTTCTCCATTAATAACCAGAGGGAGAGAAAGAACAAGAAAGAACAGAACAGAAAGGAAGTGTGCCATGTAATATTTAATCACATGAGCTCAGGCTTCAATTCTATGGTTTAGATCTATAGTCTACAATATTGTGTGTATACTATAGTTGGATTTTTAATATATCATTAAACTGTCTTTTTATGAAATGAAAAGAATAATGTAATATTCCCCTTAAAGCCTATTGTAAACAAAATATTTGGGATCTAATAAGTGATGACTAATGTCACATCTTATGTTATTTCAAATATTAAAACATGTTAAAATTAAATATAAATAGTCTGTTTGCAAAATATGTTTACACATACATATAGATCTCCAAATGTTAGACTGTCATGAAAATGGATTGTTTTTGAAAATGTTCAAATTAACATGAAGACTAACTCAGTTGGTGATATATTTCTTCTATGTTTATTTACTTTTGTGTGAGGGCAAAAACAGATGAAACATTGATCTAGCAATGTAACATTAAAGTATATATCTATCAGTTCAAATATATATACATATATATTTATATATGCATGTATTTTTTAAAAGAATCCATCCAAATAATGTTCTTTTATGTATTTCTCAGGCAATATATTCACCAACTGGCCAAATGACCCAGGAGTCACATGATGTGTTTAAGAAGCCTGAACGTAAAATCAGAACTCACAACTTGCTACCCACTGTTATCTTATCCATGTAACCCTCTGTGAAATGTCTATCTTCATGAAATCTTTTAAATCACTTGTAAAATGGAAACAATAACTTTTAACTCTGAGTTACTGAATCATAAATATGATGTGGGGCAATGATTGGCATGCTCATATAAGAGTAAAAGTAGCACTAAGAATTAACTGGAACTTAGAAAATATACACGAATGTATTTCTATGAAGACAGTGGGACATTACATAGGTTAACCACATTTGGAAGTTAAGGTCCTTCGGAAAAAGTTCGAGCCTCATGATGAACTCAACTTCTCTTCTTCCTTTCCTCTTGGGACTTGTTTGTTTCTGTCTGATTGAGAGTTTGCAAAGCCAGGGAGAAAGTGTCTGCCAGAGGGCAGGGGAGGCGGCAGTCTTGGCACAGTTAGGAGACTATGCAGACAAGAGCTAGAGTTCAGGCCAATGAGGAATCAAGGACTTAAGAGACCAAGGTCATTTAAAATAAAGAGGCACAGAGAAGGAAGCCTGGCATTCTCTGGTACTCCATCTCAGGCATGGGCCAATTCTTCATTGAGCAATGTCAGAGGTTAAGAAGCTCAGTAAACTGCAGCTGAACAGAGAAGTGAGATCTGGCAATCTCACAACACTGAGTAAACAGAAATCGGAATTCAGGGCTGCCAAGGAGAAAGAGGTCATTTGTAAACACTCCAGCCTTTTTAGTTTGTCTGGGCCCTTGGCAAAGCTGCTCTCTAGGAACCAGAGGGAAAATAAAAGGAGAGCAAGACTTAAAGGGGCAGCAAGCTCTCTGAAGGTGGACTGCATGCTAGGAGGGAGGGGTGAGCCTCACCTGCATGGAGGAAGTCATCCACACTCCATTAATGACTTGAAGGAAAATGATGAGAAAAAATTTTAATAGTTTGAAGACTGGTGCTCAATAATCAAATGTAATCATTGAGTTCTGCAAAGGGGGGTGGGGCTCAGAGATGATAGAAAAAGATCTGAGTAACAAAGATCTTTTAGTTAACAGATAAGGATTTTATTGGCATCTATATGAGATTATCTTTCCTCTTTTCATGTGAGTGTATGTATATATGTTCACATATATGTAAATGGGTATGTATGCACATGTGTACACATGTATATGGAGGCTTAGGCTGATATAGGAGGTATTCCTTCATGGCACTTCAGCCAAACTCTTTGAGGCAGCGTCTCTCAAGTAAATCCTGAATTTGGCTCTACATGAAGTTTTGACCACCTGCTTTCCTAGGAGATCCCCAAATCTCTCCCTTCCAAGGCTGAGATTACAGGCAGGCAACCATGCCTAACTCAGCACTTACATGAGTTTAGGGAATTCAATCTTTGGTCTTGCTGCTTACGCTTTACCTCTGAGCCCCCTCCTTCATCCTGAAATCATCTTATTTCGACTGAGTTCTTACTTTTCTGGGGGTGGGGGGTGGAGTGTAAACTGTAGCTTTTTTCCAATTGTGTAGCGATGACACAGCCTTTGCAAAGTGACAGATATCCTCCCTATGTGTTTCTGCTCCTCCCCTGTCCTATGGCCATAATTTTAGAACTGGGACCAGGGCCGCTGCAATGGATCCAAGTTCTCCAAGGGTCCTGCCCTCTAATGGGAGTCCACACGACGGCATGGGACTGAGGCAATTCTGTTCTAGAGGTTTTCATCGGTTTCCTTGCTGCCTGTTCCACACAGTCTCAGAATCTGTAAAATGTGTTGATAGATATATCGGCTTGTGCTGGAGCCTTTACATCTTCCCTTTTGTTTTCCTGGTGTTACAGAACTGCGAAGTCTCTCGTTGGCCTCTTCCCTGCCTTTTCCCCAAGCATATCCTGGATTCTTGGCCCGGCGCCCACACCAAGAATCCTCCTAGGCGGGGAAAGTACTTTGCTCCAAAAGAAAAGCCAACATTTATTCACTTCTCTTCTCTCAGGAATCTCGGCTGCTCTGCTTTGTGCTGTTTTAGCAACTTTCTCTCAGCTTCAGGGAATTTTTTATTTTTTATTTTTGGACAAGTTTGGAGTTGAGCTTGTGCAGAGGTTTTGTCTGCCCAACTTTCTCTTTCCTGCCAGATTAGACCAGGAATGTCTCCTGTAAATGACCACATGAGCAGTGATCTAACACTGTCACTGAGTATTAATTGCTACAACTGTTTTGGAAAAGTAACATAAGGTTTATATCTCAAAGGGATTAGCCAGACTTTTCTTCACTGTGACAACATATCTGAGAAAAAAAAATAACTTTTGTGGCTTACAGGTTGAGGGAGTACAGTCCGTCCCTGGCAAGAGTGCCTTGGCTGTAGGTTTCTCTGTAATAACAGGAGTATCGGGCGACTGGTTCCTCATAACTCAGAGGATCGAGATGGGAACAGAGGTTTTCTTGAAGCAGAACTAAGGGACATGAACCTCAGGACCCATTGTTTCTAGAATAGGCTCCACCTACCAAAGGTTATATGAGTCCCCAAACAATCAACTGGGGACCAACTATTCTTGCATAAGAGCTGAGGCAGGGTAGGAAGGAAACTTCACATTCAAACCTTATCTTCATGGCTACAGTAATGCTCCAACATAATCATGTATTGGAATGCACCACAGCCCCACTGGAAACAGCTCAAGTTTCTGCCCCAGTAGAATGATGTCAGCTGTTCTATGTTCATTCGGATCAAGAACTAACTGTAGCCCCTATGGTGGTGAAGTCTATGTGTTGACTTAACTGGGTCATAAAGTGCCTCAAAAGAACAAAGGCAGTGAAAGCAGACATCTGCCTGTTTGGGACATTGTTCTACCATTGGATGGACATTTACCTCTTGCCTTTCTGCACCTCCAGCTTGTAGGTGTGTAGTGTATCACAGGAATTGTCAGCCACTGTAATTACAGCAGCCAGTTTTTCAGGGTGAATATGTTTATACGTGTGTTGTGTCTGTGTGTATGCACATTTGTGAAACTGTTATTTCTCAGGAGAATTCTGTGGAGTACAATCAGAGCATGGTGGATTTCACAGTTTCTAGCAAATTTTTAAATCCTTATACATTAAATTACTTGAGTTCTGAGAAAGACATTATAAAACAGCAAACACCACATACTTACTTCACTTCTAATTATGTAATTTTTATAAGCAGAAATAGGATGGAAAAGAAAAATAAAGAATGCATTGTTGTAGAAATAAACTTAGCTATACATAGCAGTATTAAAATACTCTGTCAACCCACTCCAAAATTATCATTTTTTATTCCTGTAAGTTATGAATAATGCCAATATGTCCAATATTTCAGTATTTTATTTTAGTCTCCACTAGTCAAGTGCAAAAGTGCATTCTTCATTGGTTTTGCCCTGATATTTGTCTCTCAATTTCATTCCTTTTCTTTCAAAGTGTCAGCTTCTAATTTGAACTGCAGTGTCTTCAATTTGATGTGTCTGGAGTTTAATGGATGTAGAGGGCTCATTACCTGGCTCATCTCAAGATTTCGACAATAACAAGACCCTTTGTAGTAACCAACTGCTCTTGATCTCATTCTGTGGTCAGACATCAGAATCATGCCACTTTCCCTTGCAATATTCATTTTCCAGAGGGAATATTTGAGATAGATTTGAGAAGACGGAGGTTTTACAAAAGTTACACAATACCACTGTTTGCTCAAAGAAGTGGCTTAATATAAAGAACTATCAATACTTCAAAAAGCCTCATGAAATAAATTATACATGAGCTTCATTTTCCCCCAAATACTGAGTCTTAAGTTTAGAAATGCCAACATGTTTGCTAAAAGCAGCTTCGCTTGAAGTTCCACTGGTTACCAAGGCAGGCAAGAGATCCTGCAACTTTGCAGACAGACATTGGAACTTAGAAGTATCATTTCTTAGTCCAACCTAGGGTTCTAGTTGCTTTTGTAATTAAAGGAATGTCTCCATGCTGCATGAAAATTTTCTCTTATTTCAGAGTTTTAAAACATACCTGTGTACTTTAACAGAATTTCAAACCTACAAAATTTACAATCATAGTGCAAGGGATTTTATGCATACAGATAGCCCTATTTAGTAATTGTTCACAGTAATTATATCTTTTTCACTACCTTTGCCCCCTCCTTTCTCTTCTCTATATAAATAAATAAACATCTTTATTTAGGAATAAATAGAAAGTGCTATTTTCTCATACCCCTAAATATCCTAATATTTTTTTTTCTTTTTTTCGGAGCTGGGGACCGAACCCAGGGTCTTGCGCTTCCTAGGTAAGCACTCTACCACTGAGCTAAATCCCCAGCCCCTATCCTAATATTTTTTAAGAATAAGAAATCCTCACAAGTACAATTATCAAAAATGAACATTGATCCTATACAGTTTTCTAATCCAGCATTTATATTTTACTCTCATTTCTTCAATTTTTCCTTCAGTACAGGATGGCCCAGCATACTTGTTGTGCATGTTTCTCCAGTCACCCAGGCACAATGACCATTTGCTGTTCTTATTTGTTTGTTTGTTTACGTCCCAAATGCTGCTCCCTTTCCTAGTCCCCCCTCCAAAAGTACCTCCTGTATCCCCATCCACTTCTCCTCTGAGAGGATTGGGCCTACCCTGGGTATCCCCCCACCCTGGTTTATCAAGTCTTGGCAGGATTAGATCCATCCTCTCCCACTGAGGCCAAACATGGCAGCCCTGTTGGGGACCAATACTCCACAATCAGTCTACAGTTCTAGGGACAGGGCCCCAGCTGCGGTTATTGTGGAACCCACATGACTACTGAACTGCATGTTTGCTGCATATGTGCTGGTCGGGGCAGGGGACTCATTCCAGCCCATTTATGCTCTTTAGTTGTTGGCTCTGCTGGCTCAGTCTCAGAGCTCCCTAGAGTCCAGATTACTTGACTCTGTTGGTCTTCCTGTGGGGTTCCCATCCACTTCAGGGCCTTCGATCCTTTCCCCAACTCTGCCATAAGAGTATCCGACCTCCATCTAATATTTATCTGTGGGTATCTGCATCTGTTTCAGTGAGGTAGCTAGATAAAGCCTCTCAGAGAACAGTTACTAATTGATTGATTTGATTATTTCTTTATGAAACCACGATTCCTAGTTTAGTCAGTGATGCCATACTGGTTGCAATCTATTAGAGAAATTATCTGGTTCGTGCTCAAATTTTCGAACATTTGGCTACCCCTCCAAAAATGACTCATGTGTATGCGAATATGTATGTGCAAATGTCTCTTAGTGTGTATATGTATGTGGGCATGCTTCTATGACTTTAATATGTGAGCATTCATCTATGCATGTAAATGCATTCACCTATGCCTTTGTGTATGTGCCTGTATACATTTCTCTGTGTGTATATAAATAAATATGTACATATGCCTCTATGTATGTACGTGTGCATGTGACTATGTATGTAAACATGCCTCTATGTATGTATGTGTGCATATGTGACTATGTATGTAAACATGCCTCTATGTATGTATGTGCATATGTGACTATGTATGTAAACATGCCTCTATGTATGTATGTGTGCATATGTGACTATGTATGTAAACATGCCTCTATGACTGTGCACGTAGTATCTTGGTCTGATGCTGCTAGGTATTCTAATGCTAAATATTGGCTCCCAAGGTCATTGTCCCCAATGAGCAGATTCTCACATATACCAGGTGATGCTTTGTAAAGCTGGCTCCCTAATTTAACTGATCAATAAAAGGCTAGAGCCTGTGACTGGGCAGTAGAGGGAGAAAGGTGGGACTTGTGAATCAAGTGAGACGTCTCAGGGGGGACAGAAGGAGAAGAAGAAAGGACATGGAGGAAAAAGGAAGATGGCATGACAAGAGATGGACCATGAGCTCATGGCCAGGAAAGACAAGTAATAAGGGACATTATGGGTGAGAGATAAGTTAGATTAGCTCTAAACCTGTCCACTCTAGGCTTATGGCTTGCAAAGAAAATACCTGGGTTGGATATCTTTTATATAGGCTAGCTAGAATGTTTACATTCTCTTTCCTGTGCTTGTGAATTTAAACACGCCTTTATTTATCTGTGTATGCATGAATGCATGCCTCTGTATGTCTGTGCATGTCTAAATACCTCTGTGTGTATGTGTACAAGCCTGTGGGTGTGTATTAACACATCCCTATCATTCATTGACCACTTCGTTACTCGTGAGTCAAAAATAAAGTTTATATCCATTTATCCTATTGTTCTTTAAAGATTGGCTGAGAACTGGAATCCCAGGTGATATCAATGATTTTTTTCCAATCTTTTGCTCTGTGTGCACTTGTGTATCTTGAAGTATACATGTTTATCAAAATTGTTTGGAAGATCATTTGCTGATCATCTTGAAAGTACTGGCTTACTGTAAAATGTAGATCTTCTAAATGTTGGCATAGTTCATAAAATATTATCAAAGAGAATCACATTTGTTAAGATGTAATTTTCATTAAAGTGGTGACTAATGTTACAAGAAAGTTTCTAAGTGCCAGGATGCTATCAAGTTCACAGGAATGGATAAGATTTTTCCAAAATTCTAATGTTTATTTGAAAGTTTGAGTTTAATGCTGACAGCAAATACTCTCCACCAGTTTCCTCATACTGACAGATTGATTTAAATCTATCCCAACATAATTCATGTGTCAATCACTTCATTACTCAGAAATGGTATTCCACAAAAAAGATGGTGAGTTCAGTTCACACCTCAACCAACTAGATAAGATTTTATGTATATTTCTCATCTTACCACATGCGATAATAAAAATCTGTGTACCTGGGCTCAGGAGACCGCTTAGTTTATCAAGTGTGCTATGCACATTTGTGAGGACCTGATTCAGGTTCCCAGACCAGATGTCACAGCATGTACATTTAATCCTATGACAGAATGGACGATGGAGAAAGAAGAAGCCCTGGAAGCCTTTGGGCAGCTAGCCTATTGTACAGAGTGCTAAACAATAAAAACACTGGCATATTTGAATCCAAACTCAGACATATAAACACACACTCACACATTCTCATTACTTACATACATTCATACTCACATACATACACACCCACAAATATGAACATACCCCCCCACTCACACTGACACATGAACACACACACATACACATATATCACACACACAAATACACCCACGCATATGAACACATGAACTCACACACATACATACACACACAACCATGAACATACACATGCTCTCCCATAAGAAGAAACATCCATGATCACATATGAACAAACACACATGAGCACTCATAGGCATGTATTGAAGAGATATGTTTTGTTTAAATTAATCATTTAGGTGGTTCACCTAAGATATTCCTATGTGAAATTTATTCTTCCCCAGTTTTAACTATTAATACTAAGCCAAAAAAAAAAAAGGTGATTTCCCAGCACAGGTGACACCAAAGCCTCGAGGCAAGCTAGGTGCTAACAGTTTTACTCGGTGTTGCTTTTCTCGTGTTCGCGAAAATGTTAACGAGACTTTAAGAAAATGCCACTGACCTTTCATAGTAGTAAAAAATAGTGTTGTCCCTTAGAGTCATTCTTTAAAAATCACCAACTGAACATTACAAACTGAGAAACTGAGGTTTTATTTCAATTACACTTAGTAGCATAGTAAGACTTTAACTAAGGAGAAACATGTCTTGATTTGAAGTAAAACTTGATAGAAAGGTTGTATAATGGAGGATATGTTTAATGGTGTCTTCTACAGAGAAGAGAGAGCCTGTCAGAGAAGGATCGTGGGAGAATGGGTGAAGGCTGTCTGAGCCATATTACATTATGACTGTCAATAAAACACCTAAATGGAAGGGCTTAGTAGCAACTTCTAAGTGTGGAGTTCAGAGATAGTTCTACCCTGGAACTATATAACTAGGAGTCATTTACATATAGATAGAATCCAAAATTAAGGTAACTGAAGCTATTAAATAAGAAGAAAATTAGAGAAGGAAGAAAAAATCCTAAACTACTCACACATTTCAAATGTGTTGAAATAGTTGATCCTTTGAGAGCAGATGTGAAGCCATGGAACTATAATAAGAAAAAAATTGTTTATACAGTGTTCACAAAGCCTAGGGAACATACATGTTTCTGTTTTTTTTTTAATTGAAGTAAATCTATTTATAATGGGCACTCTGATTTATCGACCAATGAAACCAAGACAATGATCAAGGAGATTCAAAGGAGAAGTTTCGTTGTTACTCTTAGAGATCCGCCTCTGCTTTTCACTGTTTTGGGACAGTTACCATCAGCTAGAATAAACTTTATTCAACAATGAGACAATTGAAACAAAAAAACATAGTAGGTGTTGAAGTCTGGGAATTGCCACACAAACCACTCAAACACCAATCTTAGCCAAATATGGCTGGTTTACTGAACACCACACCCAAAGACAGATCAACTAGGGACAGGACTCAAGCTCCAGACTTGATCCATGATCCTGAGTTAGGGTCCTGCAGGGCTTTTAAAGCCTGAGATCTATAAACCTCTGTGTCAAGTTATTCCACCATGCAGGACTTAGGGATAGGGGTCTCCTTAGGAACATGTCTTTGTTGTACATTTATCCTGCTTCCATTGGTTGGGGTATTCCATGGTGGCAACGAACCTGCCTTGTCCAACATTCATGTCTTAACCTGTCAACCAGGATGGGACTTGTCTAACTTTCATGTCTAAGCATGTCAACAAGGATGTCATTTACCCACATACATGTCTCTTTCTGCCAAGTAGGATGTCAGCTCCTAGGGAGGTCTTGGGAATTTTTATTAGACCCTTACTTAAAATGGAAGTGTTATTTTAAGTGGATGCAGGTGTCTCTCTTATGTTGGGGTCCATCCCAGGTGCAAATTATAAAGACACATACCAGAAAAGCTTATACACAGGTGCAGGAAGTATGCTGGGTGGTTGGTTTGGGTCTAAGCTTCTTGTGGGTAACTATACAAAGCAGTTCTACTGACTTCTATTGTGGTAGGTTTCCAAGATAACAGAATATGTAATCAACTTGGACATGAGGAAGTGTCCAGATAACAGCAGAAACATATAAGAAGGTTTCTTTATAAGGGTGGGCAAGCCAGGTAACAATTACCTAGGCCTTAACATTTTACATAGACTTTAACAGTAGACACTATTTATAGGAGATTAAAAGTTTGAGAACTGAACAGGCTTTCTAGGAATAGCTAACTTTTTAAGAATCAAAGAAAACTCTAAACCCAACGCACAGGCTTGCCAGTGGGAAGATTTCGCTCTCCCAGGTTGCTCCCGCTGTACCATGATCTTGTTTCTTTCTCATTTGACTCTTCCCAGTATTCTTTTTGGCAGCATTTGAAGGAGAACTTCTTGCCTGCAACTGAGAGTCACTCCTTGATATGGAGCATACAGTGCCTTTGTCTGTGACAGCTCCTGGGCAGTGCCACCAGACAGGATTATTGGGCCTCAGAAACACACCAAAGACACTTCTTCAATCCTCGCTTCTATCCAGAACTCCTGGTGGCATTCATATTTTATTGTTGTAAGGTAATTCAGCAAATACTACCTAAACCTGAAACTTTCAGACTGCAGATCTTTGATTGAAAAACAGTTTATCCATTAAGAAATGGGATAAGGTGCTGACGTTCATATTCCTGAAACTGTTTTCATTTGTAGATTATCCTTCAGTGAATTTCCCTAGATGCAGAGGTTGGGTCACCGATTTGAGTGGCCCCAAAACCTCCTGGATAGAGGTGATGAACTGAAATTACAAAGGGACAAAAATCGAACTATATTGTTCACTAAGTAGTCCTTGTGGACAACAATAGTTCAGTCTTGGTGACAAACTAGACAATGCCATAATCTGTGTCAGGACTGCCCCGTCTGAGGGTGAGGAAGATGAAATGCCCATTCTTTAATCACTTCTCAGAGAAACCTCTGAGATATCCATCTGCCTGTTGCCTGTGCGAGGGCCACACTGAGACCTTTGGTGTTGAGTCATGAATACTGACATTCACACAATTTAAGCGTGTGCTGTGTTAAGGTATGTCAATGTCTGCTAAGTGAACCAGAGAAAGGGAATTGAAACATTCAAAGAATGATGGGGCTTTATTCATTCTTATTACTTCACACGTGCTCGAAGCAAGCTAAAATGGGAATCTGAGGGCCTCTTAGATCAGGATCCATTTCTCAGGCATGCTGGTACCTGGCTATAGCAAGCGCTCAGTGAGTGCCTACCAGTGACTGTGTAACAATGCCTGGAAAGGCTTCTGGGAACCACACTCAGGGTAACTCGGAAGTGTATGTTGAAGTGGTGTGGACTATGTGCTTTACTCTCAGACTACTCGGTTGTATCTAAAATCCATCCTTTAATCAATAGTCTAGGTGACAAATTTCCTCACTTTTCTAAGTCTTGATGTGTTCATGTGTTATGTGAGCATAATCAGTTCCTATGCAGATGCGTTACTGAAGGTATTAAACGAGGTAGATCGTGGGAAACACTTATCATAATATTTGACACTTGTTAAATGTGAATGGTCTGTTAACTATTAACAGCACTTAAAAATAACCAATTGGATTGTCTGACATTTAAAGGGACTGTATTATGGTTGACTACTTAGAACTTCGCACATATATACAGTCACCCACAACGCTCCTGACCTTATCTGAGGCACATTTGTCAAACCCACTCACTTTATGGCAAAGGTAGACATAACTTTATCCCGACCATTTCATCCTTCAGTGTTATGTTTTCAAAGGTTTAATTTATTTGAGGAAGTTAGAGCTGTGTTTTGAGTCAGGAAAATAATACAAACCATTTGAGTAAGAGTTTAAATATTTCTTTCCAGCATTATACAGAGAAGATTTTTACATATCTCTAAAAGTTAGTCGCACCAGCTCTTGGATTTTATTTCTATCATTTCTATTTCCTTTTAAATTTTTTTCATTTTTTGATAATTTCATACATGAATACAATGTGTTATTTAATATCCACTCCCTTTTCTCTTTCCAGCTCTTCTAGGACCCTCCACCTTGATTCTAACTTCATGTCGCCTTATCCTTAGCAAAAGAAGGAAATAAAGAATACTAATAGGACAATTTGGGTCAAATTAGCCCTGTTTGCAGATGATATGATACTAAATGTACAAGATCCCAAAGATTCCAACAGGAAAATCTTAGAAATGATCTACATGTTCAGCAAATCTGTGGGGTCCGATATCATACAACATGAGAATGAAATCATGGAAACTGTCCTGTTCACAAAATCTTTCAAACAATCAATATCTTGCAATAAGCATGACCAATGAAAGGAGAGACACACATAAGTAAAGCTTTAAATCTGAAGAAATCCGTGTAGATACTTGAATATGGGAAAGCTTCCTGTTCTCCTCTGTAGACAGCTACAATATTGGGCAATGACCACCCCCCAAAAACGCAATTACAAATTTAGCACCATCTTTCATTCAAAATCCCCAGGACATTCTTCACAGAAAATTTTTTAAAAATCTTAAAATTCTTATCAAAATGCTGCAGATTCTGGATAGATCCTGAAGCAAGCCCTGAGCAAGAAGAATAAAGAGAATAAAGCTGGAGAGATTTGTTCCTCCTCCTCCCCATCCTCCCCCTCCCCCTTCTCTTCCTCTTCTTCCCCATCCTCCTCCTCCCCATCCTCCCCATCCTCCCCATCCTCCCCATCCTCCTTCTCCCACTCCCCCTTCTTGCCCTCCTCCTCTTTCTTCTTCCTTTCCTCCTCCCCCCTCCTCCTCCTCCTCCTTCTTTCCCTCATCCTTCTTCCTCCCTCTCCAGCTCTCCTCCTCCTCCTCCTGCTATGGAGCATACCACACTTGTGCTCTAGAACTGTAGGAATTAAAACAGCATGGTTCTAGCACAGAGACAGAGAAGTGGATCAGTGGACTAGAATAGGGAGGCCAGACCCAAGTCCAGGAAAGCACACCCTGATTTTCAGCAAAGAAACTAAAAGGACGCACTGAAGGAAAGGCTGCCTTTCCAAACAATAGTGTTGAGTTGTCCACGTGTAGAAGACTAAAATTGAACTATCTCTTCAACTTCTGTTGATACATCACATATCTTGCAATCTGTGGGTCTACTTTTCTTTAAAAAGCTAAATTCATTCTGGGTAAGAGGCACCATGGTGAATGTTTGAGGTCAGCTTTTTAGCTTCAGCCATGTACTGACCTCACCTTGCTAGAAAGAATTGTCTCTAAGAGGAATTTTTGTAGTTTTTCTCAATACACGACCATAAGAAACGATTTTCTGTTTGCAGCATAGCACTTACATGTCTTTCTTTTCTCTTTCTCCTATCCCCAGTGGAACTTTAAAATTAATAATAATAATAAAAAAAACCACAAATCCTTTGGAAGGTACTTAAAAATTGTCATTGATTATCTTTATTTTGTCTGGCCTGTATGGTCTGTGGTTGACTTTATCCTTTGAATAAGAAACAAAACAAGCAAGCAAACAAAAAAAATCCGCAGGAAAAAAACCACTCATGTAGACAGAAGGAAATTTAAAGTCTGGTCTTTGCTTTTGCCTCCAAGCCTTTGATTCAGTGATATCACAGACAGTGTCGATGTTCCAACTGCGAATTACAGGGCTTTAGGTGGCCCTGGGGAAAGTCTTGATAAAGTCTACACATACAGGATTGTAAAAAGAGCCAACACTTTAAAGGAACATTTTAAATTAAAATTATTGTTTGAGAATTTCATATATATATATATATATATATATATATATATATATATATGTTTCTATTATCCCTTCGCCTTTGTTGTCCCATCTCACTACCTTCCCCTTAATACATGTATACTAACCCCTCCATTTTTGTGACGTCTTGTTTCATTTTAGTTGTAGTTTTGTAACACAGTGAGTTTAACCAGGTTCACCCACATGATATAAAGCATGGGGGACTCACTTGACAGTAGCTATGTTGAAGAAAATACTTTCTTTCCTAGCCATGACTGGGCCCACTGATGGACCCAGACTCATGCAGACCCAGCGCAGGTGACCCAGCTGCTATGAGTTCATGACTGTGACAGCCATGTCATGCCCAGAAGAAGGCTTTTCACAGCCCTCCTACCCATTATCAGGTTACTGCATTCTTCTCTTCAGGTTTTCAACCACACTGCCAGAGTCTTGATGTAAACACTTTGCTTAGGGCTGAGCTCCCAACAGCTACTTACTCTTACCACCTTGAGCAGCTATGAAATTTTATATAAATCATGCATTTCCCTCAAAATGTTTTTCTGATTAAGACTAGGAGAAGCACATATCTAAACACAGCCAGCACCTGATTAGCACAGACAGGATTCTGAAATGATAGATTAACTTTAGGAGAACTGGGAAAGACATCAGTAAAATTATTCTACACCTAGGCCAAGAATTAGGAGTAATGTTTAAGCAAAGCTTATGTTGATGCAAAGTCTCATCTCATAAACAGGAGTCCAGGAACACAAGGGAAACAGTCCATGACCTGAACAGGGCTGGAATTCAAGGGAGAGGACAGGAGAAAACCAACAAAAGCATTGGCCTTGGAAGAGAGCCAGCATCAGCATCCAAAGACAGATTATTGCTAAAGGTGAAGGTTTAGTGAGAGAGAATTGAAGAAAAACATTTTAAGGGTATTTTATGAGCAAAATCGTCAGAGGAATGAGGGCTAGTTTTAGTTAGAGGCGAAATGAGGTGGGAATATTGATAATCCACTGAGAGTATGGATAATCCACTGTCGTTATGATAATCCCCAGAAGACTCACCAGCTGAAACAAAGCATGTAGCATTTTACATTTTAAGTAGGACAGAATCGTAGGCAGGGGACTCCTCAGTTGAGCATCTCTCTAGGACAGCAATGATCTAGCTAGATTGAGACTGCGTTTTTTACATAGTTTGTTGTACCAGTCTAATTGGGTAGTAGCTGTGTAGTATCCATGCATAAGAGGCAGTTGTATTTATGACTTTGGTTTTCTTGCTAGAAGTTGAACCACTCTTTGTAATGTGGGTCTTCCCATAAAGCAGCTTTCTTCCCAAAGTCCCTAAGGATGAATGCCTACTATAAGGTGCGAGTCAAGTTCTACTGTCTAATAAGAAAATGAACTTCATCAATTTTACTGAAGTTTACTTGTTAGCCAATCTCAGGTCAGATATATATTCAAATGATAAGTGAATTATAAAGATTAGGAACATCCTAGAAATGTTGGAGAGACAACTGTTCTTCCATGCATCTTCTGATGCAGATTCAATGTCAAGTACTTTCGGTGTGGCTCTCAACCATTGGTGTCCAGTCCCAGAGGACCTGGAACCTCCTTAGTTATCAGTCTAACTAACCTTAGAGTCTAACCCGTAGAGCTCAAACTTTGATGAATAGGATAATTTGTAAAGACTATGAGACTTTTTAAAGTTACTTTTACTTTGAGATCTTGAGAACGAATGAGAAAGGAACTGATGTGATTTAATGGCAATATGTTTGTTTGTATGTCAAGGAGACAAGGGATCAATTGTCCTGGATAGCTTAATCAAGTCAGCTTGACACAAGGGAATGGCATCTGAAAAGAGAGGAACATCGATTAAAAAAATTTCCTGATAAGATCAAGTTGTAGGCAAGCCTGTAAGGCATTTTCTTAAATTGATAGAAATGGAGAAACTTATTGGGAGTGCCTACTTGGGCTGGTGGCCCTGGGTTCTTTAAGAAAGCAGGCTGAGCAAGCTATGAGAAACAAACCAGTAAACAGCTCGATTATCAGGTCCTGCCTCCAGGTTCCTGGCCTCCTTGAATTCCCAACCTGACTTTCTTAAGTAGTGGACTATGGTTCAGAAATGTAAGCCAAATGAACCCTTCCTCTCCAACTAGCTTTTGGTCATGATGTTTCATTATAACAATAGAAACTCTAAGACAAGTAGCTATTGTAGCAAGGTATAATGTTTGGAACTGCTAAGGTCCCCAGCCCTTCAGTCTTGTGAGGGATGTAGACATCTCAAAGTTTACCTAGAATCTGGAATAAAAAGGCCACCCTTCCTTTTTTTTAACCTTTCTCCAGCTACAAGGAGACAAGAAATGTCTCATCCATATTTCTGGTTTCTTCTTTCAGGGGTCTTTGTAAACATAGCACTAAAATTATTCCCACATTTTTCAGGTTTTGTGGATGGTGACATTGTCCTTCCTTTGAAAAGGATTTGCTGGAGTACAGTAGACATATAAAGGATTACTATATTATACAAAATACACCCCAGAAAACCAAACAATACATTTCTGTGAAACAATTTAAGCCACAATTTTTGTACACTAAAAAATATTACCATTAATTTACCATAAAATAAGCTCTGCCCTCCCCCAACAGAAATTTAAGTTAAAATGAAGAAATGAAGAATGACAAATGGAATGGGAGGAAAGACCTAGACACAGACTGGCATTTTTTTAAGAGCATCTGTGTACCAGGTAGAATGCAGAGACATTGCCCTTGCGACTTTATTTTGAAATGTGAGCAGTTACTTTTTCAAAGGCTCCCTTGTATATTTCATATGGATTTCTTGCCTTTTAAAGACTTGAGCCCAATCTGTTCCTTGCATTTCCTCCAAATTTTCAATTACCATCCAACTCCCTTCCTCAATCCCTTGAGGTTAATGTAGAAAATGTATTGCATATGCCTTTGATAGCAAATTAAACTTGTACATGTTTTTGGTCCCTCCCAGGATCCTTGTGATGACTGAGATGCCCATGAAGTCATGAAATCCAGCAAGGAATACATTCCCTTGCTGAACGCATGATAATGCTGACTGGGGCTAGAACAAAATGTGATGGGTGATGGGAGATATAGTTCTTGTCTTTCATGAGTCAGCAAAGGCTCCCATTTCTACTGGAACAGCCCCGTCCCTCTGGGTCAGCCTACTGGCTGGTTTTAATCATAGTTTCTAGTCTGGGCTTGATTCAGTAGCACAATGTAGACACAGCTTCAGTCCTTGGCCTTTTACTGCTCCTAAGACCAGTTTTCAAATAAATAACTGGCTAAATGGCTTCCAGATGCAAAAATAAAAACTACAGATGCAAATATATTACATTTAATTTCAAGGCTGTTTAAAAAAATTTTTATACTGTGCCTACAGAAGACAGCTATAAAAATGCACATCATTTCAACAGCATACTTCATCAATTACTCCATTAGCAATAACAATGTGGGAAATAAAGGGTGAAATTGAGTACAATAAAGCAACGAGGAAAATGAAAATAAACAAGAAATGAAAATCAAGCAATGAGCCATACTTACCCAGAATACATTTCGGGTCTTTTTCAAAAAATATGATGTCTCTGACCACTGATGAAAATCCTTGACTTTTAATCATCTTTTCTATGACACCAAAGTGCAGATACTTATACAGTGATAATCATATGCCTTGTCCCGTCCTAGTGCATATTACTTACTCCAAAGAGTCTCTTCGGGGTAGCAGTCACAAAATAAGAAAACCATCTGTCAAGTAAGTCCTAAAATATTGAATTCATTAACCACCAGGTAGGGTGTGCTTCAGCATTCACATGATGTGGGATGAGAAGAGATTAGGCGTCTGAAGTCACATATACAAGTAGGCACAGAAGCAGGTAGCCACTGGGAGTTGTAGACTTGTCTTCATTAGCTGATGATCTGCTATTCAATCAGAAGCTATTCAGGCCCTGCACTTATTTAAAAACATGTAAGACACTAATCAGATTAGGCTGCCATAGGAGAAGGCACCTGAGAGATATAATAGCTCAAGGAAGAAAGCAAAAGAGTGAAGTTCACACAAAAAAATGAAAAATTGTTTGACATTTGTTTTATGGAAACCATGACCTTAAAATGACATGATCTCAGTTTTATTAAGGTTGAAACAATTAATTCATGGTGTTTCCTGTGAAGGTAGAGGGGTGAACTGTTGTACTGCATAAAGCTTTAAAGAGTAACAACAAACACAGGGCATTTTGGTCTATTTCAAGTTACCTCTGCAGGAGAAAAACAGATCATAAAGAAGGGAAAAATAATCTTGCTTCTTATGAACTCACTGGACAAAGAGAAAATACTGAGTGCACAGCCCTTTTATAGTGATTCTTAATAAGGCATGGCAATTGGAAACCGTTTGGTTCCTTTGAAGTCATCTGGCAAATAGGCAAAAGAGAAGCTGAAACACGTCTGTGAGAGGACTTGGAGAGAACCAGAAGCCAGTCCCTCTATCATGCAGGAGGAAATGCTCAGGGGGGTTGGCAGTCGGACATTATGGCACAGATGATTCTCTGCACATGCTCAAAACTAAGGAGTGAGATAAAAATGTGCTACAGCTATTCTTTTATCTCTGTGAGCTTAAAACCCCATTGACAGCGAACACATCATGTGCTCTCCCGAGGTTACTAACTCATTGCTTCTACATCCAAATGCTTAAGATTGGCAACTTCCTATTTTGCTTTGTTAATCCAGTGACTTCTAATCAGTCTCTAGGTCCATTCACCTTAAAGGCTTCTCATGAAAGACTGCGGTCATCAAACCTTGTTCCAGTATCCAAAATAGGCTCCTGATATTTTTTTTATCTTGACCTCAAGATCTCAGTCCTCAACTTGCATAAAAAGAAAAAAGTCATGTATGTTCTAGCAAATCCAAACGGTGAGACCATATCCAGTTGTGCTGGATACTTGATCCCAGAGGATTAATGCATAGCTCTTGAGTTGTGTATATCTTTTATAGTTACTATCTTGTCCCTTTGGCCTTGCTATGTATCTTCCTAGATTACAAGAATCAGGCTGAAGAAATAGAAGGGAGGCCTTGAAACACAGGGTAAAAATTACTGGGGCAAGGAGTCAGGAGATCAAGACTCTAATCTTGAAATGCCATCTACTTGTATGACCTCAAGAAGACTCATATTTGGACCATGTGCCTTGCTTCAAAAAGTACAAGATTAAAGAGTCCCCAAGACTCCAAGGAAGTATTCTGCTTTGTCTGAGGAATCTGTTTGGCTACTTCTAGAGAGATGGAAAATTCTAGTGAAAGAATTTCTATTTCTTTGTTTGCAGTTTTCTCCCTCTGCTCAGCTCTCACCAAGATGAAGAAAAATGGAGTATCAGAGGCTGCATTTTATACCCTTGAAAAGTGCCCTCCAAGAGACTCTTCATTCGTGCATTCAGATTTACTGCACTGCAAACCTGTGGGAACCTGCGGCATTCATTTAAACTTCTGTCATCGTCATTGTGAATACAGCCAGAGGTCTCCTGTGGGCCTCTGGATGAAATGCTGAATGTCAACAAAAGTAAACAAAACAGAATCTCACTTCCTATTCCCGGGGCTGCTCCACTCGTATTTAACGACATAAGAAATACCCAGAAGCCTCAGTTGTGTTAAGCATGAGCATAAATATGGTGACAATCCACAGAGCAAGAATGGGAATATCCTAAATTCTGAAAGCAGAAAACTTCCTCTCTAGGTACCTTCAAACTCAAGTTATATTTTTCTACTGTCCTTGTGAAATTTAATTTAGTGCTAGGTCTTTCTAAAAGTGAAGCTGTAGCTTAGGAGATGGAGGAAAAATTGATGTGAAATCCACCCAAGTTCATGTTTCTTGCTTCTTCTAGCCATGTCCTACTCTGAAGGAGAATATCTTCATGGCCTTTCATGCCCCAGCCTACGGGACAGATGGATAAATGCGTATGGAATGGAATATTCTTAATATGTGAGCTACTGAAAACAACAAACTTCTTTTTGTACATGGAGCTTGTTTATAGGGGATCAGGAAAGTGCCTGGTTCTTTCTGTTTTATGACAAACTGGCACTCTGTCACAACTGGAGCCATGGACTTCCATTGGCTGGACAAAGAGAGAGGCATAGTCCGTTGGCGTCCCAGAATGGAAGAGACAAGACACATACAACAGTTCTGGTGAGTCCTGAGTTGGAGCCATTGTTAGGGTACAAGTGGACAGTGTTTAAGGAGGGTTGTATCAACCTGCCATCTAAGATTAAATGAGGATCAGGAGACCAAGTGTGTAACCTCACCTCTAACTCCAATAAATATTACAGTTTCCAGAGAGAGGGTATTTATTTCTATGTCTGTCTCCTTATCTGAAAACTCATTCATTCATCTAAAAGGAAAGTTCAACTTTACTTTATATTTTAAATATTGTTTTGGAATGATAAATTGGAATTTTCACGTATAGGAAAAGAGAAAGAAAACATGGAGATCTAAAACTACCAAATAGCTTTAAAACCAGTTAATTTTCAATGTGGCCAGATTGCATGCGTTTGAGCATGCAGCAGATGAAGTATGAAGAATTTGTAGACATTGGTTGGGAAGAAGCTTTCATGCCAAAAGGGGCATCAGAAGTCCCCAGAGCAGCAGAAGAAATGCACAGGTTATTTTTAAGAAGAAAAATTATATCCTTAAGTGTATACTTATTTTATCACTTGCAGGAGTGAGTGTTCACATGAAGCCCCCGTAACACACAATCGCTATGGCGATAGTCTGACACAAAATAGGACATTTTCATAGAACAGTGCTGGACCTTTCTGAATTTTGTTCTTGGAATTTGATTATATTGTAAGTCAATTATGTAGTGTGTAATTAAACATGAAATTTGTAGACAATAATGCCATTTTGTTGTGTCCAAATGCTGGACACCCTGAGGATATGACTTATACCATACTGTTTTTCTTATTGATATTAATGATGCAAATAACTTATATTAAGATGAGTAAGATTCTCCAAAGAGAATCAACAAATATCTAAGCAGAGAGGTAAACCAAGGAGAAAAAATGAAGGAATTCCTACTATCCTTGACACCTACTGCTGTCCCTGCTTTTATGGTGATAGTAAGCTGTGTCTTTGGACAGCTTGTGTGTTCCTGTTCACCACAGCAAAGACTATGCTACTCACTCTAGTTTTGATCTCACATAAGGAGAACGGAGAAAGTAAAGGTTTCTGCTCACGTTATAGCTGCCCTTTCTTCCTTTATCTCAAACAGGGATCTCTGCATTCCTGGAAATGTGAACCTTCAAAATTCAATACTTAAAATAATAATAATCAGCTTCCCCAAGATTATCATAAAGTGCATCAGAGGAATTCTGATATCTGTGTCTTTCAGGGGCTAGATAACCTCCTCATTACAATTCCAAATCTATATTCATTTCCTTCTTCAGAAAGAATGACATTTCAGAAAAGCCACACCCACACTTGTATACATTTATCAGATTGTTGGCTCTCTTGTTTGACCAATGGAGATGGCATTGGTAAACTACATTTTGAATAAATTCTCTGTTTTTTTCTCACATCAAAGTACAATCATGAGAAGGATTAGCACAGTTGTTGGGGCTAAAATGAAAGACCCAGAGGGGAGAAACTTTTCAATACAAAGTTCAAGAAACTCTGTACTAGAAAACTTGGTGTTTCTGGGGTACGTGGAGAGGCCAAACAGTTAGTAATGGGGACTAAGAAGGGATAAGAAATGTCAGATAATGTTTAGGGTTTCAAGGGCTGATCAACCTCTGGTCCTCTGATCTTCTTTGTGAACTCAGTGCCCACAGGGAAGCAAGGTGTAACTCCAGAAGGAAATGGGATTGTAGAGTTCAGACTACTTATATTACACTTTACCCCAAGGCAGGAGTTCTGTGATAGTAAAATAAGGTTCACCCACAGCTTAGGTTTGCTAGATGGTAATCAAAAATTTTTAATCTCCATCTGTGATGCAAACGTAGTGTCTCAGGATAAACAGTGCCCTCCTTACATTTGCTTAGCTGGACCCTGAACTCTGAGCTGCTTGCTCAAGGACAAGGCTGGCCCTAACCGCTATACTGCCTTCCTTTTTCCCCACCAGCTTCATTGATGAAAGTCAAGCAATGATGTGTTCTTGTTACACCTGATAGGGCAAAAGGCTTGTGAGCTCCGTTATCTATTTTGACCTTTGGAAGTTCTGGATTGTTTCACTATTTCTGAGCCCAAGAGAAAAAGGATGGCCAAGGAGGGTGTGGGGTTTAGCCTTTGTATCACCTGTCTGGACAATCCCAGGAAGTATAACCTGAAAATTTACAAAACTAACAATAATAGTGTGAACACTGAAAGATGAGACCTACTGGTGCTAAGACGTTGACCGGATTAATCTCTTGTCTTCTCCCACAGTGAACTGCTCCAAGAGACAGTGATTCAATACAGTATGTCTAGACACTGACTTTTGCTCAGTGTTGTGACTATTTTAATGACATGCTGTGGGTTTTTTGTTATTGTCTTTGCCTGCCCAATTAGTTTCTACTATTCTGTCTACTTTGGGTTGAATGTAAATATCCCTTAAGGGTCTCTTTTCAGGGAATTCAAACTGAGTCAGATTTTATATCAGAAGGGAGGATTATGGTTTGGGCGGCTAGAGTATATTTATACAATGATGTTTCTTGGGATTTGGGAAGTTGGTCGTGGTGGTATGGGGATTCCTGATAATTGTTGTTAAAATCTAATTCTTATAGAAAAATTGTCTTTCTGATTTCTAACTTGAAGATCGTTTTAGAATGGGATTAGGACCCTGACAACCTCTACATTTCAAGCGTAAGAATAGGAAGAGTGTTTATTCCGTTGCATTTCTTACTGTCCTGCTGATTACAAGTATGAATAAAGGCTTAGTAAATAATTGTCTTATACATATTTCTTTTAACAATTTATGTAATTGAAAAAAAAGGCTAGTAATTTACTCTACCTGACAACAAAACCACAATTCTAAGGGGGAAGCCTCACTAACCAGGATTCAGGGATCACCAGCCATTCAGAGGGTTGAAGCTTGCTGGTGCTGGAGTGAGGCTGATGGACCGTTGGACCTATAGAGGCTTAAACTTTTGCATATTACTGAAGATAGGCAGCTGTAGGAAGATGCCCCTCTGTGAGGCAGCCTCTCAAAGATGTGTCAGACATTACTTTGAAGGCATAGGTAAAAGATGGTGATGCAGACTTGCTGATTGATGTAAAGCAGTGAGGTTTTGGTTTTTGTTTTTAACCCTGTCTACATAGGGTTAATCATCAGAATGCAGAATGCAGTATCATGAAGAGTTGAAGAGGGAAAGTGAGGAAAACTATGGAAAGTAATGCCAGGGTCCCAGCCTCAGAAATTCTGATTCCCTTATTCAAAATCCAAGGTTTGGGGCTGTTTTGTTTTGGCCTTAATTTCCCAGAATGATTCTAATAGGCAGCAAGGTTTGAGATCCCTCATGAAAAGTACATACGACCGTGTAGATATGATAAATGACTTACTTAGGTAATAGGTCATAAGATAGTTACTTTCTCTAAAGAAAAAAAAAATCAATGTATATGAATTAGAGGCTATCCAGAGAATAGAAGAGTTAGTAAAAAGTAAATGAAAAAGCACACAAATACTCAGGGGCTGGGCTGGAAATGATGCTTCTAAGAGTGAGGCCAAGGATGAAGACAAGAAAATCAAGACAAGAGAGTTTTTCCTGCTTCTCTTTCTTCTCCCATGGCAGCAACTGAGTGTTCATAGTTGTGATTATCATGAGAAGACAAATAACAGCAACTGTAATGACTCCAGCAATGGTAACTATCATAGGACAACTCAATAACAAGGCAGTCTCAAGTGCACAGTAGGAATGGGATTTTCCCTGTTTAGCTTGCAGAAATACTTCAAGGACTAGGTAAGAAATCAGAATTTCTAGTTTATAGTGCAGATTGGTCGTTACTTCTACAAGCCTCAGAGGTACTTTCATGATTTGCATTTTAAAGTTTTGCTTTATTAATATTGTGAGAGATGGAGATGGATAAAAATAATGATAAGTAGATGAAAGAGATGATAGCTAGACAAACAGAGAGAAGCACATAGAGGATATATAGAAAGATGATAGATGAGAGGAAGATATAGAGAAATAGAGAGAGATGATAAAGAGATAGATGATAGCCAGATAGATAGACCGACAGACAGGAAGGCAGGCATACAGAGAGATGAATAGATGATTGACAGATAGATAGGTAGATAGATAGATAGACAGACAGACAGACAGACAGATAGACAGGTGATATATGGATATGTGCTAGGGCAAGCGAGTACACATTATGTAGATGCAGAGAGCTTGTGTGCTGTGGCCAGAAGACAAGTTTGAAGAATTAATTCTTTCCACTCTAGGTTCTAGGCATTGGACTCAGGTCATCAAGTTTGGTCAGCAGGTATTTTAACCCACTAAACCACCTTGCTTGCCCTGATCTTTAATAATTTTTGAAAAATGGGATTAACCAAATCAAGATAAAATGCTAATTGACTTCTGACCAAACACTATAGAAGAACCCAATCTAAAAATTAGCTAAACAATCAAATTAGACAAAATGGGTAAAGAGGAAGAAAAATAAAAACTAAAGAAACAGTCTCAAAGTTGGGTGGGAAGGGATGGACGGTGGGTGAATATGTTCAAAATACATTGCATGGAATTGTCAAAAATTAATAAAGACGGACTATAAAGATTAGTTGGCTTTATTGAGGAACTCAAAGTTAGTCCATTTATACAAAGTCCTTGAAAAGCTAAGTTTCTGCAATGCTAAAGAGAAGACGTCATAGAGAAAGGGCAAGGAAGAGAAGGAAGAAAGTGGGGAGCTCCCCTCTCTGTCATCACTGTTTATTCAAGACCTTGAGAAGAAGCCAAATCACCTTTCAGAAGTCAAAAAATTCTTTGCCAATTGCTGCTACATTGCAGGTGTTTTGAAAGTAAGGCTGACCAGCTCCATCAAGCATGTGAGACATTGGCCTGATATCATGTGGAACCTGGTGGTCAACCAGAACACTTGAGATGGAGTTCAAATCCAGTTGTCAAGGACTATGACCAGAGTAATTTCGTTTTGATTCTATTCTTTCTGAGATGAAAGCTATAGAAACCTTATCACTACCCAATCCTATAGCCCTGTTCCTGTAATCATATCAGAAGAACCATCTCATACTAAATTGCCCATGTCTTAATGTAATTGCAATAGTTTAAATATCCTTCATGACTTTCCAAGACATTTGCTATGTAGCCAGAGATGTGAGGTGTGGCAATGCCCTAGAGTCTGTTCCTCATGCCTCTGAATAACACAGATCTCCCAGTCAAACCATCTTGGAGATTTAAGTTTCCTCACTTATCACTGTTGAATAATAGAAAACAAACCTGTTCTCAGTTTCTTCCAAGCCAATGCACAGGGGATTTCCATTGTTCCCTGGCAGTCATTACTCTGTTTTGGTTTGGTTGGGTTCAGACCCCTGGAGATGGCCCCTGAGTTTCAGGTTCATTCGAACTGCTGAGCTAGGCCTGGTTTCCATCTGCAGCCATGAAATTGCTTTGAATTTCTCCAAACTCAGGCCAGGTTTTCTGAAAATGCATCTAAGAGGAGGCTAGGGTTCACTGAGAGGTTTGCAGATCTATTTGATTATTGAGCCTGTTCAGTTCCTAATTTCTAAATTGCCAGGTGACAACTTTGTCTGCTTGGAGATTCTCTCCTCTCAAGGCATTTGTATGCTACTCAGGCCCAATTAAAGATTGATTTTTCACGATAATCTTTTCTGAAAGAGAGTAACTAGGGTATTGGAAAGGAGATGGTAAGTCTCCAGGTCTCAAACTACTTCTTGACTTTCCTCCCAAACAAACAGAAGAAACACTGGCTATCAAATCCTGTTTAGAGTCTGTCTCTACTGGAGGCCATTGAGATATCATCCAACCTACTCAAAATAGGAAAAAGACATAGCAAATATAAACGAATTTGAAGTTCTCCTCTCAAAATCAATGGGGACTAAGCCATGTGCGCAGGCTGTGGAGACAAACAAGTTCACGTATGTGAGGGGAAGGAGCTAGAACATCACAGTTGTATTGTTAAGAATCGAGGAAAAGGAGCGGGAGCCACTTGTGAGGAATGTTTAGAGCTGGTTCCCCTGAGGTAGCATACCACATAAAGAAGAGTGCTCCATAATTGTAAAAGGTTTAACACAATTTAAAATGTATCTTAGAAAACAAATTTTAGGACTAGCGACTCATTCAATTGTGTCTCAATTCCTCTTCTCCATGAGACCTCCTGGCTAAACTGGCATAAACTCACACATTTCAGATAGACAGGTTGGAGAGATTGTCATCGTCTTCAGCCATGTCTTCTGTGTGTGACAGGTTTTCACACGGTAGCTGTTGACCAGCTGTCAGTTCCCTATATCCAGAGCTGTGTACATGGGTGAAATGAAAACTAAAGATTCTGTGTAAGATTCATTTGAAACGATTACAGGTAATATTTTTAAAGATCTTTTTTGACAGATCACTATTTAAAACCCATTTGTGATGGTGCCAAACCCTAGTTTCATGTTTTCACTAAACACTTAAAAGTAGGTTGTCACCTCTTTGGAGGTAGTGGGACCTCGGGGAACAGAACTGATAAATGAGACACATAAAAGTCTTATGCAAAACCCAACTTTATTCAGAGCCCCAGACAATTTATACTCTGAGGGTTATGAAAGGTTACATGAGTAAAGTTCTCATAAGTTCAAGCTGCATACAATCACAAGGACAAGCTGCACATGGCAAAAACCAATTTTTCCTTAGAGGCATACAAAGAATACTTTAAATATTTAATTAAATAACAAAAACAAGCTGTAATGAGTGATAAGAAGTAAATTCACTCCTATCAGCTGTACCTGGGAGGAGCCCGAAAATATACTCCAAGAACAAGTCCTTGATTTTTTTTTTGTTTTGGTTTAAAACAGCAACAAATCTGTATTTGCAATTGTCTTGTTTTCTTCAAGTGTTCTCTCTCCACTCAGACTCTCAGCTCTCTCCTCGCCAGACTCCATTCTATAAAAAGTAGATTTTTTTAAAGAAATCTATGAGTAAACATTAATATTTCTGAGTATGTTTCTATCAAGGATATTTTTTAAGTTCTAACTTTATTTTATATACTTTGGTTATTTTAATAGAAGAGGTTTTTTACATAGAATTATTTTTAAAATGTCTGTTGAATGACATTTTTATAAAGTAAATTCATTTCTCTTTACACATCAAGCATGTTCTTCTTCTTGGTCTATCATATTTTTAGTTTCTATTATTGGATGAGTTGTGTGGACCCCCAATTTCATATTTATTTTCCATTGACTCAGGACATGACCATATTGGAGATTAAAATTTAATAGAGATAAGCTAAAATGAGGTCACTGGGGTAGACCCTGATCCACGCTAACTAGAGTTTTTATAAAGGCCTCTATAAAGGTGATCATCCGTCAGCCCAAGAGAAAGGACCTGATAGAATCTTCTCTCCTCTCTTAGCAGCAGCTAACCTGTTGCTATTTACCTTTACTCTATGAAAAGTAAATTTCTATTATTCAAGCAACTCCAATTGTGGTACGTTATTGCTGCACCATTAACAAATAGCCTTGCCATTGGCAATAATATTTAGCAGTTAACTATAAGTGTGCTATTATATATTGGTAAGGGAACATCAAGAAGACTTCAAGAGATGGGAATATCCACTTATCCACCACTGACAGGTTAAAATGGGATAGGGAAGGGAAATAAAAGTGGGTAAAGACTGGAAAGAATGCCACATCCTAGGTTTTTCTGTTGATAGGATCTTTCTTCAAGGTGTCTGGCATGGATAGCACAACATAGAACATGTAAGCTAAGAAGCACCAGGTGGTCCTGGTAACAACTGTGGATGGATTTCTCTTAGTCTTCTGTCTTTTAGAAGACAGTCCTAATTGTGACAATCTTTCTCTTCTGTTTTCTTGACAAGGAAGGATGATCTAGACATAAGATCTAGACATTGTGTAGCTTGCAATTCACTGAATATGCGGGGCAACCTTGATAGATGACCTAGCTTTTCATGTGATGTACTAGATGTCTCAAAAGTATTTCCCTTCCATCCCCCCTGTTCCCCAGCTTCTATGAGGATGCTCCCCCTTCCACACACCCACTCCCACATCAATACCCTGGCATTCCCCTACACTGAGGAAATAGCTTTCCTAGGACCAAGGACTTTTCCTATTGATGCCAGACAATGTCATCCTCTGCTACATATGCAGCTGGAGCCATGGGTCCTTCCATGTGTACTCTTTGGGAGCTCTAGGGGAAGCGGGGGTCTGGTTCTTGATATTGTTGTTCTTCCTATGAGGTTGCAAACCCCTTCAGCTCCTTCAGTCCTTTCTCTAACTTCTCCATTGGGGTCCCCTGCTCAGTCTGATGGTTGGCTATAAGCATCCTCATCTGTTAGGTGAGTCTTATAAGGGGAGGTATTTCACTGGGAGTGGGCTTTGAGATTTCAAATGATCACACTAGACCCAGTCCTTCCCTGAGCCCTGCCTGTGAATTAGGATGTAAAACTCTCAGATATTGCTCTAGCACCGTGCCTGCCTGCCTGTGTCCCACCACACTCCCATTACTATGATAATAGACTAATGAACCTATCCTCTGAAATGGTAAGCAAACCCTTAATTTGATGCTTTCTTTTATAAGAGTTGCTTTGGTCATAGTATCTCTTCACAGAAATGTATCAGTGACTAGAACAGATTTCTACATGTATGAAACATGGCAGTTGAGCTCATGTACTTACATATACATTAATACATACTATTCAAAGTAAACATTATCATCCAGTCTCAGACTCAAAATTTTAAGCATAAAGTATCAGTTTAGGTTTAAATGCAAGACTTTGTATTCCCCTGAAATGTGGACTTTTTCTTTTCTTTTCCTTTCTTTTCTTTCCTTTTCCTTTCTTTCCTTTTCTTTTCTTTTCTTTTCTTTCCTCCTCCCTCCCCCTCTTTCTCTCTCTTTCTCTGTGTGTGTGTTTGTGTGTGTATGAGAGAGAGAGAGAGAGAGAGAGAGAGAGAGAGAGAGAGAGAGAGAGAGAATAGGGATGCCTTTTGTCTTGTTTGAGGCAGAATATCTCAAGTTCACTGACACATAGGCCAAGGTAACTGATCCAAGAACTTCAGCATTCCATTGTCTTCCTATGACCTTCTGATAGGCATACACTAGAATTAGAGAGGTCTATGCTTCTGTATATGTATTTTGCATGGGTTTTGGGAGTCTGAGTCAAGTCATCAAGCTCAGAGGACAAGTCCTTTACCCACTGATGTCCCTATAAGGATAGCATAAGGCTATTTAACCCTTAATAATATTTTATAAAAATTCATTTGTATCCAACTTCATAGAAGAGTGTGTGTGTGTGTGTGTGTGTGTGTGTGTGTGTGTGTGTGCGTGTGTGTGTCTGTATATCTGTTTCTGTCTGTCTGTGTCCTTGTATCAGGGTGGAGGAATCCTAAGCTCTCTTTCTAATTACACAAGGAACCACTAAAACAGAAGTGCTCATAATAATAGTCCCAGACATCAGGTTTTATCTGGCAATAGGCAAAGGCAAGCACCAAGACTATTAGAAATTATCTAGAACATTCTATTATAGTATCAGACTAGAAAACTAGTGGTATAGGAGGTTGCAACTCCACACTGCTGGGAAAATAGAAAAATAAGAATAGACAATGTATTTCAACAGAATTTTACAGCTAATTAAACTCTTTAAATGAATCACTAGAAATAAGCTTGAGAATTTCTGTTGAATCTTCAGATAGCATAAATTATTTGTATTAGTAACTTCTATCTATTAATAATCTAATTGTTAATGGTGTTTTAATTTTTTTCTTTGGATATGAATTGGTCAAACACTGCAAGAGTATTTAGAAAATCAAAACCCAGATACATACGGTTCATGAACAGCCAGAGCAACCTTCATTCACACAAATCTGACTTCCATCAAACCATTAAAAACCTCTTGCTGAGGACCTTTTTCCAGCCTTTACTTGAGCTTTTATCAAGCAAGAGTTGATCCCCTGGCCAGCAATTCCACATTGTTACTCGTCCGATTGCTAATATAATGCCTCGCTGAGAACTAAATGCTATCTTTCTTCCTTGGGCTAAACAAATTGAAGTCATGGATTTGTTATTTGAAAAATTCCAAATTCAACAAACAGAGATTTGGGTTACACCGCCACGCATGGACATATTTTTAAAAAATGGAAAACGCTTTATGGCCATTGATTTAAAACCACAACATGCTTCGAATTGAATTCAATATATTTCTTATTTGTTTCTGATTTTCCCTTTCTTTTCTTTTAATTATTATTAGAAGGTATAAATTTCGAGAAAACCCTGGCCTTGACAAAGCCCCATTATTTGCACATGACAAGGCTGATCAAAAACAGTTGGATTTCCCTAAGAAGTCTTTTATGTCTCTCCACAGAGTATAAATAAATGAAAAGGATTAAGCTGAGGAAACGGAGTGTAATTCATGACCAATGTGAACCACAGACAAGGAGTTGCAGATGGATGAACCCAGAAACTTGGATACTGCTTTAGGCAACAAACCCCTCTTGTCTGTGCCAACTTCACTAGCACCTTTAAGTTTCTGAAGAAGCGGGACTCATATTTTAGCCTGTGGTGTCATCTTGAGTTATCCACACTCTTTTGTACTTTAGTGCTCACTATATAAGTCTAAAGCTGGTTTTGACTTTCAAAAAAAAAGAATCTATCATATTCTGACACTGACCCTAAATCACAGTTAAAAATCTCTACTGTGTACCTGGCCCCCAGGGCCCTCCTGCTGCCCTACACTCACCGAAAACCAGAAAAATAAAACAGCTTAAAACCCACAATATTTTGACCTCTGCAACTGCAGCAGTCTTGCTGATCAGGACACCGTGATTGAAAGTTTTTACGTCTCAAAGTCAACAATTGAAGTAATTTAGGGAAACGAGTTTTGTGTATAAATGCTATGCTTCTCAGACCATACAAAATCAAGCATCTTCACTAGCTTAATCTGAAACATAATGAAAATTATTTCAGTTTGGATATCCGCCGCTAATTTGGTCGGCCTGCTGGCCTGTGCACTCTCCTTCTTGGTGAGATGGAAGTTCATAGCACAATTTCCCCTTCAAATCTGCCCGAACGTTCTGAAATAAGAGACTTTTCATATCCCATATTCTTTCCCTGAATTCCCATCTCTATCTAATAATAATAGAGTGCTTTATAGCATATAAATCACATTTCTGCTTAAAAGTGACCTTCCGCGTGGCCTTTTTGTCTCTGCTTGTCAGCACGCATTCTTCCAGCTATTATAAGCCCCGGCCAGGAACGGAGACTCAAATTAGAACAATTTCAGGGACTGCCCTTATGAAGGCCAGGACGCAGTTCATCTTGAAGATAAATAATTTAACGGCTTTTCCCAAAGTAGATATGAACTGGATGGTGTGGTTTCCAACAAAGAGAATTTGACTGATACTTTTGAAGAGGAGATAAAGAAAACATGCCCCAAACTTAGCGCTTGAGGGAAATGAAGTGCAAGTGGAAATGTCTCCACACTACAGTATCTGCTAGCCAGGGGGAACTAAAGCCTAAAGCTGGAGAGATGCTTCAGGGAGCAATAAGGCTGGCAGCCCAAGTGGGAAGACTGGGGTTTGGTCCCAGGCTCACATATAAAAAGCCAGCTATGCAACTTCAGACGTGTGTGTGTGTGTGTGTGTGTGTGTGTGTGTGTGTATGTGTGAGTGTGAGTGTGTGTGTATGTGTGTGTTAGTGTGTGTGTGTTTGTGTGTATGTGTGTGAGTATGTGTGAGTGTGTGTGTGTATGTGTGTGTTAGTGTGTGTGTTTGTGTGTGTGTATGTGTGAGTGTGTGTGTTTGTGTGTGTGTATGTGTGAGTGTGTGTGTTTGTGTGTGTGTGTGAGTGCGAGTGTGTGTGTATGTGTGTGTTAGTGTGTGTGTGTTTGTGTGTATGTGTGTGAGTATGTGTGAGTGTGTGTGTGTATGTGTGTGTTAGTGTGTGTGTTTGTGTGTGTGTATGTGTGTGTTAGTGTGTGTGTTTGTGTGTGTGTATGTGTGAGTGTGTGTGTTTGTGTGTGTATGTGTGAGTGTGTGTATGTGTGTGTTAGTATGTGTGTGTTTGTGTGTGAGTGTGTGCACACGCATGCATACATGTGCATGCACACACTCACACAGGGGTGCAGAAACAGGAAGACTGCTGGCATTTGAAATGATGAAAATTCTAGTGAGAGATCCTGTGTAATGTGGCAGAGAATGAAGGAGCATGACACTTCCACATGGTTGTACATGTGTCCGCACACATACACACACACACACACACACACACACACACACACACACATACACATCTCACACAGGCACAAACATTAAACAAAAATAAAATAAACTGTAAAACAAGCAATTACAATGTCAATTACATGGTTTTTGGTGCAGATACTATGAGCATACAATTTTCTTCGTTTAGCTTTTTTTTTTTCCAGTAAAGTAATGCCATTTAATGGCAGTATGTGATTTAATGGCAGTAACATTCATTTAGAGAAATTGGGTACAAAAGTGAACGTTTTAGATGCTGGCCCCTAGAAGCATTTTATAATGACTCTCTCACAATGGTTGGAGAGGAAGTTCGTTTCCTGTCAAGCAGATCAATTATTTTAAAACACTGTGTAAATTTTCCAAGCATGATGCTTCCTCTTGAATCCTAGCAAACCAAACAAACACACCTGTCTTCTACAGAATCGGTTGACTTGGCAGCATACTCAGCATTCGAGCTAAGAGCTTCCACCTAAATACAACAAGGCTACCTGTGCAGCGGCCCAAACCATAAAGGGCTCCCTCACTAGCTGGACAGTCCAGTCGAGACAGAAATGAAGGAGAAACTTTGTCCTTCTCCAGAATTAGAGGATCAGAAAATATCTTCTTGGTCACCTCTTAGTGATCTTCCCGAGGGTTAACAATCACATGATTTGATCAGAGAGTGTCCTGATGATCTGGGAGGTCTTAGCCTTCAGTCATAAAACACTGACCAGGAATACACAACAAGGCTGAGATCTTTGAAGGGAAAACAGCCCACTTACCTGTATTGACTCCAGCATTCCTTGACTTGATCTCCACATGAAAAGCTTGGCTCATCATAAGCCCTCAGATCATTTTCTTATATTAACAGTTTCCTATGTGGTCTATGTGCTGATGATTTAAAATCTGTCGTTTTAATAATAACAGAACAACGTTCAGAGGAAGGAGGTGCCAGCAGCTGCAGGCCCTAGCCCGCAATGCTAGAATCCAGGCCTTGTAAGTGTTTTCACACTTAGTTTACTGGACACTACGGAAAGGGGGCTAATTTACATACCACCTCTATACAGGTACACTCATTCCTTGTGGTTCACCTCTACCGCTGCTTTGGCTCATTGAGATTTTTCTCAGGAGAGCCTCTTTGGGGCCCCTTTGAAGTCCAAGCCATGTGAATGATCACGACCACTCTGGAAACATGAGCCTGGCAGTAACATCTTGTCCAGTCACACACAAAGACACATGGCTGTGCTCACTGCTATCATGAGTGCTGCTGGAAGATAAAAGACTCAACTCACTTTCGAAGACCCTGACTTTAATAAATGTTACCCTCACATCTGGATTGTTGGCTGGGTTCCCTGGGTATCTTCCTATGGACCTAACCATCGAGTTTTCTTTCTCTGGAGTGAAGGTTCCAGAATCACAGGCAGTGGGCAAGCTTCTTATTTGGTTCTCACATCTTTGAGTCAGTTGATCTCCCTCAATTAAAACTTGCCGGGCTCACAAGTCAACTCCACTGCTCAAAGTGTGAGAGAACTCTCGGGGTCAGAAATGATTACGAGTCTGGCATGGAATTGGACTGGGAGCCAAAGTTTAAAAGGAAGCATTGACAGGTTATAAAAACTCTTAATAGTAAGCAGAGGGAGCTCTCCGAAATCACTGCCCCCAAGGACTCACCACTGCCCTGGCTGTTCCTATCAGTGTCTTTGATCTCAGCCCACTCTTCTGAATGTCTAGATTGGGCCAGGTGGGAGATTCCCAGGCTCTCGGGGACTCTACAGGGCTGAGTCTAAAAAAAAATGATAAATGGCCAGATGGCAGCTGAATTATGAAGCCTCGCTTTCTTGTTTGTGTTAGTAGCAAGCTATTCTTCATTGTCTGTGTCTTGGAGACAAACTGCAGGCCTCAGTCAGGCCTATCAATGGCAGCGACGCAGAACTGTAAAGAACTCAGTGGAGTGAGAGACACCGTGCTTCCTTTCCTCCTGGGAATGGTTGTTGATCAAATCATCATGTTCAAGTTCCATGCCCAAACAACAGATGAAGAAAAAAAAAGCAAAACACCCCCTGGATTCTTAATCGTCTGTGGTACTGTGTTTTCTCAATGCTAGTCCTCAATTTCTGCAGGATGTGGTCTTTCTCTTGATTATTTTCCCTGTATGCCAGGGCAGTGTCTGTCAATATGTAATGTGCATACAAATCGTCAGGAGAGTTTGTTGAGCTCCAGCTTCTAATTCAAGAGGCCTGGGCTGGGCCCTGACACACCATATCTCGTAAATCCTTCCTGGGCTAACACTACTGCTTCTTCTCATCTAAACATCCTAAGCACCAAAAACTCTAGCATATTAAACATACGGCTGAATGACGGTCATGGTTTCTGTCATGTGTTCAAAATGATCATCAAGCAGTGGACCGGATTCCAAAATGGTTGCTAGGGGAATGGCCGCATCTTACAAAGCAGGATGCCTACTGAGGCAAACGAAATGAAACAAGAGCATTTCCCCCCTTTGAACCATTTCCCTTCATTTATCATCATAGTTCACGATCTTTGGAATTTTCCAGCTGAAAACTCAATGGTAAAGAGCACCCCGTGGCAGATTTCAAGAGGCACTCACTCAAACTTCTCTTTTTTGCACACTAACGGAGATATCAGACCTCAAAGGTACTTCCAAATTCTCCCTTGTCAACCCCACTTTAGCCAGGCAAGGCCAAAGAGCAGAAAGGGAATTGGGTCAACATTTGAATGAGTGGTAGATTTTTAAAATGTGATCCATTTGTATTCACTTTGGGTAATAAAAGGTTAGACTCTGAATTTGAAAGGTAGATCCATGCTGACTCTTTCCTCTTCTGGCCATCTCGTAAGTGTAGCCTAAAGTGCTCAGTCAGTTCCTTCATTCAGAACAACCAACCAAGGGTCAGGAAACAAAGAACAAATACTTGTGTGCTTGGTACTTTCCGTGTGTGCAATACAAAGTACGAATGGTTATGGAAACCACTGGACCCTCTAAGGACTGGGAAAAATGGAGACTTACCCATAGAAAATAGGAACACAAGGTCAGAGGGCACAGTGATGCTCACCAGTGCCAACTTGATGATGCCAATGTTAGCTAACCGTCAAGATCTGCTTTCACAATGTTCTGCTCAGCCCAGGTAGAGTCGACCTCCGCTTACCACTACCCTGCAATTAGGATTTCACTTGTGGTATGCATACCGCCTCTTTCCAGAGACTCTGACTAGCTTGAAGTCAGGAAATACACCTTCTTTATCTTTGACTCTCTCCAAGGAATATCACAGAAACTGGTGTTTGTAAAAGAGGGTGGAGTTGGCATGTGGTGAACACCTCTAATCCCAGTACTCTAGAGGCAGAGGCAGCTGGATCTCTGTGAGCAGAAAGGCCATATTTAGTTCCAAGCTAACTGGAATGACTTAGTGGGACCCTGTCTTTAAAAAAAAGATTGTGGGAGGGTGGGTAGGAGTTTGAGGGATGTCTTAGTAGTTAAAAGAACATCACTTGGGAGAGTTTGCAACTGCCTGTCCCTTCAGCTCTCGGGATTCCTTATTCTTTTGGCCTCGGTAGACCAATGCACTCATATGCACACTGGAGAATACACACACACACACACACACACACACACACACACACACACACACACACACATACACACACACACACAGGAGTAGCATGCACATAATTTAAAACATTTAAAGACTAATGTTAATTTTTTAAAGGCACAGGTCCCTGGCCCTCACTGCACGCTTGTAATATCAATATTCAGAAGACAGAAGCAGGAAAATTACTTCCAGTCCCATGTCAACCAAGGTTATAATAATAATAATGCAAACCTTGCCTCAAACAAAATAATAAGAAGGAGGCATAGTTTTTTGTTTTTTTACTGAAAATATTTTTATACAATGTATTTTGCTTATGATTTTCTCTTCCCCAAATTCTCCTAGAGTCTACCTCCCTTTCCACCCAAGTCCACACCTTTTCTTGTTCTCTCATTAGAAAACAAACATGCATCTTAATAATAATAATAATAATAATAATAATAATAATAATAATATGCCATTAAAAACAAACTAACCAGAATAGGAAAGAGAGAGGAAAAAAGCACAGGAAATGTATAGACACACACACATGCACACACACATACAATCACACACAGACAAACACATACATGTTTGCACACACAGGAATCCCATAAGGAATCCCATATACATATGTATATACATATGTGTATATATATATATATGTGTGTGTGCATTTAAAGTTAGAGAAAGCAAGAGACAGAGACAGAGAGAGACAGAGGGAAAAAACCTCCAAAATACATCATTGACTTTGTTTTCTGTTGGCCATCTACTAGTGGGATTTTAACAACTTTTTAAATATTTTTTTATTAGGTAGAAACTATTCTTTTCTGAGCTGATATCTTAAAAAATGAAATTTGAGCTTAACTTTGTATAAATCAAGATACATGTAAAATAGTCTTGCCAAGACTTTTTTTTTCTAGAAAAGTTTGGGGAAACTTTTGTTTAGGATAAAATACTGCCACAGACAACTCTGAGAAGTGATGACATCATTCAAAGGCTGGTGTGTTGTCAATGAAGGATGCTGTTTACCCCTGGAAGAAAGAATAGCCTAGAGAAAGTTTGTTTACTGAGGAGTCCTGAGTACTTTGAAACCAGACTGTAGTGAGATGGAAATTTCTATATTAGCAACAAAAAACGGATAGAAGCCTTTTTTTTTGTTCTGCTGTTGGCTTCGGAATTCTCATTAGATCAGAAGCAAAGGTGGGGAACTTTGGTCCCCTTGGTTTTTGATCCAAATAGAGGAATTCACCATCATTTCTGTCTTAAAGTCAAGATTTACTTAAATATAATAATTTTATGTATTAATCTCTAACACAGTACACACATATACACACATACACATGCAGTCTGTGTGTGTATATGTGTGTGTGTGTAAATGTGTGTATGTGTGTGTACGTGTGTATGTGTGTATGTGTGTATGTGTGTATCTATGTGTGCATGTGCATGTGTATGTGTGTGTACGTGTGTATGTGTGTATGTGTGTATGTGTGTATGTGTGTGTATGTGTGTATATATGTGTGCATGTGTATGTGTGTATGTGTGTGTATGTGTGTATATGTGTGTATGCGTGTATGTGTGTATATATGTGTGCATGTGTATGTGTGTATGTGTGTATATGTGTATATGTGTGTGTGTTTGCGTAGATGTGCATGTGTGTGTGTGTGTGTGTGTGTATGTTACAGGCAGTTTTGAGCTACCCTAGACAGATCCACTTTAAGGACACAAAGGGCTTTATTTCTTTATTTTCATTTCTTTGTTCTTCTTTTAATTCTTGCATGTGTATACGAGCATGTAGGCTTGAGACTGACATCACGAGCCCTCCTTGATCACTCATTCTTATACCTTATCTTTGGCACAAGGTCTCCGAATCAAACCCCAAGCTCACCCACAGTCTTGCCAGTCAGTTTGCTCTGGGCGTCCTCCAGGTCTGCCTTCCCAGCCTTAGAATTACAAGCAGGCTGCCAGGATACCTCCCATGTACTTAGATTCTGGGGGTCCAATCGCTGGTAAACAGCGAGCACTTAACCACGGAGCCATCCTCTCAGCTGTAATTGTTTCTCTTTAATAAACCGCACATCAGCGTTAGTCATGAGATGCTTTTCTAAGCACAGATATTCCTGTCAGTCCTCACCGCCTCTAACCTCTTCTAGTCTGCGATCTCAAGCAGCCAACTTTGCACTTAGCGCCCTGACTTTGTCTCTGATTTCCTTTTCTCCCTCCTCCCATTCTTTCCTTCTACCTTGTGGTCAAACCAAAATGCATGTCTGTCGTCTCCATTTATTTTAGGAAGCCTCAACATAGAATGTGACTTCAACTGAACATTTTCAGGAAATTTCCTGGAAGTCCTATCACAGAAAACAGAAATTGTAATGACATTAAAATTATATTTAAGGAAAGGTGGTGATTAGCACCAAATGTTATCAATTCAATGTATTATACGGAGCCCTTAGAGATCCAACCTGCCTTTTATGTTTAGCTTTATAGGATGCTCCTGAGAAGAGGGCCAGTATTAAATCTTTTGACGGTGGATTTAATTCAGTTTAACTGAACACACACAGACAAGTTTCCAGCAGCTAGAATGCTTGCTTCTGTTGGATACAAACTCTTTGTTCTTCGTGTTTCAGGGGACTAGTTTTTATTTGCTTTGTCTGCGCCCTCTCCTTTTCTTAATTACGCTGCTGATTGAGAGAAATATTCATCAACAGCAAGCATTTAATTTCTTTATATGACCTCTAAAAAATTACCTTAATATAAAATTAATCATTAAAAAAAAATTCAGAACCCTGTTGGTCTCTGGTATTCTCTGACATCTTTGCGATGTTTGATGTGGGCTGCAAAACAAAGTGGGGTGAAAACATTCAAACTTCCTACGTCTTTTCCTTCTAATCAAATCACTAAATAGTCTGCAGGTTAGCTATCCTGAAGGAAATTCACTTCTTCATAAAGGTAAGGTCCAGGTGCTGTAAACCTTGACCTTCCGAGGGCATAAAACAAACTGTAAAAGCAATAATCCTAAAGTTCTCAAGGTGTTAGGCCAAGTTTATGCCCTAAAAATTGATTTTATTTTCTCACCGGGTCATTAACATAGCCTGCCTTCACCTACTGAGATGGCTCCCAGTGTGAACTGATTAATGACGTCATGCTTTCCGTGGTTTAGCTTTACAGGGTACAGGTTATATTTAGAAACGTGTTTGTGAGCGTCAGTATGTACGGGCTTTCTTTTATACACAAGCCTTGTGGCAGGATTCATCTTATGCTTCTTATTGCTTTTTCTTTATTTTCCTCTCTCAGCCCGGAGACGATAAACCTCTGTCATTTACAGAGATTTGTGAATAAACTCCTTGGGAAGCCTTAAGAATCCTTAAGGCTATGCTCTGACTCTTGAATGTAAAGTGAAACACACGGGGCACCTTACTCTGACCTCAGCCGAGAGTCACTGTGGTCTTGAATGGCTCTCTCTTAGCAAAATTCTGCAAAGCTTCCATTGAGTGCAGACCTCATTCATATCCCTGCATGTGCATTGCTGTAGGTGTTGTCCTGAATAACTTATTTAAGTCGCTGCCATATCGCTCGCACCACTGAAAACCTGGCATTTGTAAACATTTCTTACTTTATGGGGTGATTATAGGGTGCTATGCCTTATGCAAAATTCTCTTACAAGATTTTTCTATTCATTGACTAATACCTAAAGTGTTTGGCATCCTTGAGTTGTTTTTTTTTTTCAAAAATCAAAAGATTAAAATAAAATTTAAAAATAAATGAGAGAAAACAAGGCCGGGCTTGCTGGCATACGTCTTTAAACCTAGCATGTGGGAGGCATTGGTGGGCATATCTCTATGAATTGGAGGTTGGCCTGGTCTACATGGATAGTTTAAAGCCAGCTAAGGTTAGATAGTAAGACTCTGCCTCTAAAAAAAAAGTTGCTGTGTTCTTTAATATCAAATTTAAATCAATGGTCTTAAAACTATGTAGATTCGTAATTTCTCTAAATTAAAAGACAATCCAGGATAGAGCTTGAATTTACTAGAGTTCAAATTCATTGTATACATCAAGGGTGTCACACACTCACTGCTCAATGCTAACTGGGATTCCACTAACTACAAGTAGAATTTGGTCTTGACCCCATCTCAATGTCAAGGTTTCCAAAAGTGCACTCTTCCCACTGGCTGTCAGGAGTTCAGAGCAGTCAGCCTCTGCAGTGACCCCAGCAGTTTACGGTACCCTGTGAAGTGAAGCACACATGGATCAGGTTCAAGTTCATCTTTTCCCTGTTCATTCCTTTTCAAACATATGTGTGTGTGTGTGTGTGCGTGCATGTGTGTGTGTGTGTGTGTGTGTGTGTGTGTATTTCTGTGCATTCATTTATTTGAAAGCAGCTTCTTAATCCTATGATTAAGATTTGTTGGAAACTAAAAAGATGTATCATTCATTCCTTCAAAGCAAAACAAACAGGTCTGATGGTTAAAGAACACCTTAAAAAGATACAACCCTAGCAACCATCCTGCTGACCAGGTTAGAATTATCTGCAAATGCTTGACACAGCTTCAGCACAAGATTCAAATGTAGAAATGACAGTTACTCTACATAAAATGTGTTTCTCTTTTATACACACCAATTCTATGCAGACATCTCCTTATCAGAATTAGGATTCGGTGGCTGTTCCTCTATGGGAAGAGAGATTAAAAATATTTGAGAACTAAGCTCCAATTTACATGAGCTCAATTGTGGTTTAAAGCAACTAAATAAAAGTACTGGAGTCTAAGACTTTTTATGGCTCACATGAGGAAACGATTCTAAACCCCTGTTTTCTCTAACAAGGAATTCCTTCAGTGTATTTTGGAAACAATTCTATAAATGTCAGTATGTTTTATGCTAATTCTTCATATACAATGCATTAATTTTATGGGGATGTAAATCACTGGATTTTATTATTCCTTTTACATTCTGTTCTTCTTTGAGAGGAATCATGGCTCCCTGATTTATCTTTGTACAATGCTCTAATTGTCCGTACTGGCTTTTTAATAGTGGGTCAGATTTCCTCAGAATTGAACATGCTGATTATGTTTGTATAAATGCCAATACACAGGCTCATCATACGAGTATTAATAGTGCCTCCCAGGGCTTGCCATCTATTGTTAACATTTAACATTTAACTTTGCATATTGTGCGTGTGTGTATGTATGTTTTAATATGTGTTCTTGCATACGTGTGTGCATGTACATACACATATGTGTGCATGCACATGGAGGCCAGATGTCCATGTTATCTCCTCCTCTGTCACTTGCCACCTTATATTAAAGAGAGGGTCTTCTAGTGAGCCCAGAGCACACACATTTCTCTACACTAACTAGCCACTAGGTTCCGGGGATCTTGCTCTCTGCCTCTTACTGCTGGGATTACATGTACATCCTACAGTGCCCAGCTTTTTGTGTAGGAGCTGGGTATCCGAACACAGATCCTCATGCCTGAGTAGCAAACAGTTTTCTGACTGATACATCCTCCCCGACTCCCCAACGCTTTACGTTTAAATTCTTGATATATGTGTGCACACACACACATAACCTCATTGAATTATGTCGATTTTCTCATAGCTGGTTAAACATTCCCATCACTTTGCAAGTGTTGAAATTTCAGTTTAAAGAAATTAAGTTCTTTTTTGCTCAAGATCAAGATAAGATTCCAAGTTAGTTCCTTTCTGCCATTAGCTCCCCATCACTAAATCTGGAGTTGTATGCTGCCCAGACGGATAATATTTCCCTCCCCGTATTCCAGTGGAGATCAGCCCATCATATCCTAAAGTTTCTTTATAAGTTTTAGACTCTGGATCAAAAGATTAGCTTCATTTAATTTATTACACGCATTTAAAAGAGCTAAGTAAAGACCGGGCTTAGTGTTCCCAGACTGTGCCTCTTAGAAAAGGACGGAAATCAACTTCAGAGAATTATAAAAGCTACAATGTCCTGATAATATTTATATTAAAATGATTTATGGTTTGTTAATACTTATAAAAAATAAAAATTAACCACTGCTTGGATTTTAGTGTGTTCTTTAAATGTCATTTTGCTTTTTACAAAACATACACATTGTCTTCACTTAGAGATATATTGTAAGCACTTTCCTTTGACCATACGCACTCTGCTGACGTGTATTTTGTAATCATATATATTGTGTGATATATCTCATTTTTAAAATGTGCTGCAATAGCCTGAGGCAATTTGCTAGTAGTCTCTGCCGCTGCTTCCATTTCCCTTTCGATTTTCAGAGAAACAAATTCTGTTGTCGAAATCTTTCTATAGCTCAGAAAACACCACTATACTATAACTTTCCAAAGGGAAGCATTGGCAAAAGAGCTCATTTCTCTGAGATTTTTAGAAAACAATTTCTACTCTTACTTGTCAAAACTAAAGTGGATACTTTTACCCTGAGAAGACACTCGCAAGACTTCCAGACCCCAGCTAATTGACTAGCATTTGCCAAATCTTAACAATTTGCATTTTGATGGCTAGAGACTAATAATCGCTCTTGATATGCTGTAAGTAGTCATGATAATATTTTTCCCTACATATATGTTCGGTTATATTAGTACTTTTGTTTGTCTTTTGGGCATACCTTACTTGTCATTTTGTGAAAAGAGTCCCATCTCTTGTTTTTAAATGTCTGCCTTATTCTAATATTTCATAAACGGCTTTTATCCCAAGTTATCTTTATGTTAATAATTTTATTGGTGACCCTGCGATTGGGGTTGATCTTGCATTTATCTCGGTGTTTTATGTAAATATTTATCAAAGTTTTTTTTTAAATTTCTTCTAAATATGTTTACTGGATCACAGCATGATGAGGTTTTCCAAGTAGCCACCCAGCAGAGTCAGCTTCCGACGTGACTATGATTAATTGTGGGAAAGCCTTGTATAGAGCTTCTTGTTATAAAATATACACATATGAGTAGGAACTTCCTTGATGCCAAAAGTACTGGTCTGAAAATATTTATTTTAAAATTCACTTAAATAAATGAAAACTCATGAAATTTCATATTTGAAATGTCAGATTTACCATATTTTAAATGGTTTTATGTAAATGGTTTTCCATTCTTTCTCATGAATCACTTTCTTACACCATTCACCAATTTCATGATTCTGGGTGTATCCCAATTTTACTTAAATTATAGTTTTACATTTACTTAAATTATAAAGTATTGTATAATCTAATGGTAAATATCTTCTTAGCATCTTCTTTTAAATTATTTTCCTAGAAATTTGAATCTATTAGATTCTTCCCAAGGAAATTCAAAGCCATTTTGTCAAGCTCCAAAAAGGATTTAATGGTTTATTAATGTTATTGACTTTAAGACCAAAACTGATTTGAGAGAAGGCTTTTTGGTTTTAGACATTTTTCTAGGAAGAAAAAAATATTTCCAAAACATTTATTGACTTTCAGTCATTGTACACAGTGTTGGATTTCAGACAATTCTTTCAGTTGTATCAGGCATTTGATCATAATCATTTTCTCCCATGCACCTCCCCTCAGTTCCCAGCCCACTGGCCTTCTTCCTTCCCTTCCCATGCCTCCTACTTTTATATGGTTTTACATGTCCAGAAAGAACACTAGGATGCAAAACTGAGAGAAAGTATGATATTTGTCTTTCATTTACTTAATTTAAGGTGAAGGTTCTCAGGTTCATCTGGTTTTGCTACTGGAATTGCTACTCCAAGTAAGCTCTTCTTTCTGTGGGTTATCTTGACCATGGTGTTTTCTCACACCAAGAGAAAGGTGATTGATACACCTAGTAAACAAAAGGAAGGATAAGAAGAAGAAAAGAGTGGAAGAAAGGAGAGGAGAGAAGGAAGGGAGAAGGGAGGGAGGAAGGGAGAGCAGGACAACCTTGCATCTCCGACTTACTTAGACCTGCCTCCCTATGTTTCTTTGAGGAACTTTTCCAAGCCTGTCAACGAATTTATCACCTTGGCATGGGACTATGATAATTGATATTTGTTTAATTGCAGAACATAGAGCGCTTAATACTGTGATTTTTCTAACAGAATATGCTCACATAAGTGATTTTAAAAGTATTAAATAAAAAGATGAATGAAGAAATCTACAGTCAGTAGGTTTTTTTCCCCTGTATCATGGCTGAATTGCTTTATTTTGGTACATTTCTACATTTTCTAGTTTATTTGTTTGAGCATGCATTGTTTCTGTGTTCTGAAAAACTCTTCAATAGACATTTTTGAGAGTAGATATATAAATGGGTTTATAGATAGAGACTTATGGAGATAATCTTTGCCAGACAGGCAGAGAGAAAATTTATTCACCTATACTAACTGCAAAAACATGGTTATATATTAAGTCTATCAAATCTGGCTTTTAAAAGTCCATTAATAAAATTTATAAAAATTAATAAAATTTTGTTCTGCATGAAAAGTAAGTTAAGTATGAAGGGATAAAATGACAACAAAATTCATCTCTCTCTCTCTTTGTTTCTCTGTCTCTCTGTTTCTCAGCCTCTCTGTCTCTCTCTGACTCTCTGTCTCTGTCTCTGTCTCTCTGTCTCTCTCACACACACACACCACACACACACACACACACACACACACACACACACACACACACACACACACACACTTCAGACTTGTAGAATACCTCTTGGTTCACTAAGGGACCCAGTGTAAATCTTAGCATCCTGAAAAACTTGTTAGGCAGGGACCAGTACACCCTTCCTATGCTGACAAAGATGCAGACTCAGCCTCTCCGACTTAAAACTGTTCACTTGCATTGCTTTGAGGAACTTTCCCAAGCCTATCAGTGAACTTAGCATCTTTGGATGGGACTTCGATAATTGGTATCTCAAGTGAGTCTTGGGTGATTTAATGTGCAGCTAGGATTAGAAATAGTTTCTAAATATGCTTTTTTAAAATTTGAATGCCTATGCTAGTTTTATTGTTTCTGGCCCTGGGGGTAGACTGCCCCCATGGAAAAGTCAAACAAACATTGCTTATAAGATGTGTCATCTTTAGGATATTTAAGGGGCAGCAAGGAGACTCAACAAGTCTGACAAACTGAGTTTGAGTCCCAAAGCCCACAAAAGCAGGAAAAAGAGAAGGTTGTTCTCTGATGTGCATGCTGTAACATAAGTGCCCATGTACAAACACTACATGCATCATGCATGCACGCATGCACACATGCACTCATTGATAGCAAATAGTGTATAAGATACTGAACCATATCTTTCTTCTAGAGTTCAGAGCCTATGCTCCTCACCATTACAAACACCTTAAGAAAATAGCTGTTTAACTACAATGCTAATAAGGAGGATTCTAACATCATAATTTACTTACATATAAAATCAAAATAAATAATGATTTTAAAGTCCTCTCCATGAAAACAATAAACCACTATGGCCTTTTTCTACCCCACTGGAAAAAAACCACACTTTGACATCTTAGGAATTAAGAAAACAAAAGCTAACCTTTGTTGAAGGGCATAAAAACATATTTCTTTAATGTATTTATAATTATACTTGAAATTACAAAGTACTTATTAATTTACAGCAAAATATCTGATATGATTACTAAGTGTTCAAATGTTTCACCAGATCTCATGTGTTAATTTTTAATAACTATACTAATAATGAGCTAATGACCATGTTTAATAATTAATGTACTGAATTATATATTCAAGAAAATGTCTTCTTTATACGTTCATTGGGTAATTGATATCCACATTATTTTAGCATATGTTTTGACTGACCAAATTTATGACACCCACACCTAACTCACTGGGCAAGTTTATGTGGTGGGGTACATATGTTTGCCAATAGTGCTCCATTTTCTTTAATGTTCTGTAGTACTAATTAATAACCCTCACAGGGTAGAGAGCATAGATTTATTACAGATGCTTGGAAGACTTTCATTCCATCAGCAAAATCTGGAAGAACCAACATCATGCTTCTGCTTCTAAAAATGTTTAATACGGGGTGGCAATTGAAACAGAATTCTATATGTAAGGAAGAAGAAATATCCCATATAGGAAGAATAGAATGAAAATATAATCTCAGTTTAAAAGTTCAGTAGCGCACAGAAGACAGCACCCAGGAATTGACTCTTTCCCTCCAGCATGTCAGACCAGGGATAGATCTGGTCCTTTGGTTTGGTAGTAAACACTTTTACCAAGCTGAGCCATCTCCCTTGCCCCGGGAGTAATTTCTCTATATTAAGACTTATCTGAGTTCTGAAGTTTGGAAATCAAAGTTCAAATCTTAGGTCAGTTTTGATAAGTAAATTAACAAATGTTGATTAGGTTTTTAAAAAAGACTTGACCACATTCTATACCTATTACCGAGTGATAAAAAAATCTATAAGAGATGGGAAATATAAAGCAACTGATGTAGCAGAACTCAAAAGGATTTAGTACTTGTTGGACGAACAAATTTTATAATTTAATTGGTGGCACTTAGTGCTGGGCTATCAAAGATGGACCCCTCATTATAATTTAAACACATGGAGGGAGCAAGCCATGTGTCACTGTGTTTAGTGCACGTATGATCTATATGTAACCACACTATAGAAGCACTCGAGTAGCACTGACCATGTGTCCTTCTGGTAAGACATGTTGCTGGCAAGGAGGGTCTTTGTATATAATCAAGGACAATATTTAACCTACATTAAAAATACCAGCTCCTTTTGGGTATATGCCCAGAAAGGGTATAGATGGGTCCTCAGGTATAACTTTCCAATTTTCTGAGGAACCTCCAGACTGATTTCCAGAGTGGTTGTACCAGTTTGCAATCCCACCAACAGTGGAGGAGTGTTCCTCTTTCTCCACATCCTCACCAGCATCTCCTGTCCCCTGAGTTTTTGGTCTTAGCCATTCTGACTGGTGTGACGTGGGACCTCATGGTTGCATCTCCCTGGTAACTAAGGATGCTGAACATTCCTTTAAGTGCTTCTCAGTCATTTGAGATTCCTCAGTTGAGAATTTTCTGTTTAGCACAGTAGCCCATTTTTTAAATAGGGTTATTTGGTTCTCTGGAGTCTAATTTCTTCAGTTATTTGTATATTTTGGATGTTAGTCCTCTATCAGATGTAGGATTGGTAAAAAAAAAAAATTCTTTCCCCAATCTGTTGGTTGCCTTTTTATCCTATTGACATTGTCCTTTGCCTTACAGAAGCTTTGCAGTTTTATGAGATCCCATTTGTCCATTCTTGATCTTAGAGCATAAGCCATTGGTGTTCTGTTCAGGAAAATTTCCCCTGTGCCAATGTGTTCCAGATTTTTTCCCACTTTCCTGGTTTTATCTGGTTTTATGTGGAGATCCTTGATCTACTTGGTCTTGAGCTTTGTACGAGATAAGAATGGGTGAATTCGATTTCTTCTACATTCTGAGCACCAGGTGAAGCAGTACCATTTGTTGAAAATGCTGAATAGTTTTGGCTCCTTTGTCAAAGATCAAGTTACCAAAAGGGTGTGGGTTCATTTCTTCTGGGTTTTCAAGTCTATTCCATTGATTCTGTCTGTCTCTATACCAATACCATGAGGTTTTTATTACTATTGCTCTCTAGTATAGCTTGAGATCGGAGATGATGTTTCTTCCAGAAGTTCTTTTATTGATGAGAATGTTTTTTGATATCCTGGGTTTTTTGTTATTCCATATAAATTAAAGAATTGCTCTTTCTATTTCTCTGAAGAATTGAGTTGGAATTTTGATGGGGATTGCATTGAATCTGTAGATTGCTTTTGACAAGATGGCCATTTTTACTATGTTAATCCTGCAGATCCACGAGCATGGGAGATCTTTCCATCTTCTGAGGTCTTCTTCAATTTCTTTCTTCAGAGACTTGAAGTTCTTATCATACAGACCTTTCACTTGCTTGGTTAGAGTCACACCAAGATATTTCATATTATTTGTGAAGGGCACATTCTACACTATGTTCATAGCAGCCTTATCTATACTAGCAAGGATCTGGAAACAACTCAGATGTCCCCTAACAGAGAAATGAATACAGAAATTGTGGTACATTTACAGTATAGAGTACTACTCAGCTATTAAAAACAACTTCATGAAATTCATAACCAAATGAATGGAACTTGAAAATATCATCCTGAGTGAGGTAACCCAGTCACAAAGGAACACACATGATATTCACTCACTGATAAGTGGATATCAGGTGAAAAGAATCTCAGAATATCCATGATACCACTCACAGACCATATGAAACCCAAGGAGAAAGAAGATCACACCAAAGTGTGGATGCTACAGTCCTACTCAGAAGGGGGAAGAAAATAATCTTCAGGAAGTAGAGGCAGAAAGAGATCTGGGAGGAGAGAGGAGGGAGAGAGAAAAAGGGGGGACCAGTTCAGACATAGGAGGAGATGGGGAGAAGTACAGAGAGTCAGGAATCCGAAAGGAGGTATATAGCAGTGGGGGAGGAGGAACTGGAGATAGCCACTAGAAAGTCCCAGACGCCAGGGACCTAAGAGGTTCCCAGGACCCAACCGGGAGAACATTAGCCAAAATACCCAACAAAAGGGAGACAAAACCTGTAGAGACCATATCCGCAGCCCCAGGTTGAGGGCTTGGGCCACTCACCCACCTCAAAAATATGAATCCAGAATTCTTCCTTCAAAAGGAAATTTAGGGACAAAGAGTACAGCAGAGACTGAAGGAAAGGCCATCCAGAGACTGCCCCACCTAGAGATCCATCATATCTGCAGACACCAAATCCAGACACTATTGTATACACCAAGGAGTGCTTACTCATAGGAGCCCAGTATAGCTGTCCCCTGAGAGGCTCTGCCAGATCCGGAGCAATACAGATGTGTATGTACGCAACCAACCATCAGACTGAGCTGGGAAACCCCAATGGAGAAGTTAGGGGAAGGACTGTAAGAGTTGAAGAGGTTTGCAACTCCATAGGAAGAACAATATTAGCCAACCAGACCCCCCCCAAAAAAAACTCTCAGGGACTAAACCACCAACGAAAGAGTATACAAGGTGGGTAGGAGTCCATGGTTCCAGCCATATATGTAGAAGAGGATTGCCTTTTCTGGCATCACTGGGAGGGGACTCCCTTGATCCTGTGGAGACTTGATGACCCAGGGTAAGGGAATGCTAAGGCCCTGAGGCAGAAGTGGGTAGACAGTTGGGGGCACCCTCATAGAGACAGGGGGAGGGAATAGGAGGTCTTGTGGAGGGGAAACTGGGAAGGGGGATAGCATTTGAAATGTAAATAAATAAAATAACCAATAAAAATGAATATATATATTATTCATCCCAAGGGAGCTATGAATAATAGTTCCAAATGGAGGGTTTTCCCTATAGCTCTGCAGTCAGTTTCATACTTCTGAGGAGTAATTGAGCCCAATTCAATTAGTCACAACAGAGGGCAGGAGACACACCATTAAATATGCCTTCTGGAGCCCATTCACAGATGCGCTCTCATGATGATGCACTTCTATCCCAGTTTTTTCACCTCACCCCCAAATCCACACTGTGAACCCTTCAGTACATTCTCAGGAGAGATGGACTCATGAGGTAACGTTTTTCATAGGGATCAACTACCTGACTTGCTTAGATCGATGGATAGTAACAAAAAGGTTACAAGAAGAATTCTGATCGAATTCTGACTTGTTCTTTTCTGCCCTGGGACATTTTCATCAAAACATGCCAAGACTAGATTGATTAGAAGCTGCCCAAGTGACAGACATCTGACATCCAAATATGTTTAACTGCTGTTGAGAACAGGTACAGCCACCTGGCCAAACCCCAGAATTCTCCAAACACATGATAGCAAATGGATTGAATGATGCTAAAGCGGCGTGGCAGTTTGTCACACTGCTTATTTTGACAATAGGTAACTGTTAGCCTCAATTCCATAAATACCTGTGTGTGTGTGTGTGTGTGTGTGTGTGTGCATGTGCGCGTGCGCGCACGCGTGCATGCGCACGTGTGTATAGACCTAATAGTACTTTGACCTTAGAAAATATCCCCCAAATAAACTGTCATATGCATACTTTTTCATCTTTCCCGAAGCTTATAAAATAAATGGAGTAATTTCAGATTTTGATTCCTAGCTGTTTCTAAAGAGGAAAAGTGACTGTTCAGATGAATGTCGACTCCACTTTCAAAGTTAGTGGTCTACACCTAGAAATAACAAACTTCTCCCCAGTGACTAATCCTCCAACAGTAAGATGAGTCTTTATGTAAGGCCTATATAAATATTTTCAAAGGATTAAGTCTAGCATGGCTTCTAGCTCATGCACACAACTCTTGAGTAGACGCTGACGTCAAAGGCACTTTTCTTTCACAAGGCGATTATATCTTTAGGTGTCCTTTTCTAAAAATACCAACAAGCAATCTAAAATATTCACATCCTCTCATTACTCCAAGTCCCTTTATTTCCCAAAAATTCCAGGTCTGGACTACTAGCCTGAATTCCAGAAAAATATTTCAAATGGCCAACCCAACCAGGTATTTCTAGTGGGTGAGGTCATGCACCTGTAAACCAACACAGTATAGAAATAGTGGTTTTCCTCTGAAACCTGGAATCAATTCCCTAACTCTTGGTGTCTCCACCCACCACCAGGACAAGATTTGAAAATAATCCTTCATGATTCCTGTACCCAGAGCCCATCTCCCCAAGCTGAGAGATGATAAAAATGAAAATATCCTCTTGTTTGTTTTCTTTAGTAATCCATTTTCCTCAGGAGAAAGAAAATCAAACCCATTTATTTTATATGATAAACTGTTTAAGTGTTTTATCATAAACCTAGGGGATGGGAGGCGTAAGGCTCTTTTTTAAAAAAACCAATAATACAAATTCACCATTTGCTTTTATGGTTCTTAGTCCATGGACAGTTTTAAGAACAAAAATTCAGAAAAGTCTGGGGGAGTAGGGTACACCCCTCCATCCAAAATCAACTCTTTCCATGTAAGAGTTAAGGAGAGGGAGAACTTGAAAGTTAAAACATTCGCCCAGGGATCCGCCTCGAATGGACTGAAGAAATTGCTAATGCCTGCATGCTCCATGCTTTTCAGTGGCCCTGCTGCCTGAACTTAAACAGAGCTTCAATAAAAGTCACACAGAAAAAATAAATGGAATGGAATCCAAGGAGCTAAGCAATTATGTTAGAAATGTTTATCTAAGGACGAGAGAAACTAAACATCAATTTTTAAATCCTTTTTCATTATAAAATTTAAAGAGATTGAAAGTTTATCTCTGGATTGAACTGGGCAAATGAAAGGCATGTGTGTTTGCATTAGCCAGGTTTCTCCAAAGAAACAATATACATACATACATGCATACATACATACATACATACATACATACATAACACATGTAAGAGATTTATGATAGGAATATAAATATGTATGCATATATTTGAGTTTTATTAAAGAATGAAATATATATATAATGAGATGTATTATATGAATTGGCTCAGGTGGCTATGTAGTCCATAGTTTCTGTTATCTGTCTTTTGCGAGCTAAAGAATCAGGGAGCCTAGGGTGTCTAAAAAGCTAAGAAATAAGAAATGATGGTGGATATGAGGATTTTGCAGATCTGTGTCTGGGTTCTGAAGTCCAAAGTCCAAAGTTAATGTTCTAGAGATGTGGTTGCAGCTCTAATAGAGGGGACAGTTCTCTCCTCCTTGTCATGCTATTCTATTTAGCCCTCAATAGATGGATGGTGCCCCCTTCTGCTGCTTTTCTCAGGTCACCAATTCAAATGCTAGTTTCTTGGAGAAATATCACCATTAACACACAGAGAAGTGATTGTGTTTTACCAGTTATGTGGGTATTCCTAAGACCTGTTAACTAACGTTTTAACAGCTAATGAGGAGCATACCTAAATACAGCCAATTTGGTCATATAAAATTATCCTCTGTAGTGTGAAATATACATTGATGTTCCCCCAAATAATGAAACTGCCATGTGACTTAACCCCTCCCAATTGTGAAATGTTAAAGGCTCGCTTCTGGTCTTTAATCTAGAAATCTGAGTATATAATGTGTCTTGATGATACATGTTGTTCAGAGAAGATGTGTTTCTGTCCATGCGGAAGATAAGCTACTAATGGAACCAAAGTCATGATCACTTTGATTCACTTTGGGCTTTTAATGGGTAATATCACACTGACCCGATGCACCTGGATATGCATGTGTATGTTCATGTCTGTGTCTGGGAAGAGAGTTATTTAATGATGTGACACCATGCCCATTGTAGAATATGTGGTAGAGGAGACTCAGCTTTCCTACTAACCAAAGAGCACAGATTCACACACACTTGCCTTTACGTCTACATCTTGAATACAATACAGAGGGGTCAGAATTCTAACAGCAATGATCTTAAAGGGTCAATAAAACCACAGAACTATAAAATGATTCTAAGCAGAAATTATATGTGCAGCAGATAACACAAAAAAAGTGAGTAGTGCATTCTGGGCCTCAAGTACAGTGAGCACTAGTAAATGCCAAGGCCTGAGACGTGTTATTGTCTTAACATGATACCACTGACCCTGACATAACTCCGAGAACTCTCAAGGCATTGGATCAAGACAGTATGCATACATCTCTCAGGCTTGGATAATATATGGAGACCAAGAACCCAGGTTACCCTTCACAAAGACATAATGCTGGATAGTTTGAGACAACTGGAAAGGCGCGTTCAAGTTCCTTTATTAAGTACTGACAATTTGATAGATTAATAGTACTGAACTTAAAATATCTCCATGAAGTAATGAGGAATAAGTGCTTGTATTTCTATATCCTTGGTGCATAGTGAATACATGGTTAATGGAAAATGCCAAATGAATAGATTTGTTTTAGTACTTTGAAACAGGAATTTATGATTTTTAGCAAAGTCCTTAATTGCTTGATTCAATTTTGTTTTTCATTCCTCTGTAAACAGAAGATGCATGTACTAGCTTTGGGTTTGTTTATTATTATTTCCCTTGTTTTGCTGTATAAAAAGACCCTTAATTTATGGATGAAGCAATAGTTCTCTCATAATTTCTACATCGAGAGGCTGACTCACAAGAGGTGTGAGAGGAGACTAGAGTTATCTCAAGACCTGAGCATGGAAAATCTATGCCCAGGTCCCTTTGTGTGATTGTTGGCAGGGTTCAGTTTTCTCCAAGTGGTTGGACTTACGTAGCTCAGTTGAATACTAGCTTCAGGATAGAGGATTTCCTTTGTTATATGCCACTTGGACCCCTCTCTATGCTTTTCCTGACTGCTTCCTTCATCAAAGCAGCCAAAAAGGGAGACCCGGGCAGAATGAGTGCAAGTGAGACACAGGTCACGGTCTTTCCTGACCTGCTCTTAAAGTGACTTCCCAGCTCTGATTTGTGCCTTCAGTTCACACCCAAGGACAAGAGTAAACTGGAATGTAAGCATTGTAGGTCAAGGACCACAGGGAGCCATCCTGGAAGCTGTTGACCACAGAATAGGTTAAAAATAACACTCTGCAGACTGAAGTCTCCTATTTTATCTCAGAGATTAGAACTACCCAATTGCTTGGTTTAAGCATAGCCCCTCAGTGCTGTGGTCAAGAGCCAGGTTGGGATACCTCAGTAGCATTTCAGTCATGCTTCATACATAGTGCAACTGAATGAGATATTTTAAAAAATTGTAAACTTTTGCTTTTGTTTCTGTGATGTGAAGGATAGCACCAAGAACTTTGCATGCTATATGCAAATGCTTTTCCATGTAGTTGGATCCCAGCAGCAGCTGTGGCAGCTCAGTTTTTCTGTAGCTCTTTCTGTCTCCCTTTCGTTTCTGGAAACATGGCCTCTGGTGTGGCTGTCTCTGACAGAGTCATCATGGTGTTCGATGACATGAAAGTTTGGAAGTCTTCATGCCAGAAGCAGTGAAGAAATGCAAGAAAGCACTGCTCTTGTGCCTGAGTGAGGACAAGAAGAACATCATCCTGGAGGAGGGCAAGGAGATCCTGGTAGGAGATGTGGGGCGGACTGTGGATGACCCCTACACCACTTTTGTCAAGATCCTGCCAGACAAGAACTGCTGCTATGCTCTCTATGATACAACCTATGAGACCAAGGAGAGCAAGAAGGAGGACCTGGTGTTCATCTTCTGGACCCCCAAGGGTGCACCCCTTAAGAGCAAAATGATCTATGCCAGCTCCAAGGATGGCATCCAGAAGAAGCTGACAGGAATCAAGTATGAATTACAAGCTAACTGCTACGAGGAGACCAAGGCCCACTGCACCCTGGCAGAGAAACTAGGTGGCAGTGTCATTTTCCTGGAGAGCAAGCCTTTCTGAGCCACCTCCAGCCCCCTGTCTGGAGCATCTAACAGCCCCAGACCTGCTACTGGGTGTTGCAGGCTGCCCCGAATGGCTGGCGGGGAGGGCTATCCCTTCAGCCCAGTTGCCTAATATCCCTCCCACTATCTGGACAGTCCTGCTCCCTTCATCCCTGATGGTTTGGGCCTCTCCAAACTGCTTTTGATCTTCTGATTCCTCTTAGGTTGAAGTAGACCAAGTCCTGTCCTAGACCTCCAGTTTGGGGGGAGCCTGTATTTTTTAACAACACCCCTATTCCTCATCTGTCCCTATTCCATGCTGCCAACTTCTAACCACAGAAGTGACTCTGTGCTTGTCTATTTAGTTCTGTGTGTAAATGAAATGTGGAAAAGACCCTCCCTGCACCAGCTGGTTGCCCTCCCCTTTCCCTTGATCTTGGGCACTCTTAGAAGCAGGACTAGTAAGGGACCTTCCATTTAAACACACACACACACACACACACACACACACACACACACACAACAACAACAACAACAACGATAGCAACAGCAAAATGCTTTCCCACTAACCTCCAATCCAAGCCTACAAACTGGAAAAATTCTCCATAGTTTGCTTATCTATAAATTGTGAACAATTGAATTAATACTTCATACGATTTGTTGAGAGAATTGAGCAAATAGATACTTTTGAGTAATTTAGCCAGTAGCCTGGGCTAACAACTGTAGACTGTGTGCTTATTGAAAGAATGGAATGGAATAGTAAGTGGCAGTTGTTAGCACTAGATCTGGCCAGTTCACTTCCAACCAGTGCTATGCGCTCTCACTAACAATTCAGTCCCTTCCCTTGGCAAAGGAGCCTCCAACTCCACTTGTGCTGTGGGTTCTACTCCTTGCTCTGTTCTCCCCAGTAAGGAGAATTAACTAACTCTTCTTACAGAACACAAGTCAAAGAGTCCCCAAAGCTCACACTCACTGGTCAGCCTGTGACAGGGTAGCTCTTTGACTTCTAGTGGTTTATGACACCCAGCCAAGTACCAAGGGGAAATCAGTATAAATTGGTGCAAGTCCTCATCGTGGGCATAAAAGAGGCATCTACAATAATTCTAGAGGATTAGAGAGAGCTATAGAACCATAGACATGACACCAGATAGGACTGCAAGAATATGTATGGTTCTACACTGGAGAAGTGGCTCTTGGAGCAAAGGACCATGTGACCTGGCTCTAAAGTTCTTGGAAGAATGGGAAAATTTTCGCACAGTTCTGGGGTCCTGTGGAGCAGCTACTGGGAAAAAAACCATGCATCTGAGCAGCCTTCTCGGAAAGGAAACAGTGGCATTTTCAAGAGGGAAAATAAAGCCCCTCCGTTACTTAAGTCCAAACACTAGAATAAATACTAGAATCTAGGGTCCTTTTAATGTCATTTCAAAACTACAGAAAGACACACAATAAAAGTTGAATAAGGATTTATGTTCTATAGCCATCCACACGAGCAAGTTGCCTGACTCGCAAACACGGCACAGCGTACTTATTACAAGGTAGATCCCAGACAGTATGTGCAAGGAATTTACTGCACTGGGTAACTAAGCCTCCTATACTAAGTGAAGGACCCTGGACATTTAATATGCTTTTTACAGCCAAAACAGCTCTTTAAATGGAGAGCAGTGCAGTCATAGGGCAGGGGATGGGTCGATCAAACACTGAATTCTAGGGGGACCATACATTCAATGTTTCCCTTTACATAACAGTAAGATTTTTTTTCTATCTTTTCCTTAAACTCAAATTACCCCCCTGACCTCATTGACAACCTTTGGTTTTAGAGACCCCCCCCATCATGGATCACAAGACACATGAGAACTGGCTGAGAGCCAAGCAACCACATCTTATAAGTAATAATCTTATAATCTTATAAGTGTAATCTGTTAAACAAATTTGGACAACAATGGAAAAGCCCATAAGGAAAGTCCCTTGAGAGGAAAAAAGAATGCTTCTTATATGTAGTTTCATATACATACATATATGTATGCACATACCAGACATGTAGACATATATATGCACAAAACAAGCATATATATTATATGTATACATATACTTTAAGACACCAAATTTGTGTGTATAAACTTTGATGTAAATATATGCATATATAATGGTGGTCCTAAAAGCATAGTTAAAAAAGAAATAATGTATAAATATTAATTTGTGTGTGTGGTATATGTGTGTACATGTTTGTGTGTGTGTGTCTATATGCATGTGTAGTCAAAGGTTAATATTATCTATCTTCCTCAGTTGTTCTCAATATATGTATGTGTGTGTAAGTGTGTGTATGTGTGTGTATGTGTATGTGTATGTGTGTGAGTGTGTGTATGTGTGTGTGTATGTGTGTGTATGTGTATGTGTGTGAGTGTGTGTGTATGTGTGTGTATGTGTGTGTGTATGTGTAGGTGTGAGTGTGTGTGTGTGTGTGTGTGTGTGTGTGTGTGTGTAAAGGGGGGGCAGACTTTTTCAGTGACTGGAAGCTCAGCAATCCTACAAGACTGGCTATCCAGCAGTACCTGAAGATTCGTGAGTCTCTACCTCCTTGGTGCCGAGGTTACATGCATGTGCTGTTGTGCCCATGCCTGGCTTTTCCGTGGCTGATGGGACAAGACTCAGATCCTCAGGCTTGTGCAACAAGCAATTTACTGACAGTCATTTCCCCAAACCACGTAAATAAACACTTTTTGATTTTTCAGACAAAAAGGCCACAGTGGGTTTCGCATTGCAATGGAGTCAGTGACAGGCCATCTGCAGTTGCACTTTCCAGGAGTAGCTATCAGTGACATCCTTGGGCTGAGTTTTCAGTATTTAAAAGCTTCAGTTTTTCTAACAACTAAGTGGAAAATGTTGCCCTGTGATGAGAATATGAGTTGTTTTTTTAAGCAACATTTCTCAGAAGGAATGACTAAAATCCTGAACATCTTTTTGAGAATAGTGATTATTTTTGTTCGGCAGACAGACATTCGACTTAAAACCCTCCTTTGATCTCATAAAAGCAGACAACACAACAGAGGTCTCAGGAGGCTAGGGGAGGAAGAGGGTCTAAAGGGGTTGGATGCCATTAGCCAAGAGATGCTGATCCGGAGTTGATGGAATCCCGGAGTCTAAGATGTACTTTTACTAGATACAAGCAAAACAGAGTCATTAAGTGGAACCATGTCTACCTTGGGCTGGATTAAAACCAGATGCTTTACAGTAAAATATTTTACTTGTTACAATTCATTATAGCCCATTGGTTTAAGTTCAGTGACATATTCACTGTACGTATAATCATTCCTCTATGCAATATGGAATGACCAGCTCTTGGTAATTAGCACTTGTGTCTCCTTATGCATGCATCGTTTTTATACTAGGAATCTTTGAACTTTTCCAGTTCATTAAGAGATACATGACCCATGGCTGTACCCGATAGGTACCCGACTGTACTGCAAAGCATTTGAACTCTCCCTTCCTCTGTAACCCTAGGGATACTTTCATCTAATTGTCTTCCGCAATTCTCTCATCTCTAACCTCTCGCAACTGCTACTTTCTTCTCTGCTTCTATGGACTATCAAATGTTTAACTTCAACCTATTAGCGAGAACATGCAACATCTGTCTCTCTATGCCTACCGTAATTCACTTAAAATACCGCCCTACACATCTTCCATCTTTGTGACCTAAAATGACAAGATGTGGTCCACTTTTATGATTACTGAACTTCAGAGAAATATGTCTGCCTCAGGTAAAAGGTGTGGCTCTTCTGATACTTCAGATTTCTTTATAGTGCTTTACGTCAGTCTTACCCCATAAGACCACGTATTCTTCTGAGCTGATACCCAGGTCCACCAAGTCAATCATTCCTATAATCCCTCCTACGTGAGACAAGTAACGACTGCAGGATGGTTCAAGGGAATTCTTATCGAGTCTCCTCCATGTATCTATGACATCGGGCTGGGAAAGCACTTTGGTGAACTGCAGCAAACAGTGGGGCTCTGTGCAATGGGAATATTTTGTTGTTAAACACAGGGTTTTAATAATAATATATTATAATCTCTTATAGTAATGTGTATATTATTAGGTAGCGTGTGGATAACATCTCTTTAAGGAATCTACACGGAGCTTCCTTTCGACGTCAGTGCTTTATGGTGCTTCTGTTTCTCAGGTACTCTTCTTCTTGCTCTTGTGGGACATGCAGGTCCGAGGTGAATAAGAAATGAGTTTTGCTCTCTAGAACTATCCACGTCATCAAGTAAAATTTGGTGGGATTAAATACGCTGAGTGAAAGCGCAGGGTCCAGAGCAAAGGAGTTGCTTTTGCACGTGGAGACCGAGGAAGGCCTCCTGAAGAAGGTAGCATCTGAGCTGTGCCTTTCAACTCCTTACACAGTGTCAGTGTCCCGTGTCCTACGGGAGACGGAAGATGCCAAACACACTGGAGCAAAGTGAGCATTAGAGAAATAACAGAGAAGTGGCTTCAGAATGAGCAAAAGGGGCGAGAAGCACAGGTCTGTGCACAGATTCATTCTTTTTTTTTTTTTTTTTTTGGTTCTTTTTTTTCGGAGCTGGGGACCGAACCCAGGGCCTTGCGCTTCCTAGGCAAGCGCTCTACCACTGAGCCAAATCCCCAGCCCCACAGATTCATTCTTAGGGCCAGAACCAACCCTTGGAAACAGATTTAAGGGTAGATTTGAACACAGTCTCTCAATCACAGAACGAGGCAGATTGACAGTGTAGAAAATCTGGCTTCCAGAACAGCTGTTAACCCTTGATGCTCAGACTGACGTGATTCCTTCCCAACATCCTTGTACTCTACCAGCATTGTTAGGGTACATTTCAATACTTTTATTAATTCACAAAGTGTTTTTGAAATATAAATGCAATGTCCTTCACATGCATTGGGGATGGTAGATTCAGATCACCCTTAAAAACACAACACAGAAGGCCTAGTGTCAAGAGCAAATGACTTCAGCAAGCATTCTTTAAGACCCTTGGAGCTACTCTAGTCCTCAAGTCTAAATGTCAGCCAACACTGAGCTTACCACCACCTAATTTGCGACCCTAACATGAGGGCTCCAGCCACTACCTGGAAATAGGCACAGTGTACCACACTCTCCTATCAGCCATGTGTACTCAGCAAAGAGTCAGAAGTCTACATGTCCCTTGTTTGAGAGAATTTGGACTCTTGCATTACTGTTGTATTTCACGGAACTAGGCCACCCGCCAGCAGCCTGAGATCTGTTCGTCTTACAGTCTTTACCCTATTGACTGTAGAAATATCTGATCTGAGAACACAGTGGAATAGCCTATTGCACTGCCCAGTTTTGTGAAGCCTTGAAATTTTTTTGTGTAAAGTATTTTCATGGAACCACAAAACCCATGCATGATGCTAGGTTGTCTGGACCAAATACATGGAGATGTATATAAAAGGTAAAGTGAATAGTGAGGACGTCATGGCCCTTCTAGGAAGTGAACAGAAATACTTGTGACAGAATCATGGAACTGGCTAAGCTCACTGACTGCTCTGTAGGGATAAAGGATTTTACAGTGAGACTATACAATACTCAAGTATATTGGTTACTTTGCTGTTGCCGTGATAAAACCTTCTGAACAAAAACAATTTAGAGAGGAAAGGACTTACTCAGCTTACACTTCCAGGTCATAGTCCATCATCGAGGGAAGTCAAGGCAGCAACTCAAGGCAGGCCTGCTTGGAATTACACACAACATTATCTGTGTCTAGGGAGCTCGAAGTCAAAGATGTACAACAGAAACCACTGAGGGATGCTGTTTACTGGATCACTTACTCACAGGCTTAGACATATATAATTTGCTTACACAATCCAAGACCACTCAAGGATGGTGCCCTGCTCAATGGTCTGTGTCTTCCTGCATCAATTAATAATCAATACACTTCCCTACAGACATGCCCAGAGGCTAATCTAATCTATGCAGTTCCTCGTGTGACACTTTCCCCTAAGATGATTTCAGGATGTGTCAATCAAGGCTAACCAGGACAAGGATTCTTAGAATATATTTCCATTAAGTTTCTATTATTTATCTGAAATTCAGACCCAACTGGGTCTCAAATCTGTTTTTTAACCTGGTAGCCCTGCCTCTGAGAAATGCTATGAAGAAAGGAGACATGATGCTTCTATAGGAGTCAGACTGACGTCTCCCTGAAAGAGAGTACTCTTTCCCCTAATATGGTGACAGTCTGTACGCAGACCTTCCTCCAAGAGTTGTGTCCCATAGAGACTGTCTTCAGTCTAACCCCCTACTATGTTTGTTAGCAATCTTTCCCTTTTCCATTTCTTTCTCCCAATATCATTCACTATAATATAGAGTTTGTAAGTTCATCCCAGGGGTACTATAGGGTAAATGGGGATCACAGAGAATCCTCTGTCTCTTTGCATGCCAGAAAGACTATTTTATGGTTTTCTTATTCATTGTTGGCTGCATGCTGTCCCCCAGTAAAGAGATCAAAGAATAAGTCACAGCACCAGAAATGGGGGACAAAAGGGCACAGGGAGAGCTGCAGTTCTCATATCTAACTTGGCTCTACGATGTTCGATGAGTACAGAAGACACAAGTTTCTTGGCCACCTACTCAGACTGTATCAAGAAAACTCATGACCACTTAAAGCAGTGCTGCTCAACTTGTAAGTTGGGACCACCTTTGGTTGCATATCAGATATTGGGCATATCCAATATTTACGTTATGACTTATAACAGCAAAATTACAGTTATAAGGTGTCAATAAAATCATTTTATGGTTCGGGTCACCACAACATGAGGAACTGTATTAAAGGGTCTCAGCATTAGGAAAGTTGAGACCCACTGATAGGAGGACAGACACACTATATAGAAAGGGGTAACACTTTGCCAAAATATGCTTTATTTATTACCCAGATAGAATAAGCTACATGAAAGTTCATAGCCAACCTCTCCCATGAAACTTGAGCTTCATCTCTCAAAGAGAGGTGATCTAGAGGAAAGTGAGTAAGACTGAGAATAAATATCAAAGGTCTGCAGCTAAAGTTTTACAGTTTTACTCACCCGAGAAACATTATCTAAGGAAAGAACTGAAAAGGATGGGAAAAGGGAGAAGACATAATCAGGAGAGTGGGGCATATTGAAGGGTAGGAGAGTGAGCATGGGCTGCAGAGAATAGGACAGGAGGGAAATGTGAATACTGAGAGTGGATGTGGTCAATGTATAGATGTAGGGAATGGTCAATAAATACTTAAAAATTAAAAAAGAAAGAAATATATTAATATTCAGGAATCACTATTAGGGTGTGTGTGTGTGTGTTTGTTTTTCCCCCTTTTTAGACAATGCAACTTCACCTGCTATAATAGAGCAAACATTGAAAACCTGTTGATGTGTTTAAGAAAGATGAGAAAAACTCTTCTCTTTGACAAAGGCTGAGACGTGATAGACACAGAAAACAGCCGAAATAAATTCTATCCCGGAAGAGGTTGGGGACCCCTATCAAAATGCATATGAAGGTGCTATTTGAGTATTTAGTATATGTGCAGTGTATACCACCTGGAGTCTTTGTTGTTAAATTGTTTTCTGATAGATGTCTTTTTATTTCAAAATAGATTTTACATGCATGTATAGTTGTCGCCATGACCACAATAACTCTAAAAATTCCTTACAGAATTCTCTGACCCAATCTCCTCATTTTGTTGATGAGAAAAAATCAAGATGACCAGCCTCAGACATTTACAATGAAAAATGTTTACAAATTGGATTAACTTAAAACATTTTCTAAATACTTTCTTCTCTTTTGTTGACTAAAAAATGCAGACATTGTGTGTTAAAATGCTTGTGGTTCGCCTTACTAAGATGTTCTAGCAATGTGATGTGTACACTAGTTCCTTCTGGTCTGGCTTATAATCCTGACCAACCTGAATGACAGTTATGACAGGCTGAAGAGAATCACACTGTTTATTTGCAAACCTTCGTCATTTTCACTTTTAGTTTTGAGTCACACCGAAACGAATTAGGATAGGAATACGTTTATGATTTTAGTTTGCAATTATTTGAAACAAGAAAAACAGATATTGAAATAAAAGTCATTTGGGATGAGTCTGATACAGTGTATTAATTTTAATTACATCATTCATGAGGATATTATGGTTTTATCATTTGCTTCTGCATTTTCTTACATGGGAATCTATTTGTCCAAGAATGTCTATAGTGCCTATAACAGAGTACTTAAGAGCCTGAGTGAAGAGTGAGATTAGTACAATAATAGCTCTCTTCTCTCTGTAAGGACATTTTAATGTAGATAAAATGAGAGCATATTAGAATCAGAATTAAAATTATACAGTAGGGTCTTATTTTTTTCTCAAATGTGAGCTTCAGGTAGTCCATCTTCAATTGAGCATCTTGAAAGTCTTAAATATTAAAGACAAATGTCTTGTGTCTTTCTTCAATCCTTATGGAAATGGTCATGCCTTTCCAACTTTCCATTTCACTTAAAGTGGTCATTCCATTTCAGTCGGGTTTTACCTTTCTGGTGATTTGTTTTTAAAAAGTATTTCTTAGGCTCTGTGAGATTTATTTCCATTCATTCCATCAGAAAGATCACATTCCTATTCAAATAAAATATTGCAGGGCATTGAAAATATTTTTTAAGTTTAAAGCTCCATAATTTAGGCTTATAGTTATTTCTGGCACATAAGAACAATCATGCAAATGCCATGTTAGACAAGCTTATATTTCCTGTCTTAGTGATATTTACAATTCAAAGTAGCTTAAGAATGTTAATAGATGAGGTCCTTGCAATAATTTTTAGACACATGGTGACAGTCATCAGGAGTCTTCTACTGGCTGGCCATGAAGGAAGCAGTCTCCCCTTGTTCTCTAAGTGCAGTCCTCCACATGTGTCTCTTGTTTGACTCAGGTGGTTGTGCTGCCTCTCAGCCCTTATCCTACCACCATCTCTCCCTGTCTGAGTGCTCTCACTATTTAGAATGAGCAGAAAATTCATCTCAAGGTTTGCTGCCCTGCTGTCACAAGGACAAACTCATGCATGCAGAGGTGAGACATTAGCTTCTTAAGGCGACAGATTTCCCTAGTCCACAGAGATGTTTGAAGAGTTAGTCAGAACATTAGAAATTAATACGTGATTTGTGTCTGATGTCTATGTTGGGAGAAAATGACAGTCCATTTCCTCATCCAAACATCTATTGATCTGTGATGCACCCTCAGACTAACAGACGGAGACAAGTTGGAACACAGACCCCCACCACTTCAGATGAGTAATGATTTTTAATAAGTCGCCCTAGGCCAAACTGTAAGTGAGTTATCTTCTCTTTCTTTCCGTCCATTCCTACTCAGTTCTACTCCACTTTCTAGCAATACGTGACATATCCTGTAACCTTTGAAAGGAATCCTCATATAGCCCTTTTTTGAAGCATGAATTCTCCCAGGCCATGAGTCATAAAGGCAAGGAGTACCTTGGTATGAGCTGGATGCAGGAATTTCCAAGGTCTGTATTGCAGAATGTATATGCGTCTTGAATTTTATCAAGTACCAAGATTAGGTGGGATGTAGATTAGTTGACAGGACACTGTGTGCATGTGAGTAGTAGAGTTAAGGGGGTGTGCCACCGGCATCGCTTCACTCAAAGCATTATGGGTCCTTAAGTTTATTATGATTTTGTATGTTAACTTGTCTAAGAAATTTTTTTATATATTTGAATTAAAAATACTGGAAATGTGGAAGAGGAAATAATGTAAGAGCTACCAGAAGGCAGGGAGAAGAGCTGAGAAATGCTATCTTCAGGCCACATAATACCACCCCTACACATGTGATCTCACAGCAACTGTTCTTGCCTAAAGTGGGCCTACTCAAGCTTGGGCCTATGAACAGCCAATCATAAAAGGGGAGGGGCTCATGCAGCACTGTCCTTCCGGGCTGACTTTTGGATTATGGATGAAGGACTCTATTCTAGTTGTGTAGCTGATCGTAGTGCTACCAGCCTCCAGTGGAGAGTTCGACATCTGTGACCCCACAGACGGTCCTGGGAAGATTCAGTGGGTGACAAAACAGAATAACACGAATGTGGCAAAGTACCTGCCAGGAAGGATGGAGTGCGTGTGGCAAGGGTGGCGAGCAGATAGTCAGGGTTGGGGTGAGAATAAATGAAGTGCACTGTACACATAGCAGAATCATCAAAGAATAAATCTAAACAAAATTAACCAAATACATAATCATGTATAGAATACTTGGAACTATAGTTCTAAGCAGATAGGTCCTGTACTAGCAAGACCTGGGCCCTTGACGAGTTCCTAGTTGCTTGAATGCTCTGAGCATCCACCTACAAACCAAGCCACATGAAGACATCATCCCTAAGTTCTTTCTCTTTCTGATAATAAATGTATAGACACTCCCACAGATATACTCCTGCGCTTAGGAAAAGCCTCACCTGCATGTTCATTGTCTACATTTTGTGACTTTTTTTCAGTCCTTCTTGGCCCTCAAATTTCCCGTCTTCTGCCATATTTTTAGATACTAGTATAAATGTGTAATAACACAAATTATAGAAATAAAGTACAGCCCTTTCCTTTCCTTTGCATGCTAATGGAAGAAATTAAGCTTGCTCATTTTCTTTGGATTCCTTACTTTTCTATGAGATTCCTGAATTTATAACTATAAAGTTGTGGAGAACGCAAGGAGGTTAAGAAGCAATGCCAGAAGGTTTTCTGGAAAGGGGCCATTGGGGCAAGATCACAGGAGAGCGATACAGGCACTGAAGAAAGACTTGAGACCTGTTTTGAAATGTTGAATCATTTTAAAATCATGTCACCGAGTACATAGGTATGTTTCCTTTTCTGCATAGAGTATCTTTATAAGATTTAAAATACAGTGATCATAGCTTTGTAGGTGTTCTGAAAGGTAGCATTATTTAGCAAACTTAATATTATAGCAGATTCTGAATTGTAAAACTATTTGGAACTTTCCAAGCTCACCATGGTTCCTCTTCTGCTTCTCTGTGATCCTCCCCTGCCTGCCCACCCTCAGCGGTGGCCATGCCAGTCAGAATTTTTCTCGGTGCCCCTGAGGAGTTAAGTCATTACCCTCCCAGCTTCAGCCCCACTATCTCCATCTCTCATTCTCCAACTTTCCTCTGTCTCCTCCTCTCTTCCCAGAATCCATCTCTGCCACTGTCTGCATATCTAATTCACTCTCCTCTCCCAGCCAAAGAGCTTTTACTGGCTCGATTTAGATTCAACTTTCTCAGTACCTCGCTTTACATGCTCTTAGTTCCAGACATCAGCATAAGCTAACTAGTGTCTTCCAGTCCCAATTCCAAAATCACATCTGGGAGAATGTGGTCATTGCAACTCTGCCATGCTATTCACACCTGGTGGTATCAGCATCAGCCAGACAGTTGCAGAAGTGTCCCCCCTAGAGCTGAGATCCGCAGACAAACACTGGAATTATTAATATGACTTATTTATGTCACTCTGTCCCTTAAAAGGTTCCGGGATCCTGTGATCTTCTCGCACAACCAGGTTGTGAATGTCCCACACTCCCACAATCCTCCAATTTGCCACATCATTAAGAATTACACATAGTCCATTACCCCACAAGCAAACAAATGCACACTCTGTAATGGGGAGAATCTGGGCACTCAAGCATGCATTCTCTCACTGCTCCAGCCTGGTTCTGCTGACATGGATTACAAGAAATTATTTACTCAGAGCTCCAGTCTCTGAAAATCAGAATTGTCTAGGGGGCCACAAGATCCATCAATGCCCAGCCTTTCCCTCGAGTGTCCTGAATATCCCTGGCCAGACTCCAGGCATGTCAAGAAAGCACAGGTGGTTTCTGAACAGCCCCTGAATGTGAGCTCATAATCCCTCCTTCAGATAGCTGACTAATGGGTCCTGCTGCCAACTAGATAATTAAGCAGTATCATCTAAACATGATGGAGTTAAGGCAGGGGATCATAGGAATGGCGCAGAGACATTTCAAAGGGGAACATCTCCCCTTCGAAAAATCTGCTGGCCCTTCCCAGTAAGGCAACACTCATCACCTTCTCCCCTGTGCGTTTGTCAGGGGTCTTGCATTTCCCCACAGGATGAACAGGGAACAAGACTGACTTCAATTGATATTGTGCTCAAGGGCAAAGAAGAAACCAGTTAAGGGGAAACCCCTTTCCCACCTGTGTATGCATGACTGGCTGTATGCATGCTTAAAAGTGTAGCATGTGTGGTCTATGTACAACTAGATCACCCAAAGTTATGTAATAGCCCAGGGTTAAGCAGCCATTCCACTCTTGCCTCTGGGGATCAGCTCCTCCCTCTGCCTCAACTCATAAAAAAGACCCTCCCCTCCAATATAAAATATAAAATAACAACTTTGGGCTCTGACGTTACACACTTGTCCCAGCCAATCTCATTCTATGGACTGTATTCTTTGCTCTAACCTCACATTATAAAAACAAAAATCTATGTTTTTGCTACTACTGCTGCATGTCCTGGCCAATCGTTTGTTTGAGATACAGAGAAACTGACCATTATGTTTTGAGAGAGCGCAAGGCTCCATCTGATGACGTATTGTCACCTCACTTACACAGGACATTTCCATCTGGTCTCATCTTATTTACTTAGCTATTCTATTGGACTGACTGACCTATGTGTGTGTCACCCAACTTACAGATCGACTGCTTAATCCCCAGTGTGAAGTGGATTTGGAGATAATACCTTTAAGGGGGGACTTAAGATGAAACGAGACCCTAAGGGTCTGTTTCTAATCCAATAAGACCAGTGTCCTTATAGGACGAGCTAGACATACCCGGGGAAGGTGTGCATAGAGGGGAAGGCACACCACGATGCAAGAAGCAGGGACTATATGCAGCCTAGGAGAGGCAGTGTTACCAGAAACAACCCAACACCCCAGGCAGCACCTTGATCTTGACCCAGTTTCTAAAGCAGTGAGTCAATAAATTTCTGTTCTCTAAGCCATTTGGTCTACAGTGTCTCCATATGGTAGCCTGGACAGATGAGCACAGTGGCCCCTCTGACACTCGCTCGAACATTAAAAACAGGACGCTCATCTGTGGCCCCGGCACCCTGAGAGGAGACAGTGCACTTTCCCTGAGGTGGTTTTCTCCAGTGACTTAAACATTCAATTACTGCTCCATTGATCTATCTGATCAGCTCTTAGCTGATCTGGACAGGTCACCAAAAATCTCGACTCAACCCTGCCAGCGTCTGCCGTGTTTCAGTTGTCTAGACATGCTCATAAATAGCTGGATGATTGCCCACTATAAATTTTTAATGGGAGATTTTGAAATTGGGAAAGGAGGGAAGCAATTGCGATTTATGGCCTGGGGTTATTCAATAAACTGGAGGTGGGGGGGCTTTGAAAGGCCAGCCCTGCTCCCCCGTTGGTCCCCTCGCAGCCTTAGCCCCCACAGTTAAGCAAACCAAGAACATCAGTCCTAGGCTTCCTGCCCTACTCTTCCCATGTGAACCCTATAGCATCCCCTTGTGAGCCTCAGCTTATGATTATCAAGAAAGCATGACATTTAAATGGGATGTGAATGACTGAGGATTATCTATCCATTACTATAATTAGGCCATTCTAACACTGCCGGATTCCTTTGAAAATAAGAGGATGGAGAAATTTCTGCAGAAAATATGACATATTGTAAAGCATTTTGGGAACACTCAGGTGTCCACATACCTTTGAATACCTGATCAGTGTTTAGACAATACTTCCTGTGTCTTTGCTCCCTTCTCTAGCGCAAGCCTAGGTATTCTAAGCTCTGTTTTTGTGTAAATGTTGAGATTCGGAGAGCAATATACTAGAACCACCTTGGATTTAAACTGGTCTTTGATATAGTACTCTACTCTCATAAAGGAAATATGTTTTAGATATGGGTAAAATGCTTGACAGTGTGTAGGTGGGGATTTTTTTTCTTCAGTATCAGAACGTGAGTTCTTTCTGTTATCAATGCATCATTTGCATGAACATACTGGTGATGATTTTTCCTTTCCTTTCCACAGACCTTCATGTCAGAGGCAATACAACAACACAATTTATTGTTTACCTTCTTTTTCCTGGGCACACAGAAATCCTATAGCTAAAAGATACTGCTTATCATAGTGAGGAATTTATTCTAAGTTCCTAGAGATTTTCCTCTAAGTTTGTTTTGCTATTTTTTATTATTTGAGAAATCTTTTTAAGATGTAGAGAGCAATAAAAATGATCAAACATCAATACGTTTTAAGTTTTAGTAAATAAAAAAGCCTGGGTTTGATAATTTCTTGTGTTAACTCAATAGAGTGAATGGCCCTCTCATCTGGATAGAATGGGGCTAGCCATGGAAGATTCTTGTGTTCTTTTCAGTAACTTGGATAGGACTATAATGAGAAGCCATATACTTTACCAGATGGCCATGGAAGGGAACAAATCAAGCACAGGATCTCATGGAATAGGCCATTCCTAATTTGGGAGACACATAGCCACCAAAGAGTAGGATAGATATTATAATGCAAATACTATAATGGGAATACCCAGGATGCAACTTTTCTATGTTTCTTCAATGAGTACTTAGCCCCCATCTCACCTGTGAATTACACCATCGCTCTTTCATTTACCATGAAGTCAACATCTCTAAGAGCTTTGTTTTCTCATTCAGTGTTCTCAATCAAGAAGTATACTCTCAGTTTGGCAAAGGACAAGAAATAGCCAAGTGTGTTTAAAAACTTAAGCTTCACTAAATATAATTTCAAGTTACAAGTACATATCTTTTCCTCTGATTAATTTTACCAAAAGTACGAAACAAAGGCAATATTTATAATGGAAAGTATCTAAAAATAATATAGAAAACACATAGTTATTGAAAAAGGTATTACAGAAAAATGTATACTGTCATAAAACATAAAGTTGTGGTACAGGTCTATAATTCCAACTACTTGGGAAGCTGATGGAAGAGAAAGATGTATTATTTATTGAAAACAAATCAAATTATAAAATCAAGCCATAAAATTTTTAAAGTTAAATTATTTATTTGATTCTATTTCTTGTTTTTTTTTTTATTGAAAATAGGTTCTTCTCTCATACATTGCAGTCCAACCTCCCCTCCTAAGAGCTACCTCCTGTCTCCCTCTAGTTATAAAACTGGGGGGACTGCATGATTATGTACAGATTGGTAGATGGCATAATAGAAATGTATAAGACCACATGGGCACAAAAATCTAACAGTGATGCATTGCAGGTCTCTCTCTAAATCACCATGCCCCAGCTTTGTTCTTGGGCCAATAGCACAGCCATCCATGGAAGAATTTGGCAAAAACACAGACTATAGGATCTGAATTTCATCCCTCGAGTCAGAACAGTGAAGTGGGGCAGGTATCAGCAGTTAACAATTTTGAAGGTGATGACTGTGCAGAGAGGAATTATAAGAATTAAAAGAAATGATACGAATTCAGTTATCCAGTTAAAGTTGCCTCTGGATACCGGAACCAACTCACAACAGCTCTGAATGGCCACAATGGCCTGCTTAGCGCCACAGTATAAGTAATAATGGTGTGTGATTTTAGCCCTAGAATAAGATGTGAAAGAACGGTCTATATTTTTGTTCTTATAGAAGACTTCCAAATGAAGCATGCAAGGAGAAATGGGGGGAGGAAATCACCATCGGGCGAACACACAGCAACTGTGTAGACATGACCAATCAATAGCTGCTAATATCGATGGATATGAAATGGAGGACAGAAAGTTGGCTCCATGACCCCCAAGTCCCTTTCTAGAGACACTCACTGATTATGGAGTGAAGTTTATCTGTTGATAAGGAAATGTGACAGAAACTACCTTAATCAGGAAGTCAAGATTAACAACATCAGAAAAATGGAGCACCAAATGAACCCTTTGTGGGATGTACCAAGAATGCATTATGTCTGAGCCATTCTTCCCAAAATAAACCAACAAACAAACACAAAACAAACTCCTATTGTGCCACCAAAATACCAAAACACCTCAGACAAATCCAAACTGTGAAACAACTATGTGTTTAGTGTTTCTCAAAAGTACCAAGACAATGGGAGGCAAAGAAAGACAGAAGAAGAAAGGAAAAATAATCCAAAAAGCATAGACCCCTGCCTGTTATCTCGAATAACAAAAGGATGTTTAAAAGAGAGAGAAAGACAGAGACAGAGAGAGGCTTGCCCTCCAGGCTGATGACCAGAGAGCCATCCTTGGAATACAGATTGTGGAAGAAGAGAACCAATTCCGGTTGTCCTCTGACCTCCATATATGTGCTCTCTCTCTCTCTCTCTCTCTCTCTCTCTCTCTCTCTCTCTCTCTCTCTCTCTCTCTCTCTCTCTCTCCCTTCTTCCCCCGCCCCACACACACATACACACAAATAAATAATTTCTTAAAAGAACATTAATGGAAAAACTGATAAATCCCAATTTCAAAAACAAGTTTATTGTCACGCCAAAGTTGATTTCCCGGTTTTGATTATTAAGCTGTGTTTATGTGAGGATGCTAATGTTAGTGGGAGCTGGGTGAGGGGCATAAATAAACTCATTCATTGTAGCTCATTTTAATTCTAAAATTCCTTCAAATGCATTTAAATATTAATAAGTTCCTGGATTTGCATTTCCCAATTCTCACCAGTGATTTGATAAATCATAGGACTATCAGGAAACCATACGAACCTAACTTTCTTCCTGGTGCCATATATTTTGAAGCATTTCCTCTAAAAAGGGGTAGTGGTGTGAAAATGGGAAACCCAGCTGCTAGCCAGTAACAAACAGCTCAGCCACTAAAAAAAGATGTGCAGAAGGACTGAACAAAGGGGGTGAAAAGTTACTACTGCTTGGTACCTCCTCCAGCATCTGCACCTGGCCAGAAAATTCCAGGGCTCTCAAGGCAGAACGCCTGTCTATGCAGCGCAGCTCTCTAAGGCGGTGGGGGCTATTTAGTTCAGGCAGCACCTCCATGGATCTCCACTATCTGCTGGAAACACTGAGGTGGTTTGGCACGCTCAAGCCTCCAGAGACAGTGTGGCACTTGGCTCTGTGGTTCCAGAGCTATGGCTGCACCTGTGTTTGTTCGGTGTCCAACAGCCCTGCAGTATTGAGCTCTGGGAACCAGGGACCAGCTATGGTGGCGAGCCATCTTTTTTAATGTATCCAATATAACCTATGAAGAGACTTTCTGCAGAAAGTAACCCTGTAGGGGCCTGAAACCCAACCAAGGAAGCTTGATAAAGCCACTGGAAGTACACATCAGACATCCCTGGACTTTGAGAAGTGATTGAAAACTCTAGAGCAATATTTAACATACTGGTTAGTCGATGTTCATGTGAGTCAGGGGAATATGGTTTATTTCTGTGCGTTTGCCATATGTCAGAGACCCAATATGTGTGAGCTATTGTTTTGATTTTTTATCCCATTTGAGAGTGCTCTGTTCTGGCTAGGGATAGTTAACTGAAAGCTAGAACTGCAATTACCGCACTAACTAGTAGTGCACTAACTAATAGTGCACTAACCAGTAGTACAGATAATACTGTGGATCTTTGTCCTGTGAGCTGGAGACAGCAGCAGGGAGCAGGGGCACCTGCATTAGGGTGTGTGTTCTAGCGCTTTCGATCTAAGCCTCATGTCTCCGAATATAAGCTAGAATAATTCTAGGCACCAGGGTTTTGTTCAACCACAAAATTCTTCACGCACTTTCCATTTTCATTCATTTTCCTGAATCTTGATCACTCAAGTTCTTGACTTCTCTTAATTTCAGTAGAAGGCAGAACGCATTTCTTAGAGATGCAGCACCCAGATGTTTGTTCCAGCCCTGGTGTTGCTGAAACTCCAGTTGACACTGCTGCTTGGTAAAGTTTGAGCTGCTCAGCTCTGGACTCTTTATCATTTCTCAGGGAAGAAAATTGAGGTTCCACAGACAGATGTCACCCATGTAAAGGCCTAGAGAGCAGAGCAGGTCCTGACTCCACGCCTGCTTCTTTCTAACTTAAGTCCTTCTTAGATGTCAAGCACCAACCTAATAAATGAGTGAAGATACTGCATCTAATTCTTCCGGAAGCCCTATTAAGTAAATGTGGCTTCAATTCTGCTACTCAGATTAGTAAACTGAGGTTCTAGAGCTTAGGTACCATTCCAGAGGCCAGGCATGAAGCTACAAGTGGTAGTGCGTGATTTTCAGTTCAGTCTGGATAGAGAGCAAATCCAGAATTAGCCATAGCATCAGAGTGTCTGTCATTTCTCTCCTCCCTTCCTTCTCTTCTCATCTTCTATCTCCTTTCTCCTTCTCCTCCTCTTCTTCCTCCCTCCTCCAAGTCCACTACCATAATCCTCACCTCTCCTCATCTCTTCCTCCTACCTTTTCCCTTTCCCTTCTTTATTTCTCTTCTCTGTATCTTCTTCCGCTTTTTCTTGCTTCAGTGCTGATTCTTCTCCTTACTATAAATATAAAAGCAGCACAAAAGCAGAAGGCAAAAATGGACTTCTTTGGATTTAAATATGAATTTTTTTGAAGATGAAAGGGAGTTGCTTCAAATCTTAAAATACACACCATGGATTAATAAGTAAAACCAACATAACATTTTAAAATAAAGCATACAACTTTAAATAATGTCCATCGGGCATAGCAAGATGACTCACTTTCTGTACAAGCAAAAGAGCTAGAGGTTGGATTCCCAGAAGCCACACAAAAATTAACAACACAGTGTGTACCATTAGTTCCAATCCTGAGGCTGTCTTCTAAATTCCACATATGCAACATAGCATAGTGTGCATGTACCTGCAGACACACACACACACACACACACACACACACACACACACACACACACACACACGGATAAAAACATGGTATGTACCATAAAAACCTATGCTTCAGGTTATCCAAGAAATGGTAGAGTTCAGAATCTAGTCTTGTCTGCAGGTGGAAACTCTATGGAAACAGCATATATAGTTCAAACTGTATTTGTTATGTCAATGTGTGATTTTTTTAACCAACAAGAGATTTGTAATGAAGCTTTGAATCTCATTAGCAAATTCCAGCCACCATGATTGACTCATTGGACTGGGCTGAATAGATACCACACGTCCTGTGCTTTGAAAGCTCTTGCCTCTCAGTTCACCTGTTGCTTAGCTTCTACCCTGCCTGAGCTCCTCAGGGAATTATCTCCAGCCTAACACAATCAGCATTGTGGGACTTTACACCAAATACAGAATCTCAGACTCCACTTATTTTCTTCCTGGTCAAAGTCTGCTCCTGCACAAATCTCAGGAGATGTCTATGCAGATAAAATCTGGGAAGCATTGTTCCTCTCATCTACCTACTCCCAAAGCAAGTATCATCAAAAGTGTGGATCTTAGACCTAGCAATTCAAAAACCTTGGTAACAGGGCCAGAATTCTGTGTGTTAACCCCTATAGATGAAGGTCAAACTGTGTTTCATATTCAGTTACCTGGAAGAGTTGGTTAAAATCCTAATCTTTAGATCTTTGCTTGGTAGCAACAACAATAACAACAAAAATTTCCCTGGACCAGTTGTTCTCACCTCTGGGTGCATGATAGAATCACTAAGAGAATTTTCAGAAACACCAATGCCTGAGCCCACTGTTCTGGGATCTCAACTTAATTTTCGAGGCTGATGTACAAGTATGAGATTTAAAAAAAAATAATTTCTCAAGTGTTTTCCCCCTGTGGGCATAACAACATCACTTCTAAAACTCTCAGTTTGCCTGTTCTACTCTCTGAGCACTTCTATTTCTGGCTTACTCTAGAATCCTATACTTTAACAGTCTAGCCCTCCCTGCCCCCTCAGATCTACTGGCAGTTATTATTGGTACCTATTGTTCTGTTAAATGCCGTCTCTCTCTCTGGATACACACTTTCCTCTATACCAAGGTGAGAGATCCACCAGAGGCTATTACTACAAACAGGGGCTTACATTTTTTAGTCCATTCTGGTGTAGCAATTTTCTCTGAGGCCTGAGTGTCCTTAAGACCCAGAAGTTCAAAAGAGGTAGTTAAGACTCAGAAAGTAAACATCTCAAAAGTTTGAGGAAGTCCCTAAAACTGACCAAAATCACAAGGCCCTTTATTCTCTATGGCTGCATAAGCAGTAAAGGACTACTGAGGAGATGCAAGCCAGCGGAGTTGCCTGGAAGAGGCACTAAGAGAAGATGAATGCTTCTCTAACCTATTAGTCTACTTGAAACTTGCCCAGAGAGCCTTGAGGCTCTGGTTTTTCTGGATGCACCTCTATTGGATTGAGTTTTTGATGTTGCAACTGCCTCTGTGGAGACTCTGCTCCTGTTAGTAACCATATTTCTATAGGTAACCCCAAATAAACACATTGGTTAACTCAAAGCTGTACTTTGGTGGTATCCTGAGTTCAATCTTTGTCCTTCTCTGGAATGCAGGATGTTTGTTTGTATCTGAATGGAAAGCATCATACAATTCCCTTGTCTCTTCTTTTCCCCTTGCTCTTTACCTAGAAAACTTCTACATTCTGGTACATTCCAACTTCTCCAGAGTTCTCTGACTGCACTTGCCTCTTAAACACCATCCACAAACATCTGACATGCAAACTAATAGAGGCCTTGTTGTGTACTCCTAATCATGTCTCTAGGGTCTCTCACCCTGTCCAGCAGCCTGACAACCATTCCTAGGTGACATCACTCCCCAGTCTTCCAGACTGCCTGGCCAACTCCTGCTTTCCTCCATTCCTGAAGCCTCGGATCTCACTGCTCACTGTTCTGCACTCGTGGTTCATGCCATGTTCTCCCACTTTAATACAGAAACAGAAGAAGTGGAAGAGACTGTTCTCCTCTGCTCACCAAGGCTTCATGGGGATGCAATTGGAACACTGTCACCTGCCTGCCTTCCTGTCTGTCTGGGTTTGGGGCTGTAGTGGGACAGACCTGCAACTCTTTCCATCCTCTTACTCAAAGGTGTGGTTTGTGGCTGTTCTTGTTTCCCTTCCCTATTGAATAATCCACTTCCCCCCCCCCCGTTGGATTCAGCTTTGAAATATTTTCATTTATAGACATTCTTTCACCTTGTAATCAACTTCACTTCCAGCATCCTTTCTTGGTTTTACTAGAAAGCAGACGTTGTCAGGATTAACTTTCTCCATTGTCCACCCACATGGAATCGAAACCACTTGTAAGAACCTTTCTCCAACACCTTCTCTCCAACAGGGAAACTATCAGCAACATTGGGGACTTTCATATTGAATGATCTAATAGTCAAAATTTTCTGTATCTTTTTGAAAATTCTGAACAGTATTGGAGATAGTTTACTCATCTGTCTCTGGTGCTCTTTCTTTCCTTAGTACTTGTAAAACAAAAATTAACGGCTCACTGGTTAAGATACTTTCTGTACCCAGAGGACCTAGGTTCAGTTCCCAGCACCCACATGGTGGCTCACAAGTGTTTCCGGTAACTCCAGTTCTAGAGGTTCCTGTGACAGCTTCCTCCAGAGGTACCAGGAATCATTTGGTATACATACATTACATATATGCAAGCCAAATATTCATATATATAAAATAAAAACCAATCTTTTAAAAGGGACCTCAAAAAGCATATTGTTTTCTATGTTGTTTGTCTCTGTTTTCCTATATTCAACCATCAAATTTGTAGAGTCTCAGGTTTTAGTCTCACTTGTCATTTGTGTTGGGTTTATTCAATATTTTGTTTCAAGTCCTGGGACCCTATACCATTAACTCCCCCAAAGTTATGGCTCGATTATACAACCTGAAGAAGAAGAAAAGCACTCTGTATTTCTGCTCCTTGTTTCAAAGGGCTCAGTCCATGGTCACTAGGTCCATGAGCTTGCACAGAACATCATGATGGAATGAGCATGTGGAAGAGGTGGCTGTTCACTGTTTGGCAGACAGAAGAAGTAGGAAGGGACCAGGAACCAGGTATGTCCCAAGGCATGTCCTCAGTGACCCTCTTCCTCTAACTAGCCCCCATTTCCTGTGATTCTTTCTCCTCCTTCAAATAGTGCCACCAAGGGTAACTGTGCACTCACCTTGTGAAGCTGTGAGAGATATTTCACACTCAAACATAACAGCTGTAAAAAATCTGCAATCTTGATAATTTTTCCAGTTGTCTTTGAGGCCTTGGTCTCCTCCGTGAAGTTCAGATGCTTACCACTTCCCTGATACCTTATGGCTCCTTACAAGTCATCTCAAATCCAGTACACCCAAACCCAAATGCTTGGCTTTTATACAAACCTTTTTCTCAGAATGTTCTGACCTTGTTTGTGGCTGAAGATGGACATATAGATACAGTCTATAGGGACGGCATTGACTCATACTGCATCCACAGTTTATACAATTCAAGTTATGTTCTGACCTATCAGATTTATCATCAAGCCTCAGTTTCATTAAGAACAGGTCAGTCCCTGTTGGTGCCTTGTTCTGTCTGACCAGTAAGGTATGAACTTGACATTAATGTGGGAATGTCTATTTCTGGGGTGTCTAGATATTCAAGTATAGAATGAAGATAAGTATATAAATGGATCTGTATATGTGTGACTATAAATATTCATTATGTATGTACATGTGTAAGGCAGATCGACAGCTTCTGTGTTTGACTTCTCAACAGCTTCTTGTGCCTGGGTAAGTAGCAAATGCCTCTCTAAATTTCTCTGCTTCATTGACTATCCTGGTTCCATATTCTATTCACTACCTTCAACCTAAGAGAGAGCCTTCTTAATTACAAACTACTCATTCTCTTGCTGACATATCTTGGTCATTTTCCACACCATTTGAAACAGCACCTAGTGTCCTAATGCTCATGATGGTGGCCCTGCCACACTGATCTCCTTAATCCCTCTATCCCAGGTGCACTGGGACTCTAACCCCACTGTCTGGTTTCTATTGTGTTCCTCTAACCCAGCAGGGGCAGTTCCTCTTTGATGCTTTGTCCTGGGTATTCCCTCTCTCAGGGAATACATCCTCTCACACATCTGCATTTCTCATTTCCTTCCTTCATTGACATTCCTTTTCAAATCTCACCTCACCTCTTCACAGATGCCTTCACTGTCCTCCAGTGGTTTGCTGAAGCCAGCTTATCCCAGTATGCAGGAAATACCCTGACCATCTCAGCATTCAATGAGGTAGTCAGAACGTACACTAGTGAGAGAATTTATAGTATGAAGTCAGTAAGCACTGTCAATTGGAGATTCGCCACCTTTTCTCCTAAGAGCACACCACCACATCTGGAATATTACTGCTATCATTTCATTGTATTTTGTTTTATTTTTGTAACACTTAGAGCTACCTGTGTTACATACTTCTCCTTGCTGTGACAAAATATTCAAGAAGAAGAAATTTAGGGAAAGGAGCATTGTCTATGGCTTATCTTTTGAGGATAAATATTTTATCTCAGTGGGGAAGGCATAACTACAAAACTAAGAGGCAGGTTGGTCATATTGTATCCACAGTCAAGAGCAAAGAGTGAGTAAGAAGTAGAATCAGGCTATTAATACTTGAGGCCCATCCCTCAGTGGCCTACTTCCTCCAACAAGGCTCCACTTCCACATGGATCTGTGACCTTCCCAGACAGGGGGAATCAAGTGCTGAAATACATGAGCTCGTGGTAAACATTTTTCATTTAAGTCACAGAGCTGTCTCACACTTCATTAAAATACATAGAATCATTGACTTTTCATTGTCCCTGTTGGCATGTAAATGGAGTGAAGGCAGAGGTTTTTGATCTATGTTGTCAACCATTTTAGTTCCAGTTTCCAATGCCTAGAACAGCGCAGAGCCAATCAATGTTCTAACTTTTAGCCAACTGGACAAAGGCATGGACGGCACACTTGAAAAGTCTAAATTAGTCAAGTGGTCCATTAGCTGTCCTTTCTGTTTGTTCCTCCCACCCTACTCCATATGACTTCACTACTTCCTCAGTTCCTACTCTGCCTGTATGGCCCTCATCTTCTCTTCCTAATGTGCTAGCTATCTTACTTTGATCCTCAAACTCAGACTCCTTGACTGTCTAATTAAAAGCCTTTGAGTTGTACAGTCTCTAGTGCCATCAGGGCCCTTGCTGACCTGTCCCTCAAGTACCAGAGTTCCATGTAGTCATAGTCCTTTATAGTAAGATTTCTCCAACCTACATCTAAGTCCAACTCATAAAATCATGTATCATGAAAGCAAACAAAAGGACCTGTATAGTTACAGAGACAAACAGGGAGGGACGAGGCAGACGATACCCTCTGATGCTCGCTCTTTCAAGGAGGGAGAGCGGGTACTATTTTTAAACAAGAATTGCTTCTCTTATTTTCCAGGACATACCTCCCATTTTCAACTTTGTGATCCCAGTCCCACCCCTCCACAAATACAAGCCCTGTTTAAAATCCTTCCAAAGCACTGAAACCATATTTTAAAAGCCATTGACCTGAGACTGTTTCTGTTGAGCTCTGTCTGTTAATGGACTTAATGTGCACAGGAGTGAACAGCAAGGACACTGGGTCACTGTAGCTGATGCCCGTGTTTCATTACAGGGTCCTGTAGACAATCAATACGGAGGATGGAGATGTATTCAGGTAAATAAGAAAGCACGTTTGGATTCCCTTGCATCTTGTCAGCAGAGTCCTGTATTTGCTGACAGCTATTTGCGGTCAGCTACTCGATTGTTCCAGGGGATGAAATGCAAAGGGAGGCCGGCAAATGAGTGGCATGAGCTCTGTTTCCTGCTTTGCGCAAAATACCAAGATGCAGGACAATAACCAAGGGCATTTGCTGCAGTCTTATAACGTGAAAATTGGCGAGGTAATTTAATTAAGGATAGTTTAAAAACACAAAGGTACCATGTCCCACACCAAAGAAGAATTATATGACAACGAATCACACTATCATTTCTTTCTGTAATGTAGAACTCCTCACTCATGTATCATAAACACTTTCAACAATCAAACAGGTGTTTTAATAATAGACTGAAATTAGCTTTAATACATTCTGAGAGGTCTTTTTGGAAGGGTTTAAAGCTAATACACACACTGTAAGTATATCAAACAGAAAAGCCCCACCCTAGAGAAATGAGATCTGATTTGGGGTTCAGGTAGAATAGATGATAGCCAGACACATGTTCTTGGGCAGGCAGAGACAGCACCCTGACTTTAACTGCTTCCTCAGCTGATTCTATAAAACTCCAAATTGAAAAACTAAAACTTTTCTTTGCCTTAGTATTTTTTCTTGTGTTTGTCTATACATAAATTCTCTCTCTTTCTCTCTCTCTCCCTCCCTCTCTCTCTCTCTCTCTCTCTGTGTGTGTGTGTGTGTGTATGTGTGTGTGTGTTTATGCATACATATGTGTACAATTCAGGAGACATGTTTGATTTTATGAAGCCAAAAGGATTTTGAAGATCATGAAGTTTCTGTGTGTGCCTGTGTGTATATGAATGTGTACATGATATATGACTGTGTGTTTGTGTATATGCACAAGCAAGTGTCTGAGTGTGGTATTTTAGTGTCCTTGTGTATTTGCTTATATATACATAACATCTGTGATTGGAGTAAGCAAAGCTGTGATTATGAATAAGCATGTATATTGGCATGAGTTTACCATATGACTGTGTGTCTCTTCATGTGTGTTTCTGTATGTGGCATTTAGGGGTGCTGAGTACTATGCCTTTGTGTGTCTTAGATGTATGAAAACGCATATGTGTATGTGCAGATCCATATGTGGCTGTACTGGTACATTTTCAAAGGGCAGCTTTGGGTTTGAAGTAAGCAAATGAAACACAGACATCCTGGCACTCTGCTGAGGGAGATAAGCAAATAGAGAACTGTGGATAGAGAAGGGTTTTCAGAAGTCTAAACTTCAGCAGGAGGGAGAGGGCCATGTTTTCAACACCCCATTTCACTGTATGGACTTTCTCATATCAGCCCTGGTGGAGATTTTTCCCCCTTCCCAAGTTAGTCATGGTTTGACTCTTCTTTTTAAGATAGGAAACACAAAAGAACATAAATGTTCTAGTCAACAACTAGACAAACCCAGGAAGTTTCCATGGAATTGTTTAGTTGCTTACTGGCATTTTGCAAAGTGTGTGTTTATGTGTTTTGGTGTGTGTGTGTGTGTGTGTGTGTGTGTGTGTGTGTGTGTGTATGTGTGTGTGTATGTGTGTATGTGTGTTTATGAAAGGCCTCAAACAGCCCTCCTTCCTTTCTCCCACCCTGGTCATTTTCTCATTTGTAATGTTCAGAAGTTATTCTTTGTTCTTTGTCTATTGGGAGTCTGTTGCCAGTAGCATGTGCTCTCCCTGCAGCAGCAATAGTGCCAGGAGAAGCCCAGTTAGCACTTCTGAGGCCTCACTGCTATCCCTAGTTTCTTGATCAGCACCAGGGCTACAAAGGCAGAGAACAGCAGAATAACAGACATAGCTTGAGAGGGTGGTGGGCTTATCTGTGCACGGAGCCTTTACCCTAGACTTTCAGGAGAGCTCCCAGAGCACTTAGCCCAAGGTTTGGGAAGTCTGGGAGGCTTTGGGAACAAGAGAAAGAGACAGCACAAGGATGACCTAGAAACTACTTGTCCTCTGTGATTCAAATGATAAAGTCAGAGAAACCAAGGGGTAGAATGATCTGCTTTGTGACGGGCTCTGAGTCAGGCTCCCTGGAACCTAATACGATGCCTCATACTGTAATGACATTGCACAGGGCTCTCAGCTCTTTGTTCTTCAAGTTTCCAACATGGAAAGTGACATTAAAGCTCATGAAATAACAAAAAAAATGCTTTTGTTTGTTCGTAGATGAATAGAAATGTATAAAACAATTCCTACATGGTTTGGAACCTGTAGCATTCAGTAAACTTTGTTATCGTCGCCCCTATTATTTTTTATTGCCAGTGCTTGGATTTGTCCTCTTAATCTTCTTGCCGTTCTCACCATATCCCACAGGCTGGTTGGCCCTGGACAAACAGCGTCCCAGGTATTCAATTTATGAACTGGATTGAGGCTCTGTTACACGAGGTACAGGATAAAATGCTGTGGGAAAATATTGATCATCAAGAAAACACTGCCTGACATCTATTTACAATCCAGTAGGGTATGGAAGCCACACAAAATTACAAAGCACATCAAGGAAAGGCACTACTTGATAAATATCATAAAAGAGAGATAAACAAAAGGCTACGGGAACTGTAGAAGACAAAACACTTCCAGCTGCTGCTTCACTTATTCACGCTGATCCAAATATGGGTAGCTGGAGGGGATCGCCGGGAGTCACAGGATGAATGGGGAAAACCAGGTCAGGGGGTTGGAGAGATGGCTCAATTATCAAAAGGTTTGTCTTGCAAGCAAAAGGATCTGAGCTCATTGCCTCAGAACTCAAAAAAAAAAAAAAAAAAAAAAAAAAAAAGACAGGGAATGGAGGCGAGCATGTATAATTCCATCAAGGGTGAGATGGGAGGCCGAGGCAGTTGGATCCCTGGTAGCCTAGCCAAGCTGACAGTGTCCCAGGCCAGTAAGAGACTATGTCTGGAACAAAAGTATAAGGCCCTTGAGTAATAATAGCAGAGGCTGTCTTCTTACCTCCACACGCACATGCACACTTGAACATATTTATTCTCCTACACACAGGAATAATAAATAGATAAATGAATAAATGACATTTCATGAATGCAGACCCAATATGTTGCATGATACAAAAGCTATTGTGTTCAGAGCTTTTCTAAGCCCAGGAAGATGACAGGCAGATAACAGTGGCAATAATGAGGGAAGAAAAGTGATATTTGCTCATCCAAGGCGTTGTTGGGTCTCCTATTCTGATCATATTGCCCATTGGAATGGTCATCAATGAGTACATGTCCTCACTGTTGGGAGAGGATGTAGGTATATAAATAAAATGGCAAATCCTCTCATACATCTCCCTGCACCAGCCCAAAGCGACCGATAACTGCATCAAATCCAAAGAAACAAGTGAGACTTTTTGAAGCCAAATAATGTGGGGATATACATCACACCTGCTCCCTCCTAACAGATGCTTGTGTGGTGGCGACATATTGGCAGAAAATTCACACTCAGTGGCCCTTGTCCTTTTACTCCCAACTGTGCTGTGTGCTATTGTTAGTATTTTGGCTCAGAATAGAACACATATTGTAGAAATACCAGCTGGCTCCTGCATAAGACACTCAAGTTAATTTTTCTCCAAAGACTCTGTTCCTGTGTTCATCTGGACTAATTATTTTTGTGTTTATCCAAACAGAAGGGCATACTGCAGAAAAGAGAAGTCACTATCGTTTTCTGCACAAGCATTGGTGGCCTTGGTTGAGAAGAATTCAGGGCTCTCACAGAACCCAGACCCTGTGTTCAAACACCAAAAGATGCTAGCACCAGAGATTAGGCTTTATAGCTACTATTTACTTACAGAAAATGAGAAATAGAGACAAATCAAGTAGCATGACTAGTCCAGGACATAAATGGAGAGCCAAGGCTGGAATCTAGGTTTTGTGACTTCTCAAAACCTTAGTACAGAAAGAAAAGAAACATGCTGAAAAGAGGCAGTAGGCAGGTAGATACACCTGACTGTGGCTATTCCTCTCAGTCCTGAGCCTGGGTAAAATGGACACAAGAAAATTACACCATCAGTACGTGCTGGGACAAGAGAGCCTTGCCAGAACCTTCGGATTGGCAAATGGTTCTTTTCACATAAAGCAGGGCATTCAGACTAGAAAATCTGGAGGAATAATAGTGTGGTTTCCCTCCAAACATTTGCAGGGTTCTGAGTTCTTCCTAAAGCTTGCTGTCCTGAACGTGCTGACTGCAAAAAGTGCCCATCCACTCTGCAGTGCCACTGTTTCGTAAAAATCGAAGTAGCAAATTGGAAACTCTTGGAGTATGTGTTAAGGATCTTCCCCACCCACAGGTTAAATGGATCCGAGAGCAATCAGGTCAGCTCTGTCTGTCCTTCTCTTCAGGAAATGAATGCAGGAGCACACATCTTTTCAACCAGTGCACCCTTATTCTCCTCCTCTCAGCTCACTGGCCCCTTCTCTTCCCTTTTTACTGACACGGTTGAATCTGACCTGAAGTCATAGATGATAGCGCTTCACTTTTACAAAGCAGACTCTTGTGAAAGCAAGAAAAGGTTGGGGAAAAGGAGTCCAAGATATCTAAATGCAAGCATCAACCTCGTCTGGATGGTTCACGGACTCTCCTTCCTAACCTTCAAATGACCATGAGCAAATAAAAGCTGGATGGACAGGTATTGCTGGCCTTCTTCGGGACACAAGCAAGATGTAATAGAACACAGCTGTTAGCCATCAACATCCATTACATTCAAAAAGACCTGACTCTTTAGGCTTTTGTGAATTTGGCTATAAACATGGCGGCACAAGACACTGGAATCAAGGAAGACAGCAGCTGCTCTTTCTTTCAGATTAATGTCTCCTAATTCCCAGTTTCCTTCAGGGTAAATGCACTGGAGATTTTCAGGGATAAATAATTTCTGAAAGGCATTGACCTACCTTCGAATTTCCTGCTGTGGTAAAAAACGAAACAGCCTGTCCCCTGACAATGATAATCTTTTGTTCTAAGTCACAGCCAAGTGGTTCTCTTGGATGGATGCAGGTTTTGGTTCTAATGATGAAAAGACTGACTGCCTAACTCACCACAGGCTGTGGTGAAGAGGATGCTGCTTTATTCGTTCTCAGTAAGTGCAACATTCCAACTTCTACCTGAGAGCATTCTAGCCAGGCTACTTCATTACTCTCAGAAGGGAGGGAGAGGCAGAGTGGGTGAGCTGTCTTCCTTAAAGATTAAACCAGCCACGTTACTTCGTCCAGAGCGTCAGGAATTTTCTCGACTTCCCCCTTCTGTCCTGGTGTCACTCAACTTGGAATTTAGGGTTATGTCTGTGTTTTTACATAAAACAGGAGTCAAAGATAACCCTTCCAACATCAGCCCTCCCTGCTGGCCACACACTCTACCTTTTCCCCCACAGACAACAAAGTTCATCCTTCTGCCTTGAGCCTGACCTGGCTTATAAAGCCAGTTATAAACTGGTTCAACCAGCTGAATGAGGCCTTTCAACATTTCTTTCCTAGAAATAATTTCAGTCAGGTTCACAAGTGTGTGAACTACCCATTTCTTCCATATTACCATGGGCAACTGTTTGACTAATTATTCTACCAGATACTATATATAACCAAACCAAACACAGCAAAACATGATTTCTCACAGTATTTACATTCACCCACAGACCTTGAGGGTCCTCTGAGTCAGTGCTCTCCTTCTATGGTAGCACTATATTTCTGCTTCCAAGTCCTCACTAATTATATATTGCTATGAAACTCACTATCTCCACTCAGTGGGGTTTTTTTTCCCATTTTATTGCAAATGGATTTTTTCATACAATTTATCCTGAGGATGTTCTCTCTCTCTCTCTCTCTCTCTCTCTCTCTCTCTCTCTCTCTCTCTCTCTTTCTCTCTCCATGTCTGGCTGTGGGTCTTTGTATTTGTTTCCACCTGCAGCCGGAGGAAGCTTCTCTGATGATGACTGATCAGAACACTGATCTATTAGTAGAGTAGATATTATTAGGAGTCATTATTGCTACATTTCTTTAGTAGAACAGTAGTATTTCATTTTTCTTGGTCACCGAAGGCATATCAAATATGGCTTCCATCTCATGGAATGGCCCTTAAGTCACATCAGGTATTGCTTGTTTGATTCTCCAAGCATTGTGTGACCACAGAACACTATTGTAGATCCAAGGGTTTAATAGCTGGGTTGGTGTTTCATTTCTCCTTTGACATCATGCAGAATACCTTCCTATACCAAAGATGGATGGTAGAGGCTCTATTTGGGCACCAGCTTTACTTCTCAAGGTTCCATGAGTGGTGTAAAGTAGTCTTTAGCACTAGGGTTCTATGGACTGTGGCTTGGTTATCATTGACTTGACAGCTAATGTCCACATGTAAATAAATACGTACTATACTTGTCTTCCTGTGTCTGGGTTATCTCATAAAGGATGACTTATTCTAGTCCCACCCACCAAAATGCAAATGTCAGGATCTCAGGTTCGTTTTGCTTTTCAAGACAAGGTTTCTCTATATAGCCCTGACTGTCCTGAACTCACTCTGTATACGAGGCTGGCTTTGAGATCACAGAGCTCCACTTGCCTCTGCTTCCTGAGTGCTGGAGTTAAAGGCACGGACCACCTCTCCACAGCAAGAGTCTTGATCTTTTAGTAATTGAGTAACTTTATTGTGCATATGCACATTCCTCTGTTATGGGAGATCTAAGCGGTTTCCAGTTCCTGGCTACTGTGTGTATATCAGCGACGGACAGAATTGAGCAAGTGTTTGTGTGGTAGCTCGAAGCATCATTTGCATATACGCCAAAGAGTGATAAACTGGACCTTAAGGTATTTCTACTCTCAGCCTCCTGAGGAACCGCCATACTGATTTCCACAGTGGCTGTAAAAGGTTGCACTGCCGTCAGCAAAGGAAGAGCGTTCCCCTTATTCCACATCCTCTACAGCATGGACTGTCACTTGTTTCATTGATCTTAGCCACTGTATAAGATAAAAATCTCAAAGTAGCTTTGACTTACATTTCCCTGATGGAGAAGGATATTGAACATTTCCTTAAGTGTATCTCACTCATTTAATTCTCTATTTAGATCTGTTCCCCATTTTTTAATTGTTATTTGTTTTCTTGATAGGTAGTTTTTGAGTTGTTTATATATTTTAGGTATTGGTATTTTATTGGCTGTGTAGTTGGTAAAGAAAAATCTCTGCCCATTCTGTAGGTTCCTGCTTTGTCGGAATGATGTCCTTTGCAGTGCAGAAGCTTTTCAGCTACATGTGTCCCATTCATTAATTGTTGGGCTCGGTGCCTACATTAATGGTGTTGTGTTCAGAAAATCTTTTCCTGTGTCAAGAAATCCAAGGCTATTTCCTGCTTTCTTTTCTATCATGTTCAATGCATCTGGATTTATATAGAACTATTGGATTTTTTAAGAGGTAAGTTTTGTGCAGAGTCATAAGTGTTGATCTATTTGCATTTTTCTACATGTAGCCATCCAGCACTATTTGTTGGAGATGTTGTCTTTTATTTTTCTAGTATGTATTTCTGGCTTCTTCATCAAAGGTCACGTGTCTGTAGCTGTGTGGAATTATCTCTAGGTCTTCCATTCAGTTCCATTGATCAGTGTGTCTGTCTTTATGCCAGTACCATGCTGTGTTTGTTTAAGTTTAGGAACAATGATGCCTCCCTCAGTTCTTTATTATTTTAGCTATCCTGGGGCTTTTTTTCTGTGTGTTTCCATGTAAACTGAAAATTGTCCATTCAAAATATATGGAGAATTGTGTTGTAATTCTGATAGGCCTTGAAGGATAAGTTGTGGGGTTTTGCATCGGCTCCACCACAGGGCTCAGGCCGCTGGGGAGGCAGGATGAGGTAAGTTTGACCGAGGTTACCCCATGCCCACTGCTGGGTGGGTGTCGGGCTGAAGCCTCTGGACACTGCTCAGGGATAGGGAAGCACGGTCTGAGTGAGGAACACAGCTGGAGTTAGCTTGGGTGAAGGAAATCCCCCGCCTGCAAGGAGGCCAGGGCTGTCAGTTTGGTGGTGGGCTGCAGGCTTGGTGGCAGCCACCACTAGAAGCGCAGGTAGGCCTTCCGTGGGAGATTAGGGGTGGCTATGTAGGTGAAAGGCTTCTCTACAGCTCCCAGTGGCGGATCCCGTAAAAAGAGGCTATCCATGGTTTCAAGGCATTTTCTTGGTGGAAAATGGGTAAGAGTGGGCCTGAGATTAAATACCTTTCGCAGAGAGGCATGTCTGGAAGAAATGTTTCATTGGCTAAGCCTCCAGGCCTTTAGGTACCTCATTATAATGAGATCTGTCTTGAACCTAGTGACCGTATGGTCATGTCCTCTACCTGCAAAGGAGCTTGGGACGTTGCCCTTAAGTGACTGATGGTCACAAATCTATGGAGGGCTGTGGGCTAGTGACTGGACTGGCTTTCTGGGAGTCAGATGAAGCTCCTACCATCCCTTTCAGGTCTCTGGGACTAAAAACTCCTTAACTGGGAACCAGGGTGTCTCACTGCCCCACAGGCCTTGCATTGAATCTGTAAGTTGCTTTTGGTTGCATGGACATTTTTACTATATTGATCCTACCGATCCACAAACATGAGTGATCTTTCTATCTTCTGATAGCTTCTTTAATTTTTTTAATGTCTTATACATTATTTATCATACAATTTTTTCACTTGACTTTTAAGAATTACATCAAGGTATTTTATATTATTTGAATGTACTGTGAAAGGTGTTGTTTTTCTGATTTGTTTTTTAGTCTATTTGCCATTTGTATATCAGAAGGCTACTGATTTCTGTGAATTAATTTTGTGTACCGCTACTTTGTAGAAAGGGTTTATCAGCTGTAGGAGTTTTTCAATGAAATTTCTAAGGTCATTTATGTATATTGTAATGTCATCTGCAAATAAAGATACTTGAACTTCTACCTTTCCAATTTGTGTCTCATTGGTCTCTTTCAGTTGTCTTACTACTGTAGCTAATGCTTAAAGTCATATTAAATAGTTATGGAGAGATTGCATGGCCTTTTATTGTTCTTGATTTCAGTGGAATCACTTTGATCATTTAAGTTGATCTTGGTTATAGGTTTGTATAGACTACCTTTATTTTGTTGAGATATCTTCTTTGTATATTTAATCTCTCCAGAAAACTTTTACCATGAAAGGGTGTTGGATTTTTTTCAAAGACCTTTTCTGCACCTAATGAGATGACTGTGTATTATTTTTCTTTGAGTTTGTTTATATGGTTTATATGACTTTTGTATGTTGAACCATCCCTGCATCTCTGAATGAAGTCTACTTGATCATGGGAGATGAACTTTTTGATACGCTCTTGGATTCAGTTGGCAAATATTTTACTCAGAACTGTGTTCCTGTTCCTAAGCAAAATTGGTCTGTAATTCTCTTTCTTTGTTGAGTGTTTATATGGTTTGGGTGTCAGGGTAACTATGGCCTCAAAAAATAAATTGGATAATGTCCCTTCTGGTTTTTGCTTCTGGAATAATTAGAGGAATATTGGCATTAACTCCTTTTTGGAAGTCTGGTAGAATTCTGCACTAAAATGATCTAATACTGGGTTGCCCACCCCCACCCCATTTTAATGGCCACCTCTATTTCAGTAGGGGTTAAAAATATGTTTAAATTGCTCCTCAGACCTTGATTTAACATTAAGAAAAATATCCATTTCTTTTCTTTTCCTAGTTGTTGGAGTACATGTTTATAGAGTATGTCTTTATGATTCTTTGGACTACCTCAATGTCTTTTGTTATGTCCCCGTTTTTATCTCTAATTTTGTTAGTTTGGATATTCTGTCCTCACCTTTTAGTTAATTTAGATAAGGATATGTCCATGGTACTAACTTCCTCAGGGAAGCAATCCTTTGTTCCATTGTGCTGTATTGGTTCTTTATTTATTTGTTGATTTCAGCCCTGAGTTTGATTGTGTTATTATTTCTTGCCACTGACTCCTTATGTTGTGATTTCTTCCTTTTGTTCTAGAGCTTTCAGTTGTATTGTTAAGTTGCTAGTGTGAGTTCTTTTCATTTTTCTCAATTTAGGCACTTAGTGCTATGAACTTGCCTCTTAGAACTGCCTTCCTTGTACCCCATAAGTAGGGGTAGGTTGTATTTTCATTTTCATTCAATTCTGGAAGGCTTTTCATTTCTGTCTTGACCCATTTTTTAATTCAATAGTGAGGTGTTCAATTTCCAACTCTGTAAGCCTTCTCTTGTCATGGTATCAAGCTTTAACTCTTGAGGGTCAGACAGAATACAGAATATTCTTTCAGTTTTCTTGTACCTGTTGAGACTTGCCTTGTATCCAAGTATGTGGTCAATTTTGGAGAAAGTTCCATGACATACAGAGAAAAAGGAATATTTTTCTGTATTTATGTGAAAAATTCTGCTAATTAATATGTGTTGTGTCTCTTTGGTTTATGATGTCAACTAACTCCAGCATTTCTCTGTCTAGTTTTGCCTGGATATCTTGTCTACTGCTGAGAGTAATGAAGTCTGCCACTATCAGTGTGTGAGGGTCAATATGTGGTTTAAACTGCAATAGTTGTTTCTTTTATGAACTTGGGTGTCTTTGTTTTTGGTGCAAAGATATTAAGAATTGTAATGTCCTTTTTGTGGATTTTTCCTTCAATGATTCTATAGTGTCCTTCCCTGTCTCTTCTGACTAGTTGTGGTCTGAAGTCTATTTCCTCAGGTACTAGGTAGGATGGCTATAGCAGCCTGCTTCTTAGACACGTTTGCTTGGGATATTATTTTTTCCATCTTGTTCCCTGAACCGATGTCTATCCTTGATGTTAATGAGTGCCTATTGGATGCAGCAGAAGAATAGATCCTGTTTTTCATTCCTTTTGTTAGTGTGTGTGTGTGTGTGTGTGTGTGTGTGTGTGTTCCCCTATTTGCTTATCTGGGATTATTCATTCCTTGTAAATTTTGGATGTGCTTAACCTCTTTAGGTTTCAGCTTTCTTGTAGTGCCTTCTGTGGGGCTGGATTTGTACTTAATGTTGGCAGCTGACATTCAGATAATGGGGATAGACTCAGAGAAGGTCACTGAATAGATCCACAGGACAGACAAAAGTAGGGCATTCTACTGGGATCTGCTTAGTTCCATGGGAATGGCGGCAGGAGAGTGAAAAACATCACAACTTGTAGTCTGCTACAGAGCTGGAGATGAAACTTGGGGGCTTGAATTGGAAGGAGAAGAGGGAGAGTGGAGAACTGAAGTTCACCAACCTGCTAGGCTGGCTATTTGTTTCTTGGTGAGGCTTGGCTGGTGGGTGCCCAGAGAATGCCTGCTGGATTTGGGGCCTGGGATAACAGAATAAATGAGAATGTTGAAGGAGACCATCTGCTTGCTTTCAAAGGGAGGTAGAGGCAGAGAGGAGGGGGAGGCCATGACAGGTGGTCTGCTACAAAGTTGGGGGCAAAACAGGGGGATTGGATTTAGAGGAGAGGAGAGAGGGGTGAAGACCCACAAGGATAGGCTATCTGTTTCTCTGGCCTGGGTGACCCATGTGTTCCCAGGAAATCCACTCAGTGGTTTCAAAACAGCAACAATTTGGTTATCTGTCAAGTCTGTGGGCAGCTTCAGTTGAGATGTTCTGTGGCTCTGGGTAACCTCTGATCCAGCTTTCTGGGCTAAAAAACTCCACAGTAGCCTGTTTTTTTAGCTTGAAGGGGATTGTTAGGTCAGCCTGGTCTGTGTCCTGGGCTGTCTTCTTATGACCTCTCCTTGTAGCATGTCAATCTTAGAGCAGAAATGTTCTCAGGGGACCTGTCTCAAGAGTGAGCATTAACAAGGAAAAACTGGAAGATGCAGATACTCCTGGGCAAGAACCAGACCTGATCCATCAGCCTTTGCTGGGTTTCATGGGTTAGAGCTTTGGTGAGTGACATTCCAAAAGAAATGAATGAAATGATCCTTTTGCTGTGGAGAGTGTGCATTCCTCAATACCCTCCTTGTCTTGGAATAGTGTCTTCCTTGGGAGTTTCATCTAGTTTAGAGAGCCCCTGTCCTCTCCTTCCTCTTAGCTTTATGTCTGTTGCAGAGGCAAAGGCACCCTGTCTCTTCTCATGTCTTTGTGGCATCTGGAAACATCATCAGATTTTCACAGTGTAGGGGTTAAACAAGCAAACACCAATGTACATAACCTTGATAGCTGCTGCGGCTACACCAGATTATCTATCTTTGTACTTGTTACAGATTTCCCATTGTCAAAGGTAAGAATGGACTGCATATAAGCAATTGGGATGTAGTCTTAATCAATAACCTTGAGGCTGCGTCCAGCTGAGAGCAATGCCCTTGGCTGCTTTATAACTTCCTTTAAAAAACTTTTCAAAGTTCTGAAATTCATACAGTGTAGTCGCGGGGAGTCCAATTAAATGTGTGGATTTACCTGGTAGCATAATATAGAATACAGGAAATGAACATTGTTCCTAAAATATTTAATGGCCTAAACCTTAGGAGGCAGAACTGTATAATTACTATACCTCTAAACCTGCACAACAGAAGAGAACCCGGTGAAGACTTCCTCACACACTCTGAGTTAGAGCCACAGTGTATCCAGACAGATTTAGAATCTTCTTTATTATATCAAGATCTGATAATGTGCTATCTGAAACATAAGCTCAGAATACCTGGGCCACGTAAGAAACACAAAGGCACTTTCTACCAATGCATGGTGGGCAGCAGCATCAAGAAGTGACCGGGCCAGCACTGAGCAGTGTGACTTTACTCCGGGGGTATGGTTGTAGAACCACAGAGGGCAGAGAACAAGTCATTGACAAAAGCAGGGACATAAATGTCCGCATCTCAGGGATAAAGTCTTAGTAGGTGATTTCAGACTGACTTGAAGTCTACTAGCCAGTTGGACTATACTGAGTTCCTAAATCTTACAAAGGCAACGGATAAATTGACTAGAAATAATCACAAGTGTGCTGAAAGCCATTGTCCTGTGTCTGCAAATACCAGTATCTTTTTTAAAATTTTTAAAAATTGATTTACATTTCAAATGTTATCCCCTTTCCCTGTTTCCCATCCATTATCCCCCCATCTCATCCCCTTCCCACTTCTTCTATGAGGGTGTTCCCTCACCCATCTACCTACCCCTTCCTGCCTCCCTGCCCTGACATTCCCCTACACTGGAGGGTTAAACCTTGGCAGGACCAAGGGCTTCTCCTCCCATTAGTGCCCAGCAAGGCCATCCTCTGCTACATATGCAGCTAGAGCCATGGGTCTGTCCATGTATACTCTTTGGGTAGTAGTTTAATTCCTGGGAGCTCTGGTTGGTTCCTATTGTTGTTCTTATAAGATTGCAAATACCTTCAGCTCCTTCAAACCTTTCTCTAACTCCTCCATTGGGGACCCCATTCTCAGTTCAATGGTTGGCTGCGAGCATTTACCTCTGTATTTGTCATGCTCTGGCAGAGCCTCTCAGGAGACAGCTTTATCAGGCTGGATCCGGCGCAGGTGGGGCAGGGTCTGGGTGGCCTTTCAAACACCATATCTTTAAGCTGCTTGTTATGTTATGAAGCCCCCATTCTCCTTGGAAATCCTCCTTTTCTGACTGTCTCACCTGAGTTGATGAGTTGACAGCAACTGGACCCTGGAAAGGGGCCATTTAATTTTTTTTTTTCATTAATTGGCATACAAGTTCCACCAGGGCACAGCTAACATCTGTCTCATTCTCAGTACCCCAATAATTGACTATAGGCTGAAAAACATCATTTACCTATGCATTAGTTCAAAGAATTTCTGTAATTAATGAAGCTATAATTTTTCAAAATAGGATACATTAACTTTTATTTGCTCTCTAGGATGATTTTCAAGGTTGAAGGTAGATATCACCTTAGTGACATTGCTTTAATAGGGACTATTGTAAACATCTGTTTACAAGTGCTTCAAATAAACAAATAAATAAACTGATGGCATCGCTTTGGTTCCTTGTCTATCCGGCATGGGTTTTACTTATCCAGTAAGAAAGTAAAATCTATTTTGAAAGAACTCTACCTAAATACATTTTAGCTTTGAGTTTACTAAAGTTACCCAATAATATGTAGCATACACCTAAAAGCAAATCATAAAAATCTATTTTACATTTATATGTGCAAGTATACATAGTATATCTTTATGCTTATGTATATATCTTTAGTTTTGCTACCCAAAATTATACCATAGACTATATATTTACATTTATCTTTCTATACAAATATATGTGTTTATACATGTATGTGTGTATATATTTTAACCTGTCTATTCATCCTATATTCTTATATAAAATATTAATTGGCTTTTTAAGTGACTGATCAATGTAAGTCTAAAGTGAGACTCAGTTGTGATTGTCAATTGAAGAATTATCAAAAATACCAAGCATTACATGGCCTTTGCAAAACACTCTGCCAATAAACATAGTCACTTGGCATTATTTTGCCCTGCTCATACCTACTAATGCAAACTACAGGCATTATTTTTCTAGTTCTTTAGAGCTGGGAAAGTACTTTCACGCAGTCATTTCCTTGACAGCATTCATCATAACTCTACAGCTGATGTATTGATTCTGTCCCAATCAAACCATAGCTATGATGCTATTTTTCCTGTCCTTTGTGTAAAAGTTGAGGATTGAGTACCTCGATTGACTTGCGGTATTTTTTTAACCTATTGGAATTCTCATTTATTTAAGTGCCATGCATTCCTGGGTGTCTTAATTACATGTAAAGCTCTTTAAATGCTTTCAGTCTGCGCAGTTACTAGACCCCCTCACACATCAGGAGAGATGAGGCTCTTTGCCTGGCTTTTGGGGTGTACTTGATGCTTGGACTGAACAGAGCCAAACCAGCTTACATGCCTAGACTGTGGAAGCATGAAGACGTCTTACGACTACGTTGCCTTCTCTCTGAACAAGTTTTTAATCATTTCACCCCTCTAAAATTCACATCTGTTCATGACATAATGCTGTAGGTCAGCCTGGGTTCTGTCAAAATGAAGCCTGTTTTACCAAATCCCAAATTACAGTATGTTTTACTAACCAGTTTTATAGACTAGACATTTCAGTCAGGCAGAAAGGAATTCCCAGTGCACTTGACGGGTAGCAGAACCTCATGAGCAGGCAGGGCTACTGGTTCTGCGTGGCTCTGTCCTGCCCGCAGCCTCCAGACACCGAGAAAAAAAAAAAAACCAGAGGAACCAGATACAGCTGGCGAGGGATGAAATGATGAAACCAGCCTCTTTGATTTTATTTGCTCTTGTTTGTGGATGTCATGACCTTGAGCTAGGCTTCAGGAAAAGGTTCAAATCTAAAAATAAGTCTTCTTAAAGACAGCAAACTCGATTCCTGGTGATTTGATTTTTTTTTTTGTTTTTGGTTTTGTTTTTGATACAAAACAAAACAAAACAAAACAAAACAAAACAAAACAAAACACAAAGACTAGAAGACTGGAAGAGCATCCTCCCAGGTACAAAGCAGAAGACGGAGTGTCTCAACTCTGGCTTGGTCCAAGACTGGTCGATGAACTTATTTTGAGCTAATGTCAATATTCTAAACAACTCAATTTATGCATTTCATTTGGCTTTTGCTTGGTGAAACAACATTACCGATAATCTTATCGGCCTAGCTCCCATGCCAGGGAGAGAAACTTTGAACCAATATGTGAAGCAGAAGGAGATGAAGAGACGCAAGGCTCATAACGTGAAAAGAATTCAGGCTGTGGTCTGAGGCCTTTGGAAAGCATGTTTATTCATGCACCAAGTTTGTTGCCACTCACAATTTTTTTTTAACAGAACATGTGTTTAAGTTTGTAACAAAGGTCCCAGATTTACAGCTTAAGATCTACACCTACTATAATTTTGTTTGTCTGTTCCTTGTCTGTTCATCTGTTTCTTGGCATGCCAAATAGTTACTGCATACCTAGCATAATCCAAGCAACATTCTAGGGTAAAACAGAGAATGGGGGATAAGTTGCCTGCAAACCTCCTACTTATTCTGTAGTGGGAAATATTAACAAGTACATAGGGTAATTTCAGGTATAAATCAGCACAGGACTTATATGAGTCTAGAAGGTGAGTTCGACTTGGCATAATTTTTGGGTCTAGCTTGGAAAGACCAGCTGAGCAGGCAGCATATGAAGAGAAGGCAGAGATTGGTCTAGCTGGTAACTAGAGAGAACTCTACGGAGCTGCACACATCATCAATGAATGGACTCCATACACTGATACTGACTCCCAGCTGAGTTTCTCAGTCACTGGGACATCCCCAGATATTTAACCTGGGAGAAGGAATTCAGGATGAGAGAAACAACCTCCATGTTCAGAAACTCAGAATCCAAGCATCACACAAGATGACACTCTTGAGCATTAGCCAAGGGTATGTACAGTCCCCAGATTCTCCAGTGGCTTTGAACTCTACATGTCAGAGGGCTTTAGAGATAAACTAGGAAAAGAGAGTTGTAACATCCACAGCACTAGGATTTTTTTTTCCACATTCATGACTACTAGTATAAAGTGATAGTTGTGTGGGAGAAAGTCTCCATTTTATGTTGGTGGCAGAGTACCTCTCTCAACACTTCACCGCCTCAGAGAAGACCATGAGAGGGGTGCATGGCAGTGGACACAAGTTTGTGTTCTCTCATATCCACTTTCCTGAGAAGAATTTACTCACTGTAAGCCAGTAGATCTAAACTCACTCACTGTGACAGCGACAACTTTTTTTTTTGGCCCAGTCAAAATATACTTTAAAATGAAAAAATATCACTGAGGGTGGGGTGCTTGACACACACCCTACTAGTGAGAATCCATGGGAGAATGTTTCTGAAGTGATTAGCTTTCAAGGGACAGTTTTTTATCTCTGAGAAGGCTAACGTTAAAAAGACGGAAGTTGCCAGCTGTCATCTATGACAGCCATTGCTTCATGAGAGAAAGTGCTTCTGAGTGGAGACAGACAGCATCCTGATGACATTTATGAGCACTGGCTCCATTTGCAGTTATAACCACAGATGCCCCAGGTACATTCCTGGTCTTGCTTTTAAACTAGTTTGGTTGGGGTTACTGTAATAATCAGTTGAGGGGAGGGGAGACCCACTTAGTAAGAACAGTGGATCTAGGGTGACACATTAGCATTAGGAAAGGGAGATGGTGGGGGGAGACCTCAGCAAGTGACCAAAGTCAGCACAATGGGCAATGCTATAAAATACAGGAATAATATACAAAACAATATGAGACCCACCCCTGTCCAGAGGCATCTGGCATGCACACGAAAACACCAAGGGCTAGAAGAAAAGATAATGGGAGCAACAGTCCATGTATTCTACTGAGAGTCCACCTAGAGCATTACTATTTATTATCCCTGATAGATCAATGTACTTATGTTAACACAGCCTTATCTTATTAGGGTTTCTATTGCTGTGATGAAACACCACGACCTAAATCAAAGTTAGGAGAGAAAGGGTTTATTCTGGTTATACTTCAACATCACAGTTTATCATCAAAGGAAGTCAGGATGGGAACTCAAACAGGGCAGGATCCTGGAGGCAGGAGTTGATGTAGAGGCCATGGAGGTGCTGCTGACTGGCTTTCTCAGCCTGCTTTCTTATAGATCCCAGGATCACCAGTCTAGGGATGGCACCACCCACAGTGAGCTAGGCCCTCCCACATTGATCATTAATTAAGAAAATGCCTTATAGATCTGTCTATAGCCTGATCTTATGGAGACATTTTCTTAATTAAAGTTTCCTCCACTAAGATGACTATAACTTGTGTCAGGTTGACATAAAGCTAACCAGCACAGGCTAGATTACTGGTGCTTGAACCCACTTTTTTGCTAATGGATCACAGAAAGTTCTAGAGTTTGACATTCATTCAGCACACATGTTCTAGGGCTGTGTGTTGTTGCATCTAGAGAACAGGGACAAGAGTGTTGCGCTTTGTTAAAGTTTGTCAAAAATGGCTGCCAGGCTGCCATACTTCATCCCCTTCCTTGCAAAGTTGGAAAAGTCCAACAGAATGTTTTGTTCTTACTTCACAGAGAAAAAGACCAAAATAAAAGAGAAAGAAAGAATGAATGAACGAATGAACGAACAAAAGAAAGAAAGAAAGAAAGAAAGAAAGAAAGAAAGAAAGAAAGAAAGAGAGAGAGAGGGAGGGAAGGGACAGAGGGAAGGCAGGACAGAAGAAGGGAGGGACAGGAGGAGAAATAAAGAAGAGAGAGAGAGAGAGAGAGAGAGAGAGAGCACAATAGTCAAATATTCCAAAAGAATACATATCAAATAAACATATAGAGTACTTAGAAACTTTGGGCTGCCTTGCAGAAATAGAGTGCTGCATTCAGGGCTATATTTTTGGAGAACTTTTAGATTACAGGCACATGGAGAAAGATATGGGAGATACAGATCTCCCACTGACTCTGTTCCCACAGAGACCTTCCTCATTGAAGTGGAAACTTCCAGTGTCTAATGTCAGTTATGCCAAATACCATTTCGCTGAGCACACAGGCAAAAGGATGTTTTCCTAAACCAAACATGTGAAGTATGTTTGGCTGAAGCAGACACAGGCGAAAGGATGTTTTGTTATGGCAAACATATAGAAGGACACATAGTATTTAGGAGGAATATAAATACAGCCCCGCAGACAGTAGGAACTCCACCATTGGTTTGTCTTGCTCTGCTAAGTAGTCTTCACTAATGACATGCATGTATCGATTCATGTTACATTGCATTGCTGGGCTTTGCTCGTGTTGACTTCATTGAGAGAAACTCACCAGAGAACATTTTGTGAGGTCCCTGCAGCTTCTTAGCACTTCTATGGAGGACTCGGGCCAATTGGCAAGCCCTGAGGTTTCTTCTGGATTGAACTGCCCTTACTGATTTGTGTGTGGTGTCTGGACTTCAGCTGCTGATTCATGTTTGGTGTTTGCTAGTGGACTGGAGTGAGAAAAATGAAGATTGGAATCACCCCAAAAAAACTATTTCCAAACATCTCTACTTCCCCCATATCCTAATAACCTTTCTTCTCCACTCCTTCTGGAGGGTGGTGGGCTAGAGGGGAGGTTGTACCTTCATTAAAGTAGGTTGCAAAAAAATATATATGCCTAAAATTCACCAAATGCATCCAGTTCACCCTAGGGTTCATTTTGGGCATTGGACATCCTATCGGTTTGGACAAACATATAATACAATCTACCTACCACACTATATTGGGCAGAATAGTTATTACACTGAGAAAGATTCTCTGTATATCAGACATGGTGAAGTATGCTTGTAATCTTGTCAACTTTGGAAGCTGACACATGAGAATCACAAGTTAGAAACCTGCCTAGACAACTTAGTGAGACCTTCTGTCAAAATACAGAGAAAGGGGGCTGGAAGTGTATCTCAGTGGTACAGTACTTGTCAATCTCCCATGAATGCTATTCTCTGTATAAGTATGTGTCATGGGATAACTATGGCCCAACCTAGAGGCAACAGCTGGCTCACGCTCTTGTTCCAGATGTTTACCTGAATCGATTCCCAAACCACTGGCAGTATTGCCTTTCTAAGATAAGATGCAAAAGGCAGGCCATCTTTGGATCTAGACTTCCGTTGTGTGCCTCCTCTTGAAGAAACTGATCTCTTCTCCCAACCCCCATCCCACAAAATAGCTTTTACTAAAGCACTTGCTGAACACAGCCCTGACACTCACAACCCTTGTGCTTTACCAAGCTGCCGCTGAATGAATGCTTTGATGAAGAACACAGATGGTGGGAGATACCATTGAAAATATCCTCAGCTGTCCTTCTAGTGCCTGAGATGCGTCACTGTGTTCAGAACGCAGGGATTTCGTAAGAGCATCGCCCCTGGCAAAGGTTTGTATAACAAAGAGCAGAGGAGAAGGGGGAAAATGGAAAAAAGGGTATGGAATCTCTTTGCTCCATCCTGGGTGACACACCCAAATCTAAAGGAAAGCCCTGGTGCTTAAAGGTACACTCCGAGAGATGAACTAACTCACGGAAAGGCACAGCATCCCTACAAAAGAGATCTGAACACCCATCCTCTGCTGACCTGGGTTTCTGGGGCTATGGTAATCCGTCCTTTCTTCTCACACTCCTGTATTGTTCCCCATGCACTGACCATGTAGTAGAAATCATTTGTGGTCCAGCACTGTGGCTCCCAAGGCAGTTCTGGGCATGTGGCCAGCCACCTCAAGAACAGAAGAGGGCAGCTGCTCCTGTATGCTCTGCAAAATATGAAAGAAGAAAGAGGTCTAAATGTCACTGTGTCCTCTCACAGGCGACAAAAAACAGAGCTTATCAGAGTTTCCGACAGGGCCTGCATAGTCCATTTAAACACGTTCAAATTAACAGGCTGTGTTGACTGAAGGGTGTACTTCTCTCTGTGTTGGATAAAACCTAATTTAGATGTGGTGGTACCAGGCTGGGAGCACATTCGTCCAATGAAGTAAACAAATGTTATTGCCTTCACTTAGAGAGTCTTGCCCAATTAGGTTGATTGCAGTGGTCACAAAGATGTATCCTGAATGTAGAAGTGGGGTAGGCATGTTCAGATTTGTTATGTAATATTTATAGACTGTGGTAAAACTTCCGATGATTCAAAATATACAATCACGGATTTCCGCAGACTAGCAGAATGCGACCCACATGTTTGCTAAAAGTGAGAAGCAGAACCAACAAATTCCTGACATTTGCGTTGATAAGACCTTCTCCGGGAAATTGTAAACTCCTGCTGGAAACTGGTATTTTAAACAATGGCAAAGCAGCTTGTCTCTGTCACCTGTGAGCTTTACCTTAAATCACAACTTGGTCTTTGCCTGACTTTCGAAACTCTATCATTTTCTTCCTGGCTGACTGACTGACGGGAGCACGTTCTGTGTGGAAATAACATGGCTTTCAGGTAACCTATAGACGTAATTATATCATACCCAAAGTCCTACTGGCAATCTGATTTTCTTAGATATGGCCATGATGAAATGCAGTATTTACCATATTTCTGCAACTATGATGGGCTAGGTCAAGGTTGTTGTTGTTGTTGTTGTTGTTTTTATTTTATTTTTTATATGAACCAAAAAAAAAACCTTTTAAACAACAGCTACTCATGTTTACTATAGGATATATATGTATAGTAATCGAGTTGATAGAATAGGTTTGGCATAATAATAAAAACATCAAAGGTAAAAGAGAGTGAAATTGTAGAGGTGGCTTTAACCTCCCCAGGCCTTAGTTTCTTCCTGTAAAGTTAAGGAGTTGTCCTGTGCAATGTAATAGCCATAAACCATCTGTGATCTTGGATTGTTTGGCCCTGTAGGCAGTGGCCAACTTAGAAAAAGACCTGGTCCACCATGGCACTCCCTTATAGCTATTTGAAACCAAACCTACCAGAGTCACAGAGAACAGAAACACAATCAAAACTGGAGCAACAGTAAAGGAATGAAATGAAGAACTATTACTAGGTACACATACACACACACACACATACACAGACACATATGCACACATACATTAATTGACAAATAGAAATCATATTGACATTTAAAATAAATATTTACTTCAAGTTCTTGTGCATAATAATCCATGTTTTAGGAGACCTAACTCACTGTTTATGAGAATGTCCCACTCGGCATCTTTGAGTGTAGAAATTGGACCTAATTTTGGAATAGAAGAGAGTCAAGGTGGGTATTCTCCTCCGTCTACATGACCTAAAAATGGGATAGAGTCACCAACATCAAACACCATTTTAATTGCATTTGGCTTGGTATCAAGCTTTTTTTTTTTCTGTTGATGGCTGACCTAATTGATTTGCTGTCTTGCATCTGTACATTCTTAACATGGGCTGGATCGCTAATAGAGTGCATGGTCTGTTCTCGGTACCAATATTTTATTCAACTACTCCATCCTTGCTTAAGTAATCATTCATCAGCTGCCAGAACCTATAAGCATATGGATCACTATGTAGAGACTGGATCAAATATGTTCAGGGTACTATCTCACAGACTTTAAATGTCTGAGATTGATAAGGGGTATATTTCTGGATCCTCCATGAGAGATATTGATTAAGCGAGAGTGGTGGGAGCCAAAAAAATTCAATTGCTACCAGGATTTTCAGGTGACTGTTGCAAATGAAGAAGGTTTCATTCTGAACATTCCTAGCATGCATTGATGAGGGCCACAGACCTTCCTACACTTGTTGCTTCCAGTCCTTTCCTAGGTCCTCTACCTTCCCCATCCATCATTTTTATGCCCAGTCTCTCTACAGCCCTGCCAACTGGCCTGTGCACTTGTCCCTTAAAAGGCCATGGACTGGCCTTGAACATCACCACAAAACAACACTATAATAGAGCTGTCTCTTCCAGGCTGAACCTGACCAATGATGTCTTTAGTCAGAGCGGCTGTGATCACTCCCTTAAGGAAGGAGTAAAAAAGCCCCCAATGTCCACGAGATCCTCTCAAAGCACCTTTCCTCCTTGAAATCCTGTAAAATGCACACGATTAACTGTGGCTAATCTCTTTGGAGGTATACCTATGTGGTGCCCAGAGGTCTTGTCAGGAGTGCAGTTTTATGTGAGTCATTCATGCCATCACTGGGGCTGTGGTGCAGCTTCCTCTAAGTCACAGATACTGAATGTGTGACTCGTCAACACGCATACTTCTGTATGTAACCCCATTAAAGGCATTTGTTCACCACATGGGATATGGATAAATCCTCCTATGGTAGGATGGAATCCTCTGTATCTGGAGGGATATACACGGGTATTTCTCACACAGAAAAACTCATGGAAGAAAGAGTAGAGATGAGGTAGCAATTATGCATATATCAATTTACTACCCTAGTCAAGGCAGAGTTTCAAGAGCCCCTTAGACTTGAAATGGTCTTTTATGAAAACAAAATCACCTTTGTTTGATGACATTTTACATAGTCATGTTCTATAGAAGACCCAGCTAGTATTTTAATAGATCTACTGGACTACCCTGGAATACGTTATTTAGGTAGTTGAAAGAAATCTAGATTCAATCAGCTTAAGAACCATTATGCTGGAACACCCTATGGTATATGAAGAAGATTTCTTTCTTAAAGTACTGAGCCACTGAAGTCAAAGCAGAGATGGCTAATTAGGAGAGTCAGAATGGTGCCACATTCTGGGGTAAATAATGAATCGTTTAATCAATCTACTCATAAGCTTTTATCAAACCTCTTTGCATGGGGTCACCTGGGCGTTTACTAAATCGAACCATCCCACAGATAGGAAAGCACAGATGGAAAATGATTTGAAGAAAAAAAATCTGAACTTTTGGGTATTTTGTTTGATTCATTCCTTTCCATAATTGTAAAATGCATGTGGGGGTAAAATTTATGATCCCCGTGCAGTAGAGAAGCATTGCCTTAGGGTAGGGGGTGACGGGACCAACTGCTGGTTCCTGAAATGTGGTTAGGATGTGGATTTAAAGAAGACCCTATCAGGCCTTTATTCTATAAAATACCTAGACAAATAAATCTGAGGCATCTAAGGGTAATGGCAGCTTGAGAGATAATGGATATTCAATCTGGGAGATGGGAGGGAGATAAAACCTTGGCGAGGGTATGTTTAAAAAAAAAAAGAAAGAAAAGAAAAGAAACTCAGACGGCCTGTTAAACTGCAGGATACACTAGTCTCTATAAATTTTCAAAGAGTGTCCTGGGTTTCATCCAGGAGGCTGCCGCAGATGAGATATACACTGCTAAAACTCTCCCTCGGTCTTTGAGAAATTTTAGGGCAGGTTCATGTAATGTATACCTCATGCCTGGGGTCAATCACCAGTAGTTCTTGGCAGAACGCATCGCAATCTGTAATGCACTTAAAAGAAAGGAGCAAAAGCCTCCACATTTTACTGCAAATCTGAGATGGGTTCCCTACCTGTCTCCTATCCAATATGGGCCAAACATTAAAAGAGAAAATAGGGATAACCCATTAATATTTGTGTATGTGTATTCCCAGGAAGGTTCTATTTTACCTAATTCATTTGCAGAAAATACTCTTTCAACTCATAGGATACAGGAGTTTAATGTAGTGTTTTGTATATGCTTCAAGGTGCTCAGTCATCTGTACTATAACCCTTTGAGCCAATACCTACACTACAGACAAAGTGGTTTTTCATTAATATTGATTTTTTCTCAGATTTCCTAGATGCTATAGGGATAGGGAGAGGGCATAAATGAATGAAGCGCTTTACAGTCTGTATATAGAACAAAAGTCAACTGACCTGGGGACTTGGAATCATCATGTGCTTGTTCTGGTCAAATGAGAAAGACTGCCCATCTGACATACAATGGTTAACATCATCTGAATGATAATAAATGCTCACTGTTACAAGACACATCTTTAGATTTTTTCATAGGCAATGCACTGATATTGCTGACCATATTAATAAATAGAATACTAGTTGGGGAGATCGGGTACATCTTTTTTCAAGGGGGCAAAAACGTCTATGCTATGTCTTCAAATTACCCTTTATGGTAAGGGACAATCATGGGACTCTTAGTTTCTAATGTGAGAAATATTCATTGCAAAGATGACGCAGTATTAAGAAATTACAAATGAAAAATCCCAAAGAAATGTAGATGGACCTTAGCCAGATGGACGGGCCTTTTTTGTGTTTACTGATATTTTTAAAAAGGACCTTCAGATGTGTGCCATACATTCAAGCTATGCATCTCATTATGCTATATATTTCATTAGGCTATAGGCTTCATTAGACACTCAAATCAAGAATCTCATTACACAAACCAGACACACATCTCATTATGCCGTGCATGTCATTAAGATCCCAGTCAGGAACAGATGTAAAATAGACACATTTCAGCAAGGCTTTGACGCTAACCCACATGGCACTCTCATCAACAACCGAGCAAGGATGGACCAACAATTGGGTGACTTTTGAATGACACTTGGCAAACAGAAACCAGCTCACACAAGCACTGTGAAATAACTGAGAGGAAAAAATAGCTTGGTGCCAAAGTCCACTTTCCTGTCCACTCTGAGAATCCCTTCCTACTGTCAATCAGAAATCACCTATCGGAGGAAAGCTGGTGATGGGCTGGAAGAGGACATGTGTCTGTAACAATGCAGTCATCTGTCATGAGGACACACACAACAAAGGGGACCATCAATGTCACCTTGTGGTCCCAGGAACCGTGGCTGTCTGACTTCCCAGTCGGCATCTTTATGGATAGACTCCAGGACGGCATTCTTGGTTAAGTAGTATATCTGTGGTCAGTAATGATAAAATCCCAACTCACAGTAACATAAGATTAGGCCATTAAAAAAAGTCCAGAGGTGTGAGTCTTTCAAGCCTGCCTAACACTAGCCAAAGGTAACACCATCTCTGTGGACATGTGTTCTCTGTCCCTCGGATCTGATTCACTGGGTGTCACCTTCATCATTAGCTACACTTTCTACATGAGAAAGGTGAAAGTGGTTCTAAGCTTTCCAGTCAACTCCATAGCTCACGATTTTAATAAAGTATAGTGAATATCTTCTAAAAGAGGCAACCCAATCCTGAAGTATAATTCTAGCAAGAACCTTGGAAGAGGGAGGACATAACCTCAGTTACTCCCACTAGTTCCTATGCCTTCTCTAAAGAATTGACAAGGACAAGGACCTTAAGCCAGGAGGGTGACTGATAGATGCAAACACATTTATTTCCTATCCCTGATTCATAGATAATAGGTATTGAGAGTGCAATAAATGTACAATCTGAGAATTTGGGAATCTTTGTTCTTGCTCACATAAAAAACAAATGTTTGTGACAGTGAGTAAGGGATGACCCTGTATCACAGGACCTGAATAAATAACAGGGCTCTATCTTAAGCTACTACCAAATGAGAATAATTCTTTCTTCTAGTAGTTTAAGCTAGTGTGACTTTTATAAGCCATCAAGCACATTGCTTGGAATAGCTGGAAGCATTTTCTGTAACTACTGGCTGATATATTTTAAGAAGGTTTAAACTGAAGAAGATGAACACACCAAAAAGTCCAAATTAGTGGCACGGCATTTGCCTAGCATTCAGCAGAGTTTGAGTTTGGTTCCTAAAACTGCCAAAAACAAAAGAAAAATCAAACACACAAAAAAACAAAAGCATTAAAAAAAACAACCAAACAAACAAAACCTAGGGAGAAAAGATAATTGATCAATTCCAGTCATGGGTGCAAATGACATGTTGAAGAGCTTCTACAAAGTAAATTGTGAACAGGACATTACGGAGAGTCCTCGAGATTCCTCTTTGGTTAAAATTAGGACAGGGAGGAAGACGTGGAATAGAGGAGGAGTGGGGAGGAGCCATGAAGGTCAAAATTACTGAAGGCAAAATGCTTCAACTTCATGGCCTGCCTGGGGCTTTCCCCAGGTAGCACTCTGCAACTCTGAATAAATACAAAATGTTCTCATCTAGAATGAAAGTAGTTTTGTTATACAGGACTGTGAAGTGATGTCCAACCAAAAACAGGTATTACAGATTTTTTTTCCAGTGGACTTTGCTGCCCGTATTACACTGAGAAAAGCAATATCAATATAGCTATGACCTACATGTCCTTGCAAAACTCTAGGCTGTGCAAACACTGAGTGTACACATTTCTTCTACATTCTTTTGAGATGAAGTGCTGCCTTTATGGCCTGTTCACAGCAGACAAAGCAGGTTCCTTTTCCAGCGGAGGAATTTTCTCTCAGAATGGGATGGCTGGAAGATGTTGGAGTAGAATATGATGCTGGGTCAACTTTAAGCTTCATGTTATAATGGACTCCCTGGGGTACCATGCTTCCCTGAAACCAAAGAAATAAACCATTTTTCCTTTGTAATTGATTCTTAATCTAAGAACGCCCAGGGATAGAAGAATTTGATACATTAGAGTTGCTAGAAGTTGCAAACATCTTACGTAGTCAAGAATCATTCATTCTTATTTATTATTAAAAGGTGAATACAATGACTAATAAATCAAAAATGATTAAAATTTTAATCTTTTAAAATTTAAATTTTTATCTTTCTTCCCTGACCCCTTTTTGTTTGATATAGTTTGCCTTTGAACATTTTGTTTTCAGTCTCCATTTAGAATGATTGACTGTTTCAATTCTTAGTTCTTTCTTGGCCCTTCGTAGCATTACCATTCTTTGGTTCAATCACTAGTTTTGAACTAAGAGAGAAAAAGGACACGTGCCTGTAACAATTTTACTTGTGATTCAGAATCCGAAGCAGCTATCTTTGGCTCTTTTACTTAATCAGTATAATTTTGAAAACTCAGATTGGATTATAAGTACAGGGTTTAAAGAAAAAAAAAGTCCATTTGTTTGCTCAGCAATTGTGACAGGATGCTCAAGACCTGCACAGGTTTGCACCAGATAAAACCCCAGCACTGAATCAGGGGAAGTAGACATAAGCCTCACCCCTAACCAAGAAGCTGCTCGCAATTGATACCTGCTGGGAAAGAGAAAACAGTGTTCTCCAGTGGAGTATCAAAGGGTATATCAAACATACTCTGGGGCAGGCCCAATGGCCAGGAATGACCAACACAAAACAGACTCCAGGGAGCATGTGGCACGTGTGTGTGTGTGTGTGTGTGTGTGTGTGTGTGTGTGTGTGTGTTAGAGATGGAGAAAGAAATAGTTTTGTCTTGCTCATTTTCATTTTCTGTTTATTTTTATGAGAGAGAGAGAGAGAGAGAGAGAGAGAGAGAGAGAGAGAAAGAGAGAGAGAAATAACATGAAGTTGAATGGGTAGAGAGGTGAGAAGGAGCTGGGAGAAATTGGGGGAGTGAAATGAATATGATCAAATATCTTGTATGAAAAATATTAGTGTCGATATGTTAGCTAGGAGATTTATCGGTGAACAATCCTGAATAGAAGGATGCCATGTCACAATTTCCTTTCCTGTTACTGTGATACAATGCCCTGATAAAGCAACTTTAGATAGGAAGAGTTTGTTCAGGCTCAAGGGTTCAGGCCTTCAGAGTGGAGAACTCAAGGTGGCAGGAGCTTAAAGCTGTTGAACACATCACATCCACACTCAGCAAATAGAAAATGGTAGACAAGGGGCTGGGGATTTAGCTCAGTGGTAGAGCGCTTACCTAGGAGGCGCAAGGCCCTGGGTTCGGTCCCCAGCTCCGAAAAAAAGAACCAAGAAAAAAAAAAAGAAAAAGAAAATGGTAGACACATACTGACGCCCAGCTCACTTTATCTATACAGTCTAGAATCCCTACTAGGGAATACTGCCTCCCAAAGTGGGCAGGGCCTCTCAGTTCAACTAATACAATCAAGATAATTCCACACATACATGCCCAGTGGTCCTTTCCCTAGGTAATTCAAGGTTCTTTTAAGTTGACAATTAGCACTAAGCATCACCATGTGAAATTCTGAAAACCTTTGCATCTGTGCTGTCCGGTAATGAGCTTTTGAATGTGTGTCAATGACAATGATGGGTCTACAGACAGCTCTGCTTCTAGATATCATTTAGGAGATGGTTCAGTGAGAGTCTCTCTCAAAGAACCATTTTTGGTGGTGATGGTAGTGTTTTTGTTTGTTTGATTTGTTTTGCTCCCCCCCCCCTTTTTTTTTTTTGGCAGGAAAAGAAATAGGGACTATGTAGCCAGGTCATTTGACAGCAACGGCAACATATATAAGTCTGCTGACCAACTGTCCCTTCTGGACCTTTCTTGATTTGAGCCAGAGTTGCCTGGCGGTATGTTTGGCTCAAAAATGTGAGCAGAAACACTTGCTGTTCGGAGCTGGAGTCCTTTACTTACACGGTCTCTCTGCTCTCCTAACAATCCCAGGTTGACATCTCCATGTTGTTGAGAAACACTTGCCACTTGGGTCTCCTTTTACATCCACAATAAATAATATTTAGACTTTCAAAGCTGGAAGGACTTGCTCAGAAGGCTAAGGTGGCAGCATATGTCGGCAAAAAAAAAGCATTCTGACCTTTGGGTGAACAGAAGAATTTAAAAAGCTATTGTTAAAATGTGGCACAGGGAAAGCATGATTTAAATGTAAATCTTTTATCTCCAAAGCCATAAAAGACTATGCCTTGGAGGTACAAGAAAATACAAGCTCTAATGTGCAGCATATAAAAAAAAATTAAAACATTTAGTGCTGCAGCAAATCTACTTTTCTGAACTGCATTTTCTCCATAAAGCGCTTAGAGTATATAGTATTTTATATATATTTAAAATGAGTTGTTCTTTAACCATCTCATCTCCAGTTTCTCAGGCTTGGGTTGTAAAACTTGGAATCTTAGCTCCCTGGCAACCCTGCCTCTCTCTTGCTCTTTATCTCCAAGATTGCCCTGTGCCTTTCAACCTGTAAGGACTTGAGTGCCCTTAGTAAGCAAATCAACACCTTGGATACTCTCCAGCCCCATAGGATGCAGAAATCTCTGGGAAGGAGAGAATCTAGATCAAAGGTCATAGTTCCATATCCACATTCCTTGACCTGCTCCATGGTTGGGGGGGGGAGGGGTAAGAAATAAAAAGCAGGCAATTATTTGGACTAAGCCCCAGGTGAAGTGGGCTCCTGGCAGGCATGGTATATGGGCCGCAGATTGAGCTCAGTTGGAGCTCAGGTTCTTGCCCAGACTTTCCTCCTCCTTCTCCATATGGCTCTCTTGGTGCTGATTAGTACCTCTTTCTAAATCAAAGCTGCTTGCTCCTTTAGGAGTTCCCCACCCTTCCCCCATGCTCACCTTCCCATGGTGATGGCTGATCTACTTTGGCTCTTGGATCTGGCAGACTTCTTTCCTCGGTGTCTCCAAAAGAAAGACATTTCTTGTGCAGACCTAACTTGATATCTCTTTTATATGAAATAAAGCACTCAGAGAGCACCTTGACCTAGGAATGCCACCTTTTGGGTCTGCAACCATGACAAACAATAGACATTTGATCACTTTTGTCACAAAGAAATGTGATTTACACATTTTTGCATTCTGAATTTATTTCTTTAACACTCTGCATAACTTAAAGTTAATTTTCTCTACCAAGAAGACAGTCCTACTGTCCTCCTCTAAATCCAGACTAGAAAGGTTTATCTCCTATGAAGTCTTACCCACATTCTTCTTCATATAGCCTCAATGCCATGAGTGAAGGATGATATTCAAAAATGTTATATTCATTCCTTTCCCCACTTGACTCTAGAACTATTGAGAACAGACTATGTTTATTGCATTTTTTGTTGTGTTTATAATTCCAGAGTAGTGCTGGATATTTAAGGCCACAGTGCTATTTTTGTTAGCTTTGAAGGTTATGAGCCAATGATTTCCAAGAAGCCTGCACATTCATTTTTTATACTATTTGTACAAGGTATTTTTAGTTATTATTTCAAAATCTTTACATTTCCTACAAATTATCTGTCACTAGCCAGTCTTTTTCTGCTTACTGTTCTTCAAGTATCATCCTCTCACTTGGCGTTCACTTGCTCGGCCATGGTGGTCACACATATACTCAGAACAACTTCAATATATCCCCCACTGAGCTAGCTAGCTTTCTGCTAACTTGACATGAGTTAGAGTCATCTGGGAAGTAGGAACCTCATGAACTAGTACATCCTTCACATTGGTCTGTAGGCAAGCCTGTAGGAAATTTTCTTGATTAATGATTAATATGGAAGGGCCCTACCCACACTAAGCAGTGCTACCCTGGGCAGGTGGTCCTGAGGTGTATTAGAAAGCAGGCTAGCAAGCCCGCAAGTAAACAGTGCTTGCCCATGACGTTACTTCAGTTCCTGACTTCAGGTTGCTGCCTTGAGTCCTTGCCCTGACTTCTGTTCATGACAAACATCAACTGTATGCGAAGTTAACCCTTTCCTCCCCAACTTGCTTTGGGTCATGATGTTTATGTCATAGCAGAAGAAACATGACTAGCACACTCACACACATTCTTGTTCAACAATAAACATGTACCCTAAATAAATTTATTGTGAAAATAGGACCAGAAGCTTTTCCATATCCTTAAGCACATATGACTGTATATGTAGCAACTGTCTATCACTTTATCCCTTAAAACCATTGTCCCTGTGAAGTATTGCCATCCTTTCTCATATTTAAACAATATGAAGCTCCCACTACACAACAGATGGCTATTGATCCACTCTACCACATACAGGGCCAACACTACCATTAGTCAAATGGCTACAATTTTTTCTGTTGCCATCAAAATGCTTCTCGGCTATGGTTTCAACCTTCATCACCTCCAAACTCATGCTGGAGTTTAACTGTCACTGAAACACTCTTGAGGAGGAGAAATCTCAGTGCTTGACTAGGTCATAAGGGATCCACCCTCAGAGTCAGGATAGGCACCGGTGTAAAAGGGAATTGTTCGTCCCACCGTGGCCCCATGTCTTCCTTCCTGACCCTCTGCTGTGGAATGGTGCAACAAGAAATCCTTGCCCAGTGTTCAGAAGCAGCTCCTTGCGTTTGAATTTCCCAGATTCCAGAAGTATGTACCTGCCTATTTGTTATATATTGTTTAGTCTTGGTTTTTCTGTAGTAACACAAATCAAATAAGACATTGTCCAATCACCCAACAGTCTTCGTTTTTGAAATCTAGCCTGAGGTCATTATATATTTTTAAAAAATTTATAGAAATATTTTTCTACTGGATCAGATACTAATCTAGAAAATATTACATTTAAAGATAATTTGTGGAATAGATAATGGTATCATGTCAATATCGAATTTCTAAAATTTAAAATAAGATGTTGCCATGTAGAAAATTATTAATTTTAGGGAAATATAAAGGGAAGACTTTGATGTATTAGGACAGAAAGGGACAGTTTGTTCTCAAATAGTTTAGAAGTGTCTGTGTTGGTGTTGGGGCATGGGCATAAAAGAATAAAATGTAAACAATTGAGGTGAAAGCTAATGGAAGTCTCTCATACTGATCCTGCAACATTTTCTCTATGTTTAAAATTACGTGAAAACAAAATACGATCACACAAAGCTCTCCACTGAGTTATTTATAAAAGTGAGAGAGGAAAGTGGAAACAACCCACATGCTAAAAATAGGAGATGGGCTAATTAAATTATGCTGCATTTGCATGATGAAAGAAAGGCATTAAGAGTGTCTACCATAAAAACCCAACCCAACCCAAACAAACAAACAAACAAACAAAAAAAACAGTCAAAGAAATGGAAGGATGTCTAATTTATAGCAGAATAAAAATAGTTGAATAAAGTTGCAAATATAATATTAGCTTTCTAAAACCATGAAATTTATCAATCATTAATGGGGGATTTTTCTTTTCTATCATATCATATTGTTCCCTTTCTCATACATCTAAACTGACTATTGTATATTAATTTTATAGAAAATAAAAATGCCTTAATTCCTGGTCTTTGTTTTCTTTTTCTAGGATGTATTTGATGACTAGGTCATAAGGGATTGAAAACACTAGTTTACTAGAAAGGCTAGTTATAACGCTACTCAGTGTCAGCACGGTGCACATACATCAACCTGCTCTGTACGACCTTCTCCAAGCCTGTACTCTCTGTTCGCATAGTAAGCCTTCAGCGTGGGGAAATGCACTGTTGCTATTGTTTTCAAGTAGTTCTGAGTCACGTGGGAAAGCTGCCTGTGTGCTGGGAGGCTTTCTACTCTGGACCCTTGGCAGGGTTTGAAGTAACAGCTTAGTGATCAGGAAACCCGAATTTGAAAAGTGACTCATAACTGACTCCATGACCTTGCAAGAATTCTTACATCTCTCTGAGCTCTAGTTTTCTCATCCATAAAATTGGCATGTTAGCACTTAGCTTGTCATGTAGCTATAAAGATAACGGGATAAGTCGTGCAGTTGATGTGTGGTACACCTCCAACATGTCAGGCACTAGTGCCACTGAGGAGATTATCTCTTGATCTTTGCCATTCTAAGGCAAAGGAGAATGTGTATTCAAGCCCAGGTCCTGCACAAACATCCTGAGATTTGCTCGATTTTTGATGCTAAAGAAAAGATAAAGAGAGGACAAATTAGAAAGGCATCCTGTTAATAAGGTTGAGGTTTTAGCAAGTCATGTTCTACCTAGAAATTCAGAAACATGTTTCTCCAATTCCAAAAGAAATGTGTTCCTGTTCTTTTGCCAAAGGGCAAAAAAATTAAAGGTAGTCCACCAAACCAACCAAAGCATTTCTTTGGAATTCTCTTCCCTGCAATGCCACTCATAGAGAGCTGCTCGCTACAAATCTCTTCCTGTCCTACTTTTCTCCGTTCTGTGACAAGATGCAAAGCATGCGTCCATCCTGTCATCAACTGGAGCTACTCAAACTGTGAACCAAAAGAGGCTTTTCCTCTGTAAATGAGCTGTCTCCAGAATGTTGTTACAGTGATGGGAAGCTATCACAGTCCATGAACCCAGAAAATCAACTCGAAATATATTTCAAAATTCCCAAACAATGCATACATTCACCTTTCAGGAAACTTTGAGAATATTTGGGTTCCTGAATGAAGATGCTCCTGTCTTAGTGCTTTAATATTGCTAGCCCATTTGTGTGTGTGTTGGGGGCTGGGGGTGGGGTGGGGTGGAGACAAACAAAAAAATATTTTGTAAACTTCCAATAAACTAAAACCATTTTAGTACAAACCTGCCCAAAATTATATCCCCAGATCAAGTTGTTAAAGGGTAAAAACAGAAAGACCAAATAATTCTAATGGCCAAAGCAGAAAGAAAGGAGTCTGTGAGAGTGAACATGCTTCCAGCTTCTAGAGCCCTCCTCCTGGCCAAAAACCACCTTCCCTCTCCTTCCCCCTCTCCCCCTGCCTCTCCCTCTCCCACTCTTTCTCACCTCTAATTCTTCTCTTCCCTCTTTCCTTTCTCTTTCTCTCTCTTTCCCCCTCCTTTTCTGACCCCTTTTCCCTGTCCCCCACTCTTTCTTTACTCAGGCTCTCCCACTAGACCTTATTTCCTGTCCTCTAGCAGAGCTTAGCTGAAAGCAAATAAGTCCACAAATACCAACTGACAATAATGATGTACTCTGCTTCACTCCAGGGGTGTCTGTAAGGAAAACATGCATATGCACACGTGTCACAAGGAGATTAAGCTCTAACAATGAACTAATCAACGCTGAGTTTGAGGTTTAATCTTATGTTTTCATTCACTGTTTGTTGTGTGTATGCAATACGCATGCCAAATCTCAAAGAACTTATAGTGCACAGGAGTAAGGAAACAGTCAGATTGTCTGTTTGAGGTAGGCTTTTCCTGTGTAACATCCACTGGCTTGGAACTCACTATGTAGTCCCATTTGCCTTAAACTCAGGGCCAGCCATCCTTGTATATATGCATGTGCTACCTATCAAGCTTTCAAAATAATTCAGTATAAAATGAAGTTTATTTGGGAGATGGGAAGGGGATCTCGGGAAGAGAGTAGAGGCAGAGAAAGAAAGGGGAAAGGGAAGGACAGAAAGAGAGGGGAGAGAGAAACAAGAGGCTAGCTAGGAACACACAGGGAGAGGGGGGATAGGGGAGAGAGGACAGGTAGACAGTGTTGATCAAATATACATTAGTCCAACTTCAGTTCAGGTCAATACCGAGTTACCCAAAGCATGGAGAAAAGCTCCTCTGAGGAGGGAATGGAGGTGCCTGAGAATTACCAGGGAGCAGCCAGACAGCACTGCTCATTCCTCAGCCCCTATGTGGTATGTGGGATACCTGCCCCACAGGTGTTGATGGTGCAGCTTAGAGCAGAACAGTTGAGAGCTTAGCCAGGGTAAACCCTCCAGTTATGGCAGACAGAACGGTACCCCTACCCTTTTAGTCCCGGCTCAGTCTTCCTCCTCCAAAATGACACTAATGGTGTCACTCATTCTTCTTAGATGGAGCGTAGATCATGTGACTGGAAAGTCTCAGATACAATCTGAACAGCTTCACTATCATGTAAGAACTCAAACTAAGCCCCTTCTTCCTCCTTTTGGGGAGAATGGAAACTGGTAGTCCAATTCTTCAACCACCTGTTATTTATGAGAAAAATAGATAGAACATCAGCTCACTAGAAAAAAATACAAGTAGTTATTTTATGTTGTTTTCAACTTTTAGAAATCTTTAGGCCTGGAGAGATGGCTCAGAGGTTAAGAGTACTGACTGCTCTTCCAAAGGTCCTGAGTTCAAATCCCAGCAACCACATGGTGGCTCCCAACCATCTGTAATGGGATCTGATGCCCTCTTCTGGTGTGTTATAAACACCAGAAGACAGTTATGGTGTACTTATATATAATAAATAAATAAAAACGATTAAAAAAAACCGAAATCTTTAGATGTTAACAGAAAGAACATCTGATTTCAACAAAGCCAGAAAGCAAGTTTTTGACATCACTGTTTTGAAATCCCAAAACTCTATTTGTAGGTTCATTTAGTGAGAGTTATCTTCCTATTATAGTTGGTCACAGTAAGGAGACCTGGGAAATATAAATGTTAGCACTTCAGAGCTGCTGCCTTCAAATATGTCAAATATGTCTAACTCTGGTTGAAGGGACTGCAGTGGAAAAGAGCAACTTGTTTTCAATTAAGTTCTGCCAAGGGACATGTTAGTCACCTCATCCAGCCCTGAAAGCAAAGGACAAAGTGGACCACCAGACCAAAGAAGTGGCTGCTGATGGCCTGGGGATTGACTCAGTGATGGCCAACAGCCAGGTACACAGACACCAAAGTGGCTGCTGGGTTCCAAGAAAGAAATGGCACGGGTTGTCAGGAATTCAGGGGAGAGGTAGGGACAGTACCAGAAGAGAAGCTGAAGTCAGAAGTAAGTTGCAAAGCTTGATTCTGTTACTCCCGATGGTGAGGCACCCGGCTATTTAGAGAAGACATGCTGCACATCGGAATTGCTCTTTGGGTACATAACTAGGGATCTGGATGTGGATTAGGAAATGTTTACAGAAGGATTCTTATGATGAGAACAGGTCGAAAATAAAGGAACACACACACACACACACACACACACACACACACAGAGAGAGAGAGAGAGAGAGAGAGAGAGAGAGGAGAGAGAGACAGACAGAGAGAGAGAGAGAGAGAGACAGAGAGAGAGACAGAGAGAGAGAGACGGAGAGAGAGAGACAGAGAGACAGAGAGACAGAGAGACAGAGAGACAGAGAGAGAGAGAGAGACAGAGAGAGGAGAGAGAGCTGAGTTACACCACATAAAACATGATCTCATTAACATATCCCTTGCTATTAAGAAAATTGGTGTTTCAACGTAGGCTGAACTAAAATTTACCTTTGCATTGTTACAAAAATGTTTAAGGAAAGTGTTAAATGAAGAGAATCTTTTATAGACAAGATTGCTAAGCTATTGCTTTTTAAAGAGAAGCTGGTTTGCTTTCTTTCTTTCTTTATTTTTTTTCTTTTCGATGCAGTCCTGGGGCAACCATTTAAACATCAAAAATGTACTTGGATAATTACAAATATTGAATGTTAGTTATTCATTAAGGCAGACCTGGCATTTCACTGATCTTAAAATTATAAACCTGCAATAAAAAAAAAAAAACCTAACACATCAGTAATTTAGAACTGGCTTCTCTCCAAAGGTAAGGTTTACTTTACCAGCTTTAACTGATTTGCTCACAATGTTAGCAGGCAATTTTGGAATTGTGTAACCAAAATCTAAATGGCTTTTAATAGCCCCACAGAATTAATATGTCTTCTACAGTGTGTGCGATTTATTTCTGTATGCCAGTACATTCTGGTTCACTGATAATTAGCTTCTGGGATCATTTGTAGGAAAATAGGTGTACAAAAGATCTCTTGTAGATTCCCCCCTTCTTGTTTGATTTTGTTTATTGTCCTTGGATTTCTTCCATAGATAGTAAGTCATTCATTTCTCAAATATTGGACCCAATTGTGTGCCAGACATTACAATTCATTGTGGGACCTGGGTGAAGAAGATTCAGTTCCTGTCTTCAAAGGATCCACCATGTGGTAAGGGATACTAGAACAGAAATGAACTGTATTTAAGTGATGCACTAAATCCCACGGCAGGAGCTTAGCTCAGGTCTTGAGAACGTGGGAAAGTTAGCCGCCACCTGTGGACCTAGCTTCTCTGAGCAGGGTTGTTTCTTTAAGAGCCTGATTAAAACTTATCACTGGCAAAAGGCATTTTGGACAAAGAAATGGAGACACAAACAATGCTGAGTATGTTAGAGGAAGTTAATTAGTTAAGACTGAACAGAGGTGTTCTGTATAGAAGATGGAAGGGACATGGACTGCCAACAGAAGTGAGGCATCTCGCACGGGCTTTACATTCTGTGCTAAGTATCTTGGCAGGGGGGAAAGTGTCTGAACCAGAGTTCCATCCAATCTCCAGCTTCCTAGGCATAGGATGCCCTTGATGTCTGTCCTCAACATTCCCTGAAGGTGTTGGCATCCTGATTAAGTGACAGAGGAATGGTAGATTATGAGAAATCTAGAAGTGAAGCCCAATGTCCCTGAGGCAGCTTCCACCACAATCACGTCATACCTGCCTCAGAGTTTCATTTCCGATCCTTCATGTGTACCCCCACATAAAACTAAGAAACGGCTTTGGGATTTAAATCCCAATGATTTAATTTACAAAAATCAATAAAAGAACCAAATTAAAACAGAATAGCAGTGCTTTTAAGAATAGCTTCTCTGAGTGGGTTTCGTTGGGCAGACTCTAAGAAGACTGATGGAAACTTAGAGCTGACAGAAATATTTGATGCCAGGCAAAGACATAAAGACAATGGAGAGTGGGATATGAAATACAAAATGATATCTCAAATCATGCATGCATATGTCTGCATACATGCTTGAGCAACATGTCATATATGTACACATGTAAGTGCTCGTTTTCTTTTGCACCCTACGATTTAGGCAGTGGTATGGTTGTCCAGACAGATGTGGTAACTGTTGGGAGGGTAAGGTATCAACCACAAGCATTCACAGAAAAGCATTTCAAAGACTTAATTTGAATATTAAGAGCAAACACAGGAAGCCTCAAAGGAAAGCAATGACATCATCAATCTAAGCTTGGGGAAGAATTCAGGGAGGAGAGACCTCCCTGGGAGCTGTGATCTGGAAACACTCTCCATCTGGAACAGGAAGATGGAAAGGAAGATCTTGGCTTCCTGGACACATCTGGTTGCCCTCTATATGACTCACTTGCTGTCTTAAAATACAGAACAAAACACATCTTAAGGAAAGAATCATTTGCCATGGCTTACGGTTCAAGAGAATACATTCCATCATGCAGGGAAAGACATGTAGGGGCAGGACCAGGGTGGCAATTGCTCACTTTGGTCTCTACCGTGTAGAAGCATAGAGTAACATGGAGTCGGGCTAGGCTGTAAAGCCTCAAGTCCTGCCCCTTGCAACCCATTTCCTCCAAGGAGGCTCTGAGAACAGAACATCAGTTTGAGGCTGTTTAAAACATAAGCACTTAGGGGGTACATTTATCTAACCCACGACAGCCTCTGATCTTGTCCTATGGGTAGAATGGAGAAATTTAAGGCCTAAAGAAAATGGTTGCCATGTAGGATCTGGATGGGATGCTTTATTTTATTTTGTCTGTCTAAGATTCCTCCCTAAATCATGTTTTCTTACATTCATGGTCCTTCCCATTACAGAACCTCAGACTCTTATGAAGAGAGTATGAAAGAAGGGAACCCTCTTTTCAGAAAAACAAAAACTAAAGAATAAAAATGCATCGTTGCATCCAAGATCCCTCAAAATCAATCATCCTTGATAATCACCCCAGATAGCAGGAAGAATTTTTTTGTGTGTGTGTGATGCAAGCTGTTGTCAGATACTGTCTGTCATTCAGAAAAACTCAACTCTGTTCTCTAAACACCTAAGGCATAAATGCCTTTTGTCATGATAAAAACAGGTATAAAAAAAAACAAAAAAACAAAAAACAAAACAAAACAAACAAACAAAAAAAACCCTCAGAAGCAAAACCCAGGGCCAACTGGTCAACCTGGGGGAGGGCAGTCAATGCAGCCCTTGTGTTTTACTATGAACAACAAAACTGATCTCTACAAGTCAGGACCAAGAGAGAAGCATGAAGTTACTAATTATACACTCAGGGGTTTATTCTTCCCTAGATACGGATGCCTAACTCTCTTCAAAATGAACCAGAGTAGAGTCAAAAGTGGAGGGGAGGCTGGGCTCTGAGGCAGCAACTGCAGAGGTAATGAAATCCTCTTATAAGCCCATGTTGCCTCATAATGATGGGGTATTTTCAAAGCTGGGGTTTGTTAACTAGCAAGGACTCAATGCATCTATTCACTACACCGCCTTCCAAGGAAAAGCCCCCAGTGTGTATTGAATATTTTAGTATTTTCTTAGAAATGATTAGTTTTTTTAATTGCTACAAAAAGTGTTTAGGCAAAACCTCTTTCACAATTATTCCAGTAAGGAGTACAAGTCAGGAGCTAAGGAAAAACAGAATTTTACCAACTTTAATTTTGCTCTTTTTTTTTAACCGCATTAGTGAACAAATAATGAAATAATATCTGTGGTATGCACATGAGGTGAAAGTGTTGCATATTATGCGAGACAATGGTGTGATACACTTTTAATCAGAAATGTGAATTGACACTCAATGCTCTTATACACATTTTAAGGCAGTGTCCTCCTGCTTAAATGCTAATGCTTGAAGAGAAACTAAAAACTACAAGTAGAAAAACAACCTCACCCCTAAACTCTATAACCTTCAGATTATCAAAGATTTTCCATCTTTCAACTGTTTTTCCCCATAGATACTTTTAGTTTTACAAAATTGAGATTTTGGATCTATACAGTTCTGATTTATACTTTTTAATGTTTAATAGTATACCTTATTATAATTTTATTAGACAATTTGTGAAAACATTATTTTAATCAACCAGGTCAATGAAAGTGTTATTTCAATTAATTTAACAAGCAGGGCTATGTGGGTCCTCTTTCCCCTTTCCTTTAATGTTATAAATAGACCAAGTTCTACAATTTTTCCCATAACATTTTCTATGTCAAATACTAAGTTATTTCTATAAGTGAGATTTCTTAGAAGGACATTTTGATACACAATGCCTACTTAAAATTCGAAGACAATCAAACCAGGCAGATAGTTGAAAAAAAATCAGTCTATCAACTACCTTTTGTTAATAATTGTCTTTTTAGACACAATACACTACTAGGTTCTCAGCATATTCTCAGAAATATGATGGCATGAGTTTTTAAAGAAGACGTTGGTATATTACAGTAATTCTTTTCAGGTTTGATTTTGTGTTTGTTGGATGATGACTGAAGTTCTGAGAGTGAGGGATCTAAGGGTGATGAATGGGAGGAGCCATTGCTCTGTCTACCATACTTATGCACTTAATTTTCTCTCTTTTTTTTGTTTATTTTATAAACATTGGTGTTATGCCTCCATGTATGTCAGATCCCCTGGAAATGAAATTATAAACTCTCCTACACTGTCATGTGGGTACTCGGAATTAAACCTAGGGCCTCTGGAAGAACAACCAATGCTCTTAACCCCTGAGTCATTTCTCCAGACCCCATTGTTCTTCTTAAGAAAGACAAAGACATCAACCAAACATGGCATTACAAAGTACAATAAAACCAGGAACATACAATTGCATCAAGACTGGACAAAGCAACTCAGTAGAAGGAATAGGGTTCCACAAGTAGGCAAAAGAGTGAGGGACATCCCATACTCCCACTATTATGATTCTCATAAGAATACTAAGCTACATATATGAAGAGGAGCTAAATCAGGCTCCTAAAGGCTCTGTCAACCCCATGCCCATTAGGCCTGGTCAGTTGTTTCTGTGGGCTATGTTCTTATGGTGTCCCTGACCCCTCTAGTTACACTGATCCTCCCCACTACCACCACGTCCTCCACCAAACTCCCCAAGCTCTGCCCAATGTTTGGCTGTGGTACTCTGCATCTGTGCCCATCAATTCCTAGATGAAGTTTGAAGTCTCTGTCCTTTTTGATGTCAGGATGTAATTAATATATGAGAGAGGAGGAGGAGGAAGAAGAGGAGGAGGCTAGATTGAGAACATGTGTGTATATTTGTAATAAAAAATTAACATAGCAATCAAAAAGAAAAAAAGGAAAGAAAGAAAAACAAAGAGAAAAAGATGCTAATGCTGGGCCATCCAAAGCGTGTAAGCCACTCTTCTCCCTCTAATCCAGAGACTGCTTAGGGTGAGGTATGTGACAATCAAGGTGGGAAATCAAAGGCCATGGTGGCATTTGGATATTGTGGCTGGAACAATGACATGGAATCCCTGTCTGACAGTGCTACAGACTGATGTGTCTAGTCACCATGAAAGGAATAAGTGTAATTCACCAGAAACAGAACCAAGAAATACAACCGAGCATCCTGAGGTACTGTTTAAACCTGCAATCCAGGGACTAGATTAAGTGACTAGGTTCCAAAAACAATGATGCTGTTGAAAAACTAGCTTGAGCTATGGTTCTGCCACTTGTGTGAAAAAAAACAAAAACAAACAAACAAACAAACAAAACAAAAACAAACAAAAAAACAAAAAAACAAAACCCAACTTCTATTCTAAGAAATGACCTTTTCTTGTATAATAGTCACTGGTTAGGAGTAAATACGAGAAGCTGGGTTTAGCCTCAGATGGATGTCAAGGTGAACTACAGAACTGGAAAAGATTTCAGGATCGCCCCCCTGAAACAGCAATAACTTGAGGAACTGAGGCAAAATATAAGACAAACCTTAGACTGAGCCTCTTGAGTGTGCAGATTGCTGTACGAATTGGAAGAGCGGGGAGTTTTGCAAACACTGCCTGGTGCACCATCCAGAGGAAAACATCGTAGCATCTGCCCACCCAGCCACCCTAGTGAGCTTTATCAGTCTTTCTACTTGCATATGATCTTTGGTTTTCTTTTGATGCTCACTTTTATTATTTAGAGAATTTAGAACGTTGAACCAGAGAAAGAGAAGCATAGGACTCAATGCAATTCAAACAACCCTACATTGCCTGGCAGGCAGTGCCTGCCCCTGAGATCTCCAGCAGTCATTTTTGCAGGTGAAGTTTGGGGGGTTTAGAAACAACTGCCCATCATTCATCTTTGGGTGACATCAGCGGGACTTGTTCTTAGTCTTGGGCAGATGGAGTACAGCAAAGACTCAATTCAAGAAAGATGTAATTGCTACAAGCATGCATCCACGCTCTAAGTACACACCTACCCAATTCACACATATGGATGCCCATGGAAACTCACACACTCAAAGGTATAAACACACCAGCCATGATGTCAGTGAGTTATCACTGTGATAACAGTTGTGGGAGAGGGAGAAAGAGCTGGAAGCCATCCATACACTTACACTTCTAATGTTTCACTTGTACTTGAGTTTACTCTAGTAGGAAGGAAAATGAAGAATGAACTAGCATTTTGTCATTCCTTGACAGTCATTATTTGTAATAAATCCCCAGGAAATTTGTAATCTTTAACGCTCAGACGCTCCCAATCTATTTGCACGATTTAGCTGAGATCTACAGATACCCACCCTACCCTCTCACATCTTGCTTTCTGTCCCCTTGGTTGAATTGTCAGAGAAAAGTAAACAGAGAACTCTGTTCAAGTTTCCTTTTTTACAAATGAGCCATAAAATTGTCCATTAATCAGTGCTGGTTCCCAGGAGCCAGTTTGCATTGTGGACATTTCCCTTCCCTTTCCTGATCCCCATTTTGTTGAAGAGATTATTCAGAGGGGTGTGGGGTAGGGATGACATGGCACACAGTAATAAACCTCAAAGAACAGAGTTAGAAAAGGCCAGCTTTTGTCTTTTCCTGTATGCAGTGGCCTGAGCCAAATTCTCATAATTCAACCATTCAAATTCCAGATTTTAGTCCTGTTCATTTGAGATATACTTTAGTGTTTAAAATACTCTTTCTCTTTCCCAGAGGACACGGAGTGCCCATCTACTCAGACAAGTGCTACATGTAAGTTCTTTAGTCCTATAAACATCCCCCAAAGGATCTTCAGGAAAGGAAGCCAGGAGCCCAGAAAGACTGAGACAGCCTGAGTCATCAGAGTCCTGCATGTCAGGGCTCTCGCCTATTGAGTGGCTGAACAGGCATCAGTTCTGATAGCCTCTGCTCTTATATTCAGAAGGTTTCTTGTAAGAAACAGAAGGAGGAAATCCATATGAAGGTTGAGCTGTCTGAGAGCACAACAGGGCCAGACTGCCCACCTTCCAGCCATGGCTTTCTCTGGGGAACTAGTGCAGAGACCAGCATGCTACCTGCCTACCCGATTCCCCACCACAGCCCAGTCTGATGAGACTCGCACACCCAAACTCAGACACTTATCAACAGACAAGTTCTTTTACATCAATAGATTTACTACTCATTGGTTTTGAGTGCAATAAAAAATATGCTAAACCCAGTAGCAAGTTGGTGCAAAGCATTGTTTTGTTTTGATTTTCTAGAAGGGTCTCCTATCATCCAGGCTGGCCTTGAACTTGCTATGTAAGCTACAGGTGATCTTGAACTCCTCATCCTCCTGCCTCTAACTCCTGAGTGCTGGGTTTAGAATGTGTTAACATTCTCTGTTTTGTGTTGTGCTAAGGAAGGAACCCAGGGTTTTATGCTTACTAGGCAAGCACTCTGAGCTGTATGCCCAGGACCCCAAAATTGTTTTTAATGGGTCCTTCACAAAAAAAAAAACAAAACTTTCTTCATTTGGTTCAGGGTGGCTGGTGCCTTGTGGAACCCCTCTCTTTCTTTTGCATTTAGCCCCATATTTATGTTTAAAATAAAGCTCCCATACCCTCTCTTAAGGGATTTCTTTCTTTTGCTTCACCAATTTCAAAAAGCTAAACTGTTTGTCTAACTCTGTGGGGAGAGAGACCCACAAGGATAGAATAACTGGCAAGAATCTGTTTTTCTAAAATAAAGTCACCCTGAGGTTAACATGGAGGCTGAACGGTTTTAAAAGTTTATCTCACAAGCTTTAGAGCCAAATACCGACTACCCTCGGTAATCTAAATACATTGTTCTGAATTGATGAATTGTTCATGAATCTTCTCTTGAGAGGGTGGATGGCTTCGTGGTCAGCCTTCTTACTCCATAAGGATTCCTCCAATAGCACTGCCCATCTGAACGTCTGGACTTGCTTTGGTGTGACTCACTCACACCTTCTGAGCCTTTGCTCTCATTCAGAGAAGTGTGAGTTCCTTGAATCATCGATGTTAGCACAAACATGTTTGATTTCGCTAACATACCTTAAGACTTTATTAGTCTACCTTCCTTTACATCTCCTACAGGCTTTGGCAGTCTTGCACATTTAATTGAAACACACTGACTTCTATAAAAATTAAAAAGAGAGAACATGCTTGAATCCAAAAGGAATTTCTCATAATCTCTCTAATATGAGCATTTGGACAGTTGACAGTCCCTGCTGCCTTGCATCCCACAGCGTTGTTTATGAAGCTCAGATATGGTCTCATCTGACTCAGGATCTGTTTCAGTCAAGCTGTGTGAAATCTCTTGGCTTTCATGTGTGTGGAGATAAAAGGTTCGGGTGCTGGGGGCAGACGGCACTGTCCGGACTGGAAGCCAAGAGACATCTTCATTATGCATACTTCCCTTGGCGTCTGTGTTACCCAGGAAAAGTGTCCTGGAAAAGCAGCATGCGGATGGCCAGTTCCTCTGTCATGGGATCTGTGTCTGGACAAGAACTTGCCAAGTCTGTTCCATCCATCTGCCCGGCCCACTGACTTGTGTGGCTTCCTAAGTAACTTAACCCTGACTAACTGCCAGGTGAGCCAACAGCCACTGAGTTCCTCTGTGAGGCAAATCACGTTATCCTTGGAAACAAACGATGCATTTTAAGAGTAACATATGCAGTCCCTGGCCTCATTCTCTGGCATGCTGTTAGAAGTCAAAAGGGATTCCCACTAGGACAAGGTGGCCCTACTAGGAGTAGGTGAAAATCTCAGATAATCCACGTTCCCCATGCAGCCATTCCAGTAATTCTTTCCTTATTGACCTTCACAGGAGAGACCAGGTTGTTCTTGGATAGCAAAACAGGATTGCAGACAGACTCCCACTTCATTGAGATGTGAAGAAAATATACTACCTTCCCTACCACTATGTCACAAACCCACCCACGCTCTCGCAGAAACATGCAGATGGACCCACTCCAACAGAATTCAGGTCAGCAATTTAAATTGGTTTTTGGACATGAGGTGAATGTTCCATTTTCTTTAAAAGAAAAAAAATCTTTTTACTTCCATACATCTTGTTTTAACTAGGGGTGCTGTGTCCATAAAGAGAGGTTGTTTATCACTCCATGAATGAAGAACTGAGCCAGCTGAGAAACCCCTGGTCTGCCTCTACCTCAAAGCTCTTAGGACCATCTGCCACCTGAGGAGGGCAACCGAGTCCTGCTTCTGTATCAAGTAATTCTATGACCTCCAGGGTGAGCCTGTGAGTTCCCTGAAATCCTGGCCATGGTGTCTGTACTATGGTCCTCAGCAACTTCCTACTACTGGTTGGCATGAAGGGCCTCCCAAAGACCTTTGTTGCATTTCTAAAGTGAGAGACTTCGCTAAGAACATCAATTCCTTACCTCCTTTACCTGGCCAGGAGATTCCTCCTGAGGCCAATCTAGTGGAAGACGGCAGCTGAGACATATCCCTCCTTTGAAGCTCATGAAACGTCAACAGCTTTCTCTTAGGAAAAAGGGATAGGAGGGAACATTCTATACTATAATATAAAATCTTGTCCAAAGCTTAATATTGTAGAGGAATCATAATTTCAAGCAAAATATTAATTTTAAAAAACTGGAAAAAATGCCACAAATATTGTAAAACATAAGAAAAACATAGTTTATGTTGCTATCTTAATCACATCTCTAAAATTTCTTCCTCAAGTTTCAGCTATAAAGTTTTGATTGGCTTTCCATTTAACAATGATTCGTATTTTCCATAGAAGCAAGAAAAATGGTAGTAAGTTTGGATCGTCCATGGTGGATCAATATTTGCCCAAAGTGTTAAGTGGAGCAAGGTTAAGCTCACATTAATAACTTGGGGAGACTTCATGACTCCCCAAGTCATGAAGGTTTGCTGAAGTCATGCTGTAAGGTTTACTTCCTGAACAAACTCTTATGGAGCACGGTATTCTAGCTGTCTTGTTGAATGGCTAACTTTTTATGCTCTTTGGTCGATAGCACTAATTACCAGTGAGCTGGTTTCCACAGTTCACTTTCACATTGGAGCTTTCAAAAAGTCATTGTCCACATGGGTATGGTGCATCACCTTCACGAGAAAATCAAACCTTCCTCTAATGTGCTTTTCTAACTCCTGTCTCTTTAAGTGATCAACCAGGCCAAAAGCTGACTCACTTCAATGGGAAAATTGTTTGTTTTTCTCTTATCAGACTTGAAATAAGAACTTGCATTGCAATTTTATTTCGGGTGGTGAAATATTTTATCAGATTCGTAGAAATGCATCAGCATAATTCCATTGTGTGGTCCACTTATATATGCTGCTTACAAAGCAAATTCTTGGCAGAAGAGAATCTTAATTTTTGAATAGGAAGCACTGAAAACTGAATCTTCAGTTCTCGGACCTTATGCAAATGATCATGGGAAATATAATTTTACAGGAACTTCTGGTCTTGTAGCTTTTCACACATTGTTTTTCCTTTGCCAACCCGACTGAGAAACAGAATATGATGAGAGTTTTCTGGCTCCATGCTTTGATACCAACAGAGTTACTGTATAGTCAGTTCTAATATTAGAAGGCAGGGCAGTGGTTAAAAACTTAACTGCATAAAATCTGAGTGTTATTAAGCATTTTCCACCAAAGCCACACCTATACTTCCTCAGATTAATTCCTTAGCTCAATGCTACATTACTTCTTGGTACTTCAGTGATGGCTAAGAGCAGGGGAGACTGCTAACATTGCCTTACTTTATGGACTCACTGTTAGAGCTGGTTCTAGATGTTACAGCTCAAAGACCATTAACCATAAAGTCAACAATATATAAAACCTTCAAAGTAAATCCAGGTAGGTGACCACCATTTCAGAGGCCAGCGCAACTTGAGAAGTACAGTGAGGAAAGAGCAGTATGAGGGATATTATACCCCTATGGAGAGGTTTTGTGAAAATAACCAAGACAATGAATAAAAGAAATCCTGTTTATGATTACATTGACCCAACAACACTAAACAATGTCAATGCTGAAACTCTCCCTTTCCTCCAAAAACTTTCACTGGTTTAAGTTCCAAATGATTGCAACAGTAGGGATTAAATTTTAGTGATGTGCATGTGAGTCCAGCTTAGCAAAACTTTTATGATAGTCTTTGCCTATTGTATTCCTATGGTATGGAAACTTACTTGTGTAGAATTGTGTCCCCAATCATGCTCAGCAATGCAGAGACATACACATAGACATAGCAATACATATATGTCTGCACCTAGAGGGTTCATGACCATTCAAAACTTGTGCAAATGTTAAACACCATTTTTACCTTTATATCTGTTTGTCCTCACCTTGCCCATTGCCAATCTCTGCAAGGGCTCTGTGTTTCTAATGTCTCAGGCCAAAACCCATGGGGTCTTTGACTTCCCTGTCTTTCAGTGCTCCACTATCGCTGCACTAGATACTGTTGGCTCTACATGCTAAAGATACTCAACCTACCCTGGCCCCGCCCTTCCACACCCTTCATCATCTTACAGCATCTCACCTAGACCACTCTAATGGAATCTGCTCCACAATTTTGTATACAATCATGCTTGGTAGTTAGCAACCGGAATCATCTGTGAAACACATCCATTGTCCTACGCTTCTCCCAGGGGGAACTGTTGGCTACTGATGAGTGCCGGGAATCAGGGTCGAAAAGGGTGACAGTGAGATAAAGGATGAGGGTAAGCAGAACTCACTCTCTATACATGGATGAGATTGTCAGAGAACAAATTGTATCAATTAAAAAAAGATAAGAAGGCCGCAAGTTTGTGTACAATCATTATCTGTTTGAAGCTTTCTAGTGGCTGTCCACTTTTCTTTAAAGTGGCAGTCCTCACGGCTCATAGGCAGGGTGCCCTGACTTCTTCTACAATTTTATTTAATGAAAGGTGATCAAATTAGAAGGGGAAATGGGACTTAAAATGTACGTGTCACTGATACTATTCCAAAGACCCCACCCTCAGGAGATAATCACAAACGGAATCTCAAATTCACACACATTCCTCCTATGCTGTTTACAGCATCCATAGTGACTGACGTGGAGGGAATGTTGTATGACACAACTGCCTCCACCCAGTGATATGCGCTTACAGGAACACGGCATGCCCATGTGTGGTGGCTGGGGATTTGAACTCAGACCTCGTGATTACATAGCAAGTCCTCTTATGCACTGAGCCATCTCTCCAAGTCCTAGATATAGTACTATTTTTAAATCTGTAATGATATAATATTTGTGAAAATGATAACTGAAAAATAATTCAACCACACAAGATAATCTAATCTTGACAAATATATGCACATGGATACACATTCTCTCTCTCAGGTGTGCGCACGCGCGTGCGCGCGCACACACACACACACACACACACACACACACACACACACACACGTATATAAAACAAAAGTCAAACGGAAAAACCCCCAAAGAAAAATGAAGTTAATTGGAAAACAGTCCATTTGCTAAATGGTTGTTATCTTTATTTTTACTTTCTTAATTTCTATATTTCTTCTATTGTACATTTGTTTCAATGCCATATAGTTGAAAAGGTTAAATGTTTACCTTTAGACTGCTAATGAAATGAATATACAGTTAAGTTCACATGAAAATTATCATAGCTAGGTGTGTGGCACATGACTGTAGCCCTGGCATCTGTAAGGCTGAAGCAATAGGATTGCAGATCTGTGGCCTCCTTAAACAATTATATAGACTACAACAGTGTGTACCATGACCATTACACATTCCAATATTTTCCTACCAAGGAGAGTTTATAATTTCCCCCCTTTAAGTCCCAAAGTTTATAAGAATCATTCATTTTAAGATTCATATGTTTATTCATTTGTTTATGTGTGTGTATGTGTCTGCCCTTCTGAGTTTAGGTGTACCATGTGCAAGCAGGAGCCTTCGGATGTCAGAATGGAGGGTCAGAACTGCTGGAACTGGAGTTACGGGCAGTTGTGGGTCACCATGTCGCTTCTGGGAACCAAACCTCTGAAAGGATCGTAAGTGCTCTTAACCACTGAGCCGTGTCTCAGACCCCCAACTCCATCTACAGTAAGAGATAGTTTTGTATATTTTAAGCATTTAATATATATAAAATATGTAGCAAATTGTTAATTTATTATATATTAACTTATAATTATAGTTACACATACATATTTGGAGATATAGATAGATATTGATATATATATAGAGATATCTATAGGTATAGATAGCTAGATATAGATATAGATATTGATATAGATATAGAATTTAGATCCAAATACACAGAACTGAAAGGTTCTTCAAGGTTCTTGCCTCTGGGGCAAACCGAAAGGACCAATGTGTCTTCCTAGAATTCCTGCCCAAAGCAAGGAAAATGTGATTACAGATTGAGGTAAATCAGACAGGATAACATCACCCAGAAGTTTCAAGGTCACACATGCCTCTCGTCTCTACCTTTGAGAGAATTTTAAAGGGGGTAGCGGTTTACACGGAGCGAGGCTATGCGGACAAGGCCCCTCGATGAAAAGGCAAGGGAGAGCCGTGTTATTGCACTTGAACTATGATGTCATTTGGAATGCATTCTGCCAGCCTTGAGAAGCAGGAAACTGAGCGAGCACAGGCGGGTGCTCAGTCGTCTGCAGGCACACACATGTCCTGACTCTTTATTCTCACCACAGGAGGATACAGAGGGAGGAAAACGGAGGGATATGGGGGTTACGAAATATTGCCAAAATATATAGCTGTTAAATTGCAGAGCTGGCTTTCAGACTCAGGCATCGAATTCTATGGTCCCTTCCTTCTTAATCTCCCTCCCTGGGCACAAAAGAAAGAGGAACTCCCCAGATACTGCAAGATTCATTCCCTGTGATCGGTGGGAATTTTTTAAGTGGGGAAGGAGTTATATTCCGTTTGTAGAATGCTTTGATGGCAGGCGTGGGGCACGTGTGTGCATGTGTTTGTGTGTCTGTGTGTGTCTGTGTGTCTGTGTGTGTGTGTGTGTATGTGTGTGTGCATGTGTTTGTGTGTGTGTTTGTAGGTGTGTATAGGTGTGTATGTGTGTGCATGTGTTTGTGTATGTTTGTGTGTATGTATGTGTGTATATGTATGTGTGCATGTGTTTATGTATGTGTGTGTGCATGAGTTTGTGTATGTTTGTGTGTGTGTGTGTGTGTGTGTGTGCATATGTGAAGTAAGAGATTTGCTAATGCAATCATTCTCCCATTCTTCCATTGCAGTAAGGCTGAAGTGCCTTCCCCTGACAGGAATAAACCAGCAAATGAAACAGGAGGCACAATCGTTCTCCTCTGTGAATCGCTTGAAGGGCAGACAATCCCTGGTCCATCCATTACCACGTAAATAATTAAATACCCAGAGCCTGCAGCCAGCCCAAGTTGGGCACTTGGTGAAGCAATTCACATTAAACATTGGTGAGCAACACACTTGGTCAGTCATTAGCTCCTCCTAGTGGCTTCTTTGGCCATTGGTCAGGAGGCAGCTAAGGTGTTGCTGTCTTAGAGGAAGCCCAAAGTTTCTTCTGCAGTGGTAACCTTCTCCATCTCTCAAGCCATGGGATATGGTCCCACCGTGGACAAGACCACACCCCTGAGCACCAAAACTGATTTTGTCAACAAGCTGTCGTTTCCCAGAGCCATAGCAGAGCCCTGACCCTTCTACCTTTGTGGCATTTATAAGTCTGTCAACCCAGATGCCCAAGCCCATCTAGAAAGGAAGCGCAACCACAATTATGTTCTCTGTTGGAGATGATTAGAACTTCAAATGGGAAAACAAGACAAGGAATATAGAGCGACCTACAGGTGCCTTGCCTTTCAGTTACACTGAGCTCCTGCCTGTGAAAGAAAAAGCAAGTGCCACAGGGAAGTTTAATCACTTCAAATACAGTAACCAGGCCATAGCTCCAGGGAGGGAAGTGGGGGGGGGGAGGGTAGGGATGAAGTAAGAGAGACTGGCTACCCCTGATTTCTCCATTCGACCTCACACACACACACACACACACACACACACTCATCCCTTCTATGGAAATGACTCCCCTTTGAGAAACAGCAGGTCCCAGGCCACACCATTCATACCTGTCATGGATTTGGCAAAGTTCAGTATTTAGGTCTCCAAGGACATCTTGGCATCTCAGAGGGAGGTGAGATAGTCTGAGTCCCACAGAGAGGATAAGTGTCATTAGCAAGCCAGAAAGTATAACCAACCGTTGGGCAAATCTAAAGTAGAATTGCCTGCCTCCAGGTAACTAGGACAGTGGCAGATCAGCAAGTCCAAAGGGCAATGCAGTCAAACACGTAGGGAGACCTCTACATTCTTTCTGGATCCAAGGCCACTGGGTCACCTAGGCTGACTTGTCAGGTCTCAATCTTGCCAGTCCGTGTGCAATCACAGTTAGGTCTAAGACCTGTAATCTACCCCACACTGAGTAAATATACATCGATTTTATTATTGATGTCACTGGGCATTAAAATTCCACCTCTTCCTTACAGTGGGAGTGACATAAATCAGATGGAAAGGTTATTTCAAAGGGTTATACAGTTATTCACTCAGCAATGCTTAGACACAATCATTCCCATCACACACACACACACACACACACACACACACACACACACACACACAGAGCTTGGGTTGCTCACAAATGCTTTAGTCCTTCAAAACCAGCAAACATTCAAGACCCACTTCACTGTGGAGATTGTCTAGAAGAAAAAAAAAAATAAATAGGAATGCTGGAATTAGTAATAAATCTAGGTTAAGTCCTGGCTTTGCCCTTGAGCAGGGTTCCCGTAAGCAAATCTGGCGACATCTGTTAGTTTCAGTGCTAAGGAGGGCCACTGTCACCCGATTTACAAATCTGCCTGTGGGAAAGGGTTGCTGCTATGTATTAACTGCTTAACACAGCCTGGTTCAAGTAAACCCCTTCAAAAGCCCAGTGCTGTGCCCCGTTCCTCTTCTTGGCAAACTCACTCCAGTGAATCTCGAATGCAGGGAATGGGGAGGGTGTGGGTAGAGGTATATGTGTGCTCCAAGAGAACTCCAGTAGACAACAGAGGTGTCAGTATTGTGACCGTTCTAGAATGTTCTTTTCCTTCTGTCTACTGCTTTGGGATTGCCTGGTGAGATCTGCCCCCTCCCCTGCCCCCAGCAACCACATCTAAGGCTATCTACACATCCTTGGGTTTTACAGATAGATCAGTGTCCTCAGAATGAGGCAGCCTGTCATACTCCTAGACTGTCTCCTCCATTTAGTTTGTGTTTTTTCTCAAAACCTCTGACCCCTCCCTAGGTTCCAACAATGTGTCCTTACTCACACAGGCAATTATCCCAGAAATATTTATGATGAGCCAGTCACCCTGGGATACGAGGGTGAGCAGGACATCCTCAGCTCTGCCTTCACGGGGAGCCTGTTCTTGAGGAGGAAACAGACAGGAGAATAAAGCAGGCGCACCATGCTTTAATTATAACCTGTGACCCCTTGGGCAACGGCTATGACAGGGCTCCAGAAGACAACAGAGGTGTCAGTATTGGGGGTGGCTCATCACGCAGCATGTGATTAAGTGGGAATCTTTGGAAAGACAGAACCAGGAGGATCCACAGTAATCCTCAGTGGGACCTTGTACGGAGGAAGCGAGTGGGGGAGTGGGGGAGGGGTGTGAAGGGCACCCTGTCAGGTCACTTTCCTGTCTAGATTCTCTCCCACTCCAACACTGCTGAGCGCCTAAGGACTCAACCACAGAGACGATCCTGTGTGGCTTCCTCCCGTGTGTTTCCCTAGCGGCTTATTTTTGGTTGGTTTGTTTTAAAATTTTCTCCGAATGTGTCAAGGTCTTTTCATAGCCATATCCTCACTTCCCTCCCTGGAATCATCTGCTAGTGTCCCTCACAGTTTCTGTTGTTTCGCTGGTCTCACAGATGCTCCCATGGGTGATCTGGGCAACAAGATCCCAAAACTGCCTCAGCATACGGCTTTCCAGAGGTTCTTTACCCAGGTTAGACACTTCATACTCTGCAGGGTACGAAATGCTTCTGTTGGCAGTACCTCCCTGGACATTTCACAGCAGTCAGCTGGAACCCAAGAGGCACATGCTTCTGGTGGCCACCAGCTCGACACAGCCAATTCCAGCATTTTCTCCTGAAGGCTAACACTGAAGTCCGCACCCCTTCCCCCCCCACACAGCTGATACTCTTTTTAGAGGGCACCACAAATTCTCTTGGCACCTTTTCTACCTCCCTCCTTTCCCCCTCCACTCCTACTTGCTCTCCCCAACCCCACGCAGATCCTGTGCTGATTGACTAACGTCACTGGCTTATATACCAGGGAATCAATCAGAAGATGCCTTCCCACGCAGAGAGCAAAGCTCTCGTCTCTCCTCCAACAGGCTGCTGCTGCCTCTGACATTTCTTGCATGCCCAGACGGAGCCTTCGGAAGCCTCGCCCACCCCTGTCACTCTGGGCCAGCCAGCGGTTCTCGACCTACGGGTCCTGACCATCGGAAAACAAACAGGTATTTCTGATGGTCTTAGGAACTAAGACACCACTCTGCTTGGAAGCAAAATTGCAGTTATGAGGTAGCAATGAAAATAAATTTATGGTTGAGATGTACTAGTAGCTGGGCATTCGGGGACCTAGCAGTGGCTGCTTCGTCCCCACCAGCAGTCAACACAAGGGCTCTGCTGATCCTCCTCTGCACCCTCTGCTGAGTACAGACTTATTCCTGCTGGCTCTTTCTCACTTGTTTGAATGGGATCCAGTTAGGAAGGGCTCCTTGAAGCCCTAGGTTCCAGCAGCTCACCCCTTGCAGCCTTCCGGAGAAAGGATGTTGGCCCAGCTTCGCGGTCTTTATTTCACAAAAAGAAATCGGTTCACCAATGTCTTTACCCAGCCCACTCAAAGAGCCCTCTGTGCAGACGGTGCCTGCTGGCCTGGGTACTGTCCTAATTTGATTTCTCAGAAGCTCCTCTTTCTGCCACTGTGTGATGGGGCTCAAGGACTGAGGGAATTGATAAATGGATTGCATTTGAACCTCGATAAAGGATTTTTATTTTATGCCTCCTTTGAAGCCAAATCCTTCCTCTGCAGTCGAAAAAGAAAAGCGTTCCACTTTTTGCTGTCTCTTCCCACACAGATGTTCCCTTCTCATGTTTCAGGGTTCCATTCCAGGTAGAGGAAGAAACCACTGTTCCTTCTACCTTAAATCTCAGCTCCCACCCCCATCCCCAGGACAGACCACCTAAGAGATACTGAGAATAGCAAAGAATTCAATTTACAAATCATTCTTATCCAGGAATCAAAAGCTAATACCTGTTCACACATCATAGTATTTCCTTACAGTTTTTTTTTTTTTGCATTATAGATCCAAAGAATAACCAACTACCTGTGTTCCACCCCTCTCTCTTCTCTCTCTCTCTTTCCCTCCCTTCCTCTCTCCTTCCCTCCCTCCCTCCCTCCCATGTTAAGAAAGCATCACTTGACACATCTTACAGCCTGCTCTGATTTCATAGTTATGAATCTTCGAGCCAGGATTACTCCTTGATCTAGCTGCTGACCTTTAGAACAGACAAGTACATCCAAACACATGTTAGGGTATTCACTACCACAGCCATCATACTTAGCTGTCTGTAAGTTAGAGACCGTTTAGAATCCAACGAGTAACTGATAGGACAGAGAAACTGTAAGATTAAACATGGAATATAACACTATGAAAACATTATAAGTTGTAAATACACTTGTACGCGATACAAATACGTGCATAGAATCGTGTTTATAAAACGCATTATGCTAAGAGAAATGAACAGGCTCAGAACCATGAGTGGCACTCACTATCCCTTTTATAAGGCACCAGTTTTAAAATTATATTTAGGTACGTGTGTTTTCAAATGTTTATGTAGGTCATGGAGCGCTAGAAAGGGAGTCAGCAGAGGGGAGGAAGAGATGTTCGGGGTGATGAAAAGTAGAATACACAATGGATTCTGTGGAGAAGAAAGGCAGGAGGGAGGACTAACAGGAAAGGGAGTCAGGCTGAGGGAGGAGCCAGGTGCAAAGGGCTGATGACAGTAGACATGAATGGACAAAGACAGAACAACCATGCCACAGTGGAACTTATTAATTAAAATAATGACAAAAAATCAAAAGCAGAATACCACAAATTGATACGTTTACTAAACTATGTGTACACTTGGGTCTTGTCTTTGACAGAAAGGCCCATGTATTAATTTTTGTTTCGTGCATATGGTGTGTTCATAGCCTGGCTATCTTAGTGCTTTAACAATCAACATTCAATGTGTGCAAAAAGGAAGAAAGAAACCACTAGGGATCATTCAAATCCTTATTTTTCTTAAAAATGGTAATCGCTGGCTTGGTGCTACAGTGTGTTAAACTACATCCTTATCTCAACTCTCTGATTTTATATTGAGGGGGTTGAGGGAGTGTGGCATAGAGACAAGAATTATCTGACTAATTTAGGGACAAGCCTAGACTAGAATCCCAAGTTCTCAGTTTCAAAAGTCTAAAACCTCATCTTGTTTCATACATGTCATAAATCTGGAAACACATTATAACAATGGTTTTGTGTGTGTGTGTGTGTGTGTGTGTGTGTGTGTGTGTGTGTGTGTGTGTAACAGAAACATATGTATCTCATACTGCTATTTTTAAAGGGCAATTGAATCTATACATTTACACATCAGTACTGTCTAACCCCTGGGATTTACTTCAACATTTTCTACTCTAACCTCATATGGGCTTTCTCTGTGGTCCCTGAGAGGGGGCCCCATTCAATAACATTAGTGGATTCATGTGGCATTATGAAGAATGCAGATTCTGGGGCCTCCTCAAGGTACATACAACTCCAGGGACAGGCCCTAGTCTACCATGCTTGAACTGGCTTTCCAGGTAACTGATACTTGCTTCAATGAAACCACTTGAGCAGAGGCAACAGGCAAGATAAGGACAAGACAAGCCAGGAGGAAAGTTACAGTGCCCTCAGTACCCATTTCTTTACTTTCTTTGCCCTCCTTCCCTTCCACCTCATCTTCTAAACTAGATTAACTAGAAAATTGTTCAGAACCTGGATTTCAAGGTCAGATGACTTACACTTATAAACCAATTAGTTCCCATGTTATGTCTACGTATTTGCATGATCTACTAACATCTTTGTTGCTACTTCTCCATTTACAAAGTGTGCTAAATGCCAGTTATACCCTGTTGGCATTACTATTTGGAGATCATTTGCTTCTGGTGAGCTTAAGGGTCTTTATCAGATATCTTGGTTATTGTCCCCAATCTCTGTACTGCCTTCTGTCTCATCAGATGTGTTTCACTCGTGCTCTGAGTACCCCCAAATGTTTATAGATCCAACATTGGGATTCCCATGTTTCGTAGATTCATAAGAATTTTCTTATATTCTAGTCTTTAATAGCGGTTAATTTTAATAAATTGAGTTATGTTTTCTGAAAAGCATTCTTTGTCCTGGAGCAATACCTGTGAATATGACTTCATAATAAGCATTGCCTTTGTACATTGCTATGGTTTGGGTCTTAGGTGTTCCCCCAAAGCACATGTGTTAAAGATTAAGTTCCCAGCATGGTGTTATTTGGAGGTGCGAGAAGCTTTAAGAGTCAGGGTCCATGGAAAGTCTACTGTTCATTGGAAGTGTGGCCCTGAAGGGGAAGTTTTGACCCTAACTACTTCCTCTCTTATTCTTTCCTGGATCTGAGGTGAGACTTGATCTGCCACATTCTCCAACCATGACATGTACCCTGTCACAAGCCAAAAGCAATAGGCCCATCAATCAGGATAATCAACAATGGACCGAATCCTCCAAAACTATGGGCCAAAATAAACATCTTTACAGGTTGACTTATCTCAAGTATTTGTTATTCTAATAGAGAAGAAGCTAACACAGAGATATTATCAAGCTGAGATGAAGTCACACAATATAAGGGCAGGCTCTATAGAAAGATAAGGGCTCTTCTAAGAGGATGAACATTCAGACACAGAAATATACAAGAAAAGGTCATGTGACACACTGGTAAACTATTGGAGTTACATTCTATAAATCAAAACCAAAGACTGTTGGCAACTGCCAGAAGGTAAGTGAAGGCCAGGAAGAATCCTCCTCCTCTACTGCCTTCAGGCTGAGAATGGTGCTGCCCAACACCTTAACTTTAGACTTCTGTGTGACAGTGTGTGAGTTTTATTCCATACATGTACACGCAGTTGGTGGCAAATTGTTGCACCCACCCCGGCAAACTGATACGTAAATGGCCTGACATCATAAAATAAGCATGCTGATACTTCAAAGATGGGAGTTTGGGGTCAGGTGATGTGCAGGGAAAAGCAATCTCCAGCAGGAAGAACTCTCCAGTGTATTGCGGTTTCATCAATCACAGTAAAGTGATTAATGACAATCGTTACGACTCCTTGCTGTTGTTGTTGCATAAAAGTTAACTTGCATGTGTTATGTCATTTTTGTGAGAGCAAGACTCTGTGTAGCATTGAGGAAATGGCTCTCTCCAAGTTTAAAAGCCAAATACACTGCAACACTAAGTGAGTAATCTTATTTTTCCAAATATTTTCTTCCCAGTACACAAAATACCCTCATAGTTTTAAGTTCAAGTGCATAAGCTCTTGCAAACCACTGAATTTTGCTTCCACAGATAACTGGTCTGTAAAAAGTGCTTTTAGAGGACTAATTAAATCAAAAGTGTGGAAGAGTAGATTGTTGGCTAATGTTTTGTGAAAATAATATGACTTAAAGAAGAAATGCCTCTTGAAGAACAATTTAATGGAGTTACACTGTTACTCTCTCAAACACCAGAATTCAATTTCAAATATTGTCCCATTTCTTATAAATCTAATATCTGTGGGACTCTAGTTACTATTATTGAATAAAAGATAAACAAAAATATTATCCCCGGAACACATAAGGTTAAACAGACCACATATATCTTTAAGGCCATGCAAATCACCAAGTATTAACAGCACCACAGTGACAGAATTTCATACTCAAAGCTTTTATTTTAGAGATTCGGCTGAGGGCAGAAATGTCTGCCCTGCCTTAGTTTCAAAAAGTCCTTACCAATGATCAATGGAAGCCTCGTCAGTAGGTCTGAATTTCACACGAGCACAAGCCGCAATAACAACCCACCATATTCAACCAAATATGCTTTATTCTAAATGTGTTCAGTTCTCAGAGATAAACCATTTTTGTCCTGTTTCAAAGCATAGGAAGATCAGAATGCAGAAGATAACCGCAGCTAGAAATTATAAGCTATGGGAACGTGAAAAATTGTAATTATTTATCCTGGAAAAGGTAATTAGCTGGCAGATGCCCTGCCCTAATTAAAACACTCTGTCAATTACTTGGCCCCATTTATCAAGATCTCCAACTTCTCCAGATGATTCGGTTGCTCAAATTATTATGTGCAGCGATATTTTTCCACTCCCTTCATTAGACTAATATGCTTCTCCTCTTGTATACTTAGAAATGATAGTAGAATCTGGTTCCACTACCTAACACCTCTCCGGGCACTTTCCCATGAGAGGAAAACACTTGAGACATCTTTCAAGATCATCCCACTTTAATTATAACAAGTTTAAAAATATTAAATAACGATCATGTACAGTCACCCAAATAAAGAGTGAAGAAAAAGTGAAGGTCACAAGGAGAGATTCATGTTGGAGAAGTATTTGTTATTGGATGATTTATTGAGAGTTAAAAATAAAAACACCACCCACATTGCTACCGGTCTTGCAGAAAGGTGTGATAGAAGTCCAAGACTGCCTTTAAACTTCAATATACCAAAAAGAAATGAGTTTTCAAGATTATTTCCTACATTGCAATAATGGGAACACTGGCTATGTATGAGGTCCACAAGGGCAGAGAGGAGACACAGTAGTAATTTATATATTTGTTTGCATTTTACATTGTGCTATGGGATAAAAAGAGGAAGACGAGTTCTGTCTTGATTTATGAGTTTGAAAAGGTATGGAGTTGTGGGTTGGTGAAATCACCCTGAGAATACCAGAGTCAAGTTGGGGCATCACAGCACCAGAGTGAAGACAGTAGATAAATTGGAAAGAGTTCAGACGTAAGCATGGAGAACGATAAAGGAATTAGAAGACACGGCTCATGTGGCAGATTGAAGCTCCAGCCGATGCATCCATGAGGAGAGTTTGCCAGGGTGATGACTAAGGTGGTGACATGATAAGACTTGAAAAGCATAAACAGCCAACCAGCACAGGAGGAAGGCTGGGGTTCGAGGTGCTTGTAACATGTAGAGATGAGTCACGGACAGGCTTTCAAAGACAAGATGGAGTAATCCGAATGTCAGGAAGAACTGTACTCACAAAGGACTTAATGTCCTTAGTCAATTTCTTATGCCCACATGATGACTCTTAGATCATTTGCTATATCAGAGAAAGGAAGAAAGCAAGCCCCGGAGGTAACCATGGTTACAGTGCCTTCCCAGGACCATCATCACTCTTGGGATCCAACCTGCCTGGTTAAGTCAAACTAACCAGGGTAACTTCTTACAACAGTGATGTTGATGCCACGTCTCCCCAAAGCTATCCATGCATGCTAAGCATCTGGCCCTTTTATGTAACCCTTTAAATATATATATATATATATATATATATATATATATATATATATATATATGAGCTGACATAAACATCTGCAGAAATACAGGAAGCTATGGCATCTCCTTTCTTAATTCTTTTTAAGATTTCTTGGTCTACAATAATACATCGAATCCCTACTCCTCCGTTTTTTCTAGTGTGTGTAGGTTGAGAAGATCTACAACTCCCTATTTACAAAGTTTCAGCATCATGCTTTGAAGGCACTCATCTGGTTTAAAAATGTATGACCACATTCCCTCCCCTCCCGTGCTGTGCCTGTGTGTGCGTATAAGCTTGCATACAGTTTTTTGTTTGCTTTTAGAGGGACACTTTTTCATCTTATTAGTTTTCATTATTTTTTGGTTTGTCTGGGTTTTTTTATTAATTTTTTGTTGAGTTTTTTGCAGTTGAGTTTGTTTGGTTTTGTTTGGTTTGGTTTGGTTTGGTTTGGGTGGGGCACACTGTGATATGAGATTTGGAAATCAGAACTCAGGTCTTCACAATTGTGCATCAAGGACTTTTTCATTTGAGTTAGCTCCTCAATCCAGAAAACCATTTTATTCGGGTTAAAAGGTTAACACTTGCATCTATCTTTTTTCTGTGCTAACCATTTCGGGGCTGCTATAGCTGTGGGGAAAGAACCATGAAAAAGGTAGAGACGAGTGGGTGTGGTGATGGTCCAATAAAACTTTATAGAGACAATGTAGATATCCTATCACTTCATGGGCTGTACAAAGGGCTTGTCTTTTGGCATTTTATTCATTTAAATATTTAAAACATCTTTAGCTCGAGTGCTTAAAAAAATCAACAGGGAGGTGGATTTCCTAAACTAAGAGGCTGAGGAAGGAGTCTTTGATTTTATTTCTAGTCACACCATTTACATTATTGAGCTAAACAACTTCAGATCCTAAATGGGACATTAAAGTCTGTGAATAGAGAGAAAAGTCTTTCAGCCATAACACAGTCAATAGAACTGTATGAAGGCAAAGAACACAGAAGTATGGCCTCATCAAATGGAATCTCCAGGGGCCCTCTGTTAATCAGCTACTGTCACTTCAAAATAATCAGTTGGATTTCCTCAAAATCATGAACCAGGAGAATAACAGGCGAGCGAATTCTCTACTTACTTTCCACTCTTTTACCGAGTTGCCTTATAAAAGGAAAACAACTAAGAAAATAGCACTGCCAGCCAAAACCACCTACCTTTGCACCACAGAAGAAAACAATTCTACAACTTGTAACCTTCCTTTTCGGTGTTCAAGGCCGACCTGCTTCCTCTCTGCATCTTGGACAGCTGGTGGGCGTTGGTATTTCCCTGTGCTTCTGAGTTGCTAGGCTGCTGCTGAATAGTTTCTCACATATGGCGTTAGAACGAAGTCAGACTCACAACTGAGGTGATTTAGCCTCTGAGCGGTTCCTGTCAATGCTGAAATGTAGGAACTCTTCTTCTACGCTTTTCATGCGACTTTGCATTTCTTCCCTGTGGGTCGGAATGCCCATGGAAGGCTACTGTGACCCCTGTGTGAACAAGCCACAGTCTCAAAAGCAGCATTCAGAGACCGGAAGGTCTGGCCAATGGGATGATTGTTTTAAAACTGATGCCTCCAGTTCAGAGAGTGACTCACAGGGGTGGCAGCCTAAATGTTTATCTAATGTTGTCTAGGAGAGAAAGGGATGGCTTTGGCTTCTGGTGTCCTCAATACACTTGATGGGGTTGAGAGGGGCAATACGAATGGCTATGCAGAGACATTTGTAACTAAGTAGGAATGGCTGGTTTCCTTTCAGCTTCATTCAGCATGGTGAAAACAAGCTGGGGCTTCCCGACTGCAGCTTTCTCCCAGATTTATGGGGATAGTTTTGCGGTTTTCAATATCTTTTAATAGGCTTGTGGCATCAAAGCTGGCAACGTTTACTAAAGTCAATAAATAACTGCATGATATTATTTAAATGTCTGTGTCCCTAAAAGGTAACAAATTCACTGCTTGTGGGGGAAAATATTTCATGACACAATCGTAGAAGACGGGAGAAGAAAGATACCTGCGCTGTGACAGTTGTCAGGCTAGTTGAATTACTAGCATTTTGTAAATCACAGTTGGCAGTAAGAAGTTACAGCAAAAGAATATTGTCTCTGCCAAATGAATGGCAGGTTCGATCATTGCTACTGACTTAAAGGTAAAGCCCACACCACCAAGTGGTGTGCAGTCCAATGGGAAAATATCATCAATTCCACAGCAAACACAAACTAATTTTAAACAAATTTGTATGTTTATAAACAACAAAATGTGTTTAGTCATCAGTTCTCTATGAAAACAAAATAAAAGAGAAAGCATAAATTGGAAGACATTCTGAAGTTTAAGGACAAATGGAAGGACAAGGGATGTAGTTCAATCTGTGGAATACGTGCTTGGCATGAACAAAATGCTAGACTTGATCCCTAGCATGGATCCATAACCCCAGCATTCAGGAGGTAGAGGCAAGGAGATCAGCAGAGTGAGTTCAAGGCCAGTTTGAACTGTATAAGACTCTCTCTCAAACAAAACAAAATGACAAACAGAACCATAGGACTCTGGATGGACCCAGTAGATTTAATCTCAGAAGCTAAGGAGGGTCAGGCCTGGTTAGTACTTAGATGGGGCAGCAGTTGACCAGGGGCAGGCCTTGTAAGAACTATTGTAACAACAGGGCTTAATGTAAACTTGTAGAATCAGGAATATGAACTGAGTAAACTGCAGTTTTTTACTCTCTGTGTCCTGGAATCTCAGTTGCTGTTCTATTTCTCATGAAAAGACACCATGACCAATGACCCAGTTTTAGCTGGTTAGTCCATGCCCATCATAGCAGATAGGAAGCACGGTGCTGGAGAAGTCACTGGAACTACATTCTAATCTGAAGTCAGAAGGCAGGAGAGAGAGGCAGGGTGTGTGTGTGCCTGCCACGGGTTGAAACCTCTAAACCCATGCCAAGTGGAACACTTCTTCCAACAAGGCCACACCTCCTGGTTTCAAACAGTTCTTTTGGGGCTAAGCATGCATACATGAACCTATTGTGTCATTCAAACCACAACACCTTTAGGTTTTAGTTTTTCATCTCTAAATGGGAGTCGTACCTGTTTCACAGGTTTAAAACGAGGATGCATTGTTTGATATACATAAAAATGTCTAAAATATTAAGAGTAAAACCTATGAGTATTGGTGAATAGTAGTTTGTCTTCTTGACTTGGCTTCTCTTCAATAGCCAAGGTGATCACAGTAGTCCTGGAAGCCACCTTTAACCCACCCCCGACCCCACCCCATCCCCTGCAAAGGCAAGTCCAGGCTTCACTCAAATCTCTAATCTCATCCAATAACTCCTTCTTCTCTTACCAAAATATGCCTTTTTCCTACATCTTATCCTTCCAGTTTGCTAACTGTGACAAAATACTAGTAATAACCAGCTACGTTCTAGATGTAATGCCAAGCTTTTTCCCTAGATCAACTGTTGCCAGATATTTGATCATACTGTAAACACTGAGATTGTGTTATTTACTGGAAAACAAAAATCTGTTTCTAGTTGTGGTGTGGCTTAACCCTTAGCACACACCTTTAATCGCTCTGGCTGAAATACAGACACATCCTTAGTACATATTTTTTCATCTCAAACAATGAAAATAAAATTTATAGAAGGAAGCAGTCATGTTTGAAAGTGGTGTCTAGGGTTGGGGATTTAGCTCAGTGATAGAGCGCTTGCCTAGCAAACGCAAGGCCCTGGGTTCGGTCCCCAGCTCCGAAAAATAGAAAAAAGAAAGTGGTGTCTAGTGTGTGGCAAAGTGGTGAATCAGAGAAAGATTTGACGGAATATGATATACCCAACTCTCATTAGGAGAGGAACGGGAGGCTACTTAAGGGGCGATGCTGACAGAGAAGAGAGAAGGAAGCAGTTTTACACCAGGACATTTGTACATACAGAAACAGGTTGCAAAGAAAGAACAAGCTGGACACAGTTGAAGACAGAACAAGCCAGAGAAAGAGGAGACAGATCAGAGAATATTGCCAAAGATAGTATGAGGCCAAGCAGAACAACTCAGTCAGATGCTGAAAGGAGGTTAATTTGAATTGTCAGCTTGGAGAGAAGTTTTGAGCCAGAATAACTGAGCTGAACCATCCAGCCAGAGTTCAGAAAGAGTTAGAAAAGGTGAGCTTATTCAGCAATTCTTGGCGTCAGCTTACATAAGATTATAAGGAGGCTAGAAGCTTCCAGGACTAGGTCTAGGTTAGCAGAGAGAGACAATAAACTGAGATGACAATTACATCAGGAGAATAAAAAGTACTTTTACTATCAACACATTTGACCCTGCAGAGTCTGAGGAAGAGATTCTCTGAAGAACGAATAAATCGCACAGCATCTCACAACTAGCAAATGACAGACAGGAGGGAGTAAAGACCAAGACCCAGGACTGGGCTCTCCATAGGAGAGAACTGCTCCAATCCCGCCACTGTAAACCTAACCAGGAACCAACACAAGACATTCGCATACACGGATGTATTTGAACGAAGGCCTCTGAGATAGTGAAGAAACTCTGCATTTCAGTTCCAAACATACTAATAGAGAAATGCTAGTGGGAAGGTGGGAATCAAATCTACTACTCAATTAACTCCCTCTCATCAACTCTGCACAGTATGTCCTTTGCCAAGCTCCACAGATTTTGTATGAGTTAGGAGAAATCTGTCTTGGATGGAAGCAATGCAAGGCATTTTTGTTTCTCAATGGAAAGAAGACTTCTTCCCACCTTTAAATCCTGTAAATAATCAAGTTCTGTTTCTCAACATGAATGAAACATCAATCAGAATTGTGTGTGCAGGGTGTGGGTAGGGATCTTCTATGAAGAAGTGTTAAGAGTCTCAAAGAAAGAATGGCCTTGATCCCTCCAATTACAGCATTCCTAATAGCACCCTAGAATCTACATAAAGAATCAACCTCTCACACTGCTTTTATCAATGAAAAATATGCTTATTTAGTTACTTAGATGATTGATAGAAAGATTCCTATGTATAATAGACACACAGAGAAACATAGACATTTAGATACTTAGGGTTCATGTTTTAAGTCACAGTTAATTAGCTCTTGCATTGATTCATTTCTAGCTTTCTGATAAATGTTTAGCTTCATCAGGTGACATATGACACATCCGGCTCGGAGGTACTTTCTCCAGTGACTGTCTCAACAGTGGGGACTTGTAAAGCAGGTTGAGCATTTAGGATACACAGCGCTGGGCTCAGCATCTCTCAGCTTTGGAAAACCTGGCAGTAGTTGCCCAGTTTCTAGAAAAAGTGACCAGCCAGAATCTGTCAGTAACATCAAGAAATGGAAAAATAGCTTCCCCTGATGTAGACCTTAAGGGTTCTTTGGAAAGGCAATCGTGTTGGATGGTGTTTTCCTGGGGCAAACAGGTGAAGGAGTGTTTTCCTGAAGAAGACACAGGTGAAAGGATATTTTGCTAAGGCAGACATGTGAAAGAATGTTTCACACAGATGAAAGACTAAGGCAGACTCATGAAGGAATGTTTAACTGAAGAAGACACAGGCGAAAGGATGTTCTGCTAAAGCAAGGAAGTGAAAGGACATGTAAAAAAGGATTCTTCCCTAATGACACACATGTATTGGTCTGCCTTACATTGTGTAGTTAAGGTCCGTTTGTCAGGACTCCATAGAGAGAAACACACCAAAAGTCTCCCAGGGGTGGGCTGCAGCTTTTTTGCTACTTCTGCTGACTGAGGATGATTGGCAGAGTGGTCTCAGCTGAGACAGACTGAAGTGCTGAGCCATACATACCCTCAGAGGACACGTGATGTTTGGAGGGAGTATAGAAAGGACTCTATGGCCAATGATGGAGGCTGGGCTTTGGGATACTCATAGAGCTAGCTGTGCAACACTTGTTGGTCTCACATCTTCGCTGATCTTTGCTTCTCTGAGAGGCACAGCTGAGAACTTTGCCAAGTGGCCCTTCTGGTCCCTCTTGCTGACTCATGTCCATCTGGCTGAGGCCTAGCTGTTTCTGCTAGTAGTGGCACCACTCCTGATTCATATTTGCTGTCCCAACTCTCCCAAAGTGACTGCTGGTGTATCCGTGAAGTGTTTCCAAGTGACTCGAGCTGTCATCGATGGTTGCTGATTTCCTGACAATGTAGATGAGATTTACATCAAAGAACCATTTCTAAGCAGGTCCACTTCCCCCATATCCTTCCTTTTCCACTACCTCTGGAGGGTGGTGGGCTAGAAAGGAGGTTAAAGCATTTAGGAATCATCATTAAAAATTAGCATTGGGAAAAATTAAAGTGATATTCTTCTCCAAAAATGATAAGAATTAAGGAGAAAAGGATCTGAGCAGTGTTTAGAATGGCACAAAAAATGATATGCATAAACTAAATAAGCATGTGTTATATAACCTAAAGTCCAAGTGTCATGGTGAACTCTATGTAACAAAAAAGAAAAATGAATATCCCTCAGGAGCACACAACTTCCCCGATGGCCAGCTGGTTCATGGTACTGGTACTCGCTGCTAAGTTTGACAACCCAAGTTTGGTTTCCTGGGTCCACATGGTAGAAGGATAGAAAAGACTCTTGAGAGACATTGCCTGACCTCCACACACCTATAGTGGCACAGCCACACACTTGTGAACACCAAATGGATAAGCAAACAAGTAAAAATAAATGAAATTTTTAACAAGAGTCCAGGGCCTCAGGCTAAGAAGTCTGATGGACCCTCCCACCGTGTGTGTGTGTGTGTGTGTGTGTGTGTGTGTGTGTGTGTGTGTATAATTATATACTTATATATAATATGTATAATTTATCTTGGGGGGCCAAAGAGGTTGTAAACACAAACATATACACACATACACAAATACAAGTGCACACGCGCACACACACACACATGCGCGCACCATCTTAGCTGCCTAAAATCCCCTTATGAATGAGGGCTAGGCTGGGCTATATCCAGAACTGACTCCAGTTCTGCTATTTCCTGGAGAAAAGCAAACTGCCTTTTGCTAGTGTTTGCTGATTGTTGCCTACCGTGATACACAGATATCTGAACGACGTGAATACTGGGTTTACTTAATTCCACAGCATTCTGCATGAGACAAATGGTCAATCTTCACAGAAAAATAAAAAGAACAGAATGGCATACATTTGTGGCAGGCAAGTAGCTAGCACTTGAGAGGAAGAGAGACTAGAATGAGTGGCCACGGATGAGTTAGCACCATTTGGAAGCACACCAAGTCATTGAAACATAAACACTTCGCGTCTGACCATTTTCCCCCCTAATCTCTGCATTTTCAGATTCTGAGGCAATGGTTCCTTAAAGCTTCTTGGGATCAGTGAACACTGTAAAATCCTCCTGATTGCAGATCGAGCTGCAGTTCCGAAATGCTTTCTGAAGCATGAGCTATGTGACAGGTAAAGTCAAAACACAAAGTTAAGAAATTGCAGGTCCCTCTCCTCCTCCTCCCTGACCCAAATACTGACATGCCCAGACCACTCACATGATTTCCCTGCACACCAGGCACCTGGATTTCTTCCCATTCTAGTCTTCTCCCTTGTCAGTCATTCATTTGCTTATAACTCATCTTGGTGGGTTTGATTTTAAAATGAATTCCCCTACTAATGTTCAGATGCATGGCTGAGTATTTGTCTCTGAAACTGACTGCATTGTGGGGGTGGGGGGATACAATTGCAAAATAATGAATCTGGTGTTTCTAAACTGTCATCGCACTAGGTTTGTATGGGTTCATTTTCAATCCAATAAACTAGATCTAGTTTATGAATAAATCATTTTGTAAATGTATGCAACAGTTTTACATTTCCAGCAGGATAAATTCTCAAGAAGATACACGTGCCTTTAATTGTGGTAGAAAAAAAAATTGCCTGTACCAGCAGGGCCTTGAAGAGGTAGGCTTCTGTGACTGATGTGTCTGGAGTGGACAGCCCCTCACCTAATCTCTTCCCATGCTTTCTGAGGAAGGTGTCCTTAGCTTGGTTTTATAGGTTGATAAGACTATTATTCAGGCATCGCACATCAGACAAATCTATGTGCGAATCCCACACAGCACCTCGAGAAGCTGTGCTTTCCTGTCCTGTGGGATGAGGGTCAGGGAGACATACTTCCCTAAAGTCTTTCTCACTCCAGTGCTTTGCACACTGCTTCCTCCCTGGCTTCTCGCCATACTTCCAACTCAGCAGATCATGCACACCCATGCTACCTGCAGCGACAGCTCTCTCTGCTCCCTCTCAGCACATGCTTCCCTTGTGCATCACAGCCACGTTAGCAAATAAGACCTGGTTGTTTGGTAATGTCCTTCATCAGTTAACCAGACTGAAACCATCAAGTTGATTTTTGAAAAGCCTATTGTGCCCCCCAGCATTGATTGGAACACCTAATCACACAGGGTTCAAAGAACCAGTGAGGTCAGGAGGGGACGTCCTGGGGTCTATCTCCTCTGCTTCCATGGAGTTCTTGTTAGGGGGTAAGGTGCGACCCTTGAGTTTTTTCCCCCAAGTTCTCCAATTCAGGCACTTGTAGGGCACTGACCATGTTGGGTCTCTGGCCAAAGACAGACAGGGTGAGAGCATGGGGTGTAAGCATTACTGGGATGAAGGCAGAGATAGAAGTGCAAAGAGAACAGATTCCACAAAGTAAAGGGGAATAGGAGTTCAGGAACACTGAACGAAAGTTTCTCCAGAGGCCATATTCTTAATCAGACTTGTCAAATATTCTTCGAGAAAACCTCTGGATAGGTTCTCCCGTGTTTTAGCATGAGGTGAATATATTATTTTTATAATTCGGAAAAGCACAAGCACTTCCCCTTGTGTTCTTAGGATACAAGGTGCCAAATTACTCTGCTTCCTACCGCTCCTTGAAGAGATACATTTGCCACTCATAGGCCAGCAAATGGTTTCATGAGATTTAGATGGAAGGTCTCTTGATTAACCTTTCCAAAGGCCTTTTGGGTATTTTAAGGTCAGAGCACACACATTTAAAACAACCAGACAAGCAAACAAACAGTAAAACATTTATTTACTCTTTCTCTGGGTCATTCTGCAGGGCCACTAATATATTTGGACAATATTCAGGGGTGTTTCTAACTATGACAGATAAGCACTCACCTTTCCCCTGGTTCATTTGGGCGTGAAAATGTTTCAGGACCCTTTAGACACATTCCATATCTGACAAAAAAAAAAAAAACCACTTTTGTGCTCTTCACAGGCATTTATAGACAGATATTCATGCGATCAAATAGTTCCTAGACACATCAAAGTTCCCTGACTAACCAATAAAGAGCATGGGTTTTTTAGCTTAGAAAAAATAAAATAAAATTCAGACTAGCAGGGTGTCTCATATTGATAGCTATTCAATGTAAATCTGAGAATTCGTTAGACACTATTGTGGGGTATTTAAACAGCCTCACAGCAAGTAAGGAAACAAGGTAATCCATCTTGCAAAATAAAAGCCTTGCTACCATGATTAAAGCCATAAACCACTAATCCAGGGGATGTGCACTTATGAAGAAGTACAGATTACATAAAGGCATGCACGTCTTTTTGTGTTTTATTCCTGTCTTGCATTTGCTTCGTCTTTAAATAATTTGATAAACATAACAATATCAATGGCTAAACATAATTTTATAAACAATGGAGAAAATAAACCAGGTTGTATTAAATATTAATACGCCATATGCTGCTTTAAAATTATACATAAAAGTTTTTTTTATATACAAATACGCAACTGGATAAAAAGTGAAGATTTAATTCAACTGGGATTTGAGGGCACTGCAGCTTTAAATAAACATCTGGATTTTCTCTGAACTAAATGCATTAGTTGGTTTTTAAACCACATACAATGAATATATTTAAATAATTTTTAGGAATATGGAAAACAGAAGGATCTTATAGAAAGACAATTAGAAAGAAATGAGACTGGCTTTTCTTGTGTGTTCTATACGCCAACTCTGAAAGCAATTAAATAAAAGATTTTTCAAAAATATTTTTAGCATCCATGAAAACATATGGACGTCAGGGTTCACGTTTCATGTATCCCCTAGCTCCTCCTCCCCCCTAAAAAAGCCTCCAGTTCTTAGGAAACTGATTTAAACACTATAGGCTGCTAGGGACTGCAAATTCCTCATCTGTAATGATAAGAATGGTGTCTACCCGCAGATTTATAAAGATTCAAAGAGAATGAACTTGAGAAGTTGGCATCAAGTCTTCCTCACTCCAAGTTCATGGTCCCTTCTGGCTTCTCTCGTTATCATTTTATTATTATCATGATTGCTTTCCAGGAATTTACTGGGCTTGTTAAAAAGCCAGCATTTCACTTACCGTCAAGCCCCGTCTGATCCTGCTTTTAAATACAGACAGAATAATGCATGATGGGTAAACAGACCACTTGGACAACCCGCAAACAATCTTCAGTGCCGTAGCTGTTTGCAGATAAGGTGTTAGGAAGAGAGGCGTTCTTAAGTTCAGAATGACTGAGGAAAAGCTGTGCTGTGGTGAGGCTTCATAGTGTTAGTGTGGCGTACACAGACAGTGCAAGGGTTTCTCTGTCCAGCATCTTGGATGTTCCCCCTCGTTTGCAAAGACTACAGCAAGAAATAGGACAATTGACTTGTTGCTGATGCCCACGCGCACTAAGCACTTAGAACAGCCTGTGGGAGCCTTTGAATCCTTCCTGGCTGGGCTGGTTTCAAAATCCTTAGGGATTAAGCACTCATTGACAGCTAAGCCTGGGAAATGTCTTGAGGGTTACATTTGGTACCAGTTCTTGTTAATAAATGTTAAAATAATTCTCTAGAAAATTGAATACAAATCCTGAGCAGACCAAAATCCGATTCTAAGAACGGCGTTCAAGTTGGGAAGGATTTCTGTCTGTTTTAGTGAACGCAGAGGTCACATTCACTGCAAAGCACATTTAAATATAAAGGCTCCTGGGAGCCTTCAGTACTTCCCTATGTGAATTTTCAGTACCGAAAAAAAATGGGCCTTTCATGAAAAACAGTCTCAAACTACTCCCTTCCACTTGGAATTCATAATTATGCTTAATCTGCTGCTCTTCCTGGCTTGCTTACAGGTCCTGTTGGCAGGTAGTGAATGCAAGATCATTTTAATGGGGGGGGGGGGGGTCCCCTGGGAGTGGAGCAAAAGTTTTGAGCATTTACTCGATCACAATGGAGGGAGGCCAGCTGTTGTGGGCGGTGAACTCCCCATAGAAGCAGCCGTGCGCATGCGTGACTTCACATCCGCAACCTGGGAAAGACAGGCTGAGTGCGCAAAAGATGACCCAGTGTGGGAATGGGGAGACAGCCAAGCACCCCATGATCGTGTGCCGGCCTGCAACAAAGCCAGACAGGAAAGCCTGGAGAGACTGAGCCTATACCCAGCATGGGGCATACTCCTGGGTCCGCTTTCCTTTGGCACAGGTCTGCCCCAAGGGGCAGGTGCTAATGAGACCAAGCAGTGGGAGATGGGGCAGATTTGGCCCCAGCAAAAGGCTCATTCAGAATTGCCCTGTCTCTGCCACCCACTCAGGATCCGCCAAGCCAGCTTAAGTTACCATCCTCATAGCATACCTAAGGATATGGTTACTCACAGACCCTCCCAGGAGTGAAAGAGGCATTTCTCAGTGTGTGTGTGTGTGTGTGTGTGTGTGTGTGTGTGTGTGTGTGTGTGTGTGTGTGTGTGTGTGTTCCGTGTTTTGCTGTATTTTGTTGCCTCTGTGTATTTGCTACCAACTCAAAAGGCAGCTCTCCGTTTGCACCGGAACCGTTCTCTCATTTGTTCTTTTATATCGTTAGCTTTTGCATTTGAATAAATATGCTTGAGTATTTGCCGCACCAGACCGAAATGCACCCGTGCCCTTTTACAGACCGAAGCTGCTGCAAATGAAATCCCTTTAGCTATTTTGCAGAAAGACACTCCTCCTCAAGCTGACAGCTCTGTGTACACACTTCAGACAGTGTCTTATGTTTTCTCTTGGGGAAATAATTTACAAACAAAACACATTAATCTGTACTTTTGATCTCCATAGTCTCTTAAACCTGCATGTGGTATGTGTGTGTATGTATGTGTGTGTGTGAGTGTGTGTATGTGTGTGCGTGTGTGTGTGTGTTGTGTGTAAGCACACGGAAGGGAGCACAATGTTCATCATGAACTTCTCTGCAATGCCTCTATCTTGTTTTGAGGGACCCCCCAAATTACACCATGGTCCAGTGAGTGCTTAAGCAGCAGGGACCATCTTTGCTATGGGTTGTGAGAACTGAAGCAGTACTTAGGTGCACAGCCTGGAGATTAACTTGTGTACAGGTCTGGTAGTCTTCAGATGAGAAGGAAGTGTCTGGGATCATTTGTGGGGGTCCCCTGGCATCTTTAAATTCTACAAAGACCCACACTGGATCAATGTGCAATTTAAATAGCAAAGAAAAGGAAAGATCCTGATCATAGAGATTTCTCTTAGATCATACTGAGAAGTTTCCTGAAAACCACCTAGAAAGGATGGCACAATTCAACAGGTTTTCATTATGGGAGTATTTATAAAATACGGTTAGGGACTGTTTATTTGTGATAATAGCTAGCTACAAGACAGACAACACAAACAAGTGCATATCCTCATTTCTAAGCAACGAACACTAACCAACGCCAGTTAAGTCTACTCCCCTGCCATTCTGGTGACTGGCGTTTAGCTCCTATGTGTGTCCTTGGAACCTTGACAATTTGTGTATTACTTTGTCCAACCAACATTCGTTGAACTTACCTTTTGAGCCAGGCACTATTTGTGCCTCCCTGCCCTCACCCCACCCCCAAGAAGTTCACAGCTAAATGATTATAGTCAAGAAGTTTTTACACAGGACAAACTGAGTAATGGTAGAGAGAAGGTATGAATCGTGACCAGCAGTTTTTATTATTAATAGAAAGCCACTGAGCTCAAATAGGAACCCAAGAGCATATGCTAGTTTATGAATAAAGGAACCGGGAAAACAAAAATAAGTCAGCTGGAGTTGGCGGGAGCAAATGGCAAAAGGAAATATTAAGAAAATAGCTGAGAACAGCTAGTACAGTCTCGAAGTACAGCTAGCAACAGTACACAAAGGACAAGGATCTCTTGTCTCTGGTTTCATCCAACTATTTCCCATGATTCCACCTCAACAGGAACCAAATGGAGTTCTTTTCATGTAAAGTTTCAGAAATCCAAGAACAATGGAGTTCAGCCTGACAGTGCAGAAGGGCTGCATAAAGCTTGTTTTGTTTTCTTCGCTTCCTTTGTTTTTACGAGACAAGGTCCCAGGAAGCCCAGACTTGCTCTGAAGCCAAAGATAACCTTGAACTCCTAATTCTCCTGCCCCTACTTCCTCAATGCTGAGAACACAGGCCTGTGCTACCAATCAGTGTTGGGTATAGAACTCAGAGCTTCATGCACACGAGGCAAGTATTTTTACTAGGCTCTATCCCCAGCCCTTTACACAGATTGCTAAGACATCTATATTGTGAGTAGAGAATCTATGAACCCATCATCAGTCCAGCAGTGGTAGAGGCCGCTTGCTGCAGCTTTCTCTGCTGAGTTAGTGAGAGGATATAGTGTGAGTTAGTGTCAGTTGCAGTGGTATTTATTGGGCTGTTGTGTCTTAAGTATCTTTTCCTTGATGTTCATGTTTATTTCTGCTAGACTAAAAAATAGCATTATCAAAAACCTTCTGGAGCTCTGCAGCCTGAAAGAGCCCTGTTACATTTACTCTCTGTTTCCGAAGTGTGACATTGATACTCAAAGAAGGTGGCTATTATCAGCCATCTTCTCCTGCTGCTGTGTGCCCCCCTGACCTTTCTCTGCCTTGTCGCCACCATCCCTCTGATTTCTATAAATTTGCTGAAACAGAAATGTACATGCACACACATACCTATATACATACACACACACACACACACACACACACACACACACACACACACACAAACACACCCCTCTGGATTGTGAGGTAGCCACAACTGGTCTTATTATCTATGGCTTTTTGTTTCAAATCTGTTGAAAAATCAGCACTGGACTGATTGATCCTTCCTCTCAACTGCTACTGCCTTACCTCCTCCAGCAATCCAGGGCAAGGGGTCACTTCATTTCTTCTTTGTAATGCTCTGTTTTTTCCTTGCTTGTCTGTCTCCTGGCTCTTGACCCCTTGAGAGGATATTCCTCACTATAAAGGGAGGCAGGACTCTGTCCTTGTATAGCTATTTATGAAATATTTATGTAGTTAAATATATAATATCCATTACTCATAACTCTATGGCAACAATCCTGATTCTTTCTGATTTTGTCTAATGTGCTCTATCTTAAACAAATCTAGAACCACAGTGGTTTTCTTTCTGATCCTGAATTTGGCCAGGTAGCCCTATCTATGAACTATGCATGGCTTATTTTCTCCCTTTCTCTCCAGCTCAGTTATCTACAAAGTGTTCTACTTCTTATCCTTATTATCCTATTACAGCTCAAAAGATCTTACAAAAGACAACTTCCCTGCAGGGACTGGGCTAGTAAATATAAAGCCTGAGCCTGAGAAAGCCCTTGGTCAGAAAAGGATGGAGAATGGTGGGTTTAGTCAAGAGATGTGTATAAGGAACATGGCTGTCCAACATGACAGAGCTCTCAAGCAGACAAATCAAAGACATTCAGATCAACAAAACATATATATTACTAGATGATTCAAGCTATTGAATAAAGTGGGAATCCAAGGGAACTCATAGATATAAAAAAATTAAGTAAGAAAAAAGGGAAGGATAGAATCAGAAAACAGCATTTGGAAACTATCATCATAGTCAATTATTCGAGCAATAATTAGAGGAACTGTGATCATGAAACTTTCAGAGTTTGTGAAGTAATGGGAGCTCTCTGCAAAGCATCACCTCAAAAGGTACTTACTAATTACAAAGGGGAAAACAGTAATTTTATAGTAAAGAAACATTAGCTTTAACCAAATGATTTAAACTCACCTTATCAGAAATGGGGGCCAATCAATCTCATGTGCATATTAACATGATGTTTAAAGTTGTTTTTATGGTACATACATATGCACGCACACACACACACACACACACACACACACACACTCTCTGCTATGATGTGAATGTTCAGTGTTCCTCATAGACTCATAGACTCTGGTTTTGTTGTCACGTGCTTCCCAGATGGTCATGTTGCTCAGAGAGATCATGGTCACTACAAGGATAGTGAGTTGTTCAAGACCAGCCTAGATTCCATAAATGAGAACCCTTGACAGAGAGAGAGAGAGAGAGAGAGAGAGAGAGAGAAAGGGAAGAAAGAAAGAGAGAGAGAGAGAGGGAGGGAGGGAGGGAGGGAGGGAGGGAGGGAGGGAGGGGGAGGGAGGGAGGAAGGAAATGAATTCTCCCTTGGCCATATCTTTCATATTCTATTTAATTTCTCTGTAATCCACTGGCCATTATTTCTTTGCTGTCTGACATTTTTTTTTCTTTTTTCTTTTTTTCGGAGCTGAGGACTGAACCAAGGGCCTTGCACTTGCTAGGCAAGCACTCTACCACTGAGCTAAGTCCCCAACCCATGTCTGACATTTTTTAATAATTAGTTTATCTTACATTCCCCACTAGAATATAAACTCCTAGAGAAGAAAATGCTCGTCTTTCTTATTTTTGCTAAGAATCATAGCTAAAGGTCTCCATTTACGATTCAAAACGTTCTTAAGGGTTTCACTCCATTTAGCATTGCTGTTGTCGGTTAAGTGAACCAAACACCCTAGACAGCAAAAATCTAGCTCCTTTCAGATGGATTCTCCTCTCCCATTCCTGTTCAAGGGCAGTTACCTTACCAACAGCATCTCTATCACCTCTTACAGGTGCTAGCCAGATTCTCTTCAACAAGCCAGCTGACTCCCTCAGATTGAGAAGATACTATTGAAGTTGTCCTCCATGGCTTATGAGTCCCCTTGCATCCTCTCACATTTTCTTCTGCTTCTCTCTCCTTTTCTGGATCCAGGTCACTTAAAGAGCTATCTCCTGCACTATGGATTTTTTCCTTTCAATTTCCTCCATTCACTTGTAAACTCATTCAAATATTGTCTCCAACACTCCCTGACTCATTTAAACAGCCTTTCCTTTGCTCCCAAAATATTATAGCTCCTTACTCTAAGCGATTTGAGAATAAGCTGCTCCTGGGCCTCAAATATTTTAGCTCTCAACTGGAGATATCACTTCATATGCACTTCCAAGCCTAACTTTCTACAAGAAGGACTTACAGTTGGAGCAGGGATTTGTTGAATACTTTATCCTTAGCCCAGGGACACAATAGATGCATCATTAATTTATATGAAAGAAATCAACATGTAGTGCTTACCAGAAGTAATAAATATGATAAAAGGATACACCTATAAATAAAATTTTGGATGTAACTGGTCTTTACGCCAGTGAACTACAGCAGTCAGTCAACATTTTTCTTGATAGATTTTTTTATGATGAAGACTCGTGGACATTGTCCATAATCAATATTTTCTAGCTTAGACAATGCCTTACTCAGCAAAGCAACTTTTATATCTATCATAGACTTCTTGACTCATTAGTGATAAATGCACGAATAATGCTCACAGGTATCCTGTGAGAGTTCGTTGTTCCCAGAAGCACATTCACAGTTTACCTCAACCCATAGAACTCTTGATATCCTGTGACCACAGGATCACTCTGGTCAGCCTTACGTCTGTAAGAACTGGCCACAGGTGACCAACTGTTCTATGGTTTCCATTAAGGTGCCAACCTTTCTCAGCATGTCCCTGGCATTTTGTGAGAGGTTTGCTCTTTTGCCTCCATAATTTGGGATAGGCAGAGACAGTTACTGTGGAAGGCACGGTAATGACAGAACTGCCTCAGAAAGTAAATAAAAACGATTGCTTTGTCTAGGGCCCTTCACTATTCTCTTTTGAAAACATCCCCTGCATCAGTGAAAAGGAGATAAAACCTCTGTGCTTATTATTCTAAGTCCTCACTTCCAGGCAAGACGATGGAGCTTAATCCCAGAGATGTGGTCCTTTACCTTCTTCCTGCCCCTTGAGTCATTTCATAAGAAAATAAATGTCATGATCTCATATACTATTATGCTAGTAGTCAGGATAATGTGCAGTCAACCAAGGAACCAAAGTGTTGTGTTGGGGAAAAAAGAAAAATTTTAGAACTACAAAGACTTGGGTTCTAACCCTAGTTTTACTATTGTGCATGACTAACAAGTGACCTTGGTTAAGTGACATAATCTCAGTGGCCTTTCAATTTCTCTGAGGCTTTAACTTCTGTCTCAGTAGGATTTGGGGAGGATTAAAAGAGGAAACAGATGTTTGCCACCTAGCATGGACTCTGACACAAAGTCAATGTCCATTGATTAGACTATGCCCATTCAAGGCACATGACAAATATTTACAGAACAAAGGAGCAATCAAATCCCTGCAAAATGTGAATTGCCTTCTCTTGCTACTAAGTCCTAACCCACCCCATCTCCTAACTTCCATAAGAATCCCAGAAAAGATTTACCAGCCTGATCGAATTAAAATCACAGCGTGAACTCCTCAGTTGATAATGATCATTATCTAAAGGATCGTAGAGATAAATCCATACAGAAAGAATAAATGAAAAACAAGTAAATAAAAAGAAGTGGGCAATAGCACTTTATTCAGTTCTGCCAAAATCTTAGGCCAGTTGGAAAACCTAACTTCCTAGCAGGTGACTCTTCCAGAAAGAAAACCAATACTAATAAAATTTAATTGATAATTAAAGTAGAGTGAAATTCCTAGTACTACATACATCAAGGCTCATCTATCACTTTATTTTATTTTGTTTTATTCCAAGTTGTTTGATACTTCAAGAAAACATCTTAAAACTGAACAGGCATGACTGATCACTGCACTGACCTGGCAGCCACTCCTCCCAGCCCCATTGTTTGTGGTAGAGATGTATGGTCAAGTCTCCAATCCTCCATTCTTTCCTTTAGTCTAGACACAGATGGACTACATTTCCCATCTTCCCTTGGAGTTAGGTGTAGCCATCAATCAAGAGCTAGTCAATAGAGAAGAGAAATACGGCCTATCTCACCTTGAGGCGTGGCCTACTGACATTCATCTCTTCCAGGTTTCCTTGCCTTGGGCTTCAGAAATGGACAGAACCTCAGAATGGCTCTACAACCTTCCCTCTGAATATGTCTGCACATCTTTAAAACTCAGTCCTCAAATCACCTCAGGAACCATCAATTCTGCATGTTTATATGCCCTGAGTGTGTATGTATAAACTAATCTGCTACTGTCCTGAGTCCTGGTGCAGATGGTGGCCCATTTGTGACAAAAATTACCCAGCTCTTCCAACATACTGCTGAGAAGCAGTCTTTCTGTTTCACACAGAAGTGATAGGATGGAGGACTCAACCAATATCACCGTGAATGTTTGACAGGTGCAGAATTCCTAAATTATCTTCCTTAGAATTCCCTACTCAAAGTTCTACCAGTCTCTGGTTTCTCATACTGTGGTCCCCCAGTGCACCTTGTACTGAACAACTACTTTAGTTAGCATGGACAAAAATAATAGTCATTCATTCATTTCTACATTTCTATCATCGGTGCTAAATAGAGACATTGCTTAAACATTCTTGCATGCAGCATGTGGCAAGAACCTGCATATTCTTCACTCCAGAGGAAGAATTACTGCAGGGCAGAGCCAATGTCACTTATCCCTGAATGCCTAGTATACAGGGAAGACACTGAGTAAATGTCAAATTCCTTGTGGGTAAAGACACATAGTCATGGGAAGTACATTCTATACTCAGTAGTATACATCATATACGGTGTATAAAATGTTTGTGCAGCTATACCATGGGCTGCTCAAAGAATGGGATTAATAGGAAAGAAACAAAAGAAATGGCCTCTTTGCTCAGTAATGAGTTCTGGGGAAGACTTGGCACAGCAGGGATACTGAGCTGGACTTTGTAACCGCAGCAAAGGGCAAGTGCAGAACTAGGAAGCCCATGTGCTTCCAGCTCTGTGCCTAGCGCATTTGCACACACCACTCCTTCTGCTACAGTTCTTAAAGGCTATTTTAAGATTCAGCAGCCTTTAAGCCTTTTTTTTTCCTTAAGAAGCTTCCCTAAGCCTTTTTTGTTACACAAAGAAAAAGCTGTTTCTCCTAAAATAAAGAGTTGCTGAAAGCCAGAAGCTTTTGATTTAACAGAAAAAAAAAAAAAAACAAAAAAAAAACAAAACTCCAAACTCATCGATTTTAATCAACACTAAAGTGGGAGATCTCAAAGTCTTAGATTCGGTGCGTTTCTTAACATCCAGTGTTTTAGAGAATATTTAATTAAATCAGCCAACCTGGAAAAAATATGCAAGGAGAAAAATACAGAGAAATGTTTTGAGGCTTACATAGAAGATCCTTTTGTTCGTTGCAGAAGCTGAAGGTCCATGGGCCTAGACGCCAAGAAAAAATAGTTCATTCATCTTTAACTATATGCATGGATATACTTCTCATATTTTTACTTGCCCATGCTAACTCATAACTGTCAATCAACTATTAAAAACCTTAATTACGTATGATGACATACAATGTCACTGTTCACCACTTAAACGGAATCTTCATTCTAAGGTCATATTCTCTACTCATTGCACATCCAGAGTTTTATAATTGTTATGAAAGTGATACACATGTATTATGCACAAAAGTCCAGAGGAACAATAAATTGAACAACTTGAATTATTAGTAAGGGAGTTTGGATTTGTTTTTTAAGTTTTATCAACCTTTCTGGAAGGTTTCATAATGTGTTTTCTTTTAGCTCCTACAATAAAAATTTCCTCTGATAGCACTTAGAACTCCCAAAATATTCTGGGTTTTGTACAGGAGCACAACATTCATAGCTACAAGTCCATCTATTCAACTTCATGGTCTCATGCGTACACCACCATACTTCTTATATGTTTGTAAACTCAAAAGTGGTCTTGCATAACTTGTTTACATGTAAATATATTATTTTCAAATTTTCTCAATGAATTCCAATTATTTGAACACCACACATGAATGAATATGGTTTTGCAGAATCAGGGCTAGGGATGGGTCTCATGATGGAGCACTCTCTCCTGCTTTGCACATGACTTGGTGTTTGATCCACAAAAGGTGAAATGGTTGTACAGTATTGTCCCTTTTTCTAACCCTTTGTCTCCATCTCTCATAAGCTTTTGGTCATCTACCTCTTGTATTTCCAGATTTCCCTTATGTACACACAAATGTAAAACTCACTGCTGCACATTTAACACCATCACAAATTCTACCAATTCCCTACGGTCCTTTTTCCTATTAAGGAAAAAGATGAACATTACCTATAAATTCTAAAAAAAATGTTCTCCATATATCCTCCTCTAAACAACAAAAGATATTCTCGCCTTATTATCATAGAGAGGAGAAGAAATTACTAAGATTAGATCAAAATGGTAAAAAAAAAATCAAAAGATACTATGAAGGCCAAGATTTACGTATAAAATGTTGATCTAAAGACAGAACAAAAAAAAAATGTTGGTAGACAGGAAGACTTGATTAGGCAAATCTTCTCTCAGCTGCTGACCAATCCTGGTGGGACTGGTGAGGTCAGACTAACTTATGAAGTTGAGGGCTAAACAAGAAACATATTTCAGACGTCATTGGATTCGTATTGGATGGTCCCCTTTCTGATCACTGACAGTCCACTGCTAGGTGTATATTGGATGGTCCCCTTTCTGATCACTGACAGTCCACTGCTAGGTGTAGCGACAGAAGAACAGATAGAAGCTCCTGGTGACACTTCCATGCCACTGGGGTAAGTTCAAATCCTTGAGGTAACTGGTGAAGGCACTTCTCTGTGTGGAGACATGTTAGCAAGTTTATGAGATGATCTGTGGGGAGAGAAACCTGTAAAGGGAGACATAACAGGGGATGATGAGAATGACATGCCCCAGGCACCAGATTCAAGAGGAAGAAGTTGTGAACTGGCAGAACCTTGATGTGCTTGGCAACGAGTTAGAGCAGTACTTCTCAACCTTCCCAATGCTGTGACCTTTAATACAATTCCTCGTGTTGTGGTGACCTCCAACCATAAAATTCCTCTTGTTCCTACTTCATAAATGTAATTTTGCTACTGTTATGAATCATAATGCAAATATGTTGGAAGATAGAGCTTTGCCGAAGGGGTCATAGCCCATAGGTTTAAAGCTGCAGAGTTAGAGTCTTCTAAGAATTTAATGGAAAGACACTTTCACAAGAACAGAATGACATGCTCTTGTAACTGCAAGGATGTTCACGCATGAACTCCTTTCATACATTTGGTCCCTGACTTTCCACATAGCTGAATTTAAATAGACAAAATAACTCCTTTCTATTCTATTCTTAGGAACATCCCCACACCACAGTGAAAGAGTAGTAATATCACTCTTCTTTTTATACAAGTCCTGAACAAGTGAAACAGCCCAGCCTTTACCTCCTAGGTCATGAGCTTCTCTGCTTGTTTGTAGGAGTCTCTACGAAACATCCTTCAATCTTGATATCTGCTATGATCAGTCCTTTTCAGTACCACAATAACTCTTCAGTTGTAAGGGTTTCAGTGAGAAAAATTAAGGGCTATAGATTACAGATCCACAATGACCTTAGAGGCTTTTATCTGATTTTCTGGGGAGACTGATTTACCCACAGTTATATGTCTATTCAATGTTTCTATAATACTAGAACATCGTGTTGTTGGGCAATTATCTTTAGAAATCTGAACTTTTCTATTTCATTACTTATTTTGACTAAGAAAGGATTTTCATAAAATAAAGGGCAGATGTTTAAAATGCCTTATTACTAGAAAAGAATGATTTTTCAATTTGCTGATAAGATGCCCATTACTAGAATATGCTACTGTTGATAGCGAAGACATAGTATCACATGTTTCCACAGAGAGAAAGGAAGAAGAAAGGCGAATTCCCCGAGATGAAGAGGAAAGAGCCAAACAGCTTTCCAAGAAGGAGAAACTTAGGAGCAACAAAAACCTATCCATTTATCTGAAACCATTTAGGAAGGAGTAAAGAATCCTTGCCCACTTTGCTGAATGGTCTCAAAGCTATTTGTGGCAAAAACAATGGAGATGGGATAGTGAGAGGGCTCAAAAGAAAAAGATTCCTACTTCTAAGACCGACGACCTGATATTAATCTCTGGGAACTACATGATGGAAAGAGAAAACCGAGTCTTGCATGTTGTCCTCTGACTTCCACACATGCTCCATGGCACATGTGTCTCACCCACATACGTGTACATACACATAATAAAAAAAAGTAAGAATAAACTTTATCAAAACCAATGGTAGTTAGTGAATAATAGCAGATATCATTTTATACAGTATGTTTAAAGATTTTTAAGTGTGTAAATACATCTAAGTAATAAGTGTGATAAATTTAAAATCTTTTGAGTTGCACATCCTTCTTGCTCTTGCATTTCTGTATGAAAATAGTTTTTCTTTATATGGATATTACTTTGCATGGAGTAAGATAATGACTTTTTTTATATCAGATATGAAGAACAGAAACCAGGGACTGGAGAAATGGCTCAGGAATTAAGAACATGCACTGTTCTTCCAGAAGACCAGCGTTCCGTTCCCAGCACCCGCATCAGGCAGTTCACAACTTCCCGTAACTCCAGCCCCAGGGAAGAACGACCTCTTCTACACTCTGTCGTCCCTACACCCACTGGACACATACGAGCACAGACACACCCAGAAAGATACATAATTAGAATTAAAATAAATCTTGAAAAAATAAAAACATACAGAAAATTAAGTCTCAAAAGACAACAATCTATCTCCATTATCTATTACACTTGAGAAACTCATTCTAAAACTTGCTCTCATTTTTTTAAAATTTCTTGTTTGTTCCAAATTTCACCATTCCAAATAGGCAGAGTAATAAGGGAGGGGAACTATGAAAAGTTTAAAAAACAGAACAGAGCAAAAGAAAACAATACAAGGAAATATTTCCTTCTTGCCATAATAAATAACCCCAAGGTCTTAATTTACCAAATTCACATGTTCGGTGGATTATACTTGTGATTCTCCTGTCTCTGCCTCTGCCTCTGCCTCTGCCTCTGCCTCTGCCTCTGCCTCTGCCTCTGCCTCTGCCTCTGCCTCTGCCTCTGCCTCTGCCTCTGCCTCTGCCTCTGCCTCTGCCTCTGCCTCTGCCTCTGCCCCTGCCCCTGCCCCTGCCCCTGCCCCTCCCCCTCCCCCTGCCCCTGCCCCTGCCCCTGCCCCCCCTGCCCCTGCCCCTGCCCCTGCCCCTGCCCCTGCCCCTGCCTCTGTCTCTTCAGAATATACTACTGCACGTGCCACCACAGCTGGTAGTGGGTTCCAATTGTGATAACATTTCTCACTAGCCATGAAATCCTATCTCACCTTTACCAAAACTTTGACAATAATCACTAAACTATATAATAGGCGACTACTGACTTAGGGCTCAAGCTAATTCTGTATGCCAGTCACAGTCCCTGTGAGACGTGCTGTCTGGGAATTAGATTCTCAGTTCCTAAGTTGCTTGATGCCATATTGGGGACAAATAAAAATATAGGTGCAAAGGCAGGCTGGCTTGTCTTCAGAACAGTTGGAAGAGCTAAATTCATGAGAGAAATCAGCACTGGCCTCAACAAATAGTAACACTGACAAGAGGTTTCCCCGTTACTAAAATCAGAAGAGGAACACGGGATCAGAGGCATGCTTCAATTTGAAGTCTTTCTTCAGATGACTCCAAGAAGGGGGAGGAAGGTCTGTTAATTATTAACAGGAGTTTTTCTGTTTCCTAATGACATGGGGGACAGGTGTCAACTGAACTGCGTACAAGTCCGGAGGTATATTGAAAGCTCCAAGAGTAATACACTCTGAAGCCTTGTCCCAGAACGAAACAATAAGGATACTTATAGGTCGATACCCCTGTTCAAGGATAACACTTTCTCTCTCTCCCTGCATCTAGTCTTGAGAAACACTTCTCCTTCTCAAACAGTAAACCTATGTATCTCAACCCAATCTTATGCATAAGACCTTGCTGCGTTGCTTAGACGATAAAGAAAGATTTGGTGATGAGGATTTAAGAGGAACGAAAAGAGGTTCAGGATCCATCTTCCCCTGAGTTCTAGGGGTCCTACTGAACCATTCTGACCAAGTACAGAGTGGGAGAATCAGAGGCCAAAGTTCACTGCCTTTCAGAGATTTCCTGCAGAGCAAGGCATCAGGTGAGCTTCTGTCGGGTCTTTTTTCAGAGAGGAGTAGAGCAAAGGTCACTTTAAACCCTGCTCACACACTGTGATACCAGAGTACCTGACACATAGGAAGCATTGGCGGCATCTATCAAAGTCTGAGTCACCTAGATCACAGCAGTGAGAAATTTCCTGAGGAGTATGGTTAGGGGTGAAAAAGCACGGGTGTAAGTTTCCTAATGATTCCACTTAGGGCTCATGGAAAGTGTTCCTTTAAGTATGACTCCAAAGTATAGGAGGTCGTTTGCATTGCAGGTGAGCTTGAAATTCTGCTACTTGGACGATGAACCAATTAGAGTAATGGATATTTGGTTCTTAAAGGTGACTATGGATTTTCAGACATGGAGAACTGATTATAAAATTCACCAGTTAGCCCTACCAGGTATTCAAAGGGTTACCTGAAATAATAAATAATTCCTTGGCATTATTTTTATCTTGTTTTAATAAGGTACCTATAACATAGGTATCATATACTCATTAAAGAATAAAGACTTAAATGTATGTTATTATTATTATGTAAATAATACACAAAGTATCCTATTTAACCCCAATTTATACCTTAGTTATATTCCATCATTAGATAAAGGTATCTAGTGATAGAAAGCATCAGTAAGAAAGGAAACTCTCAGTCAAACGTGCATTCATTGCCTATCTTTACTGAGCTAAATTACCCAAAATTATAAAGTTATATTCAGTTATTCTAGAATTCAGAAATATAAATTGTCTGAAGAAATGCACTCCTCAGGGCTCTAGGCAAAATCTCACTTCCTCTCCTCCCCTGGCTTTGAAAAGCTGCCCACATGACTTGGCTTATGGTCTATTTTCAGTAAGAGACTCGCTGTAACCTCTACCACTGTCTTTATCTCCCCGGCCTCCGCTCCTTCTAGCACACCCTCTTTTCCACTAAAAGCTACCTGCTCCTTCTGAAGGGTTCCTGTGAGTAGATTCCTCTGGCCTGAATATAACAGAATGTTATTGTTTTGACCTTGAATGTTCTCTGTAGGCTCATGGGTTGAAAGTTGGTTTGAGATTGTTGTAGAAAATAATATAAATTAAAATCTAGACAAGTACCCACACTATCACTGGCACTGTAGGGCCACATGGCATCCGTAGAGTATTTTCATCTCAGTCAGCTGGACTCGGCAGACTCTCTGGCCCAGAGCTCTCAAAGCATCTCCACCCAACTCCAATTTCCATCCCACACTGCCATTGGCTACTCTCTGGGCCCTGCGGGGATTCACAATCCATCTAGTTTCCAAGGTGGGTCGTTGTCACACCGGTTCCATACACAGACCACCTATCTCGGGGCTCTCATTCCCAGCATCCACACCCTGTGGTTATAGTCACAACTCCCAGGAACCCATTAAAAATCAAAACTCAATAAGCTTGTACTTTATGGATCAGATTTATATTAGTAAATTCTCACCCCACAATATATCCACACCATAAACTCAAAACCAATCGATAATGGTACAAACTGCCAACCTAGATAAGACAATTATCCATCCCTCATGAAATATTCTTAACTACCTATGGCTATTTGAAGCCACATGGGAATGGATAATCCTCCTCCTTTATCTTCATTTCTTCTTTCCTTCTCTTCTCTCTCTCTCTCCCCTCTCCAAAACTCTGTACCTGCCTTACGTTTTCACTGCCCAATCACAGATGTTGCCTTTTCTTGTGCCTGCCCTCACCTGCATATAGACATCAATCCACAGAGGTCATGGGATTATACCTTCAAAGGATGCAGCCTGCCCCACTCTTTGTAATTCTCTATGACAGGATCCTGTTTCTAATGTTTTTTTTTATTTTTTTAAAGAGATTTATTTATTTTTATTTATATGAGTACACTGTAGCTGTCTTCAGACAGACTAGAAGAAGGCATCAGATCTCATTACAGATGGTTGTGAGCCACCATGTGTACTCAGGACCTCTGGAAGAGCAGTCAGAGCTCTTAACCACTGAGCCATCTCTCCAGCCCTCTAATATTTCTAAGATATTCTTCATTCATTCAAGCCCAAGACAATGGAACCAGCTGTCCTTAGACTGAAACCTCTAAATTAGTGAGCTAGAAATAAATCTTTCCTGTTTTTCTTTTTTTAAAGTTATTTGTCTCAGGTGTTTGATCACAGTAAAAAAAGTTGACAAATACAAGTACTCTTCCAATTTTAAGGTCCTTCACTCAATGGCATCTGCATAGTTTCTTTGCTATGCCAAACAGTGTATTGATAGGTTCTGGGAAAAGAATATGTCATAGGTATTATGGGACAAGAAGACATATTATTCATTTTACCTCAAGGAAAACAAAGAGGAAGAGAGGTTAAAAAAACAAGATGAAATACTGATAGACCAGATGAGAACAATGAAGCTCAGTTGGGAGTCAGGCCAATCCAAAAGGCCTGTCTTTGCTGAACAGCCATGCTGGACACCTGTATGTACCTTATAACTGTAATGTAAGCCAATTGCCTATAGTTCTACCTCCAACTTTCTGCAGTGGTTTGAATATGGTTGGCCTAGAGAGTGGCACTATTAGGAAGTGTGGCCATGTTGGAGAAAGTGTGTCACTGTAGGGATGGACTTTGAGATCTCTATGCTCAAACTCTGCTCAGTGTAGGAGACTCTCCTCTTAGCTGCCTTCAGAAGAAAGTCTCCTCCTGGTTGCCTTTAAATCAAGATGTAGAATTCTTGGTTCCTCCAGCCTTAAGTCTGCCTGCATGACGCCATGTTTCACACCATGATGATAATGGACTAAACTTCTGATACTGTAAGTAAGCCCCAATTAGATTTTTGCCTTTATAAGAGTTGCCTTGATCGTGGTATCTTTTCACAGCAATGAAATCCTAAGACTTTTCCCAAGAAACTCTCTGTGAACCTAGATATTCATGAAATTTTCTTGCACATCTGGTACACAATCCACATAACCAGCTTTGGTAAATGATCTACTTACTATGTTGGTCACCTGGCTCCCCTAAGTGCTTTCCTAGCAGGACAACGGCTGACAATACCATCCACATCCATGAACTGAACACAACCTCTTCCAGGTACTACTTGAAGCATTGATGCTGTTAATTTTTTTAAATTATCCAATAAACCCCAGAGATATTATAACATATTCATAATTTTACCTTCAAAATTCTATTTGTATATTATCCAGTCCTTAGAAAAGGCCATAGGGAATGAGCCCATTTGCAGCAAAGCCTCTGGGTGGTCCAAAGAGAGAGTCTGTTTGCTAGACTCATGGGTTTAGCTAACAAAAGTAGACAAAGTTTGCATTGTTGAAGGTTGAAGAAAATATCTCTTTAAGGGGGAAGAGCTTAAGTTTGGAAATGAAGAGTGATTCCATAACTCCAAGCATATTTAAAATCTAGACTGCAGTGCCTTTTCTGGTTCTCCAAATTTGATACAGATTTAAGGTTACCTGTCTTGTTTCCTCAAATCCATTAAAGCTTCCTCCTGGTGAACATCAACTTACTTGTTGTTGACCAGAAATCTAACAAAGGGTCTAAGGTTCCATAGACTGACTCAGAACATTAAATATGGTCCTAAGAAAGTCTCAAGAGCTCTTGGCATCAATACTGGGGACTGTAAAAAAGCAAGAAGTTGAGAAAAGATGTCTTGACAAAGGAATGTGATAAAATTTACCCCAGAGAAAATGAGGTCAAGTTGGTGCATGAGAAGAATATTGGGAAAGTATTTTGATTGGATATAGTTAAATTTCTAAATCTTGTTCCAAATGGTAATATGAAGGACTGTCCAGCAAGAAGAGGACTGGATGAAACCAACCTGCATTTGATCGAATCTTTGTATATCCTCAAAGAGCAGTGCTTCAAAGTATTCTCTTGATAGATGTGGACTTTGGAAGTACAGAGACCTTGATTTAAAAAAAAAAAAACAAGAATGTCATAGGTGCACAAAATGTGTTTTGACTAAATCCATCCTCTTGTCTCTCAAGACAAGATTCGATTTCTTCCCTATACACACATCACCTTTCCTTTTCAATTTCAAGTTCTCTCTCTTTCTCTCTCTCTCCCTGCCTCTCTCCCTCCCTTTTCCTGTCCCTGCACCCGCCCCCATCATCTTAGGGCTGCCTTTATGTGCATAATTGTGGGACCATCTATGGACGCATGGGTAGCCTTTAGGGACCACATCTCTAAAGAAAACTAACTCTCCTTTCTCCATCAGATGTTCTACTAGGGGCTGCCTATTACGCACCATATGTCTTCTTAGGGGAAAGCTCCATATTCACAAACAACAGAGCACTGTTCCCATCAGAGTCGGGGACAGGCCTGCCTCTGATTAGTCACTGCTGGCACATCCACCAGCAATGATGAGGAAGGAGCACACATGTACATGGCACCTGCTCTGAGTGGCTGCTCAACAAGTTATTATTACTTTTTCTTCCCTTAACTACCAACAAATAGGTATATTCTCTCAGGAGCAAACTGTCTTCTACTTGTTCATTCCATTGCCCCAGTAACTAGAGCAAAACTCTGTGAGCAGGAGATCAGAATGGGAGCTCCTGCTATATCACCATGAATTTTGCCAGATAAACAGGACTTTAGACCATTATTCTATGGGGAACACATTTTTTTCTCCTAGAGAAAAGTCAGGTAGTTTTGCTGTAAACAAAGTTTGACACACTTTCTCCTTTTGTACAGTGTAAGAAATAAGAATGTTTTTATATATCTTGAAAGGGCTGAGGAGAAACCCCAAAGAGAAAATAATATATTTTGACAAAATTACGTAAGATTCAACTATCAATGTTGATGAATAAAGATTTTACTGGTGCACAGCCACACCTATTCATTTATACAGTTTCTGTTACCCCCGTGCTACAATGAGCCAATTGAGTATTTGTGACAAGAACTGTGAGTAATTAGAAGTAAAAAATATCTCCTATCTGCCCTTTCCAACAAGTTAAAATTGTTCTCCCCGATATTACAAAACATGTCTGCAAAGGGCTAGGCATATATATCCAGCATGTACAAGGCCCTTATTTGATTCATGGGAACCACATAAGCGAAAAATAGTCTTAGATTATAAATACACCACTAAAACTGCGAGAGTAGAGGATTAAAAGATCAAGGTCATCCTTGGCCACATAGCAAGTTCAAAGTCAGTAAGGAGTCTGAGAGATCTATTCCTCAAAAAGCAAATGAAAGAAGAGAGAGGGGGAGAGAGGGAAGGAAGGAGAGAGGGAGAGAAGGGAAGAAGAAGAGAGAGAAGGAGAGAGGGAGAGAGGGAGAGAGAGAGGAAAGAAGGGAGAGAGGGAAGGAGGGAGGGAGGGAGAGAGGGAGGGAAGAAGGAGAGAGGGAAGGAGGGAGGGAGGAAGGGAGGGAAAAAAATGGAAAATAATTTGTTATAGAACAAAAGATAACAACAGTGACATGGTGTAGGACACATTTGAGGAGCAGGTGCTGTCTTAGAAAGCACTCAGCATACTTTATAATAATATAAATTATCTTCTAACTCAATAACATCACACAACAGCTATCTATATTTATGTACAGCATTATTTATATACAACATGGTAAAATATGCCTTGGTATAAGTTTATAAGAAATATGATACAAAAGAACAAACTGTGTTTCTTAATCCCCCACTGGACCACTGAGTTATTCCAGAGAAAACTATGAACTCTGCCCTATTGGATGAATGGCATTACACACAATAGATCTCAGAGTGGGACTTTATTTGGAATGTGACTTTTAAATAGGTAGTGTAGGTTAAGGGGTGGCATATGGGTAGCTCGTAATGCTGCTGGCCTGCTTTCTTTTTAAAGAGGGAATTGCTAAAAAGAGAGATGCCAGGGATGCACAGGAACCAAGAAAAGTCCATCTGGGGATGGAAAGTTGGCTCAATGGTTCCAAACACTTATTGCTCTTGTTAAGAATCCATGTTAGATTACCAGTGCCTACGTGACAACACTCAACCATCTATAACTCCAGTTCCAGGAGATCTAAAGTCCTAACCTGGCCTCTGTGAGCACCAGACACAAACAAGGTACACAGACATACTTGTAGATAAGACACTCATACACATTAAATAAATTAATTAATTAATTAATTAAAAGAGAAGAAGAAGCTACATGAGGACATAGCTAGGCATTGAAAGCCAAGGATTTCATCCCTTATGAGTCCTCCAAGATTTTTTATGTGTGTTGGCTTGTGTTATAAACTCTCCTTTTCAAATAATTTTTAATTAATTTTTTACTTATTCACTTTATATCCCACTTACTGCCCTCTTCCTGGTCACCCCTCCCAATAATCCTTTCCCTATCTCCCTCCCCTTCTCCTCAGAGTGGTCGCCCCCCTCCCAGGTATAACCCAAAACCTGGCACTTCAAGTTTCTGCAAGGAAGGCACTTCCTCTCCCACTGAGGCCAGACAAGACAGACTAGCTAGTAGAACATATCCCACACTTTTGGAATAGCCCCCATTTTAGTCATTTGGGACCCACATGAAGATCAGGCTGCACATCTGCTACATATGATTGGGGAGACTTAGGTCCAGCCCATGTATATTCTTTGCTTGGTGGTTCAGATTCTGAGAACCCCAAGGGACCAGGTTAGTCAACTCTCTTTTAAAAAGGAACCTGGAATAGCAAAAAACCCAGGATAGCAAAAACTATTCTCAACAATAAAAGAACTTCTGGAGAAACCACCATCCCCAATCTCCAGCTGTATTACAAAGCTACAGTGATAAAAACTGTATGGTATTGGTATAGAGACAGGCAGGTAGATCAATGGAATAGAATTGAAGACCCAAAAATGAACCCACATACCTATGATCACGTGATCTTTGACAAAGGAGCTAAAGCCACACAATGGAAAAAAGACAGCATTTTCAACAAATGCTGCTGGTTCAACTGGAGCTCAGAATGTAGAAGGTGGCAAATCGATCCATTCTTTTCCCCTTGTACAAAGTTCAAGTCCAAGTGGATCAAAAACCTCTACATAAAACCAAATACACTGAAACTAGAAGAGTTTCTAGTTTCTAATAGAAAAGAAAGTAGGGAAAAGCCTCAAACACATGGGCATGGGTGAAATTTTCCTGAACATAAAGAACACCAATGATTTATGCGCTAAGATCAAGAATCAACAAATAGGACCTCATAAAATTGCAAAGCTTCTGTAAGGCAAAGAACACTGTCATTAGGACAAAATGGCAACCAACACATTGAGAAAAGATCTTTACCAATTCTACATCCTATAGAGGGCTAATATCCCATATATACAAAGAACCCAAGAAGTTAGACTCCAGAGAATCAAATAACCCTATTAAAATATTGGCTACAGAGCTAAACAAAGAATTCTCAACGGAGGAATGTCGAATGGCAGAGAAGCACCTAAAGAAATGTTCAACATCTTCAGTCCTCAGGGAAGTGCAAATCAAAACAACCCTGAGATTCCACCTCATACCAGTCAGAATGGCTAAGATCAAAAAATCAGGTGACAACAGATGCTGGTGAGGATATGGAGAAAGAGAAACAATCCTCCATTGTTGGTGGGATTGCAAACTGTTAAAACCACTCTGGAACTCAGTCTGTAGGTTCCTCAGAAAAGTAGACATTGCACTACCTGAGGACCCAGCTATACCACTCCTAGGCATATACCCAAGAGATGCTCCAATATATAACAAGGATGGATATATGCTCTACTATGTTCATAGCAGCCTTATTTATAATAGCCGGAAGCTGGAAAGAACCCAGATGTCCTACAGCAGAGGAATGAATACAGAATATGTGGTACATCTACACAATGGAGTACTACTCAGCTATTAAGAACAATGGCTTCTTGAAATTCTTAGGCAAATGGATAGAACTAGGAAATATCATCCTGAGTGAGGTAACTCAATCACAAAAGTTCATACATGGTGTGCACTCACTGATAAGTGGATATTAGCCCAAAAGCTCAAAACACCCAAGATAGAATTCAGAGACCACATGAAGCTCAAGAAGAAGGAAGACCAAAGTGTGGATGCTTCTGTCCTTCTTAGAAGGGGTAACAAAAATGCCCACAGGAGGAAATATAAAGACAAAGTGTGGAACAGAGACTGAAGGAAAATCCATCCAGAGACTGCCCCACCTAGAGATCCATCCCATATATAGCCACCAAACACAGACAATATTGTGAATGCCAAGAAGTGCATGCTGACAGAAGCCTGATATAGCTGTCTCCTGAGAGGCCCTGCCAGAGCCTAACAAACACAGAGGCAAGATGCTCACAGCCAACCATTGAACTGAGAACGGGGTCCACAATGGAGGAGTTAGAGAAAGGACTGAAGAAACTGAAGGGGTTTGCAACCCCATAGGAAGAACAACAATATCAACCAACCAGACACCCTAGAGTACACAGGGATGGATCTATTGCTCCAGCCACATATGTAACAGATGATTGCCTTGTTGGGCATCAATGGGAGGAGAGGCCCTTGGTCCTGTTAAGGCTTGATGCTGCAATGTTGGAATGTCAAGGTGGGGAGGTGGAAATGAGTGGGTGGGTGGGTGGGGGAGCACCCTCATAGAAATAGGGGGAGAGAGAGGGTTTATGGAGTGGAAAAGGGACCGGGGATAACATTTGAAATGTAAATTAAAAAATCCAATAAAAGAAAAAAATGTAAAAAAAAATTAACCTGGTACTCTGACACAGACTACTCTCCCTGACCTGTCAGCATGTAAGGAATTTGCACTCTCAAGCCCTTACACAACAGGTATGTTCTTTTTACATCTTTATTCTCAGCTCACTTTTCCTTCCTGGTCAGCAATAATGTGGGACTCTCCTAGTTTCTGGCCTGGATATTGCATGGATAACTTTGATCAAAGGTCTTTTGATGTAGACTTTTGTAACTATCTCTTCTTAGGTCGTTGTACGTTCTCCTCTTAATTTAGAAAGACATCTCTTTTCTTCCTTGAAATGAGTTGGCGAATCCTTTAGCTATACAGCATTTCCCATGAAGCTTCAGCAAAATTATGTGTCTCAAACTTTTCTAAGGAGACTCAGTTCCATTGTATGCTTAGGTATTCTGATGGAGGCAGGGGAATGCTTAGTGCTTAGAAGCCCAGTTTGTGGACCCCGATCCTGGCTTGCTGGGACTTGCTGGTGATGGGACCTTTTAAAGGCTGCCTATCTCTGTTCCTTACCTGTATAACTCAAGTAATATATGTGTATACATTTTGCAGTTATTGATCGTGCTAATTTAGGTATGAGAAGGTAACTTGGTCCAGGGTAAGGTTTACTATGATTGAATTTAATTTATTTACACTGCCAAGTCCTCACACAACATGTATGTTTCTTTTACCTCTTTATTCCCAGCTCTTACTTGTCCTTCCTGGTCAGGATAAACAAAACTTTTTGTATATATACAGAAAGGTGATTTATACATCCTTACACCTCAACCCCTGCCTTCCCAACATGCCCCTGGTTACTGGTCACTAGTTTTAGCTAAAGCTAGTTATATGGTTTTATATATGCTATGTTGCATTAGGTCCAAGACAAAACTATTTGATCCCAAACTACATACTCTGATGTATAAAGGCTAGAAGATAATCTCTCCTAACACCTACAGAGGACATTCACACTACACAAATCTTAGAAATCATCTTCATATTTAGCACATTTGCAAAGTAGCAGCACAAATGCCTGTCAGTATCAATCAGTGGGAACATTCCTATGTGTTATGTTCATGTGTAATTTAAGATGACTGATCAATAGGTTTGTAGATCTCGGAGGGGGGATTACATTCATCAAGGAACACTTGGGGAAGGCAACCAGGAGTAATAAACTTAAAATAACATGCTTTCCAAGCCACTTTAATTAGGTGCCTGTGAGCGATGCATTTCTCCTCTTTTTTGATTTATTTCTCCTACAGTGGTAATTTCCTTAGATAAAGTAATGAGAACAGTTTGGGGTGGGATATTCACGAATACTTTCTTGACAAAGAAAGGAACTGATGGGGTCTTCAGAGACAAAGAAATGAAGACTTCAACTGAACGAGAGGATTTCTGAACTCGTAGTGAACCTGTCAGCTCTTTATAAGAATTCTTAAGACTTGTTCAAATTTCACAATTGAAATACATTTCCACTCAATTATTAAGCTTCAATGTTTCATCTTCTTGAGCGGTATTCATGCCTTCTCTTTATAAGTGAAAAAAGAAAACCACCGTTTTAAGGAGAACTGTGTATGTAGCTATTTGTCATATACTATACATATCTGTTTGAATGCTGTTGTCCTTAAATGGAGCAATTGTTCTGGTATTGTTGATCGCATAGAATTGTGGTCAAGTTCAGATGCATGTTTTTACTGAGATGGATCACGTTTGAATGCTATCTTTACCTCCTAGCAGTCTTGGGCAAGTTACTCAACATCTCTGAGGCAGGTCTCTCTTGCCCTATTTTAATGACATAGTGAGTGATGCTTAAAGAATCTTATAGCGCCTCTGAAAAGTGACATGTACTTCAGCACGAACAGTCTCTGCAGGCAGGGGGAGGCACCTCTGACATCTTAGTTCTCCATGAGGGTTTGTTAGGTGGCTTGGTGGTTGAGAACACTAGCTGATCTTCCAGCAGACCTGGGTTCAGTTCAGTGGTGTCTCACAACATTGTATGATCTTTTGGCTCTGTGGGACACCAGGCATACTTCTGATGCACATACATGCTTGCCAACAAAGCACTCATACACATAAAAGTAAATATATTTTATTTTCAAAGACTCTAGTTTATTTCAGAAGCATTCAGTCAGTTTTTGAGTGTTTTAGAAGCGGTTTAAGTAAAACAGGAAGGTTTTCGTAGAAGTCAAGTAAGTCGAGTTCATGAATCAGTGATATTTCGGAGAATGTATAAAGAGAACACATTGCGACTTGGATGTATTCGACATAACTTCTGAAGATATTTCCACGCAGCTCTATATGCTAAGCTGTTATACAGAGATACAGAATAGCCCTTCATGGATACAAGGCTTTCTTGGCACCTTTGTCCAGTCTGCTCTGAGTTGGGTAGGATAGAAAACTTGAAAAAATGACTACAAGAAGCTTCACAAATGAAAGAAAGATGTAAACAAATAGGGCGATTTTAGTATGACAGAGTGTACATTATCATAAATAGAATGTTCTGTAGGAAAGCAAAAGGAAAAGCCCACAGCAGGGGCTCCCCTACTAGACTGACTTGTCTCATTATGGTTGTATAGTCTGAGAACACTTTGAGGGAAAGGCTCTGTTCATTGTGACGGCTCCTAGTGTGTGGAACTATACAACAAAGTAAAGGATAAGACATGACCATCATCAAAAATGAGTACGGATGGAAAGGAAGCACGTAGCTGGCCTACACGGCACAGCCTTTGTGGGAGGGAAGATACGCACAGACTCGAGGCCAGGATTCTACAAATCCTATTGTATAGATTAAGGGTAGGATCTTTGGAGGCACATACTCCAGGTTCAGTCAGCTACTAAATTTTTACCTGTGCCTTGGTTCTAAACTTTACCACACCCCAATTTGGGCTTATAAATTAGAGAGGACTGGTGAAGAGAATTAAGGAAGGTAACAGAAACGAACTGCTGAACATGAGACGGTACTCAAGTAGTGTCTGTCTTAGCTTGAATTTCATAACAGAAAGAGAAGGACAGTTCAAAAGGCTAGAAATCCAAGATGGTGGCAGCACCAGTTCTAGGAGATGATCTGATCAAACTACACACACTTGCCCTCATTGTTATGCCCTCTGTCTACACCAGTTTACCTTCTAGAACCAACGGCTCCAATACCTACTTCTACAATTCAGTCAGTAACACTTGTTGACGCAGCACTGTTGTTCATTGAATATGTCTCTGCCCTTCCCTGGAGAGGACTCTAACCTCCCTTTTTCACAGGACAGGGGAGCAGCCAGTCTGCCGGCTTTATGTGCAATAACCCAAGGAAATGACCCCACAAAGATCACCTCACCACTACCACTGCCAGGTTGGCTACAGGCCCTCTCCACTCCTGCAGAACATTTACAAACCTGCATGTGCTTACTGCAAAGTGAAACAAGGGTGAGTCCCATGGTTCAGCACACAGACCCTAGAATGCCACCTTCTAGGCACAAATCCAAGTGGCACCAATTACTTGGTCTAGCCATTTTCTTCTCTGTACCATAGTTCCCTTGTCTAGAAAGGAGAGATAAAAAGTTATGATGCATATAAACCGCTTAGCATGAATAGTTGGCACAGTCATTGTTGTTGGCATGTAATTATCTAAGTCTTTGCCAGACCTTTTAAAGTCAGTAATAATATACCAGTTCATATTTGTATCCCCAGTACCTAACACAGAATCTGTCAAGACAAACACACACACACACACACACACACACACACACAGAGAGAGAGAGACAGACAGACAGACAGAGACAGAGAGACAGAGACACACAGAGAGACAGAGAGATAGTCAGCAGACAGACAGAGACACACACACAAAGAGAAAGATACATACACACAAACATTCACATACACTGAAATGAACCACACATAAAAGATCATCTCAACAGCAGAATACTTTTCAAAGGCATTAAACACTTTGTTTTGTACCATGGTCCTTGTTGACAGTATGAAAAGTCCACAGATTCACTCTCAAAACAATGCTTTTAAAGATACACAATGAACTGCATCTCGCATTACAAAAACCAAAAGAAAATCCAATTATATTGAAATAAAGCCATCAGGAATATGTGAAAATAAATTCGTGGCACAATAATATTGTGTTTCTGATTCAATAACAAAAATCCAGCCGAAGATCCAGCTCCAGTCATTTAGAGAAACAATGAGTTTAAACAATACTGAGGGAGATGTTGAACAATGAAAGCATGCTGGGAGAATCACCACTGGCCCCGTTGCCAAAGCCAAGGTCAGAGTTAGTGCTTTGAGGGTGTGTTGTTTTGATTAGTAGTGGAAGGAAATGCTAAATTTCATTTAGAGAGTGGTGCAAACAGAGATCATGTTTTCCTGTCTGAGACTCCTTCCTCCTAGTTAAGGTGCACAAGCTTGAAGCTTGGGTTTGTGAGAGTCCGCGAAGCCTCCTAGCAGGAGTTGCACTGTGTCTAGATGAAAGGGAGGGCTGTGCTTTCTGAACCCAGCAGCTACACGCATTCAGCTCCCTCACCAGAGATGGGCACTGCCTGACTGTCTCGCCTGCTGGAGTTCCCTGAACGGATGGTGATACTTCAAAAACAAAGTGCTTTCTCCAGGCCTTTCCTGATACTTTCCTTCAAACACAGTCCAATTTAGAAGCCTCCTTCTTAATGGCTTAATTATTGCATTCAGAAAAAGTAAATATGATCCTTTGGCTTTGGTTAGAGAAGAAATATGTCCCCTCTGCAGTGCTGGCACCGTGTCGAAGTGCGAGGCAATCTGCACTAGAGAAAGCTCTCTCTCCTTTGGGCGTGAGCCAGGCAGTTCAATAATGCTCCCTTTTATCTAAGTAGATCCTGGGCTGTCGCCCTGTTAACATTCAACCTCTCCTAAAGGAGAAGTCGGCCTTTGAATAAAACACTGAAATTAGATAGGATTCCACATTCCTGGGACCTCTCTCTTCAATGTCAGCATTTTGCATCATTTTATTAGTGTGTATTAACTGCGCCGAGTAAAAGGTTTCATTATGGCATTTCCATACACACACACGTGATATACTTTGACCATATCCATCTGTTCTGTGGTCCTTCCTTATCCTCTTTCACATAGCACAGCCCTCCTTTTCCTGGTGAGTTTTGTTTTCCATATGTGTGTGTGTGTGTGTGTGTGTGTGTGTGTGTGTGTGTGTGTGTGTGTGTGTGTATGAGAGAGAGAAGTCCCATGATTCTTTGTTCTCTGAATTTGGCTTTTTTATTATTTTGCGGGAAGCGCCTCACAAAGTACCAGGCTCCAAAGTTAGATGACAAACTTTGCCATATGTTAACCTCCATTTTTTTTCTCGAAAACAACACAATTTTGTTCTTTTCTGTGGTTGAATAATACCGCTTTGTGTATATACAGCACAAGTTTTTATCCATTCATCTGTTGATGGACACCTACTCTGGCCCCACACCTAGGCTATTGCGGCAATGACATGGATGTACGGTAACACTGGGTATGACTGTGGTTCCTTCCGGTTTACACTGAGGGGTGCTACAGATGGGTCATCTGTTAGTTCTATTTTTAGCTGTTTTTTGAGGCAATTCCAGGGTGGTTTCTGCAGCAGATGTCCTAATTTACATTCCCACTGACAGGATATTTATGTTTCTTTTTCCTTCAAATATTGATCTGTTGGTTTATTTTTTTGTTTTTCCTTTTCCTGGGTGATAGCCACTTTGACTGAGGTGGAATGGAATTTCATCTCCACGCCGGTGCCAGTTAAAGATCTTGGAAAGTTATTTTATATATATTTATTGGCTATTTGTATTTTCCCCCTTGTGGGGATCATGTGTTCCATTCATTTATAGATTTGTTGATTGAATTCTTTATTCTTTTGCTATTTAATATTTTGAATTCTTCATATATTCTCGATATAAATCCCACCCCCTCCTCCCGTTACCAAAAGGCCAAAGGAAGACAAAGGAGAGAGTTATACTAAAGAAACATCTCCTGTGCCTATATTTACATTGTTGGTGGAGAGCTGAAAAACTTGGGGATAATTCCAAATTGATCTTTTATCAAGACCAGGGCAGTTAGATGAGAGTGACTATTTTAATTAAAGTGGCACCTGGCATGAGAGAATGGGAGATGTTAATGAGGTCCTCCCTGCAGGGCGACCTTGAGTGCATCCACTGCCCTTGACTGTACAGTGAGGTGGTGCAGCGCTCATCACCCTAGTGGGAGAACTCCACTAGTTGTCTTCTGTGGAAAGCACTTCACAAGCTAGCAGGCTCCATGACGGCTTTCGCTATATGCTGCCACCGTTTCCCTTTGCCAGAGAAGTATTACAGAAAAAGTAACAAAAGACAGGTGCTCAGGGTGATTTAGTAATGCGAACATGAAACGGAACTCCATTGTGAAAGCTATTTGATTATTCAGGAACATCGAACCCCAAGATGTAGTTTCACAGAACTAAGGAACACTTAAATTATCATATTTTTTTCCTCTTAAATACTCGGCTTGTTGACACTTAAAATGGTGATGATCCAGGCTTGCCTGACCCTACTAAGACTGGCATGGATGGTCTCACTAACCCAGAGCAAATTGCAAGTGCCAAGTGTCACAAGTCTTGCCTCCAGTTTGAAAGTCACTGTCGCATGCTTGGGGGAAGCTACAGAAAGTTGTTTTAACTTATCTGTTCTTTTATTATTTATAAAACAGCTAAAATATCAAACTAACCAGGCCATTGTCTTAAAGTATTATTAAACTGTGTTCTCTGGATTCTCAAAGGCTGTTGAATCCATAGACCAACTCAGAGAATTAAAAGTTTGTGTATTTACAAAGTGGCTAATCCCTAAGATCTTGGAATTTTTTTAAAACTCATAAATGATAAAAGGCAGAAGTCTGTCCTCTAAAGCATTGTAAAGATGTTTTTATTTACATGCCTGTGTCTGTGCCTCTCTGTTCATTAACTTTTCACTCAGTATAATGTTTTTGACTATTAATTCAGTCAATAAAAGCAGCTCAAAAAATTAGTTTTGCTGTATTATTTATCTTGCACACACACACACACCCCTCCATTATTTGAAATAGTGGGGCATTTATGAATAAGTGGGAAAAAGCTCAATACAACTTACAGATGTGAGTAGTTTGCAAGCAGAAACCAGAGGTCTAAATTAAATTTCTATCGGCCTGTGATTTGAAAGCCCTATTTTTCTTTGCGTCACATTATTAAAACCTAGTATGAAAACATGGAACGACGATGCCATATAAATTTGATTCTAGAAATTACAATTTGGGGCAACAGTATATATTTGGAACATCAATATCCAAAGCTATAATAATACAGTTATTTTAGAAGTATAAAATGTGATATGCAAGACTCCCATAAACTACAGTTTATGAAGAAGAGAGAGAGCAGGAGTTCATTCTTGGAGACTGGCTTGGGGTGTTTATTCTGGGTTTTCCCCCTTGGTTTTTCAAGAAAGGGCTTCTCTGTGAACTCCTACATGTCCTGGAACTCACTTTGTAAACCGGGCTGGCCTCAGATCTTCCTATCTCTGCCTCCCGAGAACTGGGATTGAAGGTGTGTGCCACCACCACCCAGTGAGAGGTGTCTATTCTTTAAAAACCAACTGAGTGGTTATTTCTCCCTAAAATGTAGCCTCGTACTTATCCCAGGTCATCCTCAGGACTAGCCTCATGGCTAGCCAGGGGCTGGGTGATGAGCTTTGCTGAGCCAGGACAGCATTATTTTTACAGCTTCTCATCCAGTTTGTTCTCTGTCATCACAACGGCTTAACATTGGGGACTGACAGGTTTCAGATATTGATAGGCAAAGGCAGGAAGATTTAGGAACTTGGGCCCGTTCCAAGAGAACCAAACCCTGCCAGTCTATAACACGAAACATGAAAACAGGCTATATTATGAAATGTCCTTAACCTGGTCTTTTCACGTGAGATATAATAAAATACCTAGAGAGGAAGGTGCCCTTTTGCTCTTTTAACACTTAGCCATCTTGAAAGTGTGAGCTTCCCGGTTTAGAGTCCCCAGTCAGAGCAGCCACTACATCTCTGTAGGAAAACCAACAAATTTAACCAAACGGACTTAGCACTCTAAAAAATTGACACGAGTCATTTTTATTCATTTTTGTTTTTCTGGATGCCTTTTAAAAAATATGTTTCTCCATCCACAGTGTTCAAAAGGGAGCATGAAATGTACTCCCTGTTTCAGAGATGAAGCCTCTTGTCAATATGGCCATGTCTCCTTTTGTGACAAGTGACAGTAGCTAGACTCATGTGTGCCTCAAATAAATATGTGTCCCTTCTTCTTTGTTGCCTCTGACCCCGTGAGTAGTTGGTGAAAAGCAAAGTTGCTTTTTGCTGGTTCTGTGTACAAACAAAAATGTGTGTGAGATCCACAGTGCCTTACCGTGAATAGTTAGCTTAATAATTCTATGCTAATGAATTGGGCATTAAGAAACAGACTACTAAAGAATCGTGAATAGCATTAAACGACATTGTGTACCATGTTTGCAAAAAGTCTATTCTGGGTGTGCATGTGTATGCATTTGTGTGTATACATGAAGTATGGATGTAAATGTAGTGTTGTATGTGTGTGCATGCACACACACGTGCATTTGGTGATTAATATAAAGAAGTAGTATCGGGAGCAGCCACTTGAAATTCTAGTGCTAAAGGAAAGAGCAGACTTCAGGATTTGAATAATTTCATTTAGTCAATAAAGGGATAAATTATCCTGCAGGAGCTATTTTTCCTTGACGTGACTTTGAATTAGGAAGTCAGTCCATCTCTGCACAGCACTTATGCTAATGCTGGTGACAGTTGTGTAGCTGATCACATTAGAGCCACAGGTTACTAGATTACCTATGTGGCCATGATGAAAAGATCGGCATGTCTTCATGCTGAGATGAACTGATAAAGCACATGGGTATCGTGTCATCAGCAAATGTCATTTTAATAGGGCCACAAATCATTGTGACATCACCAGTCTCAAATAAATCCTCTGGATAGTTAAAAATGCTGATTTCTGCTCCCGCAGGCCAAGGAAAGATGTAGAAGAAAACAAAGAGAATGTCTTCATAATGTATCAACATCTAGATGGCAGGATACTCCATTTAAAGTGTCGTATACGGCTAGAAGACAAGCCAGGCTCTGACTCTGACTGTGGAGGGTTAGCTCTCAATAATTTTAAATCAACTCTCAACCTGTGTGCTAAACACAGGAGGTGATATGGACTTTTTTAAGTGGCAAGATAACCAGGAAAACCCAATATACATTTATATATGTATATGTATATATATGTATGTGTGTAAATATGTCTCTACATAGTTTTTAATTGATATATATATATGGTGTTCATATATATAGTGTTCATTTCTCTTGTCCATGCAATCTATTATAATTATTTCTAGGCAGAAAGTACAGTCAGCAACATTTGTTACACAACCCTGACTTCTAAATGCCCTTACAGTTAAAGTGAATCCTAATAGATTCACTTTAAAAAACAAAAAACAAAAAACGCAACACAGACAAATAATTTATGCTCATAATATCTTGTGATCCTCCTAGGGAAAAAAAAAAGATCATTAAATGGTACAGTTGCCAAATTCTCTGAACATCAGTTCAATCAGCTCACAGAACCCAGCTGAGTACCAAAACTACAGGAGAAAGAGACAGGAACTACTGACCGTTTCTCTAAAGAGCCATCGTCTACATGTTGTACATAAAAGCCTGTCGTATGACAGGGCATTTGCCATATCCTGGTCATCGTGGCCTATTTCCAGTCCCTAGAAACCTAGCAGAATAAAAAGAAGGAAATGGCAGAGCAGCGGTTCTCAGCCTTCCTAATGCTGCAACCCTTTAATGCAGTTCCTCGTGCTGTGGGGAACCCCCCAGCCATAAAATTATTTCCGTTGCTACTTCATAACTGTGATTTTTTGCTACTCTTATGGATTGTAATATAAGTATCTGCTAGGCAGGATATCTGGTAGGCAACCCCCAAAGGGGTCAAGACTCACGGGTTGAGAACTACTGTGGCAGAAGAAACTCAATTGGATTTTGTTCCTTTTAGTGTTCTTTTAAAAGTGAATTGAAGGTGGTCTTGGAAATTATCTGAAGAATGCCGTTCTATGCTCCATTCTAAAGTGCAAAGCAAGGCATGTGTGTGGCCTTGTGCATGTGCTATAATAGTTCTATTATAGAAGGCTCCGAAAAGTCAGGAAAGGTGCTCTGAAGCATGTTCTGAGAGCCAGGGTGAGCAGCCCTAGCTGGAAACGTGTGGATGGGACACTGAATGAGGCTACAGTCTATCTCCAAGTGAGGGCATCGCCTCCCACTTATCTGGAAATTTCTAGAATACAAAAGTGTTCATGATGTGTTCTGTCTACAGATGAAATGATCACACTTAAACTGGTTTCAGTGTGGAATTCTTTCAGGTGTGTGTGTGTGTGTGTGTGTGTGTGTGTGTGTGTGTGTGTGTGTGTGTGTGCATTTTCAGTGTGGAATTATTTCAGAGTTCATAAGACAAGACCATGTGAAGTGGCCAAAGATTTCTGAAAGTCTGATCGTGCAGAGGTTTAGGTAGGAATGAAAAGCACTTATTTTTCCACTGTGGGTTCTCTAAGCTCCCTCGCTGTGCAACCTAATCCTTGGTGCTTCCACCCACCCACAAAATTAAGCATCATAATTCCCAAAATTATAAGCAGAGTATCCATCTGGCCATCCTATACTATTTTCTTGAACAAATATCAAATGCTTTTCTACCTTTTATTTATTTTAGAAATATATGTCTCTGAAAAATCACATGTGTGTTATCTAGTAGGTGGAGGGAGAGGTTTGTGCATGCATGTGTATGGTTCGTGCGTGTGCATATTCATATGTGGGTGTGCTCACCATGGAGATGCCAGAGGACAACCTTCAGTGCAGTGTCTCTCCCTGGAGCATCATTCAGTTTTCCGAGATGGAATTTGCCAAGTATGCAAGTTTGGCTGGCCAGTGAATCCCAGAGGTCTAACTGCCTCTACTAGGTGTCATTGGGATTACAAGCATATAATACCATACCTGACCATATTTTAACACAGGTTCTGAGTTGGAACTCAGGTCCCTGTGTCTGCAAGACAAGCACTTTATCAACCCAGCTATTGCCCTGGTCCTTTCTCTTTCTTAGTCTACAAACGCAAGACCTGATATTACAGTCATTGAGACCCACGGGACTGCATTTAGACTAAAATACTTGAGTTCTAAGCATATGGTGTTATTTATCTAAATTTCAAAATGATGGTTGGGACCTCTCTCTGTAGCTGCTGAAGATGGATATACTAGTGTACTATGAAAATAATGACATAATTTAACCACTCAGTTCTTCAGTCCCAAAGCCTAATGCAAATTCCTACTGACAAAAGATTTACTTCTCTAAGCAACTCACAGGAAGTGCTCATAATGCACAACAGATACCATAGCTCACATTTTATTCTTGAAACATTGAGTTTGTGCACATACACAATAAAGAATCCGCAGAGAGTTAATTTCTTAACTAACATCCACATTGGATCAGTCTAACAACAGAACACTAAATTTATGAGAGGTAAAAAATGTAGGTCCTTCTACTTTTAACAATACCATTGTAAGCATGGGCTCTAAACTATGGGGTAAGAGGTTGGCATCCTTAGCTTGGAACAGAGATCCTCCTCACATATTAACTGTGCTCATTGTTATGAATCAGTATTAAACCTACAGCTTAAAGGTACGCTTGGAGACTTAGACTCTCCAAATCAGTCAGGGAAAGAATATGTCTCTTCAGGACGTTGGAAGACAACAGTAGAGTCCAAACCATGTCCAAATTGGCTGCAGATGCAAATCCATAAGGAAAGGCTTTCCCAGGAAGTTGGGTTGAGGAAATCAACATTAGGATGTAGGAAGCTGGAAATTTTGCTTTGTTTTGTGTTTTTATTTTTGTTTTATTTTGTTTTGTTTTGTTCAAGTTAGGGTCTCAGTATGTAGCCCTGGTTCTCCTGAAACAAGCTTGGTAGATTAGGCTAGCCTCAAACTCAGAGACCTGCCATCTCTCTGCCTCTGCCTCTGCCCCTGCCTCTGCCTCTGCCCCTGCCCCTGCCCCTGCCTCTGCCCCTGCCCCTGCCCCTGCCCCTGCCCCTGCCCCTGCCCCTGCCCCTGCCCCTGCCCCTGCCTCTGCCCCTGCCCCTGCCCCTGCCCCTGCCTCTGCCTCTGCCTCTGCCTCTGCCTCTTCCTCCCAAGTGCTACAATTAAAAAATGCACCCAACTTGGAAATGTTTTTCAATTGTGCTTACCTATAAAGTTAGCTTATTGTGCTAGGCATTGAAGTTATTATGATATTATGACTTTCCAATATTATTTCTTTAAAATATTCCAAAGGCCAGAAAACCATCAAAAAGGCTTATAATTGCTCAGCAAGAGAAAGCTTTGTCATGGAATTGTGTCTGTTCTTGCACGTGAATGGACCTGTAGACATAGCTCATTTGCTCTGGTATCTTTCCCTTCTTAGACAACTGACACAATCCAGGCACTGGACTGGAACGGGCACCAAACCACGGACAAGTGAGGAGAGTTCCCTCTCCTCCCTAGATCATGGGCTAGTGGGATAGAACATCCCTCCTTTTAGCCGTTTGACCTCAAAACAATTTCTTGAACTATGGGCCCAAGTGAGTGTCCCCTTGGGTGACATGCAGACCGAAACAAACAAACAAACAAACCAAAAAATCCCTGTTGCAGAACTGAGAATCGAATTGACACCCAGAGTTGTCGTTCAGCTGAGAGGAAGAGGAGAAATGGCAAGTAGTTCTTGAACTATTTCTAGTTTTCTAGACCTTGAGCTGTGATAGCTGACATAAACATGTCTCTATTATGAGCCCAGACAGCCACTTCTCCAAAGCACCAGTGTCAGATATGGTGACCACTAGAGTCTGGATACATCTTTCATGGTCAATTTCGTCTGGTATCTGGAAGACATGCGGAAGTTCTCTTGCCTGAACTGAAATCCACAGTCTGCCGTAAGAAGTAGCCCAAAGGACTGCGATAAAAATATGAATGGTATCATAATTTGGTTTTAGAGCTACATTTTTGTTAAGCGTGGCCCAGCTTAGAAAAATCTAATAAAACATCTGACAAAAGCAATAGATTCTGGCTGACAGCATAGCTCGGGGGCATGTGCTCCCACTGACTAAGAAGTTAAGATGTCATGAAGTTCTCAACCCTTCCCGTCACTTTACCCCATAAGCATTGGCTGTGAAGTGCAGTACAGATGCTGTCATATTTAAATTTTAAATAGATTCATATGGGAAAACACTCTTTTTTATATTCTTTTAGCAAGATTTTTGTATTCATTTTCCATGGAACCAATAGTCAGGAGATGAACACAGTCTTTCCACAGATCACGTAGGGGCCTTTGATGCAGCTGCATTTACACCTACACAGAAATCCCAAATTGGCAAAAGTTTTAATTCCCACTGAAACAGTGTTTCCCGGGAGAATAGGTTTAGGATACGTTTTACAACCTCTCTCCTGGGTTTTCCTCCCCCCTCTCACTATGAAGCTGCTCCTGATTTGAGACCTATACGGACCTCAAATATCTGCTTATGCCCGGAGCAATATTATTATCAAGTTCCTAATTTTTCTAATGTACAGTAGACACATGTCCTTCCATTTACTTTAGGTAAGTATGTACTTAAAAAAAGCAAGCTACAAGGGCAAAAGGAATGAAAAAAATTAATGAAGGTAGACCGTCAGGTGAGGTTGCGTTAGTTAGGGTCATCTCTTCTATGATAAAACCCATGGATTTGCCCTGAAGCTCAGACTCTGTCTAGTCTGATAGACCACCATGTTAATGGGATGGAGAAAGTAAAAAGTACACTGTGGTAGAAAAAGCAAACAGAACCCCCCCAGTTCTTACAAATAATTTACATAGTGGCCTTTTAATTACCCTGGAGGACAATGGGGGAAAATTAAGAAACAAAAACAAAACGAGAGAAATGGTCCCCCAGGGTCTTCGACATAAGCTCCAAGGCCTTTCTTTGAAGAATAGCAGAGAAACAGTTGGGATTATTAAGAGGAATGGGATTCAGAAAGAGGTCAGGACTGAAAACAGAAATCCTAGTGATCTAAAGTCTCCCACAGTGAGGTGGGGTGTGCGGCCTGCAGTTCCTGAAGTGCACGCCCCATTTCATGAACCAACAAGAGACTGCTTTGAAAAGGGTCATTCGGGTTTCTCGGTAGGACAGACTGGATTCCAATTGCCTGGACAGTCAGTGAGAGAAAAGGACATGTTCAAACCTTTCAAAACAGAGAAAGAAACTACTGAATTCCTTTGTGCATTTCCAAAGACATGATAAAGGGTAAAAATGTGTAGCTCTAATACGGATCTTAGGGGCCAGAAGCTGACATATCATGGAACGGCCGGTCCTTATAAAGCAGAAGCCATTAGTAATTCCAGATCCAAGCACCATAGGACACAAAGCCTTATCAATTAAAGAAGAGAAATTTGGTTGTGCTAGATCCTATCATTCATTTTTAGTACTATCTGTTAATTAATCCCTCACATGCTATTTCATATATCTACCTCATTCTTTTACTGCTAACCCTCAAACAAAATGAACAGGATATTTTGGCAAAATAATAAAGAAATTGGTGTTATGAAAGATACCGATGCTTTTTGTGTGTGAGTAGTAGTATATTTCCTGAACCGGCACCTTTATTTTGTTTTATTTTATTTTTATTTTATTGGAAATAGTTTTTTTTTTCTCACATAATATATCCCAGTTTTCCCTCCCTCTTCTCCTCCTCCCAGTTCCTACAAACCTCCCCTCCCACTGCATCCACCCCCTTTCTGTCTCTCATTAGGAAAAAAAACAGGCTTTGAAGGGGATATAATATAATACATAATTAATATAATACAAAACAAAAACTAACACATAGGAATGGGACAAAACAAAGAAACAAAATGAAAAGAATCTAACAAAAGATTCAAATGAGAAACAGATGGAGACACAAAGACCCACTCATTTGCACACTCAGAAATGTCTTAAACACTAAACTGGAAGCCATGAAATAGACTCACAGAACCTGTAGGGTAAAAAGAGAGAAAATATATATGAAATAAAAATAGCATAAACTTTGATAATGAAAACAGTAGCTTGGACATGACATTCTGAGAAAAGGAACGTCCACGATACCCTTGAGTTCACTTTCTCTTGACCATCTACTGCTGGCCATACAGCCTACCCTTAAGAGTAGTTTGTTTTTCCAGTGAGACACCCTTGTTGAAAACTAAATTTTCATGTTTAAGTGGTTATCATTTGGAAATAGCTCTTGGGTTACAGGATCAGGCTTGTGTCCACTTCTCCTTTATGTTTTAGGGCCCCATCCAGTTAGACCTGTGCAGGCTGCCTCAGTCTCTCTGAGTTTACATGTCCATCCGTCCTACTGATTTACAGAGCCTTGTTTCCTTGGTGTCCTCCATCCCCTCAAACTCTTACACTCCTTTTGCTTCTTCTGCCTCCTCTTCCATGGGTTTCTTTAAGGCCTGGGGAAAGAGACCTTATTGAGACATGCCACTGAGGGCTGAGTTCTTGGTGTGGGTCTCTGTATTTTGTTACCATCTGGTATAGGAGGAAGCTTCTCTGATAATGGCTGAGCAAGCTATTAATTTATGAGTATTTATTTTATTTATGAGTATAATTTATTTTATTGCTATATTCCTTTAGTGGAGCAGTATTATTTGCTTTTACCATAGGGCCCTGAGCTACTTAGTATTAGGTTCTTGGTCCCTCAACCAGTGCCAGGAATGGGTTCCATCTCCTGGAGTGGGCCTTAAGTCAAATCGGATATCGGTTGATTACTCTTGAAAGCTTTGTGCCAGCATTGTAGTGGTATGCCTTATAAACAGGACAATGTTACAGATCAAAGGGTTTGTAGCTGGATTGGTAATTATGATTACGTTTCTCTTTGGGTAACTTGCAGAGTACCTTCCTATACCCAAAACACTGGAACACACGGGTGAAGGCTCTATGTGGACACCGTCTCAACTTTTCCACATTCAGTGGGTTATGTGAGTGCTGACTTTAACAACAGGGCCTTGTTGTCAGTTTGTAGAGAGCAACCTATAATCCTAGCATCAACCTGGGTTGATTGGCCATTCCTGTGGGGCCCCTTTGGACAACATTTCAATTAGTTGCAACTAATTTCTGGTGCTAGAAGCTTCATTTGGGGAGAAGAAATGTCTAGTTGGGGCTCTGTCTCCTCAATTATTTGGCAATTTAATTTAGATCAACATAATGTACCTATATAATTTAGGAAGCTTCTACTGTGTTAGGTTTCCATATTAGCCCTCAAATGGCCTTGATTTTACCTGTGTCCCCCATATTTTCTCCCTTATCCTCATCTCTACTCCTTGTCCTGACTTGACCCTCCCATTTCAGTCCACACTCCCAGCCGTCCATGACTGTCTATCCTACTTTCTTTTCCTAGGGAGATTTATCTGCCCCTCCCAGACCCCTGCCCTATACCTAATCTTTGTGTTTCTATGGATTGTAGCTTGGTTATCATTGACTGAACGGCTAAAATCTACATATTAGCAAATACATCATATTTGTCTTTCTGGATCTGGCTTACCTCACTCAGAATGATTTTTTTCTTTCCTTTCATTTAACTTTGAATTTCATTTTTTTTTAAACAGCCAAGTAATACTCCATTGTGTAAATGTACTGCAATTTTTTTTTTTATCTATTCTTTCGTTGAGAGGCACTGAGGTTGTTTTTGATTTCTGGCTATTATGAACAGGACAGTAATGATTGTGTTTGAGCAGATGCCTCTGTAGTAGGATAGAAAATCCTGTGGGTAAAGACCTAAGAGTGGTTTAGCTTGGTCTTGAGGTAAGTCGATTCCCAGCTTCCTGAGGAACTGCCACACTGATTTCCATGGTGGCTTTCTAAGTTCTCACTCCCTCCAGCAATGGATGCATGTTCCCCTTAATCTGTGAGTTTGTCAACAGAAGCAGCTAGTGCTTATTTTACTGATCTTAGCCATTCTGATGGGCATAAGATGAAATCTCAAAGTAGTTTGATTTATATATCCCTAATAACTTAGAATGTTGAACATTTCCTCTCACTTTCCTCTTTTTGAGAATTCTCTGTTTAGATCTATACCCCAAATTAATTGAGTTATTTGTCTTCCTGATATTTCGTTTTTTCAGTTTATGTATTTTGAACCTTTTAAACTTTATTGGTTACACAATTGGTAAAAATCTTTTCCTATCCTGAAGGATGCCACAACAGAAACTTTTATACTACAACGTTATTAGTTCATTCCTTAAAACAAAAGTAGTTCTAAATAAGGCAAAATTCATATAGTATATAAATATGTGTGAAAGTTTGCACACATGTACATGTGTGTGCATACATAACTATACAATGGTGTACAACACACGACTTGTGCCATCTTTGAAATTTTTTTAAAAAATAAATAAAATGCCCTAAACATAATAATGTTAGGACATTTTCCTTTTAGATTTTTTAAGATTTATTTACTTTAATTTATGTGTATGAATTCTTTGCCTGCACATATACGCATGCAACACATGCATGCCTGATGTCCAGGCAGAGTTCAGAAGAGAACATGGGACTCTCTCGAATTAGTGATGGACAAGAGCCACTGTCTGTATTCTAGGAATCAAACTTGGTTCCTCTGCAGGAACAATAAATACTGTGACTCCCTGAGCCATCTCTCCAGCATCTGGGTAGTTTTCTTTTTAAGTCAAGTTTTGTGGCCTTAATGATGGGGTATTTAATAAAGATTCCCAAGAGACCATACTTAAGATTAGCAAGGATATGGGTAAATAGATTCTTCCATAGATTGTTGACTGAAGTAAACTTGGTAAACAGTTCTTAGAAAATAATTTGACAATACAAAGTAAATGCTTTTTGAAAAACATATGATAGAAAGGCATCGAGCCATTAATTCCACTTCTTGAGATTTATAAGGTATCAATATACAGTCATGGATTTTCATGGCTATTTTTTATAATTTGGTCTGTAAAAGAAAAGTAGACCTGTTCAATGTGTGATAAAGTACACCGTGATAGCTATAGAAACCACTTAATTCCATAAATCAGTTGAAATTATGACACAAGCCAGTATTTATTGGCATGGAAAGATGTTCATTGTTAACTGAATAAAGGATTTGTAAGAGGTAATAGGACCTGCTATTATATAGTGCTTTCAAAAGAGGGGTGTGCGTCCTTGCATCTAAGACACGGTAGTCGGTTTTTACCTCATTGATACTGTCCCTGGTTTATCAATCAAGAAACAAAGCCCTGAGATCTGAAGTGATTTGCCAAGAATAAAACAGCTAGTAAATGACAAATGTGAACCCTACAGGCAGGCAGTCTGGCTACAGAGATCGCTTTCTCTCTCCAGCGCAAGACCTGTCACTGTCTAGACACATGTGAGGACTTGCTCATAAATTCACTTCTGTATGCAGACATATAGAAAACAAAATATAGAATGACATTCATCAAGACTTCATGGGGTTATCCTTGAGTGACTAGATTCTTACTTTAATTTCTATTCAGCCGTGCAGTCTGTGGTGAACAGTATATTGTGTGTATCCATTTTTTAAGAGGGGGAAAGAACTACAAATATATTTTGCCTCATGTAACCTGAGCACATGCCAGAGGGATGGGGCAGTAGTGTTGTCTTCCTCACCAGCTCATGGGTGTATCAGTGAAGGAGTTATAAGGGCTAAAGCTAATGTGCTATACATGACCACTGCTCCTTGAACAGCATAATTCTCACAGCTTGCTTGAACGTAAGAGTGACTCTTATGGCCAATAGATTACTGCGTGTGTTCTCTCTCTCTCTCTCTCTCTCTCTCTCTCTCTGTGTGTGTGTGTGTGTGTGTGTGTGTGTGTGTGTGTGTGTGTGGTTTTTCAAAACAGGGTTTATCTGTGCAATAGTCCTAACTGTCCCGGAACTCTGTAGACCAGGCTGGCGTTGAACTTATAGAGATCCTCCTGCCTCTGCCTCCCAAGGGCTGGAATTAAAGGCTGTGCCACCATTGCTTGTGAGCTTTTTTCCCCATAGCTGTTTGAACAAATGCATGTCCCATATATGTATTCTATATTGGACGCTATAGTTTTCTTTAAGGCATTGATTTGTTCCTGTTAGATCTAATATGTTCCTGTGGGTGGTCCCACAAGTATGAATATACAGGCAGCTTAAACTGGACTTGGTGGTAAGAAAAAAATAAAAAACAAAACACAGAGGGCATGAGTTGAGAGTGGGTGGGGTGGGTAGACATGGGAGGAAGTAAGGAAAGGAGTAGGAAGTAAACACCATCATGCATATATGAGAGTCTCAAAGAATTAATTAAAAATATATAATATGTAATATATACAGACTAAATAAATATATTGTATAATATATATGTAATATATATTTTAATATATATACACTGATTGATAGATAGATAGATAGATAGATAGATAGATAGATAGATAGATAGAGATATAAATAATCTGAGTCTAGCACAAATATATTCAGGTTAACTTGTTAAGCTGTTACAAGTCCTACGGTTTGTTTCCAAGTCTAATGGAAAGTAAAATCCCATTGCTTACAATTTACATATAAGAGAGAGTGCCAAGCACAGCTTGCCACCATGCCTCTTCTGTTTTGCTTTCACATTTAACCAAGGTGGATTGCTCACTGCTATTTACATGCAATGAGCCTTTACAAAGGACTGTTGGAGACACCTGAAAAAGCACAACCCTTTAAGGCATCTGCAGGGATGGAGTAAAGCCCCAGTTGCTTCAGGTCTCTGGTAGAACAGGCTGACACTGCCTTCCAACTTAAAGCCATGCTTAGGAGCTTTCTGCTTCTGTCTCCAGTGGGCAAACAGGAGATTCTCCAGGAGGACAATGTGGCCATATATAAACTGTTCCCCTCCTGTTTTCTGTTTCTCTGTTGCCTTGCACACTGACCTAGAAGGAGGACACCATTAGCCCAGTTCCCTTCCAGGAAGCCTGCAACCCTATCCAAGCTTTCAGAAAGAGTTAGGTTTTCAGGGACTGAAACTTTAGCCACTCCTGCACACTGCTCTTGTCGGAGCTCTGCGATTGCTTCATTATTTCTCTCCTGGGGATTCAGTGGATTCGGTTCAAGCACTGTTGAACGCGATGCTGTATTAATTGCCCTGGAGGGTAGCGAGGCCTTTGAACTGTGGCTGTGAGGGATATTTTGCTGTAAGACATGTGTCAGCACTTGGCTGGTTAACTCCAGGGCTCTGCTCCGCAGCATGCTGGGACCAAGGATCTGGAAAACTACTCTCCACCCTAATCTTCCATCTGTTTTCCATCATGGAGAGAGATTGACTGGCCATTCTAACAGGGAAGCGTCATTCTGCAGTCGCCAGAATCGAAGTACAAATATTGGACTGTCAAAGAATATTAAGAATTTTCCATCCTCTTTTCAAGTTCTCCCAAACAGCTGGCATATATAGGTAAGTGGGTGATGCAATTGGGTTAATTGGCTAACCTTTCGCCCCCAACAGGAATCATATGTGTGTAAATTGTATGTCAGTATTACAATACTGAAACTCAAATTGAAGATGATCTCTACTCTACACTTTCAATAAAAAATAGAGCCTCATTTTTCATTGACCTAATTGTGAGCCCGCTCTAGGTTTCCCAGACCACTCCAAGCTCACTAGTACTTGGTTCAAAAGTACTTTCATCTCAAAGGCAATTGGCACCTTTATTTTAGTGGGCAGTGGATGGTGGATTCAGCTGGACTGGTCTCTCCCTTCCTCTAACCTTCTTCAATAGTCGCTGTCATCCGACTGCTACCGAAGCAGACAACTAAAAGACTGGATAGTTGTATAGTAAATGCAGGAAGTAAATTGTAGACTGTATTAGAAGCTGACTTCCCCAATTTCTGCCTTCACTGTTGATTTTAATATGGGATAAATAATAAGAGGTCTCCCTGTTGTTCAGCTCCCACCAAAATGAGGCTTTCCGAAACTGGTCAACCCTAATGACATTAAAAACTTGTAACAATGTGTTCATGCTAAATGCTAATCACAAAAGTTCTGCTTTTCTTAAGCTTCGCCTGCTTGCAAAAGCTATAAAGGACCTATTTAAGAAATTCTCAGCTATAGTTTGGATGGTACTTCATTCTCCTACTAAGGGGACTATAAACTTGACCAGGCCATAAAAATACAAGTTTTGCCATACAAATATCTCAGAGTTAACTCCTGGTTTTCAACCGCTTAACAAATTGTATTACTGAGCTGCATTTCTCCTGGCCTTGTGAAACAATACCAGGTTCCATTCGGTTTCATCTGGATGCTATAGTCTCTCAAACAAGACTGGTCAGTCTTTCTTTGTAGCATCTCAGATCTTCCAGTGTTATGGATGTGAATACATGTGGTGCTGGACAAAAAATCGGTGAATTCTAAATTTCTACTGATGTTGGCACTTGTGAGAGTCATTTGTTCTCAGAGGCCTATGACAAAATCAATGTAAAAAAAATAAAGACATCGCTCATCTTTCCATATGACTCTGCAACACTTGACTATACACACACACACCTACACACACATACACACATACACACACATACCTACACATACACACACACCTACACATACACACACATACACATACACACACACACATACACATACACATACACATACACACATACATACACACACACACAACTGTGTACTTCTTGCTCTTTGGAGAGATGGGAAGTTTAGGGAAAATTGGGGAAGGCTAGACCTATTAAGAATGCTTCAGCAGCAGGTGCTGTGCAAACTGCCAAGGGAGTGGAACACTCAGTCATCCTAAAAAAAAGCTGATAAATCACAACAATAAGCAGCACAGGGAGATATCCCCCAAACAACAAGTGGCATTTTTATCTTGGGGGTAACCAGTTGCCTCCAGTAGTCTAATTGGACTTAAGGCATAAAAACAAAGAGGAAATTCATGCTCGATACTGTAAACCTACCCAACTCTCTGTAGCCAGAGTGGTCATAGACCCTAGAGGAAAGCTTACAACAACTATTTTCCCAAATCTGTATTTTACAACTTTATTCAAATTCTAAAGTATTTTCCTTGTACCCATACATAAGTACAGCTCTTACGTATCATCAAAGAAACTTCTTCCTGCAACAGAGGACAAATAAAAAAGGTCCAAAATGCAAAGAAAATATGACTACGGGCTACCCAGCACCAACAGATACACCTGTCAGTATAATGCCGGTACCTGAGGCTCAGGTGAGAGCTAGAAAGTGAGCAGAAATATTGGAAGAACCAGAGCATTAGTACCCTGCTTCTAGAAGTATCCACTAGTACACGGCACTCCTCAAGTCTCGACAGCATGGCTGCCTGAACAAGCCCATCCCAATGACCACAGTTAGCATGCCAATGTGGACAGGGGAAATGTCACCCAATTCCCACCCTGAGATGAAGAGCTACAGGTGCCCAGTGACTGCTGCCAGAAGGAGAAGCGGGCTCCGCCAGGGATGAGCGTTTGCATGGGATGTCCAATCCCGAGTGGTTAGTCTGGATACATGGACCTATGAGTAATGCTAAATGAATTCAGAACGTTGTATACACATGTCTGTGGGGTTAGCAACAATAATAACAGCAGAGTGATTATGGGTTTTGTAGGAGAGGGAGGACAAGAGGAGCTGGGGTGATGCAGACACAATGAAACTTAATTAACTGTGGTGTTTAGAAGTTGAGGCTTAGAGAAGTGGTTAGATTGCATTAGGACGTTGGACTTGAACTCCCATGACTGACTTTACAAGGAAAAGGAGAGAGGCCACACACACACAGATGCACAGGCACTCTCATGTGACTAGCATGGGCTCTCACTGTGGCTAATGGCACATTCAGACTTCCAGTCGCCAAAATGACAAGCTGAAACAACTTCTTGACCACATATTTGGCCTCAGGTATATCCACATAGTAATAACAAGCTGACTAATACAGAAACCCAGAGCTTATGTTTTGTTATTGTTAATTAATTTAATTTATTTGGACACACTCGTATGACCAAGCTGACTATTTTCATTTTGTATGAATTCAGCAGAATATCTAGAAAATAAATATTAAAGCATTATAGAAAAAATAAACTTGACTGGTAGCCTCTTTCCTTTGGAAGCATTATTTTAAAGTTAAGGGACCAAAATGACTTTTTAGGAAGCTATTACTTAAGCCAAAAGTTTCATTTTGCAAGATAGAAATAGGATGTCACCTTGAAATATTTGATATATATATATATATATATATATATATATATATATATATATATAAATGAAGAAGTGGCATTTCTCTGTGGCAGGAGCTGTCTTTTTTACACAGCAGCTTCTATTGTTCACAGTGATTGTATGACAGATTGGTGCCCCAGGTTTTAAAAGATAAAAAAACAAAATAGAATCTTCGCAGTCGTTTAGTTCCTAGATGGGGAACAGGCATACAACCCACTGAGTTTGGTATTTTGGAGTCTCAGAAATCCTCTACCTTTCAATAAAGTAGTCAACAGGGGGAAATGGGAGGTACCCAACCATCTTAATCCTTTTTCTTTTTTACCTTCAGGGAAGAAGGGATGCGAAGACAAGACAGAAAGGTTGTGGCTTACTGAAAATATGGTAGATGAAGTAGAAAGAGATCCAGCAGCCTCCAAGAGATTTTACAGCTAATAATTAATTAATTAATTAATATAACACAAAAACTTGATAGACTGTTTGTGGGCTAAGATCACTTTACTGCCCTTATAGAGGACCTGAATTCAATCCCCAGCACCCACACTAGGCAGTTCACAACTACCTGTAACTCCAGTTTGAAAGGATCTGAAGCCACCTCCTGGACTCTACACATCCATGTTCACACCCCCACACCTGGCCACATGTACACATATACACATAACTACAGATATAGACAACCTTAAGAATAAGGAAGTGCCCTGGTCTTAGCACCCTGAACATAACCACTCTTGTCTGATCTTAGAAGTTTAGCAAGGGTTGGCCTAGGTTAGTACCTGGATAGAAGAAAGTCGATGCTTTTTAAAGTCATATAGGACTAGGAAGAAAAACAAACAAACAAAAAAACCAACAAGCATACTAGTGAATGTATAAAGCTTTCATACGTTCCCCAATCCAAAGACAAGACTTTGAGTTATTTTCTACAGCTAATTAAAGATACAGTCAGCAATATGATGAATTTGGAAAATATCTGGGTTTAAATCATGAATACCAGACCTGACTGTGTTTAAGTGGATAAACTTGAATCTAGACCATTCCTAGGGTTTTGTTTTTTATTTTGTTTGACTTTTTTTTTTAGTGTAGAAACAAGTATATAGTCATCCTATCTAGGCAATTTTTCTTTGGGAACAAGCATATGTATTCATTGGAAGTCACCCATCCACATTCACGCCTGGGTCCATCCACTGACGGCTTCCCACCCCTACTAAGTTGCTGAGTAGTTCCTGAAGTATCTATGAACAGGGTTTACAGGGTGGGGAAGAGAAGTAGAGAAGTTACACAGAGCAGTGTGAGCAAAGCTGTAGATTGTCAGACACTGGAGAGAGAGCTTTGAGTGAAGATCAGAAAAAGTAGCGTTGTGTGTAATTTTTAGAGCAGTCTCCATCATATCAGGAGACTTTGGTCCTGAGGTCGACTTTGTTGTAAACTTTATTTAAAAAAGTTTTTAAATAAGTTCTTTGATGAACATATAATGTATGTATATAAGTATAAAATATATGTATATAATACCTTCTGATTACTTTCTCCCTCCCATATTCTCTTATGTCCCATCTCACCTCTTCCATCAGTCTCTCTCGCTCTCTACCAGTCCTCTTCCAGATTCCTGAGCTTTGGGTTTCTTTTGTGACCTATTTAGTTTAACCAGGACCATCGGTGTGATCCCTAGATTGGGGACTGTTCCCCAGAGCCTGTCCAGCCACTGTGCTTGTTAGATGAAGGGAAAGTTCAAAGATTGTCCTGCTTGAACTGATCTCTGTTCACTTTCACAGATAAAAATAAAAGAAATCCTCTATGGGTATAGAACAAAACTAATGAATAATTCTACATAACAACAAATGCGTATCCATCATTAACAAGAATATCCCACCGTCTCCCAAACTTGAACATGGAAGCCACCATGTCTGGAACACATTCCGTGATTTAGAGTTTGACAATCTTATGCCAAAAAGCTAGATTTTAAAGCAAAAGAATAGTTAAACTTTTTAAATCCCAACTGTCAAACAATACATTTATACTGACTGTAGAAATACACTTTGGCAACCATTTACCAAGATAGCTTATTTGAGGGACACTTAACAAGTCAACTGCAGAATAAATCCGACAGATGAAATATGAGCGCTCCGCTTAGGAAGTTGCCATGTTACAGAGTTTTTCAAGCATTCTTGAAATTTTCAGACCTTGAGTTGATTTCCATGTTGATATTTAATCTGATTAAGTTTAAACCATCTGTCTATAAACATTTAGTATTTTTTTCCCTCTAGCTTTAAAAAAATCAGATATACAAGAAGTAAAATGTAATAAGCCAACTTACGGTGATTTCATTAAGCTGTGGTATTTTAGAATTATTTATTGCTTATGGAAATTGGACCCATTTTAGTAAATTCAGTTCTCCATACAGAGAGACAGAGAGAGAGAGAGAGAGAGAGAGAGAGAGAGAGAGAGAGAGAGATGGATGAGGGGAGGAAGGGAGGGAGGGAGGGAGGAAGAGGCAGACACAGAAGACAGTGGCTTTCAAACTAATAGGGTAGAACTTAAGAACCAATAAGAATAAAATTCAATATTAGGTTTATCTACATTTCATTTCTCCAAACTGTTTTACTTACTTGTATAAAGTATACTTGTTGATGGCTATTGACCTTAAGACCCTCTTAATACACTCCTATTTCTGAAAATAAATAACTCTATGACAAAGAAATATTCTTGCACTTATATTAAAAGCTGAATGCTAACAATAAAATATGCTTTCTAGGGCCAGAGAGAAGGTTTATCTGGTAAAGGTGCTTACCACCAAGCCTGACCTTTCCCAGGATGCATGTAGTGACAGAAGACTGACTGTCACAAATTGTCCTCTGTGGCATGCATCTATAACACACACACACACACACACACACACACACACACATACACACACACACACACACAGAATACTTTTTTAAAATTCCATAAATGTGATGAAAAAATAAATCTATCTGTTTTTCAAATTATGAATACATATTTTGATATGACAGAATAAAATAAGGTAAGGCTTTAGAAGCAAAAAAAAAAAAAAGTGTGGCATTATCTGTGTGTGAACTCCAGTCCACTGGAGCCTGAAGGGGGCAGCCAGCATTCCTCTTTCCTTTAAAATCTGAGAACAGGCTGCCGCTGCAGAGAGCCCCTGGGCAGCACCCCACGAGCGAACTTGAGCCTCGGGATCACAGGTAAGACCAAATTTTCTGCTGCAAGAAAGCTGCCTGGTGAGCTTGGGACACACGGAAGCAGAATTTCTCTAGAACCGGGCACGTTCTGTGTTTACCGGAAGTCCCACACCCGCGGATCCCGGCCCGCAGCAGCTCTCTGCTCCCAGACCCGGTGAGAGAGAGACCCAACCGCCTGGTCAGGTGGGCACTCCTGAGGCTGCAGAGCGGAAGAGACCACCAACACTGCTCACCCCTGCCCACATCCCTGGCCCAAGAGGAAACTGTATAAGGCCTCTGGGCTCCCGTGGGGGAGGGCCCAGGAGCGGCAGGACCCCTGCCGGAGACACCGCCGGACCCTGAAGGAAACAGACCGGATAAACAGTTCTCTGCACCCAAATCCCATGGGAGGGAGAGCTAAACCTTCAGAGAGGCAGACAGGCCTGGGAAACCAGAAGAGACTGCTCCCTGCACACACATCTCGGACGCCAGAGGAAAAAGCCAAAGACCATCTGGAACCCTGGTGCACTGAAGCTCCCGGAAGGGGCGGCACAGGTCTTCCTGGTTGCTGCCGCTGCAGAGAGCCCCTGGACAGCACCCCACGAGCAAACCTGAGCCTCGGGACCACAGGTAAGACCAAATTTTCTGCTGCAAGAAAGCTGCCTGGTGAACTCAAGACACAGGCCCACAGGAACAGCTGAAGACCTGTAGAGAGGAAAAACTACACGCCCGAAAGCAGAACACTCTGTCCCCATAACTGACTGAAAGAGAGGAAAACAGGTATACAGCACTCCTGACACACAGGCTTATAGGACAGTCTAGCCACTGTCAGAAATAGCAGAACAAAGTAACACTAGAGATAATCTGATGGCGAGAGGCAAGCGCAGGAACCCAAGCAACAGAAACCAAGACTACATGGCATCATCGGAGCCCAATTCTCCCACCAAAACAAACATGGAATATCCAAACACACGAGAAAAGCAAGATCTAGTTTCAAAATCATATTTGATCATGATGCTGGAGGACTTCAGGAAAGACCTGAACACACTTAGGGAAGCACAGGAAAACATTAATAAACAAGTAAAAGCCTACAGAGAGGAATCGCAAAAATCCCTGAAAGAATTCCAGGAAAACACAATCAAACAGTTGAAGGAATTAAAAATGGAAATAGAAGCAATCAAGAAAGAACACATGGAAACAACCCTGGATATAGAAAACCAAAAGAAGAGACAAGGAGCTGTAGATACAAGCTTCACCAACAGAATACAAGAGATGGAAGAGAGAATATCAGGAGCAGAAGATTCCATAGAAATCATTGACTCAACTGTCAAAGATAATGTAAAGCGGAAAAAGCTACTGGTCCAAAACATACAGGAAATCCAGGACTCAATGAGAAGATCAAACCTAAGGATAATAGGTATAGAAGAGAGTGAAGACTCCCAGCTCAAAGGACCAGTAAATATCTTCAACAAAATCATAGAAGAAAACTTCCCTAACCTAAAAAAAGAGATACCCATAGACATACAGGAAGCCTACAGAACTCCAAATAGATTGGACCAGAAAAGAAACACCTCCCGTCACATAATTGTCAAAACACCAAACGCACAAAATAAAGAAAGAATATTAAAAGCAGTAAGGGAAAAAGGTCAAGTAACATATAAAGGGAGACCTATCAGAATCACACCAGACTTCTCGCCAGAAACTATGAAGGCCAGAAGATCCTGGACTGATGTCATACAGACCCTAAGAGAACACAAATGCCAGCCCAGATTACTGTATCCAGCAAAACTCTCAATTAACATTGATGGAGAAACCAAGATATTCCATGACAAAACCAAATTTACACAATATCTTTCTACAAATCCAGCACTACAAAGGATAATAAAGGGTAAAGCCCAACATAAGGAGGCAAGCTATACCCTAGAAGAAGCAAGAAACTAATCGTCTTGGCAACAAAACAAAGAGAATGAAAGCACACAAACATAACCTCACATCAAATATGAATATAACGGGAAGCAATAATCACTATTCCTTAATATCTCTCAATATCAATGGCCTCAACTCCCCAATAAAAAGACATAGATTAACAAACTGGATACGCAACGAGGACCCTGCATTCTGCTGCCTACAGGAAACACACCTCAGAGACAAAGACAGACACTACCTCAGAGTGAAAGGCTGGAAAACAACTTTCCAAGCAAATGGTCAGAAGAAGCAAGCTGGAGTAGCCATTCTAATATCAAATAAAATCAATTTCCAACTAAAAGTCATCAAAAAAGATAAGGAAGGACACTTCATATTCATCAAAGGAAAAATCAACCAAGATGAACTCTCAATCCTAAATATCTATGCCCCAAATACAAGGGCACCTACATATGTAAAAGAAACCTTACTAAAGCTCAAAACACACATTGCACCTCACACAATAATAGTGGGAGATTTCAACACCCCACTCTCATCAATGGACAGATCATGGAAACAGAAATTAAACAGTGATGTAGACAGACTAAGAGAAGTCATGAGCCAAATGGACTTAACGGATATTTATAGAACATTCTATCCTAAAGCAAAAGGATATACCTTCTTCTCAGCTCCTCATGGTACTTTCTCCAAAATTGACCATATAATTGGTCAAAAAACGGGCCTCAACAGGTACAGAAAGATAGAAATAATCCCATGCGTGCTATCGGACCACCACGGCCTAAAACTGGTCTTCAATAACAATAAGGGAAGAATGCCCACATATACGTGGAAATTGAACAATGCTCTACTCAATGATAACCTGGTCAAGGAAGAGATAAAGAAAGAAATTAAAAACTTTTTAGAATTTAATGAAAATGAAGATACAACATACTCAAACTTATGGGACACAATGAAAGCTGTGCTAAGAGGAAAACTCATAGCGCTGAGTGCCTGCAGAAAGAAACAGGAAAGAGCATATGTCAGCAGCTTGACAGCACACCTAAAAGCTCTAGAACAAAAAGAAGCAAATACACCCAGGAGGAGTAGAAGGCAGGAAATAATCAAACTCAGAGCTGAAATCAACCAAGTAGAAACAAAAAGGACCATAGAAAGAATCAACAGAACCAAAAGTTGGTTCTTTGAGAAAATCAACAAGATAGATAAACCCTTAGCCAGACTAACGAGAGGACACAGAGAGTGTGTCCAAATTAACAAAATCAGAAATGAAAAGGGAGACATAACTACAGATTCGGAGGAAATTCAAAAAATCATCAGATCTTACTATAAAAACCTATATTCAACAAAATTTGAAAATCTTCAGGAAATGGACAATTTCCTAGACAGATACCAGGTATCGAAGTTAAATCAGGAACAGATAAACCAGTTAAACAACCCCATAACTCCTAAGGAAATAGAAGCAGTCATTAAAGGTCTCCCAACCAAAAAGAGCCCAGGTCCAGACGGGTTTAGTGCAGAATTCTATCAAACCTTCATAGAAGACCTCATACCAATATTATCCAAACTATTCCACAAAATTGAAACAGATGGAGCCCTACCGAATTCCTTCTACGAAGCCACAATTACTCTTATACCTAAACCACACAAAGACACAACAAAGAAAGAGAACTTCAGACCAATTTCCCTTATGAATATCGACGCAAAAATACTCAATAAAATTCTGGCAAACCGAATTCAAGAGCACATCAAAACAATCATCCACCATGATCAAGTAGGCTTCATCCCAGGCATGCAGGGATGGTTTAATATACGGAAAACCATCAACGTGATCCATTATATAAACAAACTGAAAGAACAGAACCACATGATCATTTCATTAGATGCTGAGAAAGCATTTGACAAAATTCAACACCCCTTCATGATAAAAGTCCTGGAAAGAATAGGAATTCAAGGCCCATACCTAAACATAGTAAAAGCCATATACAGCAAACCAGTTGCTAACATTAAACTAAATGGAGAGAAACTTGAAGCAATCCCACTAAAATCAGGGACTAGACAAGGCTGCCCACTCTCTCCCTACTTATTCAATATAGTTCTTGAAGTTCTAGCCAGAGCAATCAGACAACAAAAGGAGATCAAAGGGATACAGATCGGAAAAGAAGAGGTCAAAATATCACTATTTGCAGATGACATGATAGTATATTTAAGTGATCCCAAAAGTTCCACCAGAGAACTACTAAAGCTGATAAACAACTTCAGCAAAGTGGCTGGGTATAAAATTAACTCAAATAAATCAGTTGCCTTCCTCTATACAAAAGAGAAACAAGCCGAGAAAGAAATTAGGGAAACGACACCCTTCATAATAGACCCAAATAATATAAAGTACCTCGGTGTGACTTTAACCAAGCAAGTAAAAGATCTGTACAATAAGAACTTCAAGACACTGAGGAAAGAAATTGAAGAAGACCTCAGAAGATGGAAAGATCTCCCATGCTCATGGATTGGCAGGATTAATATGGTAAAAATGGCCATTTTACCAAAAGCAATCTACAGATTCAATGCAATCCCCATCAAAATACCAATCCAATTCTTCAAAGAGTTAGACAGAACAATTTGCAAATTCATCTGGAATAACAAAAAACCCAGGATAGCTAAAGCTATCCTCAACAATAAAAGGACTTCAGGGGGAATCACTATCCCTGAACTCAAGCAGTATTACAGAGCAATAGTGATAAAAACTGCATGGTATTGGTACAGAGACAGACAGATAGACCAATGGAATAGAATTGAAGACCCAGAAATGAACCCACACACCTATGGTCACTTGATTTTTGACAAAGGAGCCAAAACCATCCAATGGAAAAAAGATAGTATTTTCAGCAAATGGTGCTGGTTCAACTGGAGGGCAACATGTAGAAGAATGCAGATCGATCCATGCTTATCACCCTGTACAAAGCTTAAGTCCAAGTGGATCAAGGACCTCCACATCAAACCAGACACACTCAAACTAATAGAAGAAAAACTAGGGAAGCATCTGGAACACATGGGCACTGGAAAAAATTTCCTGAACAAAACACCAATGGCTTATGCTCTAAGATCAAGAATCGACAAATGGGATCTCATAAAACTGCAAAGCTTCTGTAAGGCAAAGGACACTGTGGTTAGGACAAAACGGCAACCAACAGATTGGGAAAAGATCTTTACCAATCCTACAACAGATAGAGGCCTTATTTCCAAAATATACAAAGAACTCAAGAAGTTAGACCGCAGGGAAACAAATAACCCTATTAAAAAATGGGGTTCAGAGCTAAACAAAGAATTCACAGCTGAGGAATGCCGAATGGCTGAGAAACACCTAAAGAAATGTTCAACATCTTTAGTCATAAGGGAAATGCAAATCAAAACAACCCTGAGATTTCACCTCACACCAGTGCGATTGGCTAAGATCAAAAACTCAGGTGACAGCAGATGCTGGCGAGGATGTGGAGAAAGAGGAACACTCCTCCATTGTTGGTGGGATTGCAGACTGGTAAAACCATTCTGGAAATCAGTCTGGAGGTTCCTCAGAAAATTGGACATTGAACTGCCTGATGATCCAGCTATACCTCTCTTGGGCATATACCCAAAAGATGCCTCAACATATAAAAGAGACACGTGCTCCACTATGTTCATCGCAGCCTTATTTATAATAGCCAGAAGCTGGAAAGAACCCAGATGCCCTTCAACAGAGGAATGGATACAGAAAATGTGGTACATCTACACAATGGAATATTACTCGGCTATCAAAAACAACGGCTTTATGAAATTCGTAGGCAAATGGTTGGAACTGGAAAATATCATCCTGAGTGAGCTAACCCAATCACAGAAAGACATACATGGTATGCACTCATTGATAAGTGGCTATTAGCCCAAATGCTTGAATTACCCTAGATCCCTAGAACAAACGAAACTCAAGACGGATGATCAAAATGTGAATGCTTCACTCCTTCTTTAAATGAGGAAAAAGAATACCCTTGGCAGGGAAGGGAGAGGCAAAGATTAAAACAGAGACTGAAGGAACACCCATTCAGAGCCTGCCCTACATGTGGCCCATACATATACAGCCACCCAATTAGACAAGATGGATGAAGCAAAGAAGTGCAGACCGACAGGAGCCGGATGTAGATCGCTCCTGAGAGACACAGCCAGAATACAGCAAATATAGAGGCGAATGCCAGCAGCAAACCACTGAACTGAGAATAGGTCCCCTATTGAAGGAATCAGAGAAAGAACTGGAAGAGCTTGAAGGGGCTCGAGACCCCAAAAGTACAACAATGCCAAGCAACCAGAGCTTCCAGGGACTAAGCCACTACCTAAAGACTATACATGGACTGACCCTGGACTCTGACCCCATAGGTAGCAATGAATATCCTAGTAAGAGCACCAGTGGAAGGGGAAGCCCTGGGTCCTGCTAAGACTGAACCCACAGTGAACTAGTCTATGGGGGGAGGGCGGCAATGGGGGGAGGGTTGGGAGGGGAACACCCATAAGGAAGGGGAGGGGGGAGGGGGATGTTTGCCCGGAAACCGGGAAAGGGAATAACACTCGAAATGTATATAAGAAATACTCAAGTTAATAAAAAAAAAAAAAAAATCTGAGAACAACCACAGGCATGGCTCAGCTTTGCCTGTGACATCGGGGAAAAGAGCAAGTGGCTATTTCTACACTCAGTGTTCAGAAGCCAGTGAGCACTAAGAATGGTTTGTAGCCTGACATTTTGCAGAGCCACAGTGGAATGGCACTGGGGTTTGGCTTTGATGCTGTTGGTCAAACCCCAATGCCTCTAGGGCTCGCCAAAGGGTCACATGGTCAGCATTTTAGCAAGATAGAACTTTGAAGGTGTGTGTGAGTTTTCTGGGAGACATTCTGAGAGGCTGAGAAAATACAAGAAACTATCTGTCCTTTCTTCATCTTCCAGATCCAGAAGCCAGGAAGAAGGGGGCCTACTTATTGGCCATGATGGCTGATCAGGATGGGTGCAGATATGATTTTAGGCCGTGGGCCTGAGGTATGCCCTCTGACCTCACCAGTGTCTTACAGAACTCCCCATATGGCTTTGGGCAGCTCTGAACTTAACCCTGGTAGCCAGCCTATGCCTTAAGTCATGAACTGAATCTGGGTTGGCTTGGGTTTGACTGGTCTGTGGTAGTGGCACTAGAGATGGGGGACCCTCTAAAACTCAACATCTCTACCTAACTGTACACGGTCTTAAGAGATATAATTATGAGTTGGGGGGTGATAGCTGGTCCCTGTAGTTCAAGGCCAGCCTGGTCTACAAAGCAAGTTCCAGGATGACCAGAACTGTTACACAAATAAACCCTGCCTTGAAAAACTAAGAAGGAGAAAGGGTGCTATAGGAGGGTAACTGGCTGTAGTAGATGCTGTGACACAAATAAACTTGTCAATTCTTGAGGTTGGAAAAAAAATAAATAAAATCTGGCTCATGTTGTGGCAATTGTAGTGGGTTATACCCTCCCTTCTAGTTGGAGATTTCTGGCCTCTTCTTGGCCTAGAAAAAGTTAGTTTAAGAATTCTGCTTAAACTGGTAGGAGTCCTAGTTATGGAGAGGTTTAGTGCTTCCCAAAAAGAACGGAAGGGGGAGAGGGGGAAAAAAACTAACAACAACAAAAAGCACCCCGCCATTATTCTTAAATATACCTTGCAAAATAAGAACCTGCAGGCTAAGGGAAGTCATACAATGGAAAGCGTTGCCATTTAGCTGTGTAAAGCCCACTTCTCTCTTCTCCCAGAATGCTCTTTGTATGTACTCTTATATTGGTAGGAAAATAGCTGCCACCCCTACATGAACAATATGGCCTGGGAGGCTCCAGTGTTTACAGGGTATTAACACCCACGTGGAATCCATACCTCTATTTGTGAGCAAACATTTATAGGGATCATTACTCAGAAACAATTTGAACTACAACGTGATAAGAAAAAGGAACGCCTGTCAGTGGACCCTTCACTGGTCTCATGATCTCGGCACTGAGTTTCTCTGCCAGTCCTCAGCACCAGCGTAAGTGAGGGAGGTCTCATTCCCATGTCTTCTAATGGGGGCTGGTATGATCTTATAAGTTGTGCACAGACTACTTGACACTTAGAAAATTCCAGAACAAGAAGAGAGGGGAATAGAGAGAGATAGAAGCCAATTGCTGGGCAAAAGGAAAGAGGAGGGACGGACCTCCTTCCAGAAGAGGAGGCTAAGAGACACAAAGGAGACTTTTTCTGCTATGCTTCAGAGGGAGAAATGCCTGCCAACCATGTGAAATCTCAGGCAGTGCGACCATAGGCAGCTTCTCCAGGCTGGAGATTAAAGTGTTGAGCTGGGACTAAAGCTAGCTGAGCAACTGAAGCTACGGGCAGGTTGAGAGGTGCTGAGCTAAGAGTATTAGGAAGGGCATGCTAGACAGAGTAGATTAGAAGTGCCCAGCAAGTGAGCCAATAAGGCAGAGTGAAATTGAGCAATGGGTATGTTTGTGTGTTTTATCCACAAGTCCAATATTCTCTAGGCAGGGGCTGGTAGTGCAGTCTGACCAGAGCTTATAGAAGGGTAGCAAAAACTACACACTGCATATACACATGAAGAAAAATAAACATTTTTAAAGGAAACAACAGTGGCAGTAAGGATGTGGACAAAAGGAAACCATTATACACTGTTGGTGAAAATATAAGCCACTATGAAAATCAGTATCTCAAAGAAAAACCAAAAATAGACCTACCATAGGACCCACCTATATCAATCCTATACCAAATTCTTGAACTCCAAATTGGCACAGCACAGTTGTTCATGCACACCAGCATCGATGGCAATGCTACTCACAACAGCTGAGCTACAGGACCAACCTTGTATTCAACAGCAGAGGAACCAAGAGCAAAAATGTGGTCTAAATACACAGGGGGATTTTTCAGCTATAAAGCAGAATGCAATTAGGCTGCATGAAAATGGATATAGCCAAGGATGACAGTATTAAGAGAACTAGAAGAGTCCCAGAAGAACAAATACATATTTTTCCATTTGTGGTTCTTGTGTTTTATATTGTTTCATAGAATCATATATGCATAAATAACATGGAAATACAATTAAGTTGTCTACGGGAAGAAAGGAGACATACAAGAATGGAGAGGAAACAGAATGGGGAAGATACAAAGGTCAATGTATATTATATACCTGTATGAAAAATTTTAGTCAATTTTTTTAGTGAGTTCAAATCACCAAAATCACCAAATTTTGCTGCCATCTTTCTTGGACTCCATTTTCTGAGTCTTATTTGGACAAGTAGAAAACACTGAAGACAACAGTCTCCCAAATCCACCTACCTCTGCCACAGAGTAGACTGCCACTATGTATCATGGACTGTTGTGTAGTACACAGTAAGTTTCTCCTGTGTCAAGGCACTAACAATCATTTGTGAGTCTATCCCTGACCAACCATAACCTACCCGACTACAGCAGACACAATAGAGTAAACCTGCGAGAAGAGGTTACCTGGCTTTTACAGTTGAATGATGATACTTCTTGCCAAGAGCATTCATTTTAAGACTTTTGTTTGTTTTCTGGTTTGAGACAGAATCTCGTGCAAGACATGGCCTCAAATTTGCCATGTCACTAAGAGTGGCCTTGAACTCCTGATCTTCCTCCTCCCACTTCAGCAACATGGGTATTACAGGTTTGTGCATGCTCATTATGAATTATTTATGAAAGGGCAAAGCCTGAATGCAGACAAAGCACACATGAGTATGTGGAGGAAACTGTCTCCTTGCTCATAGACATAGCTTAATGAAATGGATAAGCTGAGGTGTAGAATGAGACATGCACAAAGGTAGTGTACAAGAAAGAGAAACAGAATCTAGAAACGAATAGGACACTGATATATACATGAGGTGATGTTCTACGTAACGAGGTAAAAACCAAGAAATGTTACTGTGTACATTTACAAGGGGAAACCTTTTCAAATACCCCTATTTCATTCAATAAAAAATAACTCCAGTTCTAGTTAATAGAGAATGTGAATTTTACAACAACTTTAAAAAGCATAGCTAATATAATCAATCTTTTTTAAAAAATCAACATACTTAAAAAGCAGCAACAAGACCTCACCGCCTGATCAGGTGGGCACTCCTGAGGCTGCAGAGCGGAGGAGACCACCAACACTGCCCACCCCTGCCCACATCCCTGGCCCAAGAGGCAACTGTATAAGGCCTCTGGGTTCCCGTAGGGGAGGGCCCAGGAGCGGCAGGATCCCTGCGCCTGAGACACCGCCAGAACCTGAAGGAAACAGACCGGATAAACAGTTCTCTGCACCCAAATCCCGTGGGAGGGAGAGCTAAACCTTCAGAGAGGCGGACACGCCTGGGAAACCAGAAGAGACTGCACTCTGTGCACATCCAGACGCCAGAGGAAAACACCAAACGCCATCTGGAACCCTGGTGCACGGAGGCTCCCGGAAAGAGCGGCGCAGATCTTCCCGGTTGCTGCCGCCGCGGAGAGGACTTAGGCAGTACCCCACGAGCAAACTTGAGCCTTGGAACCACAGGTAGGACCAACTTTTCCCCTGCAAGAAACCTGCCTGGTGAACTCAAGACACAGGCCCACAGGAACAGCTGAAGACCTGTAGAGAGGAAAAACTACACGCCCGAAAGCAGAACACTCTGTCCCCATAACTGGCTGAAAGAAAACAGGAAAACAGGTCTACAGCACTCCTGACACACAGGCTTATAGGACAGTCTAGCCACGGTCAGAAATAGCAGAACAAAGTAACACTAGAGATAATCTGATGGCGAGAGGCAAGCGCAGGAACCCAAGCAACAGAAACCAAGACTACATGGCATCATCGGAGCCCAATTCTCCCACCAAAGCAAACACTGAATATCCAAACACACCAGAAAAGCAAGATCTAGTTTCAAAATCATATTTGATCATGATGCTGGAGGACTTCAAGAAAGACATAAAGAACTCCCTTAGAGAACAAGTAGAAGAGAGGAATCGCAAAAATCCCTGAAAGAATTCCAGGAAAACACAATCAAACAGTTGAAGGAATTAAAAATGGAAATAGAAGCAATCAAGAAAGAACACATGGAAACAACCCTGGACATAGAAAATCAAAAGAAAAGACAAGGAGCTGTAGATACAAGCTTCACCAACAGAATACAAGAGATGGAAGAGAGAATCTCGGGAGCAGAAGATTCCATAGAAATCATTGACTCAACTGTCAAAGATAATGTAAAGCGGAAAAAGCTACTGATCCAAAACATACAGGAAATCCAGGACTCAATGAGAAGATCAAACCTAAGGATAATAGGTATAGAAGAGAGTGAAGACTCCCAGCTCAAAGGACCAGTAAATATCTTCAACAAAATCATAGAAGAAAACTTCCCTAACCTAAAAAAAGAGATACCCATAGGCATACAAGAAGCCTACAGAACTCCAAATAGATTGGACCAGAAAAGAAACACCTCCCGTCACATAATTGTCAAAACACCAAACGCACAAAATAAAGAAAGAATATTAAAAGCAGTAAGGGAAAAAGGTCAAGTAACATATAAAGGCAGACCTATCAGAATCACACCAGACTTTTCGCCAGAAACTATGAAGGCCAGAAGATCCTGGACAGATGTCATACAGACCCTAAGAGAACACAAATGCCAGCCCAGGTTACTGTATCCTGCAAAACTCTCAATTAACATAGATGGAGAAACCAAGATATTCCATGACAAAACCAAATTTACACAATATCTTTCTACAAATCCAGCACTACAAAGGATAATAAAGGGTAAAGCCCAACATAAGGAGGCAAGCTATACCCTAGAAGAAGCAAGAAACTAATCGTCTTGGCAACAAAACAAGGAGAATGAAAGCACACAAACATAACCTCACATCCAAATATGAATATAACAGGAAGCAATAATCACTATTCCTTAATATCTCTCAATATCAATGGCCTCAACTCCCCAATAAAAAGACATAGATTAACAAACTGGATACGCAATGAGGACCCTGCATTCTGCTGCCTACAGGAAACACACCTCAGAGACAAAGACAGACACTACCTCAGAGTGAAAGGCTGGAAAACAACTTTCCAAGCAAATGGTCAGAAGAAGCAAGCTGGAGTAGCCATTCTAATATCAAATAAAATCAATTTTCAATTAAAAGTCATCAAAAAAGATAAGGAAGGACACTTCATATTCATCAAAGGAAAAATCCACCAAGATGAACTCTCAATCCTCATCTTCGGTTGGTTTATATACAAGTGTGCAATTTCTAGGCTTGAAAGTAAAATGATGCTATCTCGTGCTGGATAGAGGAGCCTTATTTTTTATTATGGCAGCTTGCTATTTTTGTAATATGGTGATTTGGTTGAACACATTAAAGTACAGTAGTAACTGATCTCCCCCTCTTCCTGGATGAGTGAGGAGATGATTAAATGTTGATGTCAGCATCCATGAGCATATTCAGATGAGCTTCTGCTTCTGTTGAAAAGGATGCTGTGTTTGATTGTGGTCCGAAGCTTTGAAGCACTACTTGGCATCTCCTTCCTTGGAGGTCTCACTGTTTAAACATAACAGATTTGATAGCTTGTTGGTAAGGTGAGGTCCAGCTTGTCTCCACTAGGTCATCTTCATGTGAATCCGGTGGTTATACGGTTTTGTTCTAGGGATATTTCATTTTTTTAATAACGGTTTTAGCTGACATTCATGGAGAGAATGAATCCTTAGAAGTGTGCCACTAGTGAAAGGAAATCCTGTCTAGAGTATGTTTCTTTACAAAACTGTGTCACACCATCCTTTGGGCCCTCTGCTGGAAAAGTAGAATCAAGTCTCAAATAATGCCTTTTAAATTGTATCCTCTAGTATTATAGATGTAGGACAGTACTGTATCATACCTCTATGGATGTAAAATAGCTTGTACCTGCTTTATGATACGTAGTAGTGACCGTGCTTTATCAGAGCTGTTTTTAATGATGTTGCTCAGAATGTTTTCTTTCCAGATGATGATTGAGAAGCTAATTTAAAAAAAAAATGGTGCCAGGTACCACAAGAGTAACAGAACTGTGCTGTTTTCTCGGGTTTTGTTTTTTTACTTTTTTTTTTTTTAATGGAGTGTGCTGGATGTCTCTACAGTTTTGTTCAGATGACTGCAGAACCTGGAAAAGCTGTTGCTGCTGTTGATGCATAACACACTGCTATTATTGGTCTTTTTATATAAATATAAATATATATATACAGATATATAATTTGAATTTTTTGAAACTTTACCTGTGCTGTCAACTTTCGAAAAAAGTATCCCCGTTTACTGTGTTGAGTTGGCACTGTACAGAAATTAACAGCCATATTGGTCTAGAAATGTTGAACTTAAGTTTTTTCCATTTGTACAGGGGTAACACACTGTATTAAATATGTAAGGTCTTAAAAAAAACAATTGAATTATCTTAAAAGTATTTAAAGTAATATGAAAATATAATTCTTATAATCAAACACAAAAAAAAAAAGCAGCAACAAAAAGCTATACTGAGGACTAGAATGAATTCAGATTGACAGCATTGGGGAAACCATCACTCTCCTCAGGAGCCTAGAAAGTGTGCATCACAACTACATTGGAGCCTGTATTCCATTAGCAAAAACATGAAGTATGACGATTCTAGATGCTGTGTGTGTTAGTGTTGTGGGTTTATTACATGATCCAGGATGGTTCTTTCAAGCAGTCCACTTCCAGGGCCAGAAAGATGAGACAGTGAACGAAAGGACTTGCTTCCAAGCTTGATAACCTGAGTCTGAGAGAAAATACAAGCCTTTTACAACATAGAGCTTTTAAAGAAGTTTTAAAGCAGAGGTTAAAACAGCCTGTTATGTAGAAACCATGGAACCAAACTGAACTGTGGCCAGAAGGACAAAACAACACAACACTGAGTACTAGTTATTGTGCGGGGAGGTAGAGAAACAATAGCTGGGGTCATAGTCGATAGTGTAATACTTTAGTTCTTAGCTACAAATACTATATTCCATATTATAAAACAAACATGTAAACAAGAAAGCTACCCAAAGCTAGCTGGTTATGAATCAAGGATTGTGCTTTACCCAGTTCTCCAGAACTACCTATATTAAGAACACACACATTCAATTTATTTCCCAGTGCGGCCTTCAGGCCTTGGCTATTCAGAGTTTTACTTGGTGCAGAGTCACCAAACCATCAACTCAAAGCCCAGCCAAGGAACAGCGCACAGAGACTGTGAAATTGTTTTGACCTGTTGAGTTCATTTGCCAGCATCAAGGGTTAGAGAGGCAGGATAACTTTAAGAAGGGTATGAATAAGGAGGAGGAGAGAGAAATGGTTACGAGAAAAGCAGCCAGATAACCTCTCTGTTTCATGAAAAATTAACTAGTAATCATCCATATTTTAAAATATCCTGGGAACTGGATAGATGGCTGAGTCATTAAGGGTTTACGGTACATGCATAAGGACCTGGGTTCGGGTCCCTAACCCACACATAAAGTACCAGGTGCAGTGGCATGTGTTTGTAATCTCAGCTATTGGGAAGGTGAAGACAGCTGAGTCCCTGGAGCTCTCTGATAGAAAGCTTAGCCTTCCCGGTGAGCTCCAGGACAGTGGGAGACCATGTGTGACTGACTCCACTCCTGAGGTTGAAACACACACACACACACACACACACACACACACACAAATCCACCTGAACTTACATATCAACACATATAAATATACACATACCCATATCCGTACACACACACATATGAATATACATGTCAAATAATTATCACAATTAAAACATGGCAGACCTTTTTTTATATGAGTATATACTAGCTACTTTCCTCATCTCTCTGACCATATGCCTGATAAAAATGACTTAAAGGAGATATTTATTTTGGCTTGCAGTTCCAGAAGAAACTGGCAATCATGGTGGGCGAAGCAACTCCGACTATCATGCCATGCATTTGAGGTTCTGCTAGCTCATATCTTATTGGGTCAGGAAAGAGAGAGAATGAAAGTGGAAATAAGACCAGGCTATAAGCCTCAAAGATCCAACCCATCGGGACCCACTTGTACCAACCTGGCTCCACAGACTCTCAAGTTAGTACCACTAGCTAAGGACCACAGGTATAAACATTCCAGGCTGCGGGGCATGTTCTACATCTAAAACCCAGCAATAGGCATCGGGCATCAAGCATTCTCCACCCAAAGAGGCTCTTTGTTACTGGCATCATATCACCCAGATTCCAGGCTCATCCTTTCTTTCATTTAAATTCTGGGGAAGTGGATCTGTACATCAGAACTAGTGCTAGCAGCCAGCAAAGTAATAATTATGCAATTCACTTCCACTAGCCAAATGCAACGGGATTCCAAAATCCTCTTACTTCACATGCCTTAATAATGCTAATTTTTTAAAACCATAAAATGAAGTACACAGTGTTTAAGGAGACAATTCATTAGCCCTCCAGATGAGTTCAGAATGAGAAAACAAGTCTGCAAATGGAATGGAAAGCGAAGTACAGAACACACTTGGAGTTCAAACTAGGGGTAATTTCTCCCATGGAAATTTATTTCCAATTATTCCATTCCCCACAAGCTACTGTTTGCTATCTGCCTCAAATCTTTGACCAGTTGCTACCTTATGCTTAAACAACCAGATTCTCAAATGCCATCTCTTTGGAAGGCCATGGCCCATCTTCAAGTCATTAATGCAGCATCCCTCTGTGGCTGCTTGTCCATTTCAAGTGACTACAGTCAAGATTTATTCCCATTGCTTGTGGAGGTTTTGTCTGTTGGTATGTGTTGTAATGCTGGCTCCCAACGTCTAGTTTTCTCCAGGGATTGAGGGCACCCTCACTTATACCAAGTGATGCTATGTGACCTTGTTCCTTAATTTACAACTCTTGGTTGAATAAAGATGCGTACAGCCTATAGTTGGAGAGAAGAGAGATAGACAGTTTCTTGATCCCTGGCTTGGATAGAAGCCAGTTCAGAGGTAGAAACATGAATGAGGAGGAGAGAAAGAAGGCAGAGGAGAGGAAGTCGCCACAGGATAAGGATCGTGAGACTTGGCCATGAGGACTGGATAGTCCAAGTAAGAGGAGGCCAGGAGGAACATGGCAAGTCATATCTCAAGGTTATTGGCAGACAAGTAGACATAATAACATAAAAGGTTGATATCTGTCCAGCTCTAGGGCTTTAAAGGCTTATTATAGTATAAAGGTTGTATATTTTTTATCCGGGAACTAAATGGTCAAAGGTGTGGTAGAAACCCCAGATTGAGATTTACTACAATTCCTTTGACATCATCAATAAATATGTATTGCTTTTCAAACCTATAATCAATACATACAGGCATTGAACATAGGAATGAGGACTGGAGAGATGGCTCAGTGAGTAAAGTGATGGCCATATACCAATGAGCAGTAATACCTGTATACTTCCCAGGGAGATATGGTGTCCTGCCTATAATCCGGGAAATCAGATGTAGTAGACACAGGGATCCCTAGAGCAACTTGGCTGGCTGAACTAGCTTTATCAATGAGCTTGAGGTTCGGGTGGGAAACTCGCCCTCAGCATGAAGTAGGGAACAACTTGTGAAAATGCCTGATACCATTCTTTGCCCCTAACCATACCATATGTGTATTCATACCCCCATTTGAGTTCACACATATAAACAGATGTACACATACAATGCACTCCCCCCCCACACACACAGACATGTACAGGAACAAAACGCCATCAATTTTGATGCAACATTTTTTGGCATTCTTGTATCCTATATGTCCACACTTTACTGTCAGGGTGGCATGCACTAATTTCTAAGGATTTGCATGCCGTAAGCTCTGACCCTGTGAGCAAGGTGCTCACGGTACACATGGAACCTCATAGCTATGTTTAAGTTTAGGACCTTGACACAGAGAGATTATTCTGCAAAATTATTGTGACATTTACATTCTATTCCTCCCCAAATACTCAATTCTTTAGTTAAATTTAAAAGATAGTCTTTCCTTTCATAGTACTTGCCATTCTTGGGTATTCTTTATCTCCCAGGATAATGAGACTATTATGAGTGCCTTTAAAATGTTGTAGGTGTCGTTGTTCCCAAGCCTAGCACTTGATTCTGTTTCCTTTGTAGATGGTGAATTGTGTTTCCCTTATGGTAAAAGAAACTTTTAAAACACATCAATCAGTCGGTGAGCAAAGATGAACCACAGTCCTGACCTGTGTACTTTGCTGGTTTTCCATACATTAAGAAGCCCTAAAGCCAGGGTTGAGTTATTGTGAAAACTTGGTTGCAACTGATGACTCAAAGTAACATTCCCCATGGGCAGGCCTGCTCACATGAGGAACTACCTCAGCAGACATGTGGGAGGCTGATGGTGACCACAGTACCCAATGTGTACACATGGGCTTGTCATGTGCTACACGACACTCCCATACTCTCCCCCCCCCCTCTTCTTCTGTCATTTCTACCCACAAGCATTGCCAGGCAGAGCCACCGATGCCAAGTCTCACCCTTGCTACACCCTGTTTGATATTTCTTAACTGCTTAGGTTTCCTTCCAGAAAACAAAGGTCTGGCATGCAGCTGTTTTACATGAGTCAGCACCATGGAGCCATGTGTGTAGATCATTATTTTCATGAGTCCTGAAACTCTCATGCCCACCAGACCACAGGCAGCCTTTACACACAGAGCAACCGCTGTCCTGGGTCATATAGCAAGCCTGCACGGTACATCTAAACCTACAGATATTCGTGTTCCTGTCCTAGCACAAAGACAGTAAAGAAAAACAGGGACCATATCCAAGTCCTCGGACCTCTCCTGCAGTGGGAAAGTACACATTCACGTAAGACTTCGGCCTACTTAAACACTTGGGCAGAGCAGAAGGGGTTCATCTATTCATGAAGGTACTCTATTCATCAAAACACTATGAATTATGTTTCTAAGTAAAAACAATGCCTCTGGACCTTTGGATTATGCAAGCAGGAAAGCACCTTTGTGAATAATTAAGAAAATGTATAAGTATCAGACGGTATCAACTTCTTTCAAATCATAAACTCTCACCACCAAGAATAGCTTCTGGGTACATTCCTCTTAGTAGGCACCTTTCACTTTAGCAAACGGGTATAAGAGATATCAAGATTTGGGACTTTGCATGAGTATAATTTTTAAATTACCTTTTATGTTACATTGTTATTATTTTTTAATTTCATATTCCTCCTCCTCTGACATTTATCTTTTCTCATGCACATGTAGTCATTGTAGCCACATGCATGTTGTGTGCATGCATATATACATATATACATGCATATATATACACACACACACATAAGTGTATATTTATGCATGTTTTAGGGTTATTTTGTATGTGACACTAAATATTTGCTTCAGAAGATGTTTCAAAGAAGTCTAGAATGACAGTGGTTAAGAGCATGCAATTCTTCCAGAAGACCTGGATTTGGTTCCTAATCCACATGAGGCACTTGACAATTGTCGTAATTCCAGCTCCACAGGATCTAATACCCTCCTCTGGACTCCATAGGGACCCACATGTGTGTGGTACGTACATACCTTTATACATACATACATACATACATACATACATACATACATACATACATACATGCATGCATGCTAATAGAATCAGTCTTCCCCAGGGGTGAGCCACCTTATCAGTGCTTAGCCCTGAAATCATACACATACAAACAACACTAAAAGCACAAAGTTTTTCACTGATTATTAAAACTTAAAAAAATATTTTAACCAGTTTTAAAGTTGATGTCTAGAGTTTGTTGAAGGGGAAGAGCATCTGCCTAGAGGAGAACAATTTTTGGAAAGCAGCAGTAGCTTCCGGCGAACTAGGAAGCACAAGGCCTGCCACAGAGACAAAGCCAGAAAAGTATCTGAACTCCAGGTCCCACAGTACCAGAGGAGAAGATGCTGGACCGATGGGTTCTCCTAGTGCCATCGGCAGCTTGTTGCTTCAATGTACCTGGAGACAACTGCAGTTGGCATTTTCTATTGCTGCCCAAGCGGGATCATGTCATAATTCCCCTTTCTCACCTGCAAATCCACACTGCAGCTGGCCATGAGATGTGAGGAGGAGACTCCTCCCTTAGAGAAATAGAAGTGGATCAGCAACGGGAACAGGGCAGGGTCCAAAACCACCATGGAAAGAGAAGAAAGCTAGAGAAGAAATAAGCACAGAGAAGCCCCATTTTGTTCAGAGAAGAAGCAGCAGAATAGAATGTGGATGAGGAAAAATACTTTGAACATTAAAATTTTACTACCAAAGAGTTGTAAAAATTAGTTGTGGAATAGGCCAATGATTTGAATTATAATTTTTAAAAAGGTTGGCAAGAAAAGCTGTGAAGTCATTGATTATTATATATATAATATTTTTTAATTATAGGGTTGGAAAGTGATATGAGTACAGATTTTTCTGAAGGCTGGAAAAAGGCATCAGACTCTTAGAGATGGAGTATAGGTAGTAGTAAGACTCCTGAACTGGGTCCAAAGAGCCAAACATGCGTCCTCTGAAGACCAATATACACTCTATACCACTGAACATATCTCCAGACATATATATATATATATATATATATATATACATACATACATACATACATATATACATATATATACATATATGTGTGTGTTATTATATGTAGCTATATTTATATATTATTCATATATAATTATACTTCATCCATTTTATACATGAACTTTTTTAAAAAATATTTTATTTCTTTATATATATATGTGTGTGTGTGTGTGTGTGTGTGTGTGTGTGTGTGTGTGTGTGTTTTACCTGCACTATATCTGTACCATGGACATGCAGTGTACATGCCAGAAGAGGGTCTTAGATCCCCTAGAACTGGAGTAAAAGATGGTTGACCTGCATGTGGGTACTGGGCACAAAACCTGGGTTCTCTGTAACTACTGACCCATCTCTCTGTCCACTGATTACATATTTTAATTCTATTTCATTCCATGTATTTTTAAACTTCTTAGTGTGTTTTTCATATCCAAAACAAAAGTGAACCTCTTTTGTTGCTGTTGTTATTGGCGGTGGTGGTGTTAATTTTACAGGTAAAAGATTATATAGCCTGAAAACATAAATTGGCAATCTTGGACTCTTAAAATGAAGATGATTTTTTTTTCTATTTCTTCTTCTCTCAACTTAGATTTCACAATATCAAATTCTAATTGTCTAATCCGTGTTAAAGGATTAGAATTGGGTTCCTCTTACTGAACACGTAAGTAAAAAGCTTCTTTGTTTATTTTAAAGGACAAATCTTACATTCATTTTTCATGAGTGAGTGCTAGAAAGCTGAAATCCATAAGATGGATTTGATCAACACACTTCTCTGTCCTGGTCAAGTGTTTTGTTTTGTTCTTTTCCTAAGAATGTTCTATTCTGCCCATGTTGGGCTGTCCATCTCAAGCATCAAGGAAAGGCAATATGATCCTTGCCAGCCTGAGTTGGGTTCTAAAACATGGATCTTCTAGCTACACAAGAATCTGACACCCATGGACATGTCTCTACAACAAGAACCAGTCCTAGACTCAACATAGAGAACGGTTATCCTGCTGTCACAAAAAAATGTGGGCTGTGGTCTAAACAACAGTTCTGACAAGGTTGGTCTCCGTGAAGCCTTCCTTCCTGTTCTCTCTCACCTGGCATTCCTTCAAGCTCTTCCTGGTGTCTGATCCTCATTTTATATGGACACTTGTCCTGTTGAACTCATTCTTTACCTTGAAGACCTTATTTAATCTCAACTGCCTTCTTTCAGGAGCAAATGTCTCCAAACAGAGTCACACTGGGAGTTAAGCCTTCACATAGGAATCCTGGGAGGACACAAATCAATCTATACACACGAACCCCGATTTTATTGGTGTTGTGGGGCACATTTTTCCTGGAGAGACAGCACACACATATGCACTCACTCCTCCAGAAAGAGAAACCATGACAGACGAAGAGAACTGCAGCAAAACGCAAGTTGTTGAACCAATGTTTTGGGGTTGGGTGGGGAGTTACTGACAGGAAGTTCGGTGAGGGATTTCTTACAAGGAACAGACATGACTCAAAAGTAGCTGCATTACCCCAAAACTCACACTAACAACGGGGACAGCTCACAAAAGCTGTGTCCCCAGGGCTCACTGCTCAACTCTAAGGGTGGGTCTGAGAGATTGGCTGAGAGAAAGGTCAGAGTCTTCCCCCCCCCCCCCCCCCCCCCCCCCCGCAGCTACACTCCAGGAGCTTGCAAGTTTCAGCCTTCCCAGACACAGGAGGTTTGCTTACTTCCAGTAACATGTCTCAAGAGAGAATGTTTCAGTTCAGAGAAAACTGCCATTCAACATCACTGTACGTCATATCCCTTGGTATGTAGGCTCTTCTAGAAATAACAGCATACTATGTAGACCAAAGGTAGAATGTCATGCTCTGCATTTTTTTTCACAGAAGTGATACTTCTGGTTTTCAGCGGGAAATGTACAAGACTGGGAGTTAAAAAAATACTAATTCTACATTGAGTCATACAGTATTAGAATAAATAGTTGTGTATGTAATAAATAAAAAAAGCTATGCAAGTTTTAGCCACAACCCACATGGTCTTTTATTAAAAAAAAAAAATTACTCCCTATATCCCAAAGCTAAATGTATTAACATAACATTGCACATTGAAAATGGTTTAAACGTTTGAGGCTGTGTTAGCATAGGGCTCCTGTTAGGAAAACCAAGCATCAGCAAACATTCCACCCAGGAATTTTACCTTCAGTTTTCCTGACATCCGAAAAGGTCTACTCCTCCCTCCTTTTATTATTCATAAGTCAGGGGGCTTTACGGCTCTAAGGCATCTTTGAAGTTGCAATCTTCATAGGACTATTGACTTTCTCCAGCCTATCTGCCTAAATCCTCTTAGAGACTGTCATGGCCAGAGCTTTTGTTCTATAAAATCATTCCCTGATGGGAAGATCGCAGTCAGAACCAAGCAACCTAGCTGCCTGAGTATTTAAGTTCTATCCACCCCCCACTTCCAACCTTGATTCCATCCCCCATCCCACCCCTGGTGCAGCAAGGTATTACCAACTGTTCAGGATGGTGGTCAGGAAGAAGGCTCCATTTGAGCACTCATTGAAGAATCCTTACTTGGAAACATCGTTCACAGAAGCCAAGGAGGCAAACAGAAACAACAGGAGCCCCAGAAAAGAACGTTGAGAGCTGAGTAAAGGTGTTTGTATCTCTGTGCATTTTCTAATATAGAGGAGCTCAAGGAGATGTGTTCATTTACTTTCCAAGAATTCCAGACATGAATATAATGTGTTTTGACTGTACCAACTCCTCACTCCTCCCCTCGATGTCCTGTCAGAGCCTCCCCACTGCTCAGGTCCTCCTCCTAATTTTATTTCTTCCTCTTCTTCCTCCTCTTCCTCCTCCTCCTTCTGCCCATCCTCTTTTTCTTCTTCAGTATAACTGAGTCCAGTTAGTGCTACTCGAGTGTGTGTGGGTGTAGGGCTGTCCAAAGGGGAAGGGACCTTCTACACAGGATCAGTAGATTGCCTCTCCCTCTCTCCCGTAGCAACCCCAAAATCACCTATAGTTCTTCAGCTAAGAGTGGGGCCTTGTGGGGCCTCCCCTCCTACATATTATAACATTGACAGGTTTGATCTCATGCAGATCTTGGAGTGAGAGTTAACAGGTACATGTTCCCTGTAATGTCTAGACAATTTGCAGCAGTCCTCCAGGTCTTTTGGCTTTTAGAATCATATGTCCCTTTTTCACTGATCCAAAAAGGAAGTGGGTTTGATATAGGTGAATCAGTGATAGGGGGGCACTCACAGCCACCTACTCTGGGCCCTTTAACCAGTTATGACTCTCTGTATTGACCTCTACCTGCTGCAAAGAGTTTCATAGATGAAGGGGAGAGCAGAGCCATGGAATGAGGGTCTCTTTATTTTCCCTTTTTGAATGCCATTTAGCACCTCCTGAAGGTTTGTTGATTTTCTGTCCTTGTATTTTGAGACAGCAGCTCATTCTGTAACCCAGGCTGGAAAGTCTTCCTACCCTTACCTCCCAAGTGCCAGAATGGCAGATCTGTTCCACACAGGGCTTTACCATGACCTTAGAGAAAGGCAAACACACACACACACACACACACACACACACACACACACACACAACCCATACACATGTGTATGGGTTATGTGTGTATAGGGGATATGTGTGGGTATTCACATGTATGTGTAGGTATGTGCCCCTGCATGCAGAGGCAGAGGAAGACATCAGATATCTGGCTCTATAGCTCTCTGCTCTTTTCCCTGGAGACAGTGTCTCTCACTGAACCTGGATATCATAATTTGACCAGGCTGTCTGGCCAGGGTGTTCTAAAGACCTATCTGCCCCCTCTCCTGGAACTGGAATTATTGACATATAGGTTTTTTTCATCTTTTCAATTAGGTGCCGAGGATCTGAACTCTGATTCTCATGCTTGCACAGCAATGTTTTTGACCACTGATTCATCTCTTCTACCTGTAAACACACACACACACACACACACACACACACACACAAACATAAATATAATATATGTTAAATTTATATATTATATATACAATTATATATTAAATATCATATAAATATGCTAAAATCTGTGTGAAATCAATGACCAAATCAATTGTAGCAGAAAGATAATGTCATAAATATCATACTGTCTGGCTCTAAACTATGCTACAAATATATAGTAAGCCAAACAGCATGCCACTAACATTCAAAGAAAAGAAAACCACCAACTAATGAAACAAGAGAGAAAACACAGAAGTAAATCCATATATTTACATCCATGGGGTATAGAAGGATCAACCTTCCAATTAATATGCTGGGGAAACAGAGATTTCTCACACAGAGGAGTAGAAATCGCACCTCTCCCCCACACCACATAGACCAAAACGTAAGGATCAAGCTCTAAAACTATTGGAAGAAAGCATAGAAAAAGTTCCCTTGTATTGACCTGGACAATGGTATTTTCAGATGTGGCCCCTAGTTCAAAGGTATAAAACCACCTGACAGGAAAAGGGAACCCACAAAGGAAAGGAAACAAACAGCAGATAAAGAGGCTCTCAGTGGGAGAGGGATAATAGTTGTATATTACATAGCTCATCAGGAGATAATACTGAAATCATAAGGGGAACTTGTTAACAAACACTCAGATGACCTGATTTAAGCAAGATAAGTACACAGTAATAGCTATATAACCAGAGACATATAGAATACAGAATATGAAGATATACAAACAGAGACTCAACTGAGGCCATCACCTGGGAAGTATACACAAAAACCACAGTGACTCATCATCTTATTCCCACTGGATTGGCCATTACTAAAATATGCTGGGAAGTCTGTGGGGAAAGGGAAACTTGTTGAAGGTGTACATTAATATAGCCATTATGTAGCACAAAGTGTTCTTTAAATACTCAAAATTGAATTACCATGTGATCCTACAACCATACTGCTGAGTGTGGATCTAAAGGAAGTGAAATCAGCATGAACAGTATGAAATGTCTGCATTCTCCTGTTTGTCAAAACCATTTTGGACTAGAGAAGATAGGACCACCTAGCTGTTACTAGATACGTGCAGAATGAATACGGGGTGTGTCTAAACAGTGGAAACTAGTCAGCCATGAGAGAGAGGCAGAAACCCTGTCATGTACAGCACATGAGCAAACCCAGAGAACCTTACAGTACATGAAAGAAAGCCAGGCAGAGAACATAAATACCAAAGGATTTCAGAGACATGGAGTCTAAAGTTTACCTCAGAGAATATTAGTGACCAAGAACTGGGCCCAACACCTACGGGTAAACTTGGGATACATTGGTCAAAGGTGCCAGACTTTCAGTGCAACAGGTTTATTATACAGTGAAGTGATCATTGTTAGCGACAATATATAAAAGTCTTAAAAAATGGTAAGGGTAGATTAAAATATATATATATGTTCAACCCAAAATAGAAAGCATTGTAAAGTAATGTCCATGTTAATTAGGTGGATTTAATGACCCTGAAGTGTATCTCTCTATATACATGTATTTACACATACACACACACACACACACACACACACACACATATATATATATACGAAATATAGATATACTTCAAAAATCAAGAATATACAGTAATTGCATTTTAATTTTTGCCAACTTAAAAAAAATTCAATCAATTCAAACAAAAAATGAAACTCCTGAGTAGTTTTTGCTAATGAGGTAATCTAGAAGGATCTAGAAGATCAAAAGGCTCAAAGCTGACTGCTCAGCTCTGTAAGAACGGAACTAGGGGAGTTTCCTCAGTGCCCAGCGAGGGCTGGCATCTCTTCCACCACGCCGTGACCTTCATATCTCTCTTACGAATCTACCCCTGCTTGTTGCCTTTGAAAAGATGCAGCACATGTGCACAAAGTATTCTGTGAGTCCCGTGAGCCACTTAGTAAGTTACCAAACCTCATAAATGGAATGTGGGAACCTGTGACTTAGAGACAGGTGGTCAAAGGTACAAGAGACACAAGACTGTTGACTGTCATTTGAAGTAGGGCCAAGTGGCACTGAGATGGTCCCTATAACCACACAGTGTCAGGACTGAATTGAATCATTGGACATTTGTCTGGTGTCGGAGTGAGAATGTCATTGCTGAAGAATACAAATGAAAGTTGCTTTGCCAATAAAACATCCACTGTCTATGAAACATTAAGTTCATCTTATTTTATTCAGATTTAAGACATCGGAGACATAAGAATTTGTTGGGGATTTAGCTCAGTGGTAGAGCGCTTGCCTAGGAAGCGCAAGGCCCTGGGTTCGGTCCCCAGCTCCGAAAAAAAAAAAAAAAACAACAACAACAAGAATTTCAAAAGCCTTCAGATGCTCTATGAATGCTCTTAAATCAAGATAAATAGAGAACTATGAACCAATAAAATAGTATTTATCTGCAATGGTGCTAAATGAAGATGTCTTCTTATGAAATCCAAAGTAGCCTTTCTCAAGATTTTCCCAGAACTCAGAGTGTACTCAGCTGTCTTCATGATATCTGGATAGGCGTACTTGTCGATTGTCTAGCTGATGATTGAAAGAACAACAAGGTTCTACTTAAACATCACTTAACATGCTCTCTAACAGTACAGGATTCATGACCTCCTGTACATCTACCCCGGATTTTCCACCCATGAACTCTTTGATGGCCATTATTTCATTGGATCCTGCTTCTTAAGAGCCAGGGCTGCTCTGGAATCTTATACAGCACAGTCCAATGCAAGATTCTAGGTAGAGCTAAACAAAACAAAAAATTCCAATTTTCGTTTAGGTGTCGTGTTGTCAGGGTAGCTTATATACATAAATGAACAAGCTGGGTGGTCCCAGTCATTGCTTAGATTTTCCCGTCTGCCTTTGCAAAACTGAAATTGTGATTTAAGAGGCGTGCTGCACAGCTTCAGAAATCTGCCACAGAACATATTTCAAACTCTATTTGCTTCCATGTCTTTTGCCTAAAATGGAAAGCAAACATTCCCTGGTACTCTTCATATTTATGACATAAAAATTATTCTCCAAAAGGTATTTCAGACCATCAGTGATGAAAGTCCTTATTATCATAGGTAGAGAAGAAAGGCCTTTGATGGCTCAAAAACTTCAAAGAGGAGGGGAGAGAAAGGAAGGGTCATTCTAGACCACTTGGGGAATAACATTCTTATAAGAGTAATTCAGCAAAAATGAAATAAATACAATGTGAATAAAATATCTTCATATAAAAAGGAAGTTGTGACTAAATTTCCTGAGTGACTCTAAAAGGAGCCAACAACACTCGAAATAGAAACAATGTTAATCAGATCCCTTGCCAAACTCCAATACCTATTTCAGCCAATATACAAAGAATAGTTTTGTAAACGGAAGTACAAATTTGGGTAATAGAAAGTGTACATTCACCTCCCATCAGAAAACCAAAGGGATCTTTGGTCACCAGTCATTGGGTCACCTCCACAAACCCAGAATTAATCGGCATTCCCTGAACTGCACATATCAAACAAAATAAAACCCTGACAGAGGGAATAAGCAAATTGACTTGATTATACATGCTAGTTGGTTCAAGTCATTCAAACTATCCATACAAGGATGAAGCCCTGTAGCTTTCGTTATAGCTCTCAGTACCCAACAGAGAGATCAAAGCCATCAGCATTTCCTGTTCAGATAAGTTTTGTGTCACCAAAGCCATGGAGAAGCTATTGAAGTTTAAAGAAAGCAATTGGAAAATCACGAGAGAAACCTAGGTTCAAGCCACATCCAGCCTTGGAGAGCTAAACATGCTTTTCTGCTGAGTAATAGTGGAAACTATCACGTACCTGGGGTTCAAATCTCAAAACCAACCATCTAAGACTCAATAAGTTGATGAATTCTAAATTTGCCTTATGGGGATATGGGTAAAAATGGGGAAACAATGGCTTGTAAAGTATTAGACACTCAAATACTATTATTGCTACTAAGGTTGAATGAATCTATGTTTATCCAGCTGAGATCCAATATGCTAAGCTATGCTTAACACTTATGCTAAGCTTGACTGAAGGCAAGGGTGACAAAAATGACCCAGTGCCCTAGCACATGCATCCATTACTGCATTTACCAAGTGACTCCTGCATGCCAAGTGTGGTGCTAAGGCCAGGACCGTTATAAATAATCAAACAGAGCCCTTATCCCAGAATCCTTACCTTCACATACAACACGTGATATTAACGGCTTCATGGTGTTTCAAGTTATATCTGGTTTTAGTGGCTTGTCTGCCCTAGTTTGGAAGACACTGGGTTGGACATAATCCTTCACTTCTGAGCCAGGCACTGTTTACTGCATAACATCTATTAACTGAGTTTATGTGAATATCCAATGAAACAGTTGCTCATGTCAGCCTTAATTTCATGACCAAGTAAACACAAAGAGATCGAGGAAAGAGTTCAAGGCTACACAATGGGTTTTTGCTACTTCATGTGTGTTTTTAGTTTCTGAAAGTACATATTTTCTCAGCTTTTTTTCTCTTCTTTTTTTTTTAGCCTCTTTACATCTCCCCCTCTAACTAACTATCTATCTATCTATCTATCTATCTATCTATCTATCTATATATATATATATATATATATATGAAAATAACACCTAGCTTGTACTCAGGATTTGCAGTAGCTAGACTATGCTCAAGGTCTTACAATACCTAGCCTGTGCTTAGGTCTTACAGAAGCTAGCCTGTGCTCAGGTGTTTCAATCACTTCTAGGGCACAGAGATACAGACGGGAAGCAAACTGGGCACAGAGCAGGCTCTTTCAGACCACCTAGCAATGACAGTGCCACAGAGCACAGGATCCTTAGTGAGCCATAAATGAGACGACGAGGAGGAATCTGACAAGACTTTCATAACAAGATCAAAGAGATTATGACAGATTGTGAAAACACAGCCTTATTTTGCAAGTTGTTAATTTCTCTCCCTGCTGCTTCTCCAAGAAGCTGCTTATGAAAGGCCTTTTATAGAGAATATTTAACATCAGTTGAACACTGGCCTTATCCACCAGTGGCTTGACCTTCTGAGCCAATAGGACTTTTGTTTGCCAATGACAAGGGGCAGAGTCAAGATGAATCTTTTACATTTTGTTGGAATTTGACACGAGGTCGTTGTTTTGTTTTGTTGGCATCAGTGAGGTCTGAAGCCAGGGCACCACACTTGCTAGACAACTATTGCATCATGGGGCTATATCCTCAGCCATGGGCTCTGAGTTCTCAAGCGACACACGTATGGTCCATTGTGGGCTTTATGGAAATAAGATAGAACGTATCAGAGGAAATAATGTTGTTATACTTAGCACTGGTTCCTAGTGGAATTATGATTACATATCAGTCTTCCCGATACCCTCAAATATAAACATCCTTTAAAAGAAAAAAGAAAAAAACACCAATGACAAAATGGTCAAACTGCTCATTACCCTGATCAAACTTAAGCGTTTTCCTCTGTGCATTACATGCCCCCCAGCACACATTTAATAGAAAGGTTTTATAAGGATGCCCCATGATTTTCTCTTCCCTTTTCTGTACAACAGTTTAATAGAGGTCAAATTTGAGGAACAGTTTTTAAAGAAAGGATTCCAAATACATTAGATATCTCTGGCCAAGAATTGTCAAACTGAAATAGTAATTAATATTACATAGACCTCTTACAGTTTACAAAGCTCAAAGAGAAGGCAGGGAATGTTGATGACAGGCAGGTGAGAGGTGTTTTGCTTGATAGTCAATCACCTCTCAGAAATATGAGCCGAGGTTACTACAGAAGGCAGAGGTCCCAGGAGCATGGAGTAGCTATCTGAGGTCTCTGACCAAACTATAAAGTGACGATATTCAACAACCTGTATAATTTTCTTATGTAACCCCAACTGTGTCCATACCCAGAGTACAGACAAGTATTTTACCCTGAATAGGTGTCTTAGGGTTTCCATTGCTGTGTGAAGAGACACCATGGTCAAGGTAACTCTTATAAAAGTAAACGTTTACCTGGGGGTGGCCTACAGTTTCAGAGGTTCAGTCCACTATCACCATGGCGAGAAGCATGGAGGCATGCAAGCACATATGGTGCTGGAGAAGGAGCTGAGGGTTCTAGATCTTGATCCAAAGGCAGCCAAAAGAAGATGGCTTCCAAAGGCAGGTAGAAAGAGGCTTTCATTCAATACTGGGTGGAACCAGAGTATAGGAGACCTCAAAGCCCACCCCATGGTGACACACTTCCTCCAGCAAAGCCACACCTCCTAACACTGCCATTCCTGGTGGACAAAGCACTCAAACACAGGAGTCTTTGGGGACCAAACCTATGTAAACCACAGGAGCAGGAATGGATGATACTGAACATTAGCACAAGAGGAAAACAGACCAGGGGCAGTGGCTGAGATATGCAAGCATATGCTGTCTTTAAGTACAAAAGAATCTAATGTGGGGCGAAACCCTGGACAGGAAGCCTGGTGTGGTCAAGGCTACGACTGTGGGAGCCAGTTCCTTGGGTGAAAAGGAGAACTGAATCACTCACATTTTATACATCGTATCTCAGCTGTTCTTCATAGGGCTGAAGGGAATCATTTCATAGGTAAGAAAAATGAGGCTCTGAGAACTTCAATGTCTCCTTTAAAACCAAAGTGTAAATAATTATTGGGTCGAAATCCAAAACCCAGATTGGCAGGTGAGGTCAGAACTCTCAACCCTGGCTAAGAATCATATTCTGAGAAAATATTTCATAAAATCTCCAGTAGACATTTAGTCCATCATCTCCAAAATATTACAGGAGGAAACAAAATTAAAGGGAAAGGAGGTGCTTGGAATAAACTATTGAATTTAAAACAGCACAGATTAGAAATTCTATCTCAGCCAGGCAATGGTTGTACATGCCTTAATCCCAGCCGTTGGGAGGCAGAGGCAGGTAGATCTCTGTGTCTGGTCTACAGAAAGAGTTCCAGGACAGCAGGGCTATCTGTGAAAAACAAAAACAAAAACAAACAAACAAACGAAACAAACAAAAACCCTGTATCTCACTGTGAATATTCCCTATACAGTGTGAGAAAAAAATTGGGGGATACGAGATATAAAAAGTATTTTCAGGATATCATTATAAAGAGATCGATGTTTACCACAAGAATACTGTCCACAGAATCAACTAACCTGGACTCACAGGGCCTCTCAGAGACTGAAGCAGCAACCACGGAGCCTGCATGGGTCTGACCTAGGTTTGCTGCCATGTGTGTTGCCATTGTGTAGGGAGGTATTCTTGTGGGACTCCTAACAGTGGGAGCACCAGCCATCTCTGACTCTTTCTTTTTTTTTTTTTTTAACATTGCAAAAGAATGTTGAGGGATCTGCCTGCCTCTGTTTTTTTTTTTTTTTTTTTTTTTTTTAATTAACTTGAGTATTTCTTATTTACATTTCAAATGTTATTCCCTTTCCCGGTTTCTGGGCAAACATCCCCCTAATCCCTCCCCCTTCCCTTCTATATGGGTGTTCCCCTCCCCACCCTCCTCCCATTGCCGCCCTCCCCCCAACAATCACGTTCACTGGGGGTTCAGTCTTAGCAGGACCCAGGGTTTCCCCTTCCACTGGTGCTCTTACTAGGATATTCATTGCTACCTATGAGGTCAGAGTCCAGGGTCAGTCCATGTATAGTCTTTAGGTAGTGGCTTAGTCCCTGGAAGCTCTGGTTGCTTGGCATTGTTGTACTTTTGGGGTCTCGAGCCCCTTCAAGCTCTTTCAGCCCTTTCTCTGATTCCTTCAATGGGGGTCCTATTCTCAGTTCAGTGGTTTGCTGCTGGCATTCGCCTATGTATTTGCTGTATTCTGGCTGTGTCTCTCAGGAGAGATCTACATCCGGCTCCTGTCTCCCTGCACTTCTTTGCTTCATCCATCTTGTCTAATTGGATGGCTGTATATGTATGGGCCACATGTGGGGCAGGCTCTGAATGGGTGCTCCTTCTGTTCTAAACTTTGCCTCTCTATTCCCTGCCAAGGGTATTCTTGTTCCCCCTTTTAAAGAAGGAGTGAAGCATTCGCATTTTGATCATCCGTCTTGCATCTCTGACTCTTTCGACTGCTGTGGAAACCCTTTTCCTACAACTGGATTGCATTTTCCAGCTTTGACATGAGGTATGTGCCTAGCCTTACTGTAACTAGGTAGGCCATGATTGCTTAATATCCCTAGGAAGCCTGATTTTTTTTTCTGAAGAGAAGCAGAGGGGAAGTGGATCTGGAGGAGAGGAGTAGTCAAGGAGAGGGTCTGGGAGGAAGGAGGGAGGAGAAACAGCTGTTGGAATGTAATATATCACAAGAAAAAATTAATTAAGTTTTAAAAAGAGACTCTAATGTTTAATTTTACATGCGACCTCTACTCAAGGACTATGGCAGCGATGGTTGGTAGAAAACTGCCAATTAAAACTCATGATTGCAAGAAGTTAGAGCCTGTTTCACGCATCACTGTGATTTTTTGGTAGATAAAGGACTTGATTTAAAACAAAAGTGGGGGGCTCTCATTCTTCATTGTGATGATCGGGCTCAATCATTAACCTGGCTGTATTTGGAATCGATAAAGAGACATGATTCTGGTTGGGTCTGTGAGGATCGCCCCAGAGACGTCTAACTGAGGAGAGAAAACTCAGAATGTGAATCTAACTACCTTGCAATCTGGGGTACCCCAGGATAAAAAGATGGGGGAACAAGAAAGCAAGTTGAGCACCAGCCATTCATCTCTCTGTGCTTTCTCACTGTGAACACAAGGTAAGCATCTGTCTCCAGCTCTTCAGACCACAGCCTGAACTGCTGTAATCATCATAGGCCTTCTCCAGTCTGGTAAATTATACCCTCTAACTATGAGTCAAAAAACCCTCCCCTCCTTAAGGTGTTTTTGTTATAGCAATGAGAAAAGATAACTAATTCATGAGACATGGGAGGGGGCATCTTTAAGGATACATAGGAGAAACACAGCATCAGAACTCAGACTATTTATTAAATATGATGATGACCACAACGTGTGTGCCAAAGGTTTCATAGGGAGAGAAAGAAAAATGGATCTATTCTTACTTAATGACTAAAGGAAACAAGAAAACTTCAGGTAAACAAATCTTTTTCATTTCTGTATAGACTATAAATTCTGCAGAACTAGACAGCTATTGGGAAGTAAATATCACAAGGTATAGTGCACAAGTACACCAGCAAAACTTTACAATCCATTCAGTGCTTTTGCTTTATGAGCATAGAGACTGATTTATTTATCCTCTGCCTTATTTTTATAGGATATAAGGTACATGAATCCACACCGTAAAGTATGAGAAAACGTAAATGAGGGCACAAAAACCAGAACCGGGGAAGATGGATGGAGGAGTCAAAAACAAAGATAAGTAGGGAGGGAAATCAATGGACAACTGCACAAGGTAGAAAGGTCTCTCTTGCTCCTGGGATAGTTCTTCTACAAGTGTGGCTTACGTTTGCTAGCAGATGGGGGAGGGGTGGGTGGAGAGCTTGACAAAGTCACATTATTATTTAATAACCAAGGTGTGTCATTGGCAGCGCGGGTTTCAACTCAGCATTCTTCCTCTTGGGTTCCTCTTTCCCTTCCTCAGGGGCGAACTCTGGCTCATCCAACACCTGGCTCTTATATTGACCACACCAGAGGCCCCATGCCATTCTCAGAAGAGAACAGCTAAGTGTGTTTACTCAACAGCTGCTGGGCTGCTATGGGAGGTGTCTGTCTGATCCATAATTATCTCGGAGCTGTTTATGTTATTATCTCTGTTATTGATGGTGAGTTAGTTTTATGCCATCTTTCCCAATACCTGGATCTTCCAGCTTGGGGACCATCGTCCAGGTTTACAGATGGCTTTGTATTACCTGCAGGTGCACCATTTAGAGTCCCACAAAATGTCCACTGCCACTTCACTTGGCATCCTGGACTAAGGACCCAAAATGGTCCCGAATGTAGTTCAAAGTCTCCTCTCTCCATCTGTAGGACTTAAACGGAGTGATTTTGAAAAGATCCTATTGACTTGAAAACTACGAACTGACCTATAAATTGAAAAGTTATTGACAGTTTACCACATGGAGAGTATCCAATGTCCTTGTGAGCAAACCAAACCATCAATGAAAAAAAAAAAAAACCCGTGAAAGAAGATTAAAAAGACCAGGCAATGCTTATATCTCTCTTTCCCGCAAGTCAAGGGCCACATGTTGTTGATTAACTATCTGATTTCATTTGCATCGTCTGTAATGTCTCCCTATGATAGGGAGGCAGGTAAAAGGCATTCACAATGAAAGCTGGCACCATGCCCAGCACACCATATAGTCTACACCGCACTGATTTCCCAATGATGAAAACTTAAGAAGGATAGGAATCATTCAGAAACTCTTTAGAAGCAGGCAACGAAGATGGCCACTAACTCTGTGGAGAGTGGTCTACACTCGAGGAAAAGCTGGTAGAAGCAGGCTAGCTAGCTAGTCAGCAGAAGAGGCCATGGAGAACAAAACTTGTAAATCCGTGTTGTTGTAACTTGAGAAGGAAATATCCCCTAGCAGACCCATGTGTTCACAAACTTACTCCCCGGCTGGCGGTACAGTTGGGGAAGCTGGGGAACTTTAGGACGGAGTAGCTGATGCATAGAAGCCAAGTGAAGCAGGCCTTGAGGGCTACAACTTCTGGCAAATTCTCTTTCTAGTACCATTTCTGCACAAGCCATCAAAAGATTTTTACCAACACAAAAAGGGACCCTTCCAGCTGCCGTGCCTTCAGGACTTTGATAGACTGTACTCTCAGAACATAGGAACCAAAATAATCCTTCCCTCCCCTTTAGTTACTAAGGCAGGAGAGTGACAGGACCGAGAAAAATAACATGTATGTATGAATACACAGTCTCAGCTACAAAGAAGGGCTTAAATAATAATTTTCAACCAATTACAGCATAGGGAGAAGGACAAGGATCAAGAAATACAGAAGTTCTACTTGGTACAAGCGGAGTTTTGGCCTTTGATGATGTTTCCCTAACCAGATTTGGGTCTTGTGGTAAGGAGTCTGTAATTCATCTTTGCTCAAACATTTCCTTTATCAAATGAATATCTTTATTGCTCACCAGCTTCAATATCCTTTCAGGGTTTTTATATTTTACATATATGCATCTATTTTGATAGCAGACATCTGGCTAAGGCGTGTGAGGTAGTTAGTGTATTTGATTTCATGCTTAAAAGCAGCCATTTAAAGTGCCCAGCTCTAACACCTCACTATTACACATCGACACTGGTCAATTTCAGTGGTCTATTTAAATCTGGATTATCTACTTCAAGCATATAAACATGCTAGCACCCAGAAACTGACCCTCTTCTGAACCCTTGTTATTATTTAAAGTTGTTATAGATGGATTTGGTTACTAATTTTTAATGGCGCCGGGACACATTACTTTATAATATAAACAGTTTCTTCTGGCACATAAATCACCCTTCCCTCTTTCCCAGAGTAGCCCTGGGGCAGCTGGTATCTGGGGAGGGCTATTTATTTGAGACTTTGTTCTCAAAGAGATAAGAATTGTTAAGCTAGGAAGTATGAGTGTACACACACACACACACACACACACACACACACACACACTCTTGGGGAGGGGGTTGGGGGGAAGGCCCTCCTCAGACTCAAGGCATAAATTCTCCATTATTTAGTATTCATTTCACATCAGTATTCAGAGATATAAATGGATCCTTTTGGTTAGATTTATCCTTGTTCAATTAAAGTTGAATTTCTGTAATATCGTCAAACATCAGTATTGACATTCAATGGCATTCAAGATGTTATTTACATTCAGTCCTGGACATCCGAGCCACTGTTTGCATTAGGTTCAAGCCCACAGCTCCTTGTTTGTTGGGGTTAACCTAGCACACTTTAGCCCCATAAAGATTCCGGAAAGAGGCTCTCCGTGCTAAGGCAACTCCACCAAAAGCCATGCATGTGCAGCTCAGAAAGCAGCGGCCATCTGTCCAGAAAAATGCATCCATATGCTTTCTAGTACATTTATCAGCTCAGACTTCAGCCCCAGTCCTCACAATCACATTGGAGAAAGAGACATTCTCAGCTCTCCCAGCACCAATGCTGACCTCAGAGGGCTTTCCGTTTGTTTCTCCTGTATTGTTACGTTTAACTTTCACAGGCTCCCACAGAAGTGGCAGCTTTTTCATGTTCTATGAAAAGAAACAAAGGCTGAGGAGGTCTGAGACTTGGCCCAAGTTGCATCAGCAGTAAATAGCAGAACTTTTGATTTCCCAGGAAGGGGACATACTTTGCTACTCTTGGCAGGAAGGGAATACTTGTATACATACATGCCTACATAACACAGAGACACAAAGGCACATGTATAGGTGAGGACGTATGCTGTACATATGTATCACATAATGCATGCATGTGTCTATGCCTATATCCATAGACCATAAGGCTAGCAAATGTCCCCATCTCTTTGGTCAAAGAGCTTAGGGTTTTTTTTTAAATATATATTTAATTAAAAAGTCAGGGTTTGATTACATAATACTTTGAAGTCCTTAGAAGAAAGGCCTAATAAATTGCAGACATTATTAGACTCAACTTTACAAATAGAAGGAGGCTTGCCCTGGAACGTTCTTGGCACCATAAAGAAGAGTCCTTTTTCTCTACCTCAAAGCCTCCCATATCGTTATCACATTCTAAATATTTATTGAACTGGATTTACTGATTTGCCCTCTACACTCACACTTCTCTGCTGCCAGCCAGGCAAGCGTGGACAATCTCTACTAGAATTTTTCTGGGTCTCAGAACATGAGTTACTCAGCTCTGGGACAAGAATACATTATCTAACGGAGGTTAAAATAGTTGTAACCTCTTGGTGGCTTGGCACAGTGAAGTTAAAATGTACCTAGATAGATAGATGGCAAGACGTCAAGAGATTGCAAGCTCTGGCCGATGCCTTCTTCCTTGATAGCTGGAAAGATCTAGAACTAAAGTGAGGTAGTTCGAGCATTCTCAATGTGCTTCCAAAAGATTAAGAGGTAGAATGATGGCCACAGAGTTCAACTGCATCGGTGAAAATGGAGAGTTGAGACAATGTGCCTAAGCAGTCATTTAGGGACAAAACCATGGCAAAGAGGAGAGAGAGCACGTCAGGGCTAGGTTTCTTTTGACAGGAATATTTCTGTGTATCCTGGCATTATTGCACATTTCTTTTAAAAAAATGCATTTGAACTACTCAAATATATGCAATGCATATAGCATTTAGCATTTTCATGTGTATAGTATTAATTCATCCAAGCTGTCACCATTATTCCTGGAAGGAATTTATAAAAGAGATAGAGCAGGGAAGAAGAGATCATGGCCTATGCCTACCACTTCTACTGCTTCCAATGCATGAGGCAAGTACAGGAAAATTCTTCCAAACAAGTGTTCCCAGGCATCCAGAATTTGGGCGTGATTTAGATAGCAAGAGCTGAAGTTGGATTACCTATCTGGTATGATGGGGTAATGGAAAGTATGATAATTTTAATTGTCAATTTGATTGAATTTGAAACCACTGAGGCAATCAGTAAAACATGACTCTGGGGAAAATTGAGCTTTTCCAAAGTCAATTAGAGGCTTCCCAAATTCTCCAGGGCCAGGTCAGTAATGCGCACAAGTATCAGGCATGTACAATCTCACTCAGTTTTTCAAGGTGTTTCAAGGATTTATCTATTCCAGAAAGACTAAGATGTATCGGCTATCCAAGCATGGTGTGGCCTGGCAGTAAATCCAGTACTTGGGAGGCAGAGGCAAGAGGAATTTAAGGTCACAAGACTATCTTTCATGAAATTCTGTCTCAAAAGCAACCCAACTGCAAAAGTTGGTAGAACTGGGACCAACTATTCAAACATGTAAGCCTACGATGGTGGAGGGCATTGTGATTCAAAACACCACATTCGGGTATTTACTTAGAGGGAAACAAGACTTAGAATCCAGCCCCAAGATACTGGACAATTCTGCAGAACACAGGAATAAGGGGTTCGTTTAGAATGCAAAGCAGATCTAGCTGTGCTCTTGCCTCTGGCGAAGGAGGCATTTCTTTCTTTGGATTCCTAGAACTTAAACAGGGCTATAAGACGGAGGTCATTGGGGACTGGATTGAGAAATTGCCAGAAGAGGGCTGGAGAGATGGCTCAGCCGTTAAAGGCTAGTCTCACAACCAAAAATATAAGAGAAATTGCCAGAAGAAAGGGTTATGGATTAGGTATGGTCTATGGACTTGAGGAAAACAGTCTTTGATCTGGACATCTAGGTGTGTACTCTAGACGCTACTGTTCTCTTCTGTGACTCCCACATGCTCACACAAGGAGACAATAAATACAGTCGTCGCTTTGCATTAGGAATGGTTTCAGAATGAAGGAAAGGATCTTGTTTTGGATTGTGGGGCTGGATGTTACCAAGCTGTGCATACCTAACTGAAGTCCAAAGAGGACTCAAGAACAGCAGATTAGGGCAACCCTGGAACTCTCGGGAATATTTGTTATTTGTGATACTTCAAAAAATGTAGCCAGTAGTTCTACACAAATGTGTGCACACGCATGCACACACACACACACACACACACACACACACACACACACACACACACACACGAACACTGAACAAAGAGACCCTTGGAATGGGGGAAACACCTGCCTACACAGAAGAAAGTATTCCAAGGACCAATATAAAGATACTTTGAGGGCAGGGTGAAGTGTGGAGAGAATGGAGATAAGAAAACCAGTTAGGAGACTTTTGTAATCAAGATAAAGAGATCCTGAATCAGGGTGGGGCCAGATGGTGAAGACAAAGAGACACATCAAACACTCTGGGAGGCTGGAGAATATTGCTTCCTCTAAACACAGGCTAGTGAACCTCTGATGACATCATATGAGGAAAGCTCGATTCCCTGGCAACACAGTCAAAACAATTTATTATTGGTGATGGTCAAGTTACCACCTTGTGGCCTTGTTAGAGGAAGTGTGTCCAAATCTCAGGCCATTCCCGGTTATATTTTTTCTTTCTTCCTCGTGTTTGTAGATCAGATGTAAACTCCCAGGTTCTATTCTGGTGCCGGGTCTCCCTACTTCTATGCTCCCTGCCCTGATGCTCGTGTGTTCCAACCCTCCCAGATTAAATGCTTTTGCTTTGGTCGTGGTGTTTTGTCACAGGAATAGAAAAGTAACTAAGACAGCTAATGAATATTTTCTAAATTTGAAAATACCCATCCCCCCAGTGCTGTGCTTCCAGTGTTAGAAAGGACAGTTCTTACAGGAGTCTTTCATGCTTTCGTACTGCATCCCTAACCTATAAGATGTACTGCATACAGCCCAGCTGAAGGGTAATAAAGGGCAAAGATGAACCGAAAAGCTCGGCTGTAGTTCTACCATTTATTGGAAATGTGGACAGAGCCAAGTCAGTAAATCTCTGTATTTCCACTTTTCTCATCTATAAAACGAGACTATGATATTAAATGTGATATGATTTAATTTATGATGCCCACATTAGGATGTCCTAATTGCCACTTCTCCTATTCAGGTATTCTGAGAACATCTCTCTCTATCCTTCACAGTCTACTACTGCCCTACACGAACAGTCTAGTCAACCCATTCTTCTTTTTTTTTTTTTCTTTTTCTTTTTTTTTTTTTTTTTTTCTCGGAGCTGGGGACCGAACCCAGGGCCTTGCAGTTACTAGGCAAGCGCTCTACCACTGAGCTAAATCCCCAACCCCTTAACCCATTCTTCTTTTAAGTAGCTTTAATTCGTGTTTGACAAATAGTAATCATACATGTTTGGGGGCACAGTGGGACACTTCAATACATATTAAATAGCTCACTTTTCCCCAGCAACTATGATTCTTTCTCACCACATGGCCCTTGCATAAGAGTGGGCTCTTCAAACTACAGCTAAGGAGCCATATCTACCCTAATAAACATTTTTATATGGCCTCATGAGCTAAAATGGCTTTTGTATTTTCAAATGTTGGAGAAAATTTCAAAATAAACAACATTATACAATTCCTAAAGCCTATGAAAATACAAACCACCATCATTGTAGTTTACTAAATATGTTTGTTTTAAAAAAATATATAGTGGTCACTGATGTAGCTCAGCAAAACAAATATTCTTTGAGAGTCTCAAAGTGTGTGTGTGTGTGTGTGTGTGTGTGTGTGTGTGTGAGAGAGAGAGAGAGAGAGAGAGAGAGAGAGAGAGAGAGAGAGAAAGAGAAGGGGGGAGGAGAGAGAGAATAGGAGAGATAGACAGACAGAGACAGACTGTTCATGTGTGTTCAGTGCACATATACATGTGGAGGCCAGTGCACAACATTGGCTATTTTTTTCTTAATCATCATCCATCTTTTTATTTATTCACATTTTTTGAGACAGAGTCTTTCCCTAGCATACAGCAAGTCCTGGAAATGTAGCTGTCTCACCAGTCTGGCTCTGGTTGACAAACAAGTTTTTTCTGTGTGAGGTCTGAGGATTGAACTCATATACTCATGCTTGTGTGGCAAGCAATGTACTGTCAGAACTATCTCTCTGCCTCCCTCAGTAGTTCTTTAAGGAAGCAAAGAATGTCATCTGGAAATAGGGCTGAGAACTGCTAATTTGGGTAACAGAAGGTCCTAGAAAGACTTCTGTGTAAATACCTGACCTTGGGAAAACTAACTAACCCTTGTGCGTTGCCAGCTCCATTTGCAGACGAGCCAGCAATCGGAGGGAAGAGACAAGACCGTGGAAGAAGCTAAAGGCTTTGCAGACACGCATTCTAGAGAGCCTAAAAAGCTCTTTGGCTCGCCCAGTTACATGGGAGTGACCAAGCTTGTTCCAGCCTTGCTTTCTTTTATGGAAGAGAAGTGTAATTGACACCATGACATATGTTACAGGGGTTGTACTTCATTTTCCCACTCTTTTGCCGAGGTGACCGTTATTGATTAAAGGTTCAGCTTTAGCCAATGAATTGAGCAAACGTGGCATAAACAAGCGAGACCGGCTATTCCTTTTGACCTTCCATGTTTGTTCTTGCTTCTCTCCTATGCCTCTGAGAGTTCAGACAGGAGAGCTGCTAGAAGAACGGAAGAGAAATGTAGCCACAAGCCACTGTCATCTCACGCCAGGTACTAGTCCGCAAGCCTAACCTCCAAGCTTTTAAAGAGACTAACCAAGATGGGCATGCCCCTGTATTCAAATGCAACGCCTCACAGATGCATAAGTGAGTCTTGCTGTATTAGTCATAGCATGGGCAGCCCACACCTTGAAGGCTGTGTGCACTCACTCCAGGACAGTTACAAATGCAGCTCCACACAGAATCCTAAACTTACTGAAGCCACGAGACTTTTGTGGGATTAAAAAAAAATTTTTTTCTTTTCAATTGTTTGATTCTGGAGTGTGAACTTTGTAGATAACACTATATGGCGATGTCAAAAGCTTGTGTGTGCCTGCTGGAGGAGCCGTTCGAATGGTTTATAGGCTCAGGAGCAAGAGAAAATGGTTAACTTTCAAGCCAGCAGTTTTTATGGGAATCGTTACATAGCAATAGCTAACTGACACAAAGGGTAACTATGAGCAGCGAATAAAAATTCTGACACAAGGCAATCATTTTAGACTTGGGACTTAGAAGGCTTACCTCATCCTAAGTCTCACGTTTGTCTTCTCTACTTATCACTCACTGCTTATGTACCAGAGTGTAGTGGGTTTGGCCTAATGATGCTTATATTATAATGTTAATCTTGGCCTCTAAAACTGCTTACACAGTCTCCACACTGTGTCACTGAGAGACCCTGCCCCCAGTTGGTTCTGATTGGAAAGTAAAGATGCTGAGAGCCAACGGCTGGGCAGGGCAGACAGAGGTGGGACTTTTAAGATTCCTGGGCTTGGGACTGAAAGGAAGGAGGAAGAGGAAGGTCTGCTGGGAGAAGGAAAGGAGAGAAGCTGTTCCTGATTAGAGTGAAGAGCAGGGAGGCAGGTGAAGGAGCCGGGAGAGTGTGGCCCAGTTCGGCAGCCCTCTGGGTCCAGGGCAGCCAAGGTAGAATATAGAATTTAGTAATTAATAACACAGGATTAAGGGTGGGAGGTGGATTAACTATGTGGAGGTTATGAAGTGGCCCAGCTGTTGCACTGTTTAAGTGTTTAAGGCATATCCAAAAATAAAGGCTCTCTGGCTCTCTCTCTCTCTCTCTCTCTCTCTCTCTCTCTCTCTCTCTCTCTCTCTCTCTCTCTCTCTGTGTGTGTGTGTGTGTGTGTGTTTTCATCCAGGAATGTGAAACACTGAGGGGATCAGTGAACCTGCCGGCAGGATTTATACATAAAAACTTATTGCTACACTAAAGTATATCACCTAGAGCTGAACATTCTTACCCTAGATCTAACCCATGAGACATGAGAGTCTGTTCTCTGACATGTGCATAGGCATCCTTGATGTATAGCTCAAGAATTACTTTTCTGCTAGAACTCAGTTGAGGAAGATTTGTCCTGGAAAGCTGGTATGGAATCATGTACCAGTGTGTCCTGGGGAAAAATATTAATAATAATGGCAGGTTGTGCCCTCAACAGAGTATAGATTGAATGAGTGGCCATGAGCTGGGAAAGGAACTGGAACTACATACACTTGTTTTTCTCTACGTTTATGAATATGATGTCTATGTGTGTAGTATACTTATGTGTGTGTGACATACATGAATATGTGTAGGTGCACCTATGCATATGGATAGCGGATGGAGGAGGACGTTAAATGCCCTGCACAATCACTTTCCACCTTACTCCTCAGAGACAGGCTCTCTCACTGAATCTGGAACTACATTGACAGCCAGCAAGCCCCTACCATCCTTCCATCTCCATCTGTCATATCACTGAGGCTCCAGGGGTGTGTGGCCACAACTGGCTTTTTATCACACGTGTTGGGATCTGAATTCAGTTCCTCATGATTGTGCAATGAGCGCTCTCACCCACTGAACCCAACTCTTGAGCCTCCAGTCTACCTCCAACACAGGCATGTGAGCACATGCACCCACGCACGCTCGCACACACACACACACACACACACACACACACACACACACACACACACACACCACACTTTTGCCTTTGGATTGGTTTCTTTAGATTCTGAGAAAGTCAACTGGAGACTGACTATACAAATCCTTAAAGTCCTTGAAACCAAAAGCCGTAAAATCACCCTAACAGGAAGCATTCAACATCCATTATGTGGAAATGACTTCTAAAGAACCCAGACTTGATTCAAAACAATTTCCTGCAGGCTATATGTTTTATCACTTACTTTCTCGGCTCTAGCCACAGACTGAAGTTGCTGCCACTGCTCCCAGCGTCCTCTCGTTCAGGCGCATTCCCTTTGAAGATCTGCCTTCATTGAGCAAAAGACATGCTACTCTCCTCAGCCCTGTAAAGACAGACGGATGCATAATAGGTTGTAATTGAAACAGCAAGGCTTAACTTTACAGACATTCAAATATTTGACTTAACAGTGTTCTAAGATGTATAATTCAAAATTGAACGGAGTCCACAGCGTGGAATTTTCTTGCTTCCGTGAATAAAGTCCTGCTATTTTGTTTGATTTTTAACTGATGGCTGCCTCTATGGGTTCGCAGGTCTTAGTTACTATTCTGGATGTAGAGTCTCAAATTGTTATCCACCATATTTGGTTCACATGCATGGAAGAAGTTAGCATAAGTTACTCTAACATTTGGGTCTTATTTCCCTTGGTCGTTTAAAAGAATATATAATGCTTAATTCCAAAATTCAGTGACAAAGTCGATAGGTCGACCTTTAAAGTAGCTTAGATCTTCAAAGGTCCAAGCAAACAGCATTTCTTAAGGTTAATTTGCAACCAGCCTTTTTCCTTCTAAGGAGAGAGAAAGGTAAGTGAGTATTTCCAGCATTAAGCTGGTGGCATATCATGCTTGTAACCACATGGATGGTCCTTGGCTATGTGCGCACGTTTCTGTATTTGGCAGGTAAGTTTCAAAAACTAAAGTGTTTCAGAAGAGGGCGTTTGTCCGGGCGTGGAGTAGATTTTTGTGGTGAGCATAAGCAGGTCTTTAACTTTACCACATACACAGGAAATTTTCTTTTAATTGAGGTTTTGCTCATAAATTCCTGTTTTGTGTGTGCTTGTGTGGTCTTTCATATGCATCCAAGGCGAGGAGGTTGGGAGATTTCCTAAGTTCCTTTTGTGTAATTCAAACTTCAGAGGAAGGCTCGCCAGGGAAAGACTAAACAGCCACGGATAGTCTTTCTGGCTCTGCCACCCGTGCTCTAGCCGCTAAGTTTCTTCCTGACCTTACTACCTGCAAAAAGAATCAGAGTCCTGTAGTAACAATGGCAGGAGGCAGCTCTAAAACCTCTCTCCATGTTCATCTTGTCTCCTTCCTTTCAGTCCTGTGCTTAGGGATGCATGATATGAGGGTAGAATGACTCGCAACAACAAACAGATCTCGTCTTCTTCATTTGGCATGGCCACCATGACTCAAAGGATATCTGTCACAATGATTAAGTTGAGGGTTTTTTTTCCCACGCCCACATGAGGAATGAAGTTTGGATATGAGCTCTGCTTAGCAAGAGATCCTATATTAATAACTTGAAAGCCATCAAGGAAGACACCTCACATGAGCTTTGGACCTCCACATGCATGTGCAGACATGTACACGGATGTCCATAGAGACACACATGTGATCATGGATATCCACAAGTGCACATCACATATACATACACTTGTAGAAAATAAGTAAAAGACCCAGAGGTGGACATGATCACCAGTTGGACCATCCAGGCAGTGATTTTTAGCAAAAGCACTGAACATGCATGTGACTGTGCTAAACCCCATAGCATTTCAATCCTGAAACGTTAGACTGAATCATCAAGACACCTCGTAGAGAGCTCTAGGTGGGAAAATTTAGAACAAGTTTGCTTGTGAGGCTACTCAAATCGTAGGAAACAGTCTCCTCTCAGGTTTGAAAACGGACCCATTCCCAGGGTCTTTTTTTCCCATCTTCCTTGGGGCTTAGCGGAGTTCAGGGGAAATTTCTGAGCTCGTTTGCAATTGTTTTCCTCCCTTCCCCCAGCATACCAAGATGCTCTCTGAACTTTTATAGGAACGGATCATCTTTGCATTGTGCTTCATCCTGTTCCCGCCATCCCTCAGCCCCAATTAGAAAGCATGATCTAAGTCAGGGACAGTAATAGCTGGCGCAAATCTGGGAAGGGCAGATCTAGAGCTCAAGGAAGAGTCTGTAAGATGGTGATTGTCAAGTTCAGGCTCCAGAGAACAACACTGAACGCACAGCTTGAGTGTAAGATTTTAAGAGCAATCAGAATCAAATACGTGGTCCAGCTTTCTGGCTGGATGCTGACAGCTATTTCTTGATGCTTGACATCTTCTGGAAACTCTAGTCTTGCACTCTGCATGTATTAGTTCTTTTTAAACCTCAGCATCAATAAGTTTGGGGACACACACAGATATTAGGTAACATGTTCAGGGTCAGACATCACTGGAGGTATCAAAGCTGGAATTTGAACCTAGAGAACTGGGTTCTCTTCTGCAGTTTTAGCCCTGCATTGTGCAGTCTCATGGGACAGTCAGGCAAGCAGATGGTCAAATCTCAAACAAACAAGTCAGTCATGTTGTCCTGCAGAGCTTCCTGTAATGACAGAAGTAGCTTTTATGGGCACTACCCAATACTAGTGGTTCTCAACATCACTTTCAAACACCTAAGATCTGGTAGTGGAATTAAGTAGATGAGGCAGCAGGAAGGGGGAACACTGTTACATTTTTACTTAATTCTCATTAATTCAGGTTTACATCTTCATAGTCACAGGTAGCTAGTCGCTACTAGTGCAAATGGATGGGCAGCTTAGAGGCCAAGAACGCACCTCAGTAAGAACTACTGGCATATAGGCAGTCAACCTCAAAAGGAAGGCAAATATTTGCCAAGCCAAAGCCATATCTCTGATCAAACACATTTCCCGTTTAAACCTTCTCCGCTGCTTTCAATGAGAAAACACAAATCGCTTCCTGCCCTTCTCAGCCTCTTCACAGAGCATTCTTAGCTTCAGAGCAGCACCATTCTCTGCGGGCTGGATACCAGACCTACCTCCACTGCCCTCTGCCTCGGCATGCCCCTGATGCCTCTGGGTACAAAACCACAGTTTGTTTCTCTTGCCAGGACAACGCACTTGCGAAGGTTTGCCTACTCCATTTTCCTTACTCTGTCCAACTTAGCTTTTGAGGGGCGAGGTGAAAGTTATCTCTTCAAAGAAACCTGCATGTGTTTGACAGGCTCTCCTTCCACTGCACCTATACTGGAATCTTTCTCACACCTCCATTCTGTGTCTGCCATGAAGCTTGTGTTTTCAACTCTCCCCTAGGGATTCAACCTTCCTAAAGACCACTACGGGGCTACGTTTTCATGTCTAAATTCTCAGCTTCTAATCTGTCAATCACTCGGCCCACAGTAGGTACTCTGGAAATGTTTGCTGAATGCATAGCTGGAAGTCTGCCTGCAGTGAGCAAGCAGGACAGGACTTTTAGGAGAGCAGAAAGAGTTCTTAACTTACGGCTTATGGCTTCCTGGACCACTCCTAGGAGACTGAAGGTCACAAAAAACCACATTGTTGAGGGGATCAGCAGCTCCTGACAGGCACAGTCTGATATTTATTTCCTTTATACCTCATTTCATATTTAGATAGCACCTTGCTGATATTATCTCCCTAATCTTTCCATTAAGGAAGTGAGAAGGGAAAAGAGAAATGACTTGTTCAAGGTTATAAAAGGCAGAGCAGGCAGGAAAAATGCTTTAACAGCCCCCAACTAATCCCAGGTCCTATGTGCATAGGATTTAGGATGTGCCATATTAGCACTTAAAAACTAACTTTCTAGAAAGTAATTATGAGTTGGCTCTGTGCCTTGGCTTTTGTACCTGGGAATATCCAACAGGCTATACATGCCTGCAACTTTGTGGAAACCAGTAGACAATACAAGTGGGGAATAGGGTAGTTGGCAATGAAGAAATGGTAGTGGGGTGTGGGGTCCACTGAGATCATGCTGAGGAAACAGCATGGGGAGAGGGGCAGGCAGAAGGTAGAGCCCCAGCCGTAATACCCTGGCAACAAGCAACATGATGATACCAAAGACAAGGAAGAAAAGCAGCAAAATGAGAATAGCCAAGATGGTCAGCCTTCCTTGTGAGTGGGGCTGGATTCAGACGCACCTAGTGTTGGTATTCTGCCTAAGCTCCACCCCACAGCTACCTGGGAACAGCCAGGTATGCTCCGCCCCACAGTTGCCTAGCAACAGTCAGCTGTGCTTGACCATAAAGGGAGCTGTTTGCCCCCTCCTCTCCCTCTTGTTCTTTCTTGCTCTTCTTCTTCTTCCCATGTCCTCTTTGTCCCTGTCCCTTCTCTCCCCATCTCCCCTTTTCCCCCCACATGCTCGTGGCTAGCCTTTCCTCTCTTCTCATCTTCTTCTTTCATTAAACCTCTCCAATTGGAACCATGTTGACTTGGTGCGTTCTGTCCCGGCACGGGCCGCAATTTAAACCCTAACACCTAGGAGACACAGATCAGGGCTTGTCTGTGAGGGTTTTTCCCCAAGAGATTTAAGTGGGGATTTAAGATCCATGTGGCTGGCATGACCCCAAGAACTGGGATTTTGAGCTAAATGAGAAGCTGAATTTGAAAGCAAGAGACCCAGCATCCCTGAATACGATGAGATGAGCTGTTGCCTCACACTCTCTCCACCATGAATTCCCTGCCACAGACTATTTCCTCAAACCGTGAGCCAACTTACACGCTTCCTTCCCCGAGTTGCCTTTGTCAGGTGTCTTGGCACAGAAAAAAGAAAAGGTAACTCTGATAGTTACTTTTATAGCAAAATGGACAACATTAAAAAATTATAATGGTAGCTACTCCATAATAGTTAAGTATTTAGCATACATTATTATAGTTTTCCCTAAAAGTCGAAAGGCAAATTACAGCATTATGTCCACTTGAGGTTGAGAAAAATTAGGTGATTTCACAGCTGTTAGAAGGCAGGGTCTGGCAGGGTCACACAGTTTGCTTGAAGCGGCTGTTTTCTGCTTCGATGCTCTCATGCACTGAGAAATTCTGTTGCCCAGGGTCACCCATCACAACTTTGCATTGAGACAGATGCTCGTCTTTAGAAAGCTCTTCACCTTCCTGCCCACACCCCTACGCCTTGGGTAGATCCTACTGGCTCAACAAGATATTTCAGTAATTGACTTGCGTATCTTGGGCTGCAAGAATAATCACACACACACACACACACACACACACACACACACACACACACACCACGAAGACTGGACCATGATGTGGTTTGTTCTCCTGGAATCATTCTCATCCAGAGGGAGTGTTTAAGATAAAGCACCGTGATGGAAAACTCATTCCTTGACAGTCTACACAAAGCCTTTGGCTAAAAACGATCCTGTTGTGTGACAAAAATAAGTGTCTTTAATTAAAAATAACAACATGGGACTGTGTTTTTAAAGCACAACAAAACACTCCTGCCTACTGCCATATGTACCACATATCAGTATTCCCCCCCCACACAACCTTGTGTTTACTGAGAGAGAGACAAAGGATCTGTTGGACCCGGTGCCTGTCTCAGCAAGGAGGGAGATAAAACAACATCCCAGGAGTTACCGAGTTTTCTAGCATCCAGAACATGTATTCACTTCCAATGCAGGATTCTCCTTCCTGATATCTTTTTAAAAACAGAGAGAAAAATGAGGGGATAGTGTGAGGTCCACACATAGTTCTCACTTTATGTGGTCCTTTATTTTTATCCTCATTAAATAGATCAGGATGCCGAGGCTCAAGGGAAGACTGAAAGCTGAAGAGGGAGCTGGAGAGGGAGCTAAGCAGTTTAGAGCACTCATTCCTCTGACAGACGACTTGGATTTGATTCCCAGCACCCACATGGTGGCTCACAACCGTCTGCAACTCCACGGGATCCCATGTTCTCTTATGACCTCCTCATAGACACCTGGTATGCACCTGGTACAAACACATACATACATACAGAGTGTTAATACACATAATGCAATGTAAATAAACTCTTTAAAATAATTAAAGAGATAAGTAAATGGAAGAGGGAAATTCAACTTGTAGCCTTTCTCTGGTCTCTAAGAATTAAATGGGTAAATAAAATGGAAAATTCAGGGGAACATAGGCTAAATAAATAATCTGTAACCTAGGATGCTTGCTGAGTTTACTTCAATATTTTATCAGAAAAGTTTTCCTCTGTTACTGCTGTGTTACAGCTCCAAGCCTAAATGTTTCCCACATTTTCATGTGGTGAAGCCTTAGTTCCTAATAAGCAGCAGAGACGGGGGATTTGGAAAAGCGATGGGATTGCAAACCTCTGCCCTCATCCATGCACTGACTTGCTGACTTCATAGTCTACTAGGGAATCATGGAAACTTTGAGATACGGAAATGGTGGTAGATGTCAGTCACTGGGGGATGTCCTCAAAGGAAACATTTTGTCCTCTACCCCTTCCTCTCTTGTGACCTGGTTGTTATGATATGACTAGCTTTCTCCTACCACATTCTCCCTGTTGTCAGGTCTGCCTCACCACAAACCCTCTGAGTTGGCTTCCTAAATAAAAGCCACCAGAAGATGAATGAAAGAGACAAGAAAGAAATCCTGTTCAATATGACTTAGCTGAGCTGGCTCAAACTTCTAGAGTCCGACCATAAATAAGCAGTCTGTTTTAGACAAATTTAGGTACAGTTGGATTTTTGGAAAATGTTTTCTTGTGACGATTATCACAATAAAGCTTCAGGTGTGACTACATCAGAACTCTTTTGCAAAGCACACATGACCTCTCCCACAAGAATGGCTTCTATAATTGAAGAGCCTAGGGGAGGAATCTGGTGTGGCCCACATCATCACAGAGGTCACCAAGTAAACATAAACATGTGACATCTCTCCTGAGGATAGGTTCTATTGACTGAGAAGCAAGTCTCAAGATAAAGGTCTACGGAGGACGAATTTAGGATAAATGTAATAGAATGGGGGATTCAGGTGTGACCCCACCCTATAGCTAGCACAGATAGCCTGGGTATTAACTGCATCCACTCCTGCCTTCTGGGTGCAATATGAGCATGCACGTCACTTCTGTTGAAGAGAAAGCATGGGTGTTTCACATTCCTGGTGTCTCCAGTGCTGGTCTGTGAGGACCTCATGCTCTCCACATCCCTCAAACAAAAGTCACGTGACCATGGATTGAAACCTTTGAAAACATGAAGTAAGCTTTGCTTCTCATGTGCTTTGTCACAGCAGTGGAAAGTTCACAGCAAAACTGTGAAGTAATAAATCCAGGATGCCTGTGTTCCACACTGCTGCCACCTTCCTCTCTTCACCCATATGCAGAAAGCCTTCCCATTATCCCATGACGTGGCCCCAGATTATTTGGAAGTGTGGTCCCATGAGCCTGAAGCACTAATATGGCCTGGGAGCTTGCAGAAATACTGAACTCCTGGTCTCATCAAAACTTACTGCACCCCACAAAATCTCCATCTTTTCAAATCCGAATGCCACTACCCTGGATTGTCATAATCTCAGGTTCTTTTTCAAGAAGATGGATTCTGTATTGCTTTTTACCTCAGTCCTGAAACAGCAACAGTGAAAGTCTCCTAGGCTGAGATAAAGGCTGTCTAAAAGTCAAAGATGCCCAGATTTCCATTGAAAACATACACATGTACACACACAGGCATATATACAGTCCTGAAAGACTCAAAAGAACACTACTGTTGGAATATTAACAGTCCAGAAGGGGATACTTTGAGTTTTCTCCCCACCCCCAATATAGGATTTTGGCAGCCATACCTTTGCCTTCTCTTCTTGGGGGACTTGCTTCCTGGCGAGAACTCTAGAACCGGTTTAATGAACAGAGGATATGCCCAACCTGACTTCATGGTGGGTTCAGTCTTTCTAAGATAGGGGTATGGGAAAACAGATATTTTTTAAAAGTCTCCCATAGATAATTACCTCATAAAGACACATATACGTATGTGCAGACATTTAATTCATGTGGGCTACCTTTGAACATTTTAAAATGCATTTTCATGTTAAAGACATTCAAAAGGCTGGGGAGATGGTTCAGCCAGCAAATTGCTCCATACAGAAGCACAGAGCTCAGATTCCTAGTGCATGCATGTACACACTCACACACACACACACACACACACACACACACACACACACACACACACACACACACAAATGTATTTGCATTCAATTGTATACACAACTACATGAACTTGTAGACACAACCTATTCAGACGCATGCAGAGAGGCGACTGGGCTTTTGAAAATTCTCAGCATGGGCAAGTGTTTGAGTGAGCCTTTCTAAAAATCTAATTTTCCTACAAATTACCCCCACCTCCATACTTTTTTTTCTTGTTTATTTCTCAACTAACCCTGTGCCTCCACAGAACATATGTTGAAGCGGGGTGGGAAAACCTCAGGGCTCTCTTCTAGCTTTTACTCCCACTATTCCCGTTTTACTTTCTCACTAAAATTTGCTGATTTTCAAAATCTGTTATCTTACTAGTTTTCAAAGTAATAATACTTAAGGTTGTAACTTGAACTCACGTGTGCTTTAGCGTATGATATAGTGCACATACAGTCTCTTTATTTCTTGTTCCTACTGTCTATGCGCAGGAACCTGGAGGAAATCCCAGACTCAATAAAAGACGCTTTAATGCTTGATGATCCAAACCATCACTGACAATATGGGTTCAAATTTTAAAAGGTGGCTTATTTTTGGCTGTTTGTGTCTGGATTGAATGAGATGATACCATCCTTGTAGGACTAAAGACGACACCCAGTTTTGTAGGAAATGCACACCCAAATGTTTTTATCTTTTTTTTTTCTTATTTAAGATTTATAACTTTTTGGATGTTTTATTGGATAGTTTATGTATTTACATTTCAAATGTTATCCCCTTTCCCGGTTCCCCCCTCTCCCCTCCCCCTCCTTCCTTTGCTTCTATAAGGATGCTCGCCCTCCCTCCCACCCACTCCCTCCTCACCACCCTGGTATTTCCCTACACTTGGGAAACGAGCCTTCACTGGACCAAAGGCTTCTCTTCCTATTGATGCCAGACAAGGCCATCCTCTGCTACAAATGCAGCTGGAGCCATGGGTCCCTCTTTGGTTGGTGGTTTAGTCCTTGGGAGCTTTGAAGGGTCTGGTTGGTTGACATTGTTGTTCGTCTTATCTTAGCACGTTCGCTACCAGTGCATACTCTGCCCTGGGAAATACTTGTTTTATTTAAATCTCATTCTTTAATTCCTTTTTTATTCTTTGAAAGTGCTGTGTACTTACACAATATGTATAGATTCTTTCCATCTACCTCCTCCCCCCAACTCCCCTAGTGTTCTCACCCCTTCCAAAATACTTAAGAATTTCCTCCTTCTTAGATTCTCTGGTTTCCCCCAAATGTATTTAATAACGATGCCCCCAAAAGAACTGAGTGTTTGCTAGCCCACGGCCTTCATAATGGTTTTTGTTCCTTTTTCCTCATTACTCTTTTGGCAGCAATAATTGACGTGGTGCCAAGAGAGAAAACATCTTAGCCGTGCTTTACTTAATACTCCATATATATTTTTTTTTCTTATGGAACAGTTGGTGAGTTTTCTTTCTTGATTTTTTTTTTTTTTTTTGAAATGTCTCAGCAGCTCCCCTCCTCCACACAAAACCTTGTTAGTAACTCTGCGGCAATCAACAATTAATCAAAATGGAGCCTTCCACTCCAACAGGAAAGCTGGGTAGTAAAAGGGCCATGTAACTTTATGGGCTCCAATAACAGCTGAATTAAGCAGGACCTAATAATGATAAGTCTAATCAGATTGCTTATTTCAAAGTATAAACAAGTTTCCTGAGTGGGTCAAAAGTCACATCCTCCTCCGTCCCAGGTGGATCATAGAGGGGAAGAAGGCAGCTGAGGAAGGAGGTAAATACAGGATGGTATTCTCTCTCATCTATTAAAAAAAAAAAAAAAACCACCAAAACACTACCCATGGAAGGATAGAGTTTCTCTGCTGTATGCATTTCCAAACTCTGTGATTTAGCCATTCAGATGACCGACAGAACGTAGGTGTCCTCTTGATGCCTCAAGAGGTGCCTCATATAGGCATGAGTGTTTAAGCAGGGGTGAGCGATGGGAGGAAGCCCATCCGTTATTTCCTAGTGCGATCTGACTCAGTTAGGTGTGTGGCCAGATCAGTCTTTCAGCAAGTGAGTCCTTGTCACAAGTCTCAGTCATTTCAGTGGGGAGGTTAATTTGAATACGAATGTAAACAGGATTTGAAAAGCCCTTTCTCAACCCTTTGGAAATGATATGAGAGCTTGTGTGGGCCAGGTGGACAATGTTTGTGTCGATAGAATGTCAATTAAGGTTTGGTTTTTTTTTTTTCTTCAATTTTAAGCCCTTTAGTACAAAAGACTACTCCAAGCCTGCTGATTTTCTGCTGGTAACTCTGATGTCGTTATCATTTCCCATTGATTCTGCAGACTTCCTCGTCCTCTGTAATAGTCCAGATTAGCCTAGCAGGACACATTTTGTGAAAAGCCCCTGATTAGTACCCATAAAGATGTTTTGCTAAAGATTGATTTGATTAATTCGTTCCCCCACAATGTTTTGCCTTGGACCTTTGTAGGTCTATAATTTACAAGATGTATCCACTCACCTTACCAGTGTTAGCACTCACACAGAGTCACACGGGCTATAGCTATACAGAATAGCTCCAGGTTCTAGAATCATTAAGAACATTAAACGTGTAAAAAACATCTTCCTGTATTCGTCTGGTTGGTAAACTAGGAGGTTTTCTTATTACCACCACTTAACACTAAGAAAATTAAGCATCATTTACAAACAAGATTAAAGACATTTTTCCTTCCACAACCAATTAAGAAAATCAGAAGGAAAATGTTTTGATTCATGCTCATCATATATATGTAAATATATCACATAATGGCTCATATTTAGCAAATATGAAATACCAAAACACAAGTGGAAAATATTTTGGCATCTGTCCGGTCCTTGAGCTGGCTGGCACAAAGTGCGACTCAAAAGTGTTTTAGTCCTGCTGTTAAACAGTCACTGAGCTGAATAAATTAATTGCACATTGTTTCTACCGGAGACTCCATGAACTTTTGGGAAACACAGTAAAGGAGAAGCCTGCTCCAATCCTCCCCATCCAACACAGGAAAAGACAATTGTGTCTGAAGGGCTGATTTAATTAAGAAAGAAGTGTGGAGCTCTGGTCACACTGCCACTGACAGCCATTGAAGGAAACCTCCTATCACAAGCATGGTAAGTAAAATAGTTTTTAAAAAGAAAGTCCACAAAACCAAGAGTGATCCTCTTGAAACAGAACAACTGGCATACTGAAACAAGAGAGGGAGGAGAAGGCACTATGGACCTGCTGGCATCTGGGTCTGAAATTAGGTATAAAAGAGATAAGAGAAGATGTTGGGAAGGGCCTGGCCTTGGTAGCACACACCTTTAATCCCAGCACTCGAGAGGCAGGTAAATCTCTGAGTTCAAGGCCAGCCTGGTCTACAGAATGAGTTCCAGGACAGCTAGGGCTAAACAAAGGAAACTTGTCTATAAATAAATAAATACAAGTGTGTGTGGCAGGGAGTACGTGCCAGGTTATTATGCTGAACTAAACTTTGGAGATCGCTTCCTCAACTTTTTAAACAATCTACACAGAAACCTTGTTCCGTTTCCAAATCTACAGCATCCACGGATGGCATGGCTTAGCCAGCACTAGATCTAACCTGAGAACAAATGGGACCAACTGAAGGAAGCTATAAAGTGATGAGACAGGGGTCATTAGGCAAAGGGCTGGAAACAATTCCCTCTCAGGATGAGCATTTGAATGAGTGCTCTGAAGCAACTCATGGCAATAGTACTGCAAAGAGTTAAACAGAGATGGGTTTGCATGCAATGGAATCTTAGCACACAGCACAGCACCATAAGGGCTAAAGGAAGAGATACGAAACCAGAGCAGCAAAGAAAAACACATGCCACACTCTGAATTCCAAAGACATGAAACAACACCGTGACACCCAAACTCTAATACAATAGGTGGTTTCCCAGAACTCCAAGCACTTTGCTTCAGAATGTAAGTGCCTAGCAAATGCTCATTAACTCCTGTGAGAAGGGAAGCTAGCATTTGTGATTTAGAGAAGTGATCATGCACTATTTAAGAGTTAGATGATTTCATCTCAGCTCCAGACTGGATGGTTTGCCAAGTAGAGTGACTTGGAATAAGTTATGCAGCCGTCTTTGCTCTTGTCTAACTTCTACCATTTTGATCAGAGCAGCTCTGTGTGGAAAAATATGAGACCAAAGCACTTCACCTCTGCCTCAAAATTCACGAGACAGAAAGTAAAAGTTGGTATGAGGCTAAATCAGTGGATAGAATACCACTGGAAGACTGGAGATTTTGGGGGCCCCTAACCATGAGAAGCTGAGGGTTATATCAATGAGAGCAGAAGAGAGATGCAAGGTAAGCAAAGAGCTTTCTCAGAACTCCTAACCTCAGAAACTCATATGCTAAAATCAGGTCAAAGTCACTGGCCAATGACTAGAAGTAAACCCACTATCATCACCATTCCTCTCCCTCTCCCTCTCCCTCTCCCCCTCCCTCCCTCCCTCCTCTCTCTCTCTCTCTCTCTCTCTCTCTCTCTCTCTCTCTCTCTCTCTCTCTCTGTGTGTGTGTGTGTGTGTGTGTGTGTGTTTCTGGGTTCTGGAGTTCAAACCCTGGGCCTCACACATAATAGACAAGTACTCTTATCACTGAGCAGTGTGCTCAGCCCACATTCACTTTTATACCCATATTAAATATCAAATGGCCACAATTTAAGGATCGTTAAAGCAGTATTTACATATTGTCTCATATTTTCCACATCAGGTCTCCAGAAATTACAGATCTGGCTTGTCTGCTTAGGAGCTCACAAGATGACATTCAAAGTCCCCCCTGGAATTTGCATTTTACATGCATTCAGTAATTCTCTTCCAAATTCATGATGCTACGAGCATTCATTGTATGGCTATCCTAGAAGCCAGCTGCAAGGAATCTTTGGCTCTTGATTCTCCTTCTGATTAAGTTAAATCCAAGTGATTAGGGACCTTAAGTATACCTGAAAAAATCCTTTTATCTTTGCTGTATACAGTAATACAAACACTGGAGGGCCATAGTCTATTAGAAGGAAGGGCATTATAGTCTCCTGTGCACATGAGTTATTTTATATTGAACATAACTACGGGTTATAGGACTTTACCTAGAATCTTATATATGGAAACTTTTAAATACAACAATCAGAATATGAGACAAAAACTAAAAAGCTAAATAGTTTAAAAGATTAGATAAAACTAAACTGTAATTATCATCAAAAATGATATTGCTGCCTTAAAACTGCTCGGATTAGAATGAACACAGTCAAGGGAGTTAGACCTTTCAGAATACTGTCTGATGCCTCCCTGACCTCCCTTACGGTAGCCCCAGGAGGCACCTCTGATGTCTCCAACTAAAGGACAGTTTGACAGCTTCAGAATAAAAATTTTGAAGATTAAAACTTTTGTCTTGTTCACAATATTGCTGGGAAAGTTACAACCATATACAACATGAAGCCTAGTGATGTCCATGAGACTTCTGAAAAAGCCTTCTGTTAGGATTTCCCTAATTCCTGTCATTCTGGAGTTTTAATTGTTATCTTTAATAATAAACAGGTAAATATTGCCAAATGATTGATCTATATCCACTGAGATAATATATTGAAATTTTATCTTACTTACAGAGAAGTTGCAGTCATTGATTTTTAAATAGTAAACCATTTTCATCCCCACAGCAAATGAACTTAGTGCAGCTCCTGATGAAGCTCATTTATGTTCTAGGAATATCAGGGCCATAGCTGTTCTTCAGTTCAGTATCTTCATCCTGCCTTGAACATAAAGTTTCCTGGGTCCGATGGCATGAGAGTTTTTTTCTTAAATTTTTTTAAGAACCATATCCTTGTGAAGAATTTCTGTCACTCTGTAGGCGAGCGTTTCTTTTAATTTACTACTGAATCACAATAAAGTGTTTTAGTTGTGAATTCCTCTTTCTTAACACACAAAGGGACAGCCAGCGTTCTATCTCTTCCCGTGTCAGTCTTTTAGCCCATGTCCTTCCAGAAATGTTCTCCTTTAATTTGTATTGGGAAATTGAAACAGTAACTTGCCATGACAGTCCTTTGCACATTTATTTCACCATAACACATGTTCATGCCTCCTTTTTGTTTTTTCCCCCTCCAAAGTTACATAGTTTTTGTTTCCCTTAGTATGTTATACTGTGGTGTTAGTGTATTAACTCAATTTACTTGGTGTTAAATTGCTTTGAACAGATTAATTGTCCAATGAAATTTTTTTCTTTTCTTTTTTTCCCTTTTTTCTTTTCCTGTGTGTGTGTGTGTGTGTGTGTGTTTGAGACAGGTTTCCTCTATGTAGGCCTGGTTATCCTGAAACTCAGCATGTAGACCAAGCTCGGTTCAAACTCACAGAAATCCTGCCTCCCACGTGCTGAGAATAAAGGTATAAGCTTCCATGCTGGCTGCAAATTTTACATATCCTGAATTTGTCACAACTCATCAAATGGCAAACTTAAATATTCTCCGGCTCAGCTGCATACACAGTACACCTTGACAGAACTACAGACAGACAGACAGTGAACTTCACCTCGTCAGCTTGTGTTCTGCAGTAATGTGATGAACAATCCCGAAATTGCTTTTCACATATTCTAGACAGAAACAAATGAATATTTATAGCCATGACAATGGAGCCAAATTTCTCACTTTGGGAGAAGAGAAGTAATAATTGTAAAAAGAGCAAAATCCCATGGAATTTGTCTGGAACTAAATCCAAAATGTCCCTTACTCCCAAATGTTTCCCCCCCCCCCAAATAAGTGTGTGTGTGTGTGTGTGTGTGTGTGTGTGTGTGTGTGTGTGTGTGTGTGTGAAGGGTGGGGAGAAAATGGAGTGACAAAGCAAAATATAAACATTCCACAAATTGCATATAGACTTCTGCCTTATTCTTAAAGGTGGTCTACTGACAGTTTGTTACCATACCAGAAAAAAAAAAGACCCATTATTAAAAATTAAATAATGAATCCATAAAGAATTTGAATCCATAAAGAATTTCTTTTAAGACCGAGAGATGGGCTTCTCGAGTTCCCTGGCTGTTCTGTTGGACAGATGAATATTGCCCAGTGTCTTTATTTAATTGCTGAGAGGTCCGCTCCAGCCCTTGAGGGGACACTAAGGCTGGTTCTGTTTGCTGCCTGAAGCAGAGCTGGCAATTCTCCACGATACTGGGGGAGGGGGCAAGGTGGGGGCGGGGGGACGGGGAGACGGAAGCTCAGGGCACATTTTCTAGCCAGATCATGATCAGAATTTGTTAGTTATCGAAGACCCCAAACGGAAAGCCTATTTCCTTCTAAGAACACTTGCTGGGATCGGGATTGGGGGAAATAAAATCAAACATTTCCACAACTGTTCAGGAAGCCGCTTTGGGGATCCCTCTGCTAGCCTTTCTGGTAATTTTCCGTGCCCTGAAACACAACAGAAAAATCTGTAATTTTCAGTCCTCCAAACAAACCGTTCTTTTTCTTGAGATTTATGTGACACATTCATTTCCACCTTCGTCCTTTTGTGATCTAAGAACAAAGCAAGCTGCTGTTCAGATGTCTTTTTGTATTTATCATATGAAAACCCCCGGGTGAGACTTCCTGTAAAGTTGAAAGAAATTTTGTATACCGATTTTTGGCAGGGAGAGGCGAAGGGTCCCTGAATATAAAGATAAACGCCTAAAATTGCCACAATGTAATTGAATTCCTTTCAAATTCCGACAACGGCTTAACAACTCAGTGTTAGAGCACCCGTTTAAGGTCCTCGTGTTAATTTACCTTTATGTCCATGTGCTTGACTGTAGTGCTTTATCCCCAATTTTATCAAGATGGAAAATGTGTATTCCTTTTGCCCTGGCTTGGGAGAAACACGCTCAAATAATGTCAAGGAGAGAGATTTTCTTTTTCACCTCCTGTCTGACACTCAGGTCTCCAGGAGCCTCGCTGTGAGTGATTGACATTTCTGGTGAATTCGAACACAGCTTTAGAGCCAAATATTCTCTATTGTTCTTTTCTCATCGTGCAGACTGCTTTTAAAGGGCCACAACCCTTTTCCTTAAAATAGGCTGTAGAAAAAGCATGAACAGTGTACTTCAGGGTTAGGCTGTCCTGTTCCTAGGAGGCCATGTTTGAGGAACTACCAGATGTTAACATATTTTTAATTCAAATCATCAGGTTCAATTACATCATCAGGAAGGGCTGTTGTGTTCTTCCTGTATTTGAGCTATTAATAAAATATGTTTTTAATTTTCAAAATTGCCTGGCTTTGGGTATGGGGCGTTTCTCTGGGGAGGCAGAAACATAAGAAAGCAACGTATTTGGACCGCTAAGGTTTTTAAGACACACATGAAAAATAATTTCACATATTTTCAGAGTCATTTCCTGTTTATATTATATGTTGTCTGTGATCTAACACTGACTTAAATCCACTTACAAGCACCGATAATTACATGTTCATCGGAAGACGTAAAGCAGGTTCATGAACCCAAGCTAGGGGTTGGGGCACAAACAACACAAAGACAAAATCTTTCCTACTCTCTGATGTCAAGGAGACATCATTTTCTGTCCATGACTTGAAGTAAGGGGAGTGAACCCTGTGGGAGGCATTGACCCAACCTATGTGCAAATGTTTGGGATATGAAGAAGTGGGCACGTATGGAAACCTTGTCCTTTACACACAGCTGAGAAAAAGTCACAAAGGTTTTCAGGATCTTCAAGAGTCTAAGTAATCCAGAGTAAAGGCACCACCCAAATATTCTTAAAATGTCATAAGCCAAGGGTCTGGGAATGTGGCTGAGTGGTTAAGAGTACTGTCTGCTCTTCCAGAGGACCCTGATTCAATTCCCAGCATCCACATGGCGGCTTATAAACTGTAGCTCCAGTTCCAGAGGGTTTGACACTGTCTTTGGGGCTCTGTGGGCACGACACAGTGCACAGACATACATGTTGGCAAAACACTCATACATATAAAGTAAAATAACTGCTTTTTTAAAAGCCAGTGAGCCGCAGGGAGAAGGGGAGGAGGAGGGGGGCAGGGAGGGGGAGGAGAAGGAAAGTTGGATTTTCAGGCATAAAGGAGATTGTTTTTTAAGAAAATAATTATTTACTAACATTATTTTTAAGTATTTGTATGATCCTATGGTCAATATTATGCTGTAATTTTTATTTGACTGCTTAAGGAAAATACTATATTTCACTTTAAGGCAGCTAACAGACAATTTACCAAAGTTGGATTTAAGAGGCACTATAATTTTTGAATGGGACAAAAATTCTAAGTAGTAGATATCAAATCCCAAAGTACCAATTTGTATTGAGTTGATAGTAACTATTCTCGATTAGTAATGCTGCATATGCACAGGGTAGGGGAAGTTAAAGGATTTCTACTTGTCAAATATAAGCTGGGTTAACTTTCCCAGGTCCTCTTAAAAAACCTCCTTATTTAAAGTACAAACTCAACATTATAACATTAAAATAACCATTGTAGATATTATAATAAAAGAAAATAAATTCATACAAAAATAACCAAGAGGCTAAAGTGAATTAAGAACAAGAGGGAAACCACACCACTGCTGTCTGTGTCTTTGAGCTCAACAGTGGACTTGTCTTTTGACCTTGGATTTGTCAGTTGAAGAAGAAATTCCTGGCTTGATAATTCTAAAAATCTCTAGATAAAAGAAGTTTTCAAGGCTAAAGAGTTGGCTTTAGTGGTTAAGAGCATACATTGCTCTTGCACAGGACTGGAGTTCAGTTCCCAGAACACCATGCAGCTCATAACAGTCTGACTCAGTTCTCGAGATTCTCATGCCCTCTTTTGGTTTCTTTGTGAACTGCATGCCTGTGGTGCACATACATACATATGGGTAAAACACTCAGACACATAATATATAATTAAAGACGTGGTTTTCAGCTACTCAACTCATACTCATTCGTTGACATGTAGTCTGTGGCCATGGAGGAGGAGAGTACTCATACCATAGCAACAGGAAGCAGACAGAGTGCTGTAACCAGGGGCCAGGAGAGAACACTCAAAGGCCTGCCCCTCATAGCATGCTTCCAACAGTTAGAGCCACCTTCTAATAGTTCCACAGCCTCCAAAACCAGCAAACCAGTGAGGGAACCAGTGCTCAAACCATGATGAGCTCATAGGAGACATTTTACATGTAAACTGTACCCAGAGGAGAGTAGAGAAAAGCCTTCCATTAGGCTTTTCCCTCACCCCATAGTCTTATACCTTGAGAATGAGACAGTAATCTGGCAACAAAATATAGTAAAATATGGAGACCAGCTTATAAACGCACTAAAGCCATGTAAATTCAGTCTCTGAAACCTGCATGCTAGAAGAGAACCAACGCCTTCAAGGTATTATCTGGCCATGCGTGCATGTACGTGTATGTGTGTGTGTGTGTGTATGTGTGTGTGTGTGTGTGTGTGTGTATATGTGTGTGTGTGTTTGTGTGTGTGAGTGTGTGTGTGCCACAGAGAGAGAGAGAAAAATATCAATCAATCAATCAATCAATCAATCAGTCAGTCAGTCAATCAATAGTGATGTTTAAAATGAGGGACCACAATTTTGTGGATGGAGATGAACAGTATCTAAAACATACTCCCGGCTTTCCTTTTTCAGCTACTGAACTTTACCATTTCAGACAGATAGCGGCCATATGTAATCTATAACCATAACCACAACAGCTGTGCTTCAGCGAGACTTTACTTACCAAAGAAAGCAGTGTAGCACATTAGTCCCAGAGGTGACAGTTTGATGACCCATCCCTGCTCTGAACATGTATGCTGTTTGATCATATATTAGCAACCCATTAAATTTAACTTTCCGAAGTGAGACTTTCAAATCCATTTTACATTACCACTGACAATTTTATCTCTTACTGTCTTTCAAACTTCTTTGTTCTGTGAATATAAAGATCATCTAAATTTGGTCCTAATTACAATATTGGAAAGGAGCAGGGAGCGGAGAACAATAGGCAACTGTGGAAAGCATTAGCCAGGAAGACAGAGGCCCAGCTTGTGTCCCTATCAGCATTTCCCAAATCATTAGGAATTAATAAATCAACATGATGGACTTGTTAGATCTGAGACCAGATACCTCGAAGTGCAGTCAAGAGTTCACCTCATCTCTGGAAAACTCCAGTGCTTGTCTGAGGCATACACAAACCTCTGGACTCTTCTCTGTCTACCTGAACATTCTGAGACCCAAACACTAGTTAACTCCTGTGGAAGCAGAAGAGTCTGTGCACTGTGGACAGTATTCTAAAAGAATTTTTAAAAAAATGACTAAGTAAATGGGACTAGGTGAATGTTAAAGAAAAAACTTCCCCCAAATTTTTACGTTGATTTAGAAACACTCTAATCTTTATTATTTCTTTATTTAAGAAGGTATGTATGTATGTATGTATTTATGTATGTATGTATGTATGTATGTATGTATGCATGTTCTTTGTATCTTTGTATATATGTATGTATGTATCTTGGCTTTCAAACAGAGTTTATGTGTCTTTCCATTAGGCAAATGTCATGCTTTATTGAAAAAAAGAGAAAGTTTCACAATGAAAATTCTGGGTGCTTGTAGATGTGTTTGAAGGATACACAAAAAGAAAACAAGAAAACATTGTTTGCTTGGTTTTACTTATGTGAGTGGCCTGCCTCTTATACCAAAAGCACTTTAACTCCGTTGGTAGGCAGACTGCTCAGTGATATTTATGTTGTTATCTTTCTCTTACCAAATATATGTGAAATACTTTGAAGGAAGACTGCTGTTTTCCTCTTAGCCCTCTTATGGCCACAAGATTCCCATAAGGAAAACTGGCCAGCAGAAGTGGAATAATCCCAATATTCATGCGGGGGAGGCAGGAGGATTAGAGCCAGATCAAGGCCAGGAACATAGTGAGACAGTATCTCAAAATAAATAAATAAATAACATTGAAAGAAACAATGCAGACTTCACCGTTTCCTTCTATAAATCATACTGGTCTGACATTTCCCTAAACTTGGATGCTAAGAATAGCCTCCTGTTGTAGCCCCAAAATATCTGCTTCTTCCTGCAGATTGTTAAAAGAAGGTAGGAATGAGGCCACTCCCTGCTTGCTCATGCCTACGTGATGATGTCCACCTTGCACACCTCTGAGGCTCTTCCCTTTCACATGCCTTTTAGAAATTCTAGGGTTTTCTTTCTTCCCATGATGACTTAAATCCCTTAGCCTCTGTTGAAAAACTTAGCTTTCAATAGTACCGGACTTGTCAAGAAGCTAAATGGTGTGAACTTCAAACATTCAAGACTTTCTGGAAGTCTTTCCCTAGTATCTAAATACACCCATAATCCATCTCCCCACACCCAAGAGGTCAGATCATTGAGAACATTCTGTTCCTCCAGCTCCATGATGAGGCCTAGTAGGGGTAACATTAATTAATTCCCAATTCCAATGTCAGCACAATACAATTGCACTGAAAACTCAAAATACTGACCATTTCCCCTGTATTATATTTGTGGTATTGTCAAAGCATTTTGCTCATAGATTGTTATATTTAAACGAATGAAGTGCATTGCTATTATTAGCATCTGATAAAGAAATGTAAATGTTCAATAGAGTTGGACATCAAGTCTTATTAACCATACATCAGAGCAGATGTCTATAAGTGGATAAGCAACCTAACACAGAAGATAGCGTCTCCAATGTGGGTGGCAATTGAAGCAGATCCGAGACTGGAAAGCAGTTTGACTGCACTCAGTCATGTCCCAGGTCCATGTAATTCTGGATGTTCTGGCTTAGAAATGAGGTTTCCCTCCAAACAGCTTCATTTAAGCTGGTGGGAATATTGAGAGGTACTTGGATTGTAAGGCTACTAACTATACTGATGGATCATTTCGTTGAATGGGCTGCTAGGAAGGCTCTGGTTGAAGGGATTCTAGCTGGGCCTGTCGTTGAAGAACTTACCTTGCCCCTTGGTTTCATGGTTGCCATGAGGACCACAGCTTTACTCCAGTACGCACTCACTAGCTCCATGGCTGCCTCACCACAACCTAACAGCAAGGCAGCCCAAGAACCTTGGGCTGAAACCATGAGTCAAAATAAACATTTCCTCACTTAAGGTGCTTAGCTCAGGTGCGACTCAGTCACAACGAATGACAAATAATAGATAACACAATCTTCTTTGAGGCCATTACACCTAATTACTCTGGGTCAGACAGCAATATAAATAAGAATTGTTTGTTTTTTGTTTTTTTTTTTTTAAAGCAGAACAGATCTACAAGGATCTCAGGTCAATGAGTCATAATGTTTCTGCTATGAGCATAGCAAAATATAATTTCCTTTCATTCAACTCAATGTTTGACTTCTTCAGCTTACCCAAACCACGGGACCTAGTAAGATGACCCTTAACTTATTTACTTAATATTTATAGGAAACTGTTGTTCCCAGTACTTATACTCAGAATAGTCAACAACAATAGCCTACCATTATAATAGTAGGAAAAAATCATTCCTTCACTTTATTAATGAAAAGAGTAAGATTAGCCCTACTATCTTGATGGTATTTTATGTCTTTCAAATATTTTAAAATTATTTCCCTCACACTATCATTTTATGGGTGAAGACAATGCACCAGTCCAAGACACCGTTTTAAAATTCAATCCTTGACATGAGAAAAAATGGCTTCCTCATAGTTTGGATTTCTGTTGTCACTTTTACACTCAACTGTAAGCTCGGATTTTATGACAACACTCAAACTAGGGAAGCCAAACAGGAAGCCTGGCAAGCTTTTATTGTGAGCAGGAAAGTTAGCTGAGGGACTACAATGAATGTTGGCCATTTGCAACCTCAAGGGAATGGGTTCTCCACAGAGAGCCAAGAACTGGAAATCCCTACAGGCAAACTCCCAGAGTCTTGGAATTAGGCTAATCAGTTATTTTGAATTGAAGCACTGACAATTACCAGGCATTCCCTGCACCTACAGTTGAATTGGTCATTTCTTAAGTCGTCAAAACTATTTTTAATAAAAAATCACCTATTCAACACTATATAAATGTCCTTAGATTTATTGCACCGTGTGTGTGTGTGTGTGTGTGTGTGTGTGTGTGTGTGTATGTGCATGTGTGTGCACACATGCATATGTTTGCTTTTGGACTGCTAATTCTAACACCATATAATAAACTTTCTTCCATTCTTTCATAAATTCTTTTTCCCTTTAAATTTGCAGAAGTGAATGTACACGTAGCCAAGCCTGTTAAAGCTGTCAAAATTAGGTGAGAACAAACTAAAGGAAGGCTTGAGCTCCTCTTTAAAAATCCATGAGGTATCTTTGTCTTGTGATACTGTCTTTTACTGTCTAGATCTAATTTGAGTTCTTAACTACGTAGGCGCAGTCTGATAGAATGGCTTAAATGACTTTAAAATCAATGGAGAATAGACGTGCTTGTGAATTTAATATTAATTTGGGTTCTTGGAGCTATTTTTAAAAGAAATATATGTATATCCAAATTTCCCTTGGAACCAAAACTATCATAACAAATTATTTTAAGACTACAAAGTAAAATCTTAGCAATTAATGCATTAACCCAAAAAATATCTACTAAACGGTAACCAAACACAGAGATGCTCTCTGGTCTTCAGTATGGGAATAAATTGAACCCATGTTATACCACACCTTACCAAAATTACCTAATTTTGCCATTTGCTAGCTATTATTTGTGTCAGTATTTATTGTCTTCTCGGTTTTCTAGGATTAATGGTAAACCATAACAGACACATCTCAGCTCAATGTAGCTTGTGGATTCTCAGGGAAATTAGACAATCTGATAATCACCATATATATAAGGTGCACCATGGTCAGGATGACATACAGAGAGCAAAGCACCCTAGTAAGAGCACAGTGACCTTGGCAGAGAGACTAGCAAGTCCACCAGGAAGTAAGGTTTGAAATAAAAGTGGATGAGCTAGCCAGGTATATTATTTATTTTCTCAGTGCTACAAGAAAAGTACCAACAAAAGCAACATAAAAAGGGGGGATTAATTTTAGCTAACAGTCTGAGGGTATAGTCTACTGTGTCAAGAAATCATGGTGTGAGGGGCTTGTCTCAGTCACTGTTTTATTGCTATGAAGAGACACCATGACCAAAGCAACTTAAAAAAGAATGCATTTAATTGGAGGCTTGTTTACAGTTTCCGAGGGTGAACCATGACCATCGTGGTGGGGAGCACTGCAGCAGGCATGACCCCGGAGCAATAGCTGAGAGCTTACATCTGACACGTAAGCAAGAGGCAACATGAAACAAACTGGGAACTGCATGGGCTTTTGAAACTTCAAAGCCCATCCCCACTGATGCTCCTCCTCCAACAAGGCCACGCCCCTTAATCCTTCCCAAAACAGTTCTACCAACTGGATACTAAACTTTCAAATATATGAGCCTATGGGGGTCATTCTCATTCAAACCACCATAGAGCTTAATGCAGCTGGTCACACTGCACTTGCCGTGAAGAAGAGAAAGAATAAATGCTGGGGCTCTGCAATCTTCCTCCTTTTTCCGCAGTCCGAGAGTTTAGCCCATGGAATAGTATACCATATCTAGGATGTTGCCCACATCAGAGGGCCTTTCTATTCAGAGAAACCTTTCTGGAAATACCCTCATACACAGACCCAGAAGTGTGTTTCCAGGATGGTTCTAAATCTCATCAAGCTGAAAATTAAGACTAACCTTCACACCAGATACAAACACAGGTGTGAGTTGGATTGGTCTACTAGTCACAATTTTGTCACTGTAATAAAATAATAAAATATTCAAAGCCAGTCTGTGCTACAGAGCAAAGTCTAGGCCACCCAGAACTTGGTCACAAAGATAAAGCAAAAAACAAACAAAAAAACAATTAGAACTTGGAAGTCATTCCTACCCCCTTTTAATTGCTTTTCCTGTCAAATATACTAAAGCTCCCCCCATAAATTCCAAGTCACTTTAAATACTAAAGCTGGTATGATAAGGGGTCATTTGAAATTGTTTTCAGTCCTGGGTTACTAATATTTGATTCTGTGTCCGGGGCATTTGCTGTGTGGTCCTCTGCTGGCCACATTCCTTCCTTCAAGGCACGACGTCTCCTTGGAGATGCTTCATTCTGTCTGCTCTGTCATATACTCTGCATGGAGGTGTTCCTCCTCCTCCTCCTCCTCCTCTTCTTCCTTCTTCCTCCTCCCTTCTCCTCCTCCTCCTCTTCTTCCTTCTTCCTCCTCCCTCCTCCTCCTCCTCCTCCTCATTCTCTCTCTCTCTCTCTCTCTCTCTCTCTCTCTCTCTCTCTCTCTGTGCTTGCTCCAGGAAATTGTCCTGGTTCCCTTTAAATTCCTATCCGATTTTATTGTCTTCAGTGATTGGCTCAGAGAGAAGGTTACCCAATCAGAACTAACCTGGCAATAGGAGATACATGTAGGTTTCTGGAAGTGAGTGTCTCCTTTTACAAAAGCCTCTAGAAGAACTCCTTTTTATAAGAAGTGTCTTCCTTTATTTTTATTTATGCATATGTCTGCTTGTGTGTGTTTATTCACCTGTGTAAGCATGTCCAGAGAGGCTAGAAAAGGGCATTGGATCCCCTGGATCTGGACTTAAAGGCCATTGTGAGCTGCTGGGGGGTGGAGGTAGGGGGTGCGTGAACCAAACTCTAGTCCTCTGCAAGTCCTCAGGACCAGTTGCTTACATGGAACCGTACATTGCAGCTTTGGGAAGCTTACATAAGATACCATGTTACTTACAGCATGACAATGTATAGGCTGTTCTAAACAGTTGTTTTGTTCTGTCTAGAAGTAACAATCATTCTTCAATTTACTTTCACTTTCTTCCATTTAAAGGATTTCATTTAAGTATCTATCTAAAGGTGGGGCATTGAAACAGAGGCCTACAATCCTAGCCTTCGTGAGGACAGGGCAGAAAAATGGCTCTGAGTTCCAGGCTAGCCTGGACTATTTCAAAGCGAAGGCCTGTCTCAAGAAATGAATGAACCAATCAAAATATAAACCATTTAGACACCCAGCCCACTCCACCATACTAATAATGTAAAAATATTGAAGGTTGCTGGATTCAACAGATAAACAGTGCATGTATCCCTATATTTTCCTACTACACTGAGATCATTCAAGTGCAACCGAAAGGAATCCTCTAGCCCAATTCCCTCATTATACTGTTGGAGAAGCAAAGACCCATCCTGGAGTAACTTACTCAAACCCAGTTAATTATTTGCAAAGTGAGGGCTAGAATCCAGGTATTCTAATCTAACCCCCCTTTTTTCCCTTTGTTGCTTATTAATTCATGACAAAGAGACTGCCGGCTCCTCTTTCTGTTGCATTCAGATTAAAGCCCATGGCATAGTGTTTTGAATCCCTTCAGTGTTAAGAAATACCTTTGAAGATGGATTTGATTTGGAGGAACAATCAGAAGTCATTTAGAGCCAAGTGCAGTAAACAAGGTAGGTAATCAAACCAAGCAATTCATGTTTTGGTCCAAAAAGGGTGTAACGTTGAAGTAATGAGGCTGATCTTTCTTTTCATGTAGCTCATAACTGAGCTTTGATGTCATTATATTGAAATGAAATTCCATTGACATTCATTTCAGAGTTTTATTGCTCACAATTTGATTCTGCCTGTTCCCTGGATTTTAAAGTAGGTGCTGCTAGATTCCCATGTAATTAAAGTAACAGCCATGATACCTGGCTGCAAAGCATGCAACCAAGAAGGGAAATAAATAACTTAATGTATTAAATGCTTATTATATAGAAAGCACTAACACAGACCTCTACGCAGAAGACAGAAAGTGCATGGCACCATTTCTCATGTTCTGTATTCCTTATTTTAATGATGAGAAGTGAATTAAGGCTAAGGGGTTAGGTGAACTTCGTAAAGAAGATTCTTGATCCCCATTGGTTTGTTAAAGAATCAATATGCATTAACACACCCATCCCTGGATTAATTAAATATAACATAAAAGCCATCTCCAGCCAAGTCAGATTGGCACCAAATATTAATAATGCATATTTGTGAAAATGATGTAGGATATGTAAAATTACGGTTCTGATTAACTTCATGGAATTCAATGGGACTTTTAATATAGACCTTGGACTAGGGATGGGATGATATCATCTTAAAATCATGAAGATAATGCAAATTATAAAACCTGTAGGAAGGAGTGTGGAACCTTAAAGAGTGGTGCCAAGGGGAAGATGAATGCAGCATGAGAAAATACTGTATCAGTGGGGCATCTGTGTCCAGATGGATCTGTAGATAAAGACGCTTGCTATCAACCTGAGTTTCATCCTCAGAAGCCACGTGGAGGCCTTGAAGAACAAAGTCCTACAAGATGTCCGCTGACCTCTTGTTTTTTTGCAAATTTCATGTGCATTGTGGAATGTGTGTACCAACACACAATAAATCATTTAAGCATGATAATAAAAGTAGGGGAAACAGCTCCTGATTCTGGATCCTTGTTTAAGATTCTACATTCTCTATAGAGCTCACATAACATCTTGATTTCAGAGTCGGATTTCTACTGTACATTTCCTGAAGATGGGAGGCAGTGGGAACTCCTCCCATCACATGGCTTTTCTGGATCCTGCCATTACCGGGCACCTCAGACTCATGAGGCTGGAAAGAAGCCTTGCATGAGAATCTTGCACTCTTCCCTGGCATTATCAAACCTGAGGAAGTTGATGTTCCTATTCAGAGGAAGCATAGGCCTAGGTGTCCAGAGCTAGAAGAGAAGTCAATGTTATTAAATCATTTGTTCTAAGGTCTATTTTTATTTTATGTGAGTGTTCACATGTAACAAATCTGCCCATGATAACTTGCTTCCAATACTTGTGAGTAAATCACCCTAACCCCAAATTAGGCTTTTGGTATTGAGTCATAGCCTAGGTTCTGTTTCTTGGCTTTGGACATTAAACATGAAAGAGATATAACTCCAGTAACAAGGAGGAATGGGTGTCTATATGTAAGACAGAAAGATACAGGACTCACCATTTACCAAATGCACCTGTAATGCATCCGGAGTATGGCAGGTGTTTGATGATAAAGAGCTACAATGGCCCATAACCACCCTTCCTCCTCTTCTTCCTCCTCCTCCTCCTTCCCTTCCCTCCTCTTCTTCTTCTTCCTCCTCCTTCTCAATATGTGTCAGAAGATTCACAAATGTGCCATAGACGAAAATCTCATAGACCATTACATTTAATGAGCTGAACCTTTTGTGCCTTCCACACAGGGGTGAAGATGAGCATGAGCTTAAATGTAAGATTGATATCCTGTGGTTTGGTCCAAGTGTGGATGTTCTGAGACAAGGAGGTAATCAGCTGTGTAGTCCCACCCTTGAGCATCTGCACACAGTGGGAAGTTTCTTATGATAGGTCTCATGGGCTCCTTTATCTTAGGAGAGAATCCTAGGATACAGGGATCTAACTGCATATGGAAATCAAAGCCTGTTGACAATTGGAATGACATTAAATTCAAGCACGTTGGTTTACTGGAGATGTACTATAAATTTTTTGAGTAATTTAGTTCCTTTATGTTCCCTCACTTGTCAAATGGCTATATAGTAACAAATGCCAGAAAGTGCTAACAAGTGAGAATGTATTGAAAAAACTTAAATAATACAAGAATTATATACATATACATACATATATATATACATACATATATATAATCATCCCAGCCTCAATAATAATTAGAAATCATGTAATATCAGTGAGAATTTTTTGAGGCTTAAATGTCAGAAAGGATCGAGAGAGTTTCTAGTATGATTTCATTCTCTTCCTATCTATACCCTGAATGATCCAGTTTTTCAGTAAGATGGCTCATATTCCTCGTGGGTGTCTTGCTTAGGACGACAAAGCTTTAAATGTCTCAATTACTTCCTGTATGCCTGTGTCCAAAAGGGGCTGTTGGCGTGCTGGGTGGAGTCATGTAACGTCACCTTCCACTGACTGGAGGAAAATTACCCTCATGGAACGACAACAACATACTCAGTGACACCTTCCAGGTATAAGGAGCATCCTGTGTCCCAAGGCTCTACCTCAGAGATACATGGAACCGGAAGGGCTCCCCCTCCCTGCCATAAGCCCCGCTTCAACAGGCATTTCCTCCCTTTGGATATTGCAACATGGCATTGTCATCTACTGAGTTCATGCCCTTCTAGAACCTTACAATCAAGTGACAATAAAAATTTGCAAAAAAACATTTCATAATACTTTTAACTTTATGGTTTTGTGTTGGGCTGAATTTGTAGCTATGGCAGCCACATAGCCCATGGACTGCAGGTTGAACATACCTGGCTGAAGAACAAAGGCTGGAATTAAATAACTCCAACCACTGAACTCATGTTTAAAAGGCACTGGATACGCTAATTGCTTCAGAAGAATAAATGGCCCTCTCTAAAGAAAATGGTTATGAAAATTTTAAAGACATGGGAATTAATCCAATTTTTTAAAAATGTAAGTGGAGAAAATAAACTCATGTAATTCTCATTCACTTTATATGTATTTTCCTTAGTTTTTCAGCTCTTGTAGAAGATTTTCATACAAATCTCTCTTTTCCAGAGTATCTTTAAAATGATGGTGACTACAGAGCTTACTTAGTACAAGGATGTCATGAAGTCAAAGGGCTGAAAAGGGTCATGTTCCCAAAGCTTTGCAAGATGTGCCAGCATGCATTGCCATGGGAAGCATAAATCAGGCAAGGTACCTCAGGGGAAATGAACTGGTGACACCTGTCATATTTTAAAGGGTCAAGGTCTAAGGGATGCCTTTGGAGCAACTGAGATGTCAAGAGCATCAGAGGAAATAGCTGCCTTAGAGGAATAAAGAAGGGTGATAACAGGTGGTTTTGCTGGAGCCCAGAGTTAAGAATCACAGAAAGAGGGCACCATTCTAAGTAGCCTAGCGGAATCTAGGGAGCTCTGAGAATAAAAACCTTAAAAGGAAATGGACATAGAGAGGGGCAGTAAGCACACCCGATACTCCGAGCTGGGAATGCGGAGTCATACTGCTTTAGCCTCCCACCATCACTGCTATGTTTGGTGTTTCTCATTAGCCAATCTTCTCCACAGATGAGTATAAAGGAAAAAATGGGTAATGTTTTCTGGGATACACAGCAGACCAGACGGAATGGCTCCCCCAGTCAGCAGAGAAGCAAACAAAGTCTGTATAGAACAGGGGCACAAATTCCTCAACAGAACTCACATGTAACAAATCTACTTAAGGACATTTCAATCAAGTGGCTTGAATTAAAGGGATGCAATTATTCAAAATTATCAGGAAAAAAGGCATAATTTCAGAAAAATTCAACTTCAAACTCCCTAACAAAGAATAGGAGGAATGTTCTTAACCTGTTGCAAAGTACCAATTAAACACCTACAGCGATCATAATAAATAATTAATGATGTAATATTTAAAGAATTCCCATTAAATCAGGAACACTATAAATATGTCTTCAACCTCTCATTAATTCAGCATTATACTACACTCCATTAAAAACACATGAAGTATATGATTAGAAAAAGAAGATAAATATATGACAATTTATAAATATTTTGATTATTTTCACCAAAAAAAAAGTTTCAGAAACTTTACAGAAAAACTATTAAAACCAGTAAGAGATTGGCATGCTTCCAGAATATCAGCATTTGATAGCTTCTAGGAGAGGAAGAATTGATTTTTATTAGTGATGTGACCCCTGGTAGGTCTACCACATGCCGGGGCAGGCTTTGCTCCCAAGACTAGCCAGGCAACACAAATTGGATGCAATGGGAAAAGAAAACAAATGAAGAAAAAGAAATCTTAAGGGGGTAGGAAGGGATGGGTGAATGAAGAGGGTGGTTATGGGAGTTATGGGAGAGAAGAGGTGAATATGTTCAACATATACGGTAGGAAATTCTCAAGGAATTAACGAAAATATTGTTAAATGTATCTCCATACATAGAATTAAAGCCTAGACAGACTGACGAAATGTCAAAAGGTTAAATGAATGGAAGCAATTAAAAGATCATGGTACAGCTGCCTAAATTTTTACACCTTAAGCAAAACGGGTTTCACAAACTCCCCTCTTTTAGGATTGTGTTCAAGTGTCACCAACAGGATGACATTTTATATGAAACACTTGTCTGGGGTCCTATACCCACTCTACAATCTGATTTTATCACATCATATTTGATTTGACTTACTCAAATGGGTAAGTAGCACTTAGTTTGCAGCAGGGACTTTATGTAAGTTCAGGGGCTCTTGTAGCTACTCCAGATCGTTGTGTACATTCAATATCTAGTAGACTTTGCTAACATTCTTTCTCGAAGTAAGGAAACTGAGGCACAGAACAGCGATTGAATTACTTCCTTCGGCTCCTAAGCGATGGGAAACAGGATAGAAATCTGGACAATGAAGTTCCAAAGGCAGAGCCTTTCAGTAAGCTGATACTCTGCCCTCTGTTCACCAATAATCAATACCCGAAGTTCAATTGGGTGTGACTCTGGCAGCTGATGCATCTTACTTGGTTTTCCTATTTTTCTTTCTAGCCATTATATTCTCCAGTGCCTAGAAAAGATCCTGTAACATAATAGATGTTCAAAACTGAGTGGAAAGTGTCAGAGATATTTTAGAGAGGTTATCAACACTAAAAATCATAAAACAAAATGTAATTAAACTTGACTGCATTTGTTTCAGTCTCATCTCAGTTATTGTGATAAAACATTCAGAACCAAACCAACCTGGGGAGGACTGGAAATCAAGCAGGAACTTGTAGCAGAAACCATGGAGGAATGCTGCTTCATGTTTTGTTCCTAAGCCTGTGAGGTGCCTTTCTTTTTTTTTTTTTTTTTTTTTTTGATGTAACAGCAAGAGGTAGCTTTATTAACGAGATCCCAGGTCTTAGCGGGATCCCGGGTCGACACGTATCTCACACAGGAGACAGAGGAATCGACCCCGAGCTTCCAAACTCGGGGGTTTATATAGGGAAGGTTAGGGGCATTCGCGCGGGTGCACATAATTGGTCAATTCAAATGGTGCACAGTTACTTTCAGCGCGAAATTACATCAGCAAGGAGTACGTGTTATCTAGCAGCTCGGCAGGCAGGTAGGGTGGCTCATCTCACTCAGGGGGGTGAAGGAAGGGGAGGGTGTCCTTGGGGAAGGAGGGATGGTCAGTGTCCTTGGGGCTGATAGCTGGTTTGGCAAGTCCTATCTCTGGCTCTCCCTCAGGCACGTCCCGCCCTGCACATCTGGACTCTGACAATCAATGAGCAACCTTTATGAAACTCTAGTTCTGCACATTCGGGCTCTGACAATCAGTAACCTTTATGAAACTCTAGTTCTACATTCCCCACTTCTTTTTTTTGGTAATAGTTCTAATCCTAGAACTTCATGGAGAACTCAGCTTCATCTAGCATAACAGCTTGGTATTGTTGTGTTAACATGAGGATTCTAACCTGGACACTATCCAAGCCTATCCACCAAGGTCATGACTAGCTTTTAGAACTTCTAAGCTTATACAGACTGTGATCCCTGAGGCACAGTCCCAAGAAGTGTTAAGAGTACTAACATATGCAATGTTACATCATTTGTAATGGAAATCAAGCCTATCCCACACCTATCTTGATAGAACCCAGGACAAACATGACTGAATTTCCCTCTAGGTCCCAGCTCTCAGCCCCAACAGCTAGTACGCGGCTGGTGAGGGCTGAGAATTGACAGCTCTCAGGGTGGTCAGCAGCACCAGGTACGGTCCTTTCCAGCGAGGCTCGAGTGTCTGGGCTCAGTGTAGCTGCAATCTCCGACCTGGAACTGATGGGATGTCTCAGGGGTCTCTGGGGCATAGGCTGCTGTCAGCTGTGAGCAGATTTCTTTCTGTATCACCTGTAGGTCTTTTAGCCTGGCACACAAATCATTATTACTATGGCACTATGACATGTTGGTTCAGTAACATCATCTAATACAGTCAGGGGAGCTGAGGCCCCATATAAGATCTCAAAGGGGTTAAGGCTGAATCTGGAAGGGGTATTTCTTGCTCTGAAGAGAGCAAGAGGGAAGGAGTGTCACCCAGTCTGCGCCAGTCTCCATGGTTAATTTAATTTGGTCAGGGTCTCTCTTAAAATTTTATTTATTTACTCTACCTGTCCTGAACTTTGAGGTCTGTAGATACAATGTAATTTCCAATTGACCTCTAAATACTTGGCCACACCCTGGCTTACCTTGGCAACGAAAGTAGGGCCTTTGTCTGACCAGATTACCTTGGGCATTCCAAATCGGGGGAAGATTTCTTCCAGTATCTTCTTGATGATTGCAGAGGCCGTCTCTCATTTGGTGAGGAAAGCTTCTATCTTCCTGAAAAAGTATCTACATGCACTAGGAAATACTTGTGATTATATTTTTCTGGTTTTATCTCAGTGAAGTTCACTTCGACTTTTCACTAAACTCTCTAGGTCTCTTTGCCCTGTTTGCTTGCTAAGCATTCACTTATTGACATACCTTATACTTTTTACTGTCTCTCTGGCTAAAATCTTAAAGTCTATTACATACACCTTAACTATTTGGACAAACTTTTTATCTCCTAAATGAGTCCATTTCTGTATTTGGCAAAGTGAGTCTTTTCTTTTGTCTCTGGGGAGTATAGCTTTCCCCTCAAGTGTGCCATTGTCTTTTATCTTTTAAGCAATTTGGGCCTTTTCTAAGTGAGGCCATCCCTTAGTCCGATCCTAGTTCTCAGTGGCTGTCTCTCGCAGGCCTGCAACCAGGATAGGCTCCTGCATAGCCATTTTTCGAGCCCCTTGATCTGCTTCATTATTGCCCCATGCCACTGAATCTCTTCCCTCCTGATATCCTGAGCAATGAATAGTACTCACAGTTGTTGGCTTCACCAGGGCATCCAAGAGATGGCAAAGGCATCTGAAGTGCTGATGTGCTGGGGGGGTAGAGGTTCAGCCATCCCCGATGACATTGTGTTGTCCACCATGGCAGCACCCACTTATCTCTGACCTTCATGAAGAGAACTGTTCCCGTCTGTGGACAAGGTCCTCGGCTTTCAGCAGGGGTCAATCAGCCAGTCGCAGAGGTCTTTCCTCCATCCATGGGCTTCTGCCAGTGCTTGACACTCGTGCTGTGGTGGCTCCAGGTCCGGATTGGGCAGCAACCGGTGGAGAATCTAGTCCATGGCAGCTGACCAGTGGTCCCATCTTTTGGGACACTCTATTCAAAGGCAAAACATCAGCCACTCTATCACAGTTTAAGTCCTGGATTGGGTGATAATTGTTAGTGCCCGGTTGGCAGGAGTGATGTGTTCCAGGCAGATCAGGACTAAGTCACACATCTCCCAGCATCAGGTACTGGTGCACTGAGACAGGTCTTAAGCTCCACATACACAGTCTGTAGATATGTATACACATGGCCTCACCCAGCCATTTCAGCCCACGCAAGCCATTTTGGAGAGCAATTTTCTCATGAGCAAGGGATAGGGGCAGTCAGGGATGACTATGAACTAGTGGGTGGGTTACCCGGCCCACGCCAAGGTCCACTGTTCTTCGGGCAGTCCATAAGTATTGTTCGTTGCCAGTAGCCCCTTGCACTCAAGGTCTTTGGATATTGGCCCACTGTGGGGCATAGGAGCACAGAGCATTGGGTCCCTGTATCCACACTTCCCTTCTATCTCTGTACATAGCCAGCACTCTAGGACCAAGAGGCTCTCCAGTGTCCCCTCTTGTTCTTTCTGGGGCAGTCCCTGACCCAGTGTCTTTTTTTTCTTTGCATTAGGCACACTGATCTTTAGCCAGGAATTCTCTTCCGTTGCCAGGTACTGTCTTCCTAGGTTCCCTAACTACTGTGGCCAGTATATGTTCCTCTCTTGTCTTTTATCTCTCTTTAGCTCTCTAGCTTCCTCTTCTTTTAGTCTCTTTTCTTCCCTAGCTTCCTGCTCTTTTTACCTTCTTTCTTTCTTTCTTTCTTTCTTTCTTTCTTTCTTTCTTTCTTTCTTTCTTTTCAGTCTCTCTGCATCTTCTTCTACAGCTATTAGGTGCTGTCCACTTTTCTGCACAGACCCTGAACCACGCAACTTATTTTCTCTGCAACTTACAATAACTCTCTCAGTGACTTACCTTAACCCTTCAAGTTTCTGTAACTTTCTCTTCATATCTTTTCCTTATCTTAGCCAGATTGGTGGGGCACTTTCCAGCCGTGAGGTGCCTTTCTTAACAGTCCAAGACCCAGGAAATTGTCCACCCATAGTGGACTGGGCCCTACTATACCAGTCAGAAGAACTCTCTTACCCTCAACTCTTCACCATATCACAGACCTTCCCTCAGGCCAAATCTGGGCAAGCCAACAACAGAGAATCCCATCACAGATGATTCTAGGCTATGTCAAACTGACATTAAAAGGTAAATAAGCTATAATTAAAATATAAACTATTTTTTGTCTGGATACGTAGTCTCATGTCCATGTTGCCCTTGTATCCACTTATCTACATACTTTAAGCTGGTCTTGAACTCTTGAGCCTCCTGCATCTACATTCCAAGTGCTAGGAATCTAAGACTTGGAATATCACATCTGGCTTACAACATAGACTGGTTTATTGGAAATTATACCAATTAAACTAAAATATAAGCAACAAAGTCAGAAGAAAATCTTTGTAATGACAAGGATGCAAAATCAGGAAATGCATGGAGCGTTCCCACAAGTCAACAAGAAGAAGACTCCTAATTTAAAAATGAAACAAACAAACAAACATGAATTGGTAATTCCTAGGAGAAGCAACCTGAAACATCAGTATGTATGACAATTTGCTCAGCCTCATAAGTAGTTAGGGAATTAGAGATTAAACAATCAGACAACACTCCTCACATTTAGATAACAATTTGTTTAATCATTGATAATACCAAATATTGGTCAGAATGTGGAGAGATAGGGGCTGAAATGTGACTGGGGTGGGGGGTGTGTGTGACTGAGCCGAGCACACTGCAGAGTTTAGCATTTTTTACTCAAGTTGACGTTCAGACATTAGGACCCCCAAATTTTCATTTCTTGCCTGTGATCTCCAATGCAAATGTGTAGGCAAGGGTGTAATGAAAATTCTCCAGACTGGTTTATATAATTAAAATAGAACACCAAAGGTCTAGGGACAGCTGAATAAATAAGTGTTGCCAGCCAGTTAGAATATTGTATGGCAACTCAAGTGATCGGTAAGCATAGAGACGATTCAGTTTCTAACTGAGCTCCCTGAGTTGAGAGAGTCGGTCCAGAAAGCTGCCACACAAGAGTGATGTGGGTTGCTTGTATTCTGCTTGGAGGAATGACAGAAAGGAGCCGGCAGAAACCTGGGATGTCTTAGGACCTTGAGAACTCAATGAAAGGTAAAGAAAGGAACGCCTGCCTGTTTCAAAAGCCAGCCCACTGACCCCTGATCCGAGCACGCACCGGGCAAACAAAAAGCACTTGAAACTGAGGTTGGGTAAAAAGCTGATCGCAGGCGTGATATCTGATAATGAACGCGAGCTGCTCGCCCCTGCTTTTAAACTGCAACGTCATCACCAGGAGACCTCCTCTATGTCCTGGATCGTAACTTCAGTCTCGACAGACAAAAAGTCAAGAAAATATAAACAGCTCTCAAGGAGAAAGACAAGCAGCTGTTAACTCTGGTTCTAAAAGGAGCAGTTGCTGATGCGTTCTCCACAGTGACTGCCAGGAACCAAGCAGGAAGTTCCAGGAAAGAAACAGACAGCACAAAAGAAATACTGAAATGTAACTCTAAAGTCAACTGTATTAGCGTAACTCCCTAGTCCATTTCTTAAAGAGCCACATAGGAAAAGAGTCTGCACAAGATCAATATGAAAGATCTTCCTGGAGAAGGAAGAACACACTGGATAAATGGGCAAACTTGAGGTGCAATGATACTATTTCAGGAGTTGTAATATATGCTTTAAAAGGCACAGATGGAATATATGTATTATATATTGGCATTTTAAAATTTTAAACATATATGTACAATAGGAACCCTGGCCTTTTCTCAGGAGAAAACAAAACAGACTTAGACACCACAGTAACACACACGTAAATGTGACTGGAAGCTTCATTTCATGATAACCTGAACTGGAAACAGCCCTGTTGTCTGCTTACGCGTGAGCAAATAAACAATATTGTGAGCGTGCTCAGGAGAAACAGAATACTTCTCAGTGAAAGGGGAGACCTTGACATGCACAACCTGAGTGAGTCCCCGAAAACAAAGTGCTGAGGTGAACACGCCAGGCAGAGGGGAAGGGGGGCTGCGTAATTTAGCTTGTATAAAATGCGAGGAATTCTATAGTGACGACACGTCAATCAGTAGTTGCCTTAGGTGAGGGGCAAAGGAGAGATGTATGAATGAAAGATGCTCGAGACAAAAAAAGGAAGACTTCCTAGATAGTGAAGACCTTCAGTTACTTCTTAATATGCAAGTGCTCTCATGGGTGTAAACAACTCACCCAGGGGTGCACTTTAAATGTTCGCAGATTATTTCCCTAGGTCGGTGCTCGACAAAATCAGTGTGCAAAAAAATTAATGAATGAAACATACATCTATGAATGCATTCGGTGAATATACGGCTCTTCATGTTAAAATAGAAAAACAATGCACAAGGAGCTGGCTGCCTGGCTATACTATGATGCCACTCACATACAATTAAACGGTACACAAAAAATAGCACGGCATGTTTTGTGTGTCTTAAATATAATAACAACGACACATGCTGTGGTTGATGTTATTTGACATATAACTCCGTACATGTCTTATAAAATTTAGGGATCGGTGTTATTGATTCTTTAAATATTTGCACACCTACTCTCCCATGGTTCCCAGACACTTATCACAGTGCAGAAGCTTCTGGGCTGGTAGATCAAAGGTTTCCGGTAACCATCTGCACATCTTGAGTGGTGAATGCAAGCTTTTGACTGAAGGTGGTCCTTTCCGACAATCCCTGTCTGCTTGTTTAACACAGGAGTGTGATGAGAACTACGGAGATGGAAAAATTCTGCCGTCTATTTATACTTACCCTTCCATTGATGGATGGCTACATCCATATCTCTACCGAGGTTTTAGTGCTCTTTTGAATTTGATTGCAATGGAAGGAAAGGCTGCTGAGAAATATTAGCGAAAATGTTTCTCTTACTGCTTGAAATTGGTATAAATGTGTGGAATAAAGTCTGAATAATTAACACCCAGGTATGAGGCAGGGGTGTTGGTATACTAGAATTTTAGAGCTAAATATCCATTTTTTAAAATTTTTCTTATACACGTTCTTTAATGCTTTAATTGTCTTAGTATCTAAAGAAGAATATGTTGACACTATTATTAGTAACAGCAACTTAAGAATATAGTAATCAACTACTGTAGCATAGTAAGATATATTTATACTATATAATTTTATCTATTTGTTTACATATAAAATACTGATATTGATTAATAGAAGCTATGTGTATCATTATAGTACATCTAGAAGTATATATGTGTGTAAAAAGTTTACTTTATACACATATATACGGAGACATAGATAGACGGATGATAGATGATAGATAGATAGATAGATAGATAGATAGATAGATAGATAGATAGATAGACAGATAGATTTTATTTTGTCCCTTTTTTAAAAAAACTGGCTAGACAATCTTCTATCTAAAAAGAGAGCAAGAAAGGGTGTGTATTTGGCTGGGTTGGGAGGTGGGAAGGATTTGGGAGGAGTTGGAAGATGGAAAACCGTAATCAGAATATATTTGTGAAAAATATCTATTTTCAATAAGTAAATAAAGAAATGAAAGTTACCAAAATCCAATTGCTTATACATTTCAAAAATGGACATTATTAGTACACAAACATCTCTGTTTATTCTTTTTTATAGTATGTAGTTTAATTCCTTACAGTGGATTCATCCTTTCTTCCTTTCTCCTTCCTCTTTTTCCCAGTGCTTTGAATCCCACTAACAAATTGTCTCCCATGCAAAGGTACCCTTAAATTGTATATCAAAAGTGCCTTGGATAGATCCACATGTTTGAGATCCTTTTAATTCAATACAGGAGCAAGGGCCACCTCAGAGAGGATTGAGGGTAAGGCTGAACACAGTCACTTAGAAATGGAAATCCAATAAACCGACAGATTTCTCTCGCTAGCAGTCATCCTGTGTGCTAGCTACCATTTCACAACCCCCAGCTGTGATCCTGTGATGCAGTCTGTTGATTTGGTTTTCAAATGAATTTTGTGGTGTATACAAGTGTAAGGAAAAGCCCTCCTGCTTTAGGTCCTGGTGACTTTGATCGTTACCCAGGTGGTTTATGACCCAGAGACAGCACCCTCTCTTGCTTCTGTCCTCATGAGTCATGGCTCAGAGTTAGACATGAATCTGCAAAGCCATTGCGGGGGCTAAAATTCGAGCATCCTCCCTCTTTAGAGCCTCTACGTTGTGTTTAGAAACTCCTTATCACAGCCTGCCTTTCATATTCCAACCTTGTCCACCACCAGGGTATATCAGTGGGCCTCACTTAGATGTCAGGATGTCTTTGCAGAGGTGAGAAAATTACTGATCAATAAAGAGGAATGTTCTATACAACATGTCCACAAATCATGCGGTACTTATTACTGATATGCAATTAACACAGAATTAAAGGCTTATGAGAACATGCCTTCTACCATCTCACATTTGTCAAGTCAGTTCTAATCATGAATTTTGACTGATACAAGGCAGTGGCTTTTAATGGAAGGAATACTGGCCCAAGAAAATAATTCGGGACTGAGGCCGGACAGTTGTGGTTGTCATGATGATGTGAGTAAGGAAGCCATTGATCGTTCTTGGGGCAGGTAATAAGGCTTCTAGGCAGAAAACCGTGAGCAAGACCATCCCAAACAAGTAACAACTTTACTGTAACTAACTAGGTCAGGCCATCTCTCTGATACAGATATATACAACGATGTTGGTGCGTTCCTAAGATACTCTGAGGATTCCAAGAGATATATACCAGGTCTTTTCAATTTCGATTCCTAAGTGTTCTCCATTCCAGAAAACATAACAGATGAAGTAGCACCAACACAAACCACTCACAGCATCGTGTAGGTCCTTGTACAAAAGCACCTGCTCAGTCCGTTACCTATAGAGTGACATCCTCCCATGCACACAGAGGCAGGGGCACATGGTTCTGGTATGTGCTTTGTTCTACCAGGGGTAGAGCGGTATATTGATTTTTAAAAAAAAATATCATGTAAGTGGAAAATGCATTAGATAATCTATTTTATCTCAGGTAACACTGTGGGCATCACAAAGTATTCTTACTTTTCCAGTAAGAGTCAGCTGAGAGTCCGCTGTCTGAAGGGCTATGGTCACCTGAACAGCTCGCTAGCCAATCTGAAGGCCAGTGCTCAGCTTACCGAACACCAGGCTGGCTGTCCAACCAGTTCAGTAACTCAACACATGTTTATCCTTTGAAAGATAAGCCAATTATTTGCCAAGAATCTGAAAGCCACCCAGGGGGAAAAAAAAAAAAAGGACAGGACAGTAAACTGATTGATTCTCTCTCTCTCTCTCCTGTCTCCTCCCTCCTCTCTCCTCTCCCCTCTCTCCCCTCTCCCCTCTCTCTCTCTCCCTCCTCTCCCCCGCTCCTCTCCACCCTCTCTCTCCTCTTTGTTTCTGTCTCTGTCTCTCTGTCTGTCTGTCTGTCTGTCTGTCTGTCTGTCTGTCTCTCTCTCTCTCTCTCTCACACACACACACACACACATACATACACACAAGCATGGACACACTGTCTGTCTATCTGTCTGTCTGTCTGCCTCTGTCTCTGCCTCTGCCTCTCTCCCTGAGAGACAATTTCTCAAACGCTACTGAACATGACAAAGGCATGGTACAGGTCTCCAAGCTGCATAGTTGTCTCCAGCATTCATCAACCTTTTGTTCCCTTCATCTAAAATGCCCTTTCTCTGTTCCCATTGGCCAATCCTTCCTAATTGTGTGATGTCATCCAGGGCTGTGCTCACCGTAAGTCTTCTGGAAGCAGGAGTCAAGAGTTATGCTCCTCTGAGCCACCCCATATTTCCAACTCCCCCCCCCACACCCATCTCTCTTTCTTTCACTGTAATTAAGTTCCTACCTGCACTTTACACCGTTAAAGCAAGGAATATAGCTTACAGTTCAGGAGGGTTTTTCTGATGAGCCACCAAGCACTCAAAGACTCTTTGCTAATGAGGAAAACTATCTAACATCACTTCGTGGTGTCAGTAGTAAAACAGTATTGTAAATGAATACAAAAGTACCAGAAGGGATACTCAGCAACTCAGAAGCCATAGTCTCTGCATTCCGTGAGAGAAACCATCTGGGCAAGAATGTGTTTAGTAACTGCACTCTGACAGCCTTCACATTTTAGACATTTTTAGATAGAACACTTAATCGTGCATTATTTATGTACTTAAGATGAACTAACTAAATTTTAAAATAAATAATTTACCTTGTGTTTAGAGGGTCTGAGTCTTCCTTGATTGCCGATTGTCTTGTCAATTTCATGTCAAGCAGGGGCCTTATGTACCTGACCTGGTTTCTAGGTTTACAAAAGACAGGCTGGGGAAAGGAAAGGACTTGTCCGAGTAGCAGAGAAGGTCGAGAACTTATTGGGGCTGAAACCCGCCAATAGCTTCAGCCAAGGAGAGAGTTTCTCATTGGGCTTTGACTAATTTTTCTCTTTCTGGATTAATACTCACTTGCACATTAGTCTTTGATCCCTTTCCTGTGTAAAACCCATAAGACTTCCTCAGATGGGAGTTTAAGAGATTTGGGAAATATCTGCTCCTGCTATCCTTGTTGCTCATAAAAAGAGGTGTGTATGAGGCCCCCAACACATATACAACAGAGGACTACTGGGTCTGGATTCAGAGAAGATGCACCTAACCCTCAAGAGACTGAAGGCCCCAGGGAGTTTAGAGGTCTGGTGGAGTGGGTGGGGTGGGGACATCCTTGTGGAGAAGGGGGGGGTGCCATTTGTTTCACGTCAAGGCCAAAGGTGCTGAACTGAAATGTCCATCAAAACTATTTGTTTGGTTGTAATTACTATTGTTTAAAGCAGTGTGCTATGTGCTCAAATCTCTTTCTCCAAAAATGCTCTGTCTGGGAGGCAGAAGAAGACAGATCTCTGAGTTCAAGATCAGCCTGGTCTACAGAACAAGTTCTAGAACAGCCAAGGCTATCCAGAGAAACCCTGTCTCAAAAAAAATCAAAAATAAAAATCGAGCCAACAAATCACCAAAATCTGAACACGTAGAAACTTCAACCACCATGGAAGAAGTGTCTGAAGGCTAAGGAGAGATCTGCCATGTGACCCTGCTCTATGACTTGCTGGTATTCATCCAGAGGACTCTACGTTCACATTTCATGGAGCTATGTGCACAGTCAACATTTACTGCAGCTCTGGTCACAACACTTAAGTCGTGAAACCAACCGAGCAGAGGACTGGGTAAGAAAAACGTAGCATGTATATGCAATGGAATTTTTCAGCCCTAAAGAAGATAAAAATAATGTCATTTGGAGGAAAATGGATATAACCAGCAAGAATCACATTAAGGAAATTAAGCCAGGCTCAGAAAGACAAACACCATATGTCTTTTCTCAATCATTGTTTTTAGATTTTAGATTTTATAAAATCAAGCGAAAATATGTAAGGCATGAAAGCGGAAATCAACTGGTCTAGGAAAAAAGAGGGAAGAACAAGGGGAAAAGGGGAGTGTGGCAGGGCATAGGTTGCAGGTGATAAGTTCTGTGTTCAATATACACATATACATATATACAATATATAACAATATACCCATACACAATATAGATACACATGTATACATATACACAATATATACATATACAATATACATATACATAACTAAGAAATACACAATATACACATAAATATATACATATAAACATACACTATACAATATACACATATACATACATACACATGCACACACATACACAATATACACATATACAAAGACTAAGAGTAGATGAGAAAAAAGTCAATCTAGTAGACAAGGTAAGGTGGCAACGCACCATATATCCTGTGTGAGTTTGAGGCAAGATTAGCTTATATAGCAAGTTTGAGGTTTGAGGCAGCTGAGGCTACAGGGAGAGACCCTATCTCGTAAAGACAGAGAGAGAGAGAGAGAGAGAGAGAGAGAGAGAGAGAGAGAGAGAGAGAGAGAGAAGGGAGGGAGGGAGGGAGGGAGGGAGAGGGAGGGAAGAAGGAGAGGAGAGGAAAGGAGAGGAGAGGAGAGGAGAGGGGAGGGGAGGGGAGGGGAGGGGAGGGGAAGGGAAGGGAAGGGAAGGGAAGGGAAGGGAAGGGAAGGGAAGGGAAGGGAAGAGAAGAGAAGAGAAGAGAAGAGAAGAGAAGAGAAGAGAAGAGAAGAGAAGAGAAGAGAAGAGAAGAGAAGAGAAGAGAAGAGAAGAGAAGAGGGAGGAAGGAAGACAGAATGGAATCTAGCAGTTGTAACAATAATAAGGGCTGCCAGTGCACCTTAGTCCTGTTTGGCTTTCAGGCAGCCTCATTGTAGCTCAGGCTGATTTTGAACTCACAGTGATCCTCGTGCCTCCCTTTCTTTTACCTGTTGTGTGGAGCAAAAGACACACTTGACTTGCCATTTTTACCTTTTTAAAAATTGGCTTTGCCCCTTTAATTCGGTGCACTTAGGCATGAAATGACACAGGGACCTGGAAGATGAAAAGAGTATAAGCCATCTTCCCTTTCTTCCTGTTAAGACAAAGACAACCTTGTTTTGTTAAATTCCATCCAGCTTGTGGGGTGTGTGTGTGTGTGTGTGTGTGTGTGTGATCTTTTGTGACAGCTGCTGCTACTCTTTTGTTTGTAAATGCAGTTTGGGTAAAATGACTAATATTAAAACAAACTGATACCTGCTTGTCAGAACTTTACAGCCCTGCCCACCTGCATCCTTCCTCTTTGTACAATTGGCAGCTTCCCAGAACTTGGCCCCACCTGCACACTGGCTGAGCCAACCCACCCCACCTGCTTCTCAGGTGAAGCCTTTTCCTGCCAACTAACTACAGCTAGCTATCGCCTTCCTCTTTGTCCCTCCCTCCTCTTCCTCGTTCCTCCTGCAGCAGCTGCCACTAAGAAAGTGTCCCCACCTTTTTCTTCTCCTCTCCTCTCCTTTCCTGGGGCTTCTGCATTGTCTGCCTGCTGTGTCTGAACATGTTACAGGTCTTGGACAGGTGAGGACACTCCACCTTGTTCCCCTCTGGTGACTGCCTTCTGCCCTGAGGGGAGCGCTTCTCTCCTTTGCAAAGATTGTACCAACCCTCATCCCTACAATGGCTGCCTTTGTGCTCAGCTGCCCAGCACCTGAAAAGCAGGCCACATAACATCACCAGGAAGCATGAGGAGGTGACAGCAGATAATGACCTTTTGTGACCTCCACAGGAAGGGTCTGTTCTGTAGTCACCTTAAGGTCTAGAGGCACCAGAATGGTCCTCATTGAGGACAGGATGTGAACCGCATGGCTAGCCTTTCATTCTGAGCTTCTGTGATGTGATTGACATCTGAGCGGTGCACAGAGGACCCATGGCCGGCCCTTCATCCACACAAAAACTCTGATAATTAGAACCTCTACTCTGTAATTTCAGGGTAGGTGGAGCTGGCTCATACCAGAGCCAATTGTTAAATTTAAGGAATTTCATGAGTCAGTTGATATATTGGCTGCTGGAAATTGGCCATCAGGGTCTATTTACACAGCTAAAACCTGCACTAACCAGAACTTTTTTTCCCCCTTTTTTTCTAAAGAGTTAGTTATTAAATATTTACCGGGATGCCAATGACAGAGCTTTGGTTTGAAAAAAAGACTGAGTGCAAAACCCGCACATGAAATGTGATATTTCGCTTTGTAAAAAATGCTTTGAATCTTGTGTCCAAAGTTCTTGCTAGCCCTTGAAAGGTCCTATTTTGAAAAGAGTTCCTGAGGTTTCTCTCCCTAACATGTGGTCTCCCCATTTTCCCTCATTTAGCAACAGCAGGCACCCACACTAAAGCCAAAGTCACCTGCTAATGGTATGGGGTGTCTTCCTGTTTCCATAGCTGATTTTCTGCCTGGCTTACTTGTCTGAGGCCTACCATTACAGCCAGTGGTTGATAAATGGGCCCATCATATCCTATCAGCAAGCAACTCCATTGCCCATATACAGCCTGTGAGGCCCCTGCTGCTGCAGCCTCTCCCTTCAGGTCCTCCTTTATCTAGATCAGCCACCTTCTTTCCTGATCACGTTCCGCACCTTGGAACCACCTCACAGACACCGTATCATACAAAAGGTTGATTTGTGAAGCCTGATTCTGTGAGACATTCTGATGCTGTAATGACCTGAGCCAAGGGCACACCAGGACTAGAACCAAGTTCTTCAAGCTGACCGGGCATTTGTACAGACCTGTGGGTTTGCATATTCTGATGAAGAAGTACTTGAAAGTCACTCTGCTCAGACATCTCAAACCTGAGCCACGTTCTGATTGTAAACTTATTCCCCCTGTTAAAAAATAGGCAAGGAGAGAGGGAGAGAGGGAGGGAAAAAGCAAGCAAGAAAGCAAGCATGAAAGGCAGGGACAGGGAGGAAGGGAGGGAAGAAGAAAGGGAGGAAGAAAGAAGGAAGGAGGAAAGAGAGAAAGTAATGAAGGGAGTGAAGGAGGCAGGGAGGAAAAGGAAGGGAGGAAGAATGGAGTGAAGGAAGATTGGGGAAAGACTGAAAAGGAAGAAACACAAGAATGAAAGAAGGAAGAAAGTAAAGAAGGAAGAAAGGGAAGACAGGAGGGAAGAGATAGGGAGACTGGAAAGGGGGAGACAAGAGGGGAGAGATAGGGAGACTGGAAAGGGGGAGACAAGAGGGGAGAGGTAGGGAGACTGGAAAGGGGGAGACAAGAGGGGAGAGATAGGGAGACTGGAAAGGGGGAGACTGGAGGGGAGAGAGAGACACACGAGAGAGAGAGAGAGAGACAGAGAGAGAGAGACAGAGACAGAGACAGAGACAGAGACCAAGAGACATGTTTAATGGTTCATACTGAATAGTCTTGATTCAGGCTTTCAAAAACTATCATCAAGGGGCAGGGAGATGGCTCAAGTCAAAGTGCTAGTTGTGGAAACATAAGGACCTGAGTTTAGATCCCAAGTAAAAGCCAGGCATGGTGGCAAATGTTGTAACTCCAGTACTCAGGGTGTGGTAGAAGAGAAACATAAAGAACTCTGGAGCTCCCAAGCCACAAGGTACACTGCAGGTCCAGTGAGAGACAGACAGAGAACTGACTGAGAAAATTGTCCTATAAAAACACCACTGAAAATCTCCTTTCCCCTGCCTACCTGGGATCTCTTTTCTGTCGTCTGGGTTTCACTTCCATTTCTATTGGAGTTCCCTCTTGCACGTTGAAAAAGTTCAATGAAAATGAGCTGACTTTTCTGCCAAGTTTACCACAGGTCAAGAACTATTTCCCAGCAAGTTGGAGTCAACTCCAAGTAAAGCCTGGGTAAGAAATGGAAAGGCCAGAGAGATGATTCAGCAGTTAAAAGCACTTGCTGCTCTTCCAACATGGCTCCGTTCTTAGCATCTGCATGGTGGTTCATGGCCATCTGTAAATCCAGTTGCGTGGAATCCAATGTCCTCTTCTGGTCTCCATGGGTACCAAGTATGCACCTGATACATAAGCAGGCAAAACACTCATATGCATAAAATAAAATAAGCCTTTGGAAAATATGATGCTGGACAGGCAAGCATGACAGAAGCCCAATAGAACCCCTGATAAGAACGAACAGTGGCAGCTGCCATTGTATATGGCTACACTTGTGCAGAGTTAGTGCCCAGCCATGGAGCTCAGCCATGTCCCCAGCCCCACCCACAGCTTCCTGGAGTGTGAGAAGCTTGGCTGAGAATGTCAAGGTAGACCAGTTGACCCAATGAAGGTGTGAATGCTAGAATGGACAGAACTTTCCTTGTTTCTCACAGACATAAAAACTAACACCATCACCATTGCTTTTGTAGCTCTGGGCATTTGAGTGGGAAAAACTATTTCCTTCCAAGTGTCCCTTTCCCTTTAAATATCTCACTCTTTTATTTATTTATTTATTTATTTTTTAGAGTATAGTAATTTTGGTGAAAGTGGAGAAAACAGCAGGTAGTAGCCACATGTTGACAGGATGATGACACATGTCCCTCCAGTGCCAAATCACCATAGTGACATTGGTCCCTCCTGAGCTGAGTCCCCATGTTTTTTAAGAGCACAGGCAATACTACAAGTAATAAAATCATTTGCCACAGGGAAGTTCAATTTCCCCAGGAGCATGATCGGCCACTCCTACTTCATCTACCCCACATAAGTAGATTTTCTATCATCTGGACTCCTTTGTGTTGTTGCCCTGGTAATAGGCTGTTCCCCTTTTCCTGCACACGAGGTCCAGGAATCTGTCAGTCTCATTTTTCCCTGCACTGGAATTACATTCATGCACTGCCACACCGGGTTCTTCATACAGGTACTGTATATGTGACCTCAGGTCCCGATGCTTGTGCTCCTTACCTACTGAGCCATCTCACGAGCCCCAAACTTTATCTCTGCACTCCCTTAACCTCACGTCATCATCTACAGCATGAACATGGCATCTAATCAGAAGATTGTTCATGGGTATTAAATAGGGCCTAATTTGTTATTTTTAGTATTATCATTAAATATGACCACAGGACTGTAGAGGGACCCAAATTTAGTTCCCAGGACACTCATCAGGCAGAGGACAACCAACCGTAACTCCAGCTTCAGGGGATTCAACACTCTCATTTGGCCCCTGCAGGTACCTGCACCTACATGTACATTCCGCCACACAGGCACACATACATATCATAATTAAAAATAAACAGGAATATTTTTCAAAAGTATGATCAGTGTTCAAGTTTTGTGAGGAATAAATGAGGCTGTATAAAATACAACACCAGATCCTTTTCCTATAAAGGAGTGTGGGGAGAGAAAAGCAACCTTGAATGGTGTGTGTAAAATGATCCAGTTCTTAATGAAAGATGGCGATAGAGTAATTATGCCAGTGTCTGGTGACTTGGGTAACTGTCTAATGTGTAGTGCCTATTATCAGTCTCGCCAAATTTATCCCTTGATTCTCATTTCAATAGGACTAGGTAAAAGAAAATCCTGTATCTTCAATTGCAGAAACTGTCTCCCTGGAGGGAGACAGAGCTTGATTTAAGCAGTCTTCTGCTCATAGGAAGGGTAATGAAGGCAAATATTTCACAAATGCCTTTTCCCAAACAGACATAATCACCTTTCCATTCAATCTTGGGATTCTTTAAATCTGGGAATTAGCTTGCAATTACCTATTATCTCCCAATTGAATCTTATAAAACAGATAAAAACATTTCTTTGCCACAATTAACTTCCATTTCATCCCAAAACCTAGTGGGACAATTTTTTTTCATTGTAAATTCTGCCTAAACTTATTTTGAGTCTTTTAACCCGGAGGCAGGGGTGGAGGGTGGGGGGTTAAGAAAGAAGGTTATGAAAAGGAGGATAAGACGCACATTCGGTTCCAATTAGCTACCTGCAAATTCATCTTTGAGACACACAGCATCCTTCAGACACCAGCCACTCACTAGGGAATCCCATTTCCCCTCACTCCCCTCTGGGAGAAGAAATAGGATTTTTACATGCTTTATGATTTGTAGGCTCCTGAAAGGTCGTCCTGGAAATCGAACAGAGCTCAACTCAAGTGGCCTCAGCTACAGGAGCAAGGACCTGGGATTTTATCTCACACAACTGTATTTACTTAAAACACCAAATATCTAAAGTCACAAAGGCCCCAGGAGCAGGGAGCCCAGTGAAGGTTTTCCAGCATGGGAAGACTCTAGCTCAGCATGGACTGATCTGTATTATATTATCCTCCACTAGTGGATCAAATCCAGCTCTGAAAAGCTTGTTTTAAGAGGATGGTAATCAAGAGGGCATTGAATCAGAAAATGTAAAACCTGCAGAGGTGCGGCTCAGTCATTTGCAGGCTGTATAGCTTTAGATAAGTACTTGATGTCCAAGGCTTCATTTCAAGGTCTGTAAAATGGATTTGATCATATACCTACTTCAGTTATAGATGTGAAAATTATGTGACAGGGGCCTAGCATAGGTCCCTTTTAAGGGGCATAGAGGAATGCATACTTAAGGTAGGTAAAGCGATAACAGGCTGAGATGTGGCTCACTTCGTAGACTGCTTGCCTAGCGTGCACAACGCTCTGGGTTTAAGGCTGAGCACAGTGTCGACTGGACATGGTAGCACAAGCCTGTAGTGTCCACACTTGAGAGGTGGAGGCAGCGGGATAAGGAGTTCAAGATCCTTGCTAAATAGCAAGTTGAAGGCCAGTCCCAGCTATGTGAGATTCTGTCTCAGATGGGGGTGGGGGGAGAGGGGGGACAGGAAGGTGGGAGGGGAGGGAGAGAGACGGGAAAATCAACCATTTAAAAAACTAAAAACCATTCTCTCTCTTTCCCTCCCTCCCTTACCTCCTCCCTCCTCTTCTCCCTCCTCCTTTGCCCCTGCCCTTTCCCCCTCCCTCTCCCTCCGCCTCACCCCCCTTCTCTCTCTCTCTCTCTCTCTCTCTCTCTCTCTCTCTCTCTCTCTCACACACACACACACACACACACACACACACACACACACACACACGAACAGAGTCATCATGAAACAGTCTTCTGCTTCTCTCTGTTGCAATGTCTACACTACTGTCCCATATTGCCGTTGAGTCCTAAGCATGAGTATTTGTATATTTGTAAGCACAGTGGTTCTTTCTGCCACACTATCTTGCAATTTTTTTTCAGGACTCTTCATTCCTTTTTTCTTTTTCTTTTTTCTTTTTTCTTTTTTTTTTCAGAGAGATATCTGTTTCCATCACATCACCCTGCAGTTCAAAGGGGCTCACTGAACACTTTTCAATTATTTCACACAATTATGTTTACCCTGTGAAGAATCTGTTATAAAATTTAATGATATCATAAAAGTTGGGAGTGCTAACTTAGGATACCCTTGAAGTGATTCAGGCAGCCAGTATCCCATTTAGGGAATGATTTTGCCATATTCCAAAGAAATCAAGCAAAGTGATTTTTTTCTTAAACTGCTGAGGCTGGAGGGATAGCCCAGTGGTAAACAGCACTTGTCGCTCTTCAGAGGCCAGAGTTCATCTCTCAGCACCCACAGGATGGGTCACGGTCATCCGTAATTCCAGTTCCAGGGGAATCCCAGGCCTACTTCCAGCCTCTGAGGCACCAGGCACGCATGTGGCACACATACACACATGTATGGAAAACATTCATATGCATAAAATAAAAATAAATAAAAATCGTTTAAAAATAAATTAAATATACAAAAACGGCAGTAATGACGTTGGCTTTTGTGTGAGGGTTATAAAAACATGAGCAAACACAACTGGTTATCTACCGCAGTGACTTTGTCCCGGTTTTCAACGGCTTGGGCTGTATATGCGATCGTGCTATTTCTTTATCAAAGGACTAGCTGGAAGCTCTTTGCCATTTATTCAGGCCTCTGAGGTTCTTCTGCCCTCCTGGGTCAGAAGTGGAAATATATATAAACAGCCTTCTTTGTGCTTGAACTTGAAAGAGGAATAAGTCATTTGTACACGATCTGTGTTACAGCAAAATGTAATTTTTCCCTCTGACAATGTGTTTGTGGTTCTTAAGTTATCTTGATTGCCAAGAGAAATCCGTTCTGGTGTGGCAGGCTTTTTCTGACTTTAAAATGTCACATGCCACCACTCCCTACCCCCCAGCCTCTCAACTAAGTCGCAAATTGATTTGACTCTCTGCTAGGTTAAGAAAATAATTTCCTGAAAATTAAAAGTCTGGCACAATACTACACTAAAAGTCCATTTATCTTGTCTATTTTTATAAAGCTTCGCTGCAGCATCTGGCTGAGTGCCCACTTCTAGTCACAAAGGTCCCCAGGGACTCTTGGCAAGAGAGACTTTGGTTCTAAGAACCTGAAAGTGATCCTGAGCTTCCTAACACACAGTTTTAAAAGCTTACAATTAGGCTGTGTAATAGTATCTTGTGTATGATCTTAAAAAGTAAAGAACAAGTAAAGTGACTTTGGCGGGAAAGTGGCAATCGAATGGCCGCATATGGCATGCACGGGAAGAGTGCCCTCTACCCCTTCATAGACATCAGTCAGAGGAGAATGGATCCGTCAGGAGTCCCTGTTATTATAAAAGATAATGGCTGGAGATTATCTAGAAGGGGCTGAGCAATGACTCCCTCTTGTTTAATCAGCCACAACGTGTGCTAAGCCTTCTCCTCAGCTCCATATAAACCAGGCTAATCTTTCCACTTCACTGCAGGAAACGACCCTGGGCACTTGTTTATGAAGCACTCTGGTATTGAGTAAACCCTTCCCTTCTCTCCTGTCTTTCTGTACCGGTCAGTTGAGAAAGAGATTTCCAACATTCCCAGTCTGGGACTGATTGCACCTTCCTGTTCATGTCAAGTTGAAGCCTTCCACCCACAAAGCAGCCAGGCAGCCTGAGGAATGTGGGCTTTCCTGGTGACTCTGGAACTAACCAAAGGATTACACTGTGCCCTCCTACCTTTGAAGCTGTGAAAAGAGAAATGGTCTGTGAAGAAACCTTTGCTCAGAATGCCTCTGGAGGAAGTTAACTTTGTGTTGAAGAGATTGCAGGCACACGGCGCCCCATTTGATAGGAGGTTTCCCCTTTCTGACCACAGCTCTACACAACAGATTCCTCTTTATCATGGAAAAGGGACAAAGCTACTTTGTCCCTGACATTACAATCAATAGTCATTCCGCCTCGGTGATTTACCCTCAACCTATGACCCATAGACCCAATGCTTCTCGACAGTGAGTTCCTTACACCGAAACCATTGATACCAAATTCCTATGTGATTGAGAATTAGGCTTTTTGCTTTATTGCATTTAGAATTTTAGATGTTTTTTTTTTCTTTCTTTATTAAATTAAGTCTTTTAGAAGAGCTTGAAACTGTTCTGGGGCATGACCAAAGACGTAATTCCATCTGTTTTGTTTTTCTTATTCATGACATAGATGATTTTATTTTAAACAGTGCATGCATTTCACTTTAATTCTTCATGTCTGTCAGAACACATCGTCTGTGATGTGTGGAGATTCGGCCATGGCTCTCGGCAAGAAGACTTAGGCAGAAAGTGAAAACAGCTTTGAACAAAAAGAGTCAGCTAAAAGAGGAAGTTCAGTGATTATGAGATGGTTATATACCCCTTCTGTACTGAGGGAAAGGGTTAAAGAGAAGCCATGGATACCAGAACCCTGTAGGAAGTTGTTTTCCTCTAATTAGTGTACTGTTGGACCCCTTTGGCCTGACAGGTGTCACATGTCCCAGTGACTGTAGCCAGTGTCTCTTTTGAGTGTTTTGTGGAAAGGACGTTAGCCAGGGATGGAAAAGTCATGTAAATGAAGCCCTCCTTTGGGAATGTTCCTCAGTCTCCCCTTATTAGAACTGAGTTGTCCCAGAGCAGAAGCTTCACCTTTAGAGCAGCAGTTCTCAACCTTTCTAACGCTGCAACCCTTTAATACAGTTCCTCATGTTGTGGTGACCCCCAACCATAAAACTGTTTTCCCCGCTACTCCATAACTGTAAGTTTGCTACTGTTATGAATCTTAATGTGCATATCTGCTATGCACATGGTCTTTAGCAGCCCCTGGGAAAGGATGCTCGACTCTTAAAGTAGTTGTGACCCACAGGTTGAGAACCACTGATCTAAAGAGTCTTACTTGCTTTTATCAATGTGCTTCTAAATGCTTGGGCTTACATGACCTCTCCAGTTGAAGTAGTACAGAGGCCAGAATTTTAAGGTCCAATGGATAAACAAGCAACTTCTTCCAAAAATATTAATTTTGAGAGCTAAGGAAAATGAGACTTAGGACCTGAGTTAAATTTCTAGAAACCTCACTAAAAAAGAATCCAAGTACAGAAAATACCTGTAATCCCAGCAACAAGAGGCAGAGAACAGAATGGGGAGAGAGCGACACACGATCCATACATAGGACTTGCTGGACAGCCACCCTCTCTGAGTCAGTGAGCAACAGACTCAATGAGAGATCATGGCTCAAAAATTAAGACGTAGCACCAGCAAGATAGCTCATCGGGTAAAAGCATTTGACACCATGATTGGCAACCTGAGTTCTAGCACCCAAGTCTACATGGCAGAAGGAGACAATCACAAGTTGTCTTCTGACCTCCATACACATGGCATGATCCATGTCCAAGTCCATGGATGCAACCTCCTGCATACACACAGTAAGATGTAATAAAATAAAATTTAAATGATAGTCCTAGTTTTTTAAATAAATACAATAGAGAATGATTGAGGAAGGCAGTTGACACTGACCTCTGCTCTTTGCAGTAGAACACACACATATACAAGACCACCAGCTTTGTTCAATTCTATGAAATTAAGAATGCCTAATCCAGCAGGAAAATACCACAGAACAGAAAAAGGAATTGGCCCAATTCTCAATGGAAAAGGCTCTAAGGGGCGGTAGGCCTGAAGTAGATCCTTAAGGGTTCTTTGGAAAGTCAGTTTTGTCGAATGGTGTTTTGCTGGGGCAAACATGTGAAGGAGTGTTTTCCTTCAAGTGAAAGGATGTTTTGCTAAAGCAGACCTGTGAAGAAGCATTTCGTTAAAGTGGGCACAGGTGAAGGGCTAAGGCAGCCTCATGAAGGAACATTTCACTGAAGCAGACACAGGTGATAAGATGTTCTGCTAAAACAAGCTGTGAAAGAACACGTGATGAAACGCTCTTCGATAACAACACACATGTATTGGTCTGCCTTACATGCATTGTTGAGTTCTATTTGTCAGGACTCCATAGAAAGAAACACACCACAAAGCTTCTGGTGTTGTGCTGCAGTTTCTTGCTGTTTCCATGGACTTGAGCTGATTGGCAGAGTGATATCTGGAGACATTGTTAGTCTGGAGGGTATAAGGGACGGTGATGGAGTCGGAGCTGGGCTTGCAATGTTTGTGGGTCTTCACTGATCTTTGCTTTCTGAGAGGAAGCACAGCAAGAACGCCTGCTGACTCATGCCCATTTGGCTGGGGCCTGGCTGTCTCTGCTAGTAGGGCCACTGCTACTCATTCCTGTTTGCTATCCTGACTCTACTGAACTGGACCGTGGGTATATCTCTGAAGTGTTTGCGAGTAGATCGAGCTGCTGCTCCACTCTGACCGGTGTGAATTGAGCTGCCGATTCTCTGACCACACAGATGAAGTTGCTCCAAAGAACTATTACTAAACAGGCCCATTTCACCCCGTAGCCTTTCTCTTCTACTACCTCTGATGGGTGAGCTAGAGGGGAGGTCAAAGCATTTAAGAGCCACCATTAAAAATAGGCATGGAAAAAACTTAAAGATACATAGGCCCCGTGGGCTACACCCTCAGAACCTATACTGACTCCTTGCTCTGCCAAAATTACATGATTCCAGAAGTCGCCTTGTGTTCAGAGTCCTCTCTCAGAGCAGTGCCTGCTATCACGCTGTCAAACAAACAGCTCCCACGTGTCAAAGGGAATATGAAAGTGAGATCTGCAGCCCTGTAGATAAACTGCATATTTTGAAGTTCTTTTGATTTTAACCCCCAGCACTCTCTAAGCCTTAAATTTCTCTCACGTATTCCTTCAGCCTCTACCCAGTCCAAGTCTACTCTATGGAAACTCTCGAACTATTGTAGATTCAAGTTTATATGAGATGCATTTACAGGTCATAATACTGCTCAGTGCTCACTTACACAACCCTAATTATGAACCTTGGAAATAATTTGGGGTTAGTTTATGATGTTTGTCCTGGTAAGATTCACTAACCTCAAATATTTTGAAAAAATATGATTACGAAACTTGGTTTTCTTTCTTTCTTTAATCTTTATTGCATTTTGAACACTGGAAGGGCTTTTTTCCATTCAGTTAAGTACTTGACAATCAGCATCTCAAAGTCACAATTCTATTTAACTCAAGTGAATATATATATATACATATATATACATACATATATGTTATAGTATTTATTCAGTATCCATTTTGTAAAATACAAATGATGGGCTCTAGAAACAATTTAATGTCACTTTTATTGCATGTGTCCAGTAAGGTTCATTAAGGGCAAGCATTCAAAAAAAATTTTATGTTCCTAATTAGTCATTATATCATGATTTAATCCTGCACTAAATGTTTCAAGGATATTCCTGTCCATTCTCTCTCAAGGTCATTATTCCTATCCCATTGCTACTCCCCAGATAAGGTGCTCATGAGATTCAAAACTCAGCTCCTTGTAAGAGCCATACGGGACACCCAAAAGAATAAAGCTACTGTCTAAGATATCGGATGCTATACTCTCTGTGTTTTGATCAGTCACATCTTCTCTCTACTAGCATAATGGTTCTTCAGGCCCAAGTAAATATGTACAATAACTAACTTTATCCCATCTGCCACCGCAAGCAAGCTCTTTTTCTTTTCTTCCTAAAGTAACAATTTCCCAATGCTGCATCGTGAATCTATCAACTCCATGAATGCCTGCTCTATTGCTTCACCTGTCACAATGTCCATGACGGGGTAATAGCCATGGCTATGTAGACAGTAAATGGTAGGACCATTGGTTTATTTTAAGGTGCCGGTATCTGTGGCTGAAAGACTGGCTCAGCAGTTAATATCACTTATTGTTCTTCTGGAGGATACAAGTTTAGTCCCTAGCACCCATGTCTGGCAGCCCGTAACTGCTTGTTAACTCCAGCTTCAGACGATCCAGTTCCCTCTTCTGACCTGAGGACAATTGCACACACATGGTATATATGCACACAGACATACAGGTGTATATATAAATAAAAATAAAGCCATCCACTGTTACTCAGGAACAGCCTGGAAAGGAGGTATTCAGTGTATTTCTGCCTATCGGCTCTCCCTTTGACACTTGAGTCGTGCTCGTAGAGATCTGTGACATTCTTTTAGTGTAAGGACCCTATACAACAGCAGTTGATGTTTGTGCCATTCGCCTTAGGTATCAAGATGGCAGAAGGCATCACGGAACACAAGAATCGACATAAGAGTGTGAACCTCACAGTTTGCCAATTAGCAATGCTATCTAGCAAACACATTAAAAATGAAAAATATATATGCACCTCAGATATGTGATTTCCAACAGAATTGCTGTGGCTTTCAGTGGGTGCGGTTAAAGAAGCTATTTGTTTTTAGCCCCCTACTTAAAATTTCTCCTTTTCATGGCCCTGTGACATTGTGTGTGTCCTATACTATCTTGGGATGATGTCTGGGTCAGAGCTTTCAAAACAAATTAGATACAAATACTGAAGCCTGGTACCTTAAGGAAACTACACACTGGCAGCCACCATCTCTCAGGAAGCAAAGAACTCTAAACGAGGTAGACTCAGTACCACAGACAAAGTATGGATGGCAGGGCATGAACCGTCTTGTCCATGGAGTATACAAACTGCCTTACAGTAGGCTCTGTTGGACAAAGGGTGAAAGGAGTTCAATGTACAGTGTGGTCAATTTTAAGTATTGAAATGGCCCAGGGCACTGCTCTGTGTTATACTATAATTCTTGACTAGCGATGTGAGTGATGTTTAAGGGCTTTCCATCCCAGAATAAGTATAGAAGTCCATAAAGACAGGATAGGTTTTCTCTCATGTTTAGTTACCTCTTTGAGGTTGCAGGGGATTCTTAGAATAAACATGGAAGTTTCATGTGCCTGGCAATCCTTCTCCTTATTTTAACACACTGCTATAAGAACAGGCTTGTGGTTGCCACTGGGATGAGTTTCATTTGGGAGAGTAGGTGTCATTAGGTATCTAAGGCTGATGTTGAACCTGTCATCCTCTTCCCCCGGCTCATCAGTGTTGTCATAGCTCACTCCTATTTTTGTTAGACTTTTCTTTTTACTCAAAGAAACATCCACATAAACATCTAGAAAGTTAGTACAACGCCTTTCCTTTAAAATAGGGAGGGGGAGTCAAGTTTTCCTTTCCCAAGGAAAAGGTAGATTGTATCACTCCAGGGCTCGGAGCCTTCACAAATGGGAAGAACTGTATGTTATGCAGCTCACCTAGCCAATGACTTTCCATTCCCTTCTTTTCAGTTTGAATTTCCCCCCCATGCATTCTCATGCCTCACAATGCTCGAAAGAGAATCGTGTCTTACTAAAGGGATGAGAGGCTTTTGCCAACACACCAGCTCCATCCTTTGCCACCATGTATGCCACTATTGTGTCAAAGTCATCCAAAGCAATAAATTAATTGAGTTACTGCTTTGTGGTAAGTCAGAGACAACAGAAGCCTCCTGATCATAGGCGCTCCTTTCAAGTCAATGCTTAAATTCCCTGGGCACAGAAAGGAATTCCCTATAAACCTAACAATCACTCCATCCCTTCGTGATAGATCTCTTTTTATTATACCTACAGGGAGATGATGACGGACCTCTTTTTACCTTAAAGCAGAGGCATCAACAAACAAAATGAAGCTATGGCTCTCAAAATGGGATGATTTCTTACCTGAATGACTGTTGGAATCTATGCCAAGCTCAAGCTCAGGTAAGAGTAAATGGAAATGAAGAGAACAAATTGTATAGATAGATTCTAGAGAGTTCCCTTAGAAGTCACAATCTATTTTGTACCCAGTAATCTTTCGCCCTAAACTCTGACTTCTGCTTTGGTGTATTTAGAGTCTCTAAAAGTTTGTTTCCTCTGTAAATTCTGCTTAAAACTATTCTGAATTTCTCAGTTGCCTTACAGGTAAGGTCTATCCCGGTAATCCCAACAAGATTGTGATACTCAGAGAAAATATTGGCAAAAAAGAAAAAAAACAAAACAAAAAACATTACAATGCAATATGATAAACACTTTGATAAGAAGAGACGTTTAGCTGTGGTAAGGTTGTGTCTGGTCTGACCAGATTGACCTCCTTGTGGGAGTTCTTGGGGGGAGGAAAAAAAACACTGATATAATCAATCTTAACGGGGTAACAGTGGCTTTGATTCCACCCCAAATAACACACGCATCAATTAAGTGAAAAAACAAGGTCTGAACTACTCAGCTATGGGGTGAGTGGAAAAACAGCTGGAAAGTCAGACCCAGAGAGAGGTTATCAATGGATCAGTGTCAGCCAGGGGACACTGAACAAATGGTGCCACGATTGCTCCAGCATCAGCTCTGAGTGCTCGGGGGTTTTACATGTCTCTGGGTGACCTAAGAACACATTCAGTGGAGAAAATGTCTTCCCTAAACTCTGAAGATAAAAAGTGGCAGCCAGATTCCTGGAATTCAGGCAATACAATCCAACACATCAGAGTGAGTTATCAAAGCAATTGTCTACAACCAAAATAAGGTTTAGTGGGGAGAAAGAGTGGAGTACTGAACAAATTCTACTTAACAAAGATAGGAAAAGGTCAGATATATGAATGTCAGGCAGCAGGCACCGTGCAGAATCTCCACCAAACTTTATTTCTTTGGCTGGTATAAAAGCTCTTTCCTCACACAAAGCTCATTTTGAAGTATGTATGTATGTAGGTACGTATGTGTATGTATATATGTATGTATGTATGCATTTTGTATACTCAGTATATATTTAATAATTACATTCTTTATTCCTTCTTATAACCTTTTAAATAGGAGAGTATTGCCTGGAATCACTCCTACCAGTTGAAGGATCTGAAGAAAGATCTCAGACTTAAAGAGGTGACGCAGGACAGTCATCTTTACATTAGTATTCAGAAGGCTGGGGTAAAAAGACGGGGGTTCAAAGTCACAGCAAGACAATGTCTCAAAAAAGAAAAAAAAAGAAGAGGAAAGGGAAAGAAAAGAAGGCAGAAGTGAAGAGATGGCTTAGTGGCTGCTCTTTCAGGGACCCAGATTTAATTCCTAAAATCCATAAAGCCACTAAAGGCCATCTGTAACTCTCGTTCTAGGGGGATCTGCCTCTCCTGGGTTCTATGGGCACTGACCATGCCTGGTACACAGACACATATAGACAAAACACAAACACATATAAAAATAAAAATAAACTGTTTTTAAAAAGGGAAATGAGAAGGAAGATGGGAGAGAGGGAGGAAGGAAGGAAGGGAGGAAGGGAGGGAGGGAGGGAGGGAAGGAGGAAGGCACGCTCAAATGAACACAATATAAAAATCAGATTTTCTATAAAATGTGCTGTCACTTAGCTCTCCACTCATGCATAAAACACCAATGATCTTCCTTAGACAAAGTCTCAAGTGATTTCCAACATGGAAACTTGTTGAAATGCCATAAATTGGAGCGTTTTAAGTTGTTTTTACAAGTGTTAATAAATTTCTGTTTCTGGCCTAATCTCAACCACCCCTTCACCATCTCCCCAAACTTTATTTTGAACATCCTTTCTCATGATGGGAATCCATATTTTCATGATCCAATCACTATCTAGACGTGTATAATAGTTGCACTGTTCTTGATTTTTATGTCTTTCATTATTAAATAATTCCAGGTGGCAATAAAAGCATTCTACTGTAGATTATACAGATATGAGAATAGGGAGGTAGTTTCAATGTGATGGGAAACAAAAGTAGATTCTTCAAATATGCTTCATAGAATTTTCATGACTCTAGATGATATTCAATTATAAGTGGCCAAGACAAATAATGAATACACAAGTAGGGAAAATTACCAAAGCACAGGTTTTCCATTATATAAATTTATTTATACATCCATGCATACATTTCCACTCGAAAATTTCCACACAAATAAATATCTGTGTTTGTGTCTCTGTGCTGTTGAAACTGAGAGGCCTGGGAAGGGAGCCATTAATTACGAAGACATCTTGCTTATTCATGATGTCAAATCAAATCATTCAAACATAAGGATGTTATTTATTTGAGTTCTGCAGAGCGACTGTGCTAAATCACCAGAGCTGACCAGTAGAAACATTTAGATTCTCAAGATAATATACAACCATCCTTTCTCATGGATGTATGAAATAGAAACTAAAATCAACTGAAGTCAGAATGCATTCTCCATTCCAGATTTTCGAGACAAAGTTTGAGACACGTTGATTCACAATAGGTCCTGGATGAAGGGGCTACCAGACAAAGTGCCTGTGATTCTCATCCTTATCCTATCATCTCGGCTTCAAGTTTCACAAGAATTGAATTGAAATCCTTCCTTCCTTTTGTGGTCTACAAAAAAAAAAAAAAAAAAAAAAAAAAAAAATTACCTTCCCCGTCCTCGAGAACTCCCAGAAGAGGTATCAGAACATCCAAAGGCTTTATGGAACAAGAATTTAAGGAAAAAAAATCATCCCTATGCAAGTACAGAGTAGAAGGAGAGGAGACTAATGAGATACCAGTCAGGGGACAATGGGGCAGGATTGCTCTCCTGGACTGAGGCAATGTTGCTCTATCAACTAGGTAAGAGAAACGATGGTCCTTATCAGGGTAACTACTCTCCAGGTATTCAGTCCAAAGAATTAAGTTAGAAAGTCTGAGGGAAGAATGAGAAGCCACATCACATAGAATTCAGTCAAATAAATGAGGGCTGTTTGGCCTAGAGGAAAAAAAATCTATGTGTGTATTCAAATACATACAAGACTATAGTGAGGAGAGGAGAACACATCTGGAATGGACTCCAGGAGTGTTCAACTGTATCTCATCACTAAGTAGACTTTCTGAATTCATTCTGCTTTCTGGATCCTGAACAATTTCTGAGAATTTGTGACCTCAAGTGATTGGGTCTTTTGCTCTCAAGCCAGGTGTGGATTGTCTCTACAGGCGCATGGGAAAGCTTTTCCCTTTCAAGGGTCTCCTTAGGGGAAATGGCTCAGTGAGCGAAGTGCTTTCCTTACCAGTACTGATCTCCTGAACTTGGTCCAGAATCCACGTCTTGGATTTGGAGACACACAATTTACCGACACAGGATGGTCAGCCAGCCTTGCCTACTTGTTGAACTGCAGACCATCGAGAGATATACCATGTTTCCAAGGAAAGAAAATGGAAGACACTGGAGAAACAACACCCAGTGTTGTCCTCTGGCCTCTTCAGTCTCCTGACACCCACATGCACATGCATGACCTCTGTGGAAACATTAATTATGTATATTTATTGCTTTTTTAAAAAAATCTACATTCTGTGCTGAGATGGAGAGAACTTGCGGCCTACTCTACAAGGAAAGTCAGAATATATTGCACTTAATGTTTAAACATTTATAAAGAAGTGGCGCTTTGAGGGGGGCTTGGAAGTAGAAGACTTTCTAACGATTGGAAGAAACAAAAAAAAAAAGATCTTGGAAAGTAGGTTTCATTAGCAGTAAGAAGGCAAAGACAAGGATCGGAAGAATGGAAGTCAAGAGAGCTAAACTCTGTGGAAACCATATTTGCTCTACAAATAAGACTCCTGTTCACATAGACTCACATTCACACTAAGAAAACACTGATTAATAAAAAATAAGATCCTGGAAGACCTTGAGAAATATTGTCTTTGCGATATAATTATTAAGAAAGAAAAAGTAACCCAGTACCTTAGTTAATTCCAGATGCTATTTTTAAAAAAAAAATATCATAGACCAAGTGAGTTATAAATGGTAGAAAAGAATTTCTCATGACTCAGGACACTAGCATTCTAATAGGAAAGTGTCAACAAATGTGACGTCTGATGGGTAACCATTTCCTAGTTCCTAGATGGCAGTTCCTGCAAGTTCATGGTAGAATTGGTGAGGAGTGTCTCAGAGTCTTTTACAAGGACCTTAATTCCATTTTCACGTCTCTGTTCCATGACTAAATAGGTTCCTAAGGCTCAACTCCTGATCCATTATGGTGAGGGTTAAAATTTTGCCAAATAAATTTGGTGGGGGGGGGGAACCATAGCATTTAAGAGGACAGGAATAGAGAACACAAAAATAAATTTAGCATAAAAGGTAAATATGTGTAGAGAACATTGCTATGTATAATTCATATGTGCTGTAAATATATTTCATGTACCATATGTGTATATACAAGATATGTAAATCTCTACATAACATATACATACATTTTAAAAATATGCACATATGCCACTCTGATCATGAGGCATAAATTTATTTCAAAGCATTACCAAACTCACATTGCTTTTTGTCACACTGCACTTAAAGAATCAGAAAATAGTGATGCTATCATACTAGAGTGTTTAAAAAGCTTTCTTTAGAAAAAGGCTGCCTGTACTCAAAAACTACATTCTCCTGTTTGCTCTTCTTACAATACTTGGCATTTCTAAGCCCTATAAAATATATTAAAAACAAAATTCTTAGAACACAGCAAGTTCCCAGTAAATATTAGTTACAATGACATATTATTGCTTTAAGATGCGATCCTGGTTAGGTTTTGGTCAGCATGGCCCATGCTAAGATTATCTGGGAAGAGGAACCCTGACTGAGAAAATACTTTAATCAGATTACCTGTAGGTAAGTCTGCAAGGAAGAACCAGTCCACTGTAGGGAATTCCAGCTCTGGGCAGGTACTGGGTGCTATAAGAAAGCACAGCACACTGAATAAGCCATGAGGAGCAAACCAATAAGAAGTATTTCACCACGGTCTCTGCTTCAGTTCCTGCCTCTAAGTGCCTGGCCTGTCTTGAGTTCTTGAGTTCCCACTTTGGCTTCTTTTAATGATGGGATGTGATCACACAGCATGTAGGCAAAATAAAGCCCTTACTCTTCCCATGTTGCTTTTGATCAGTATGTTTTATCATAGCCACAGGAAGCACGTAAAGACAGATATTTTTCCACGTCCTAGATTTCCAAGGCAATAGAAAATAGAATGTGGATGGGAACTATGTTCAGTGAGACAGACTCTCAGTCAACATGGCCTTGTGGTTTTTTGTTTGTTTGTTTGTTTGGTTTTTTTTTTTTTTAACTACTTGCCAATAGGAAGCACGCCATGCCTGAGGGGAACTCTTCTGCTTTCTGAAGACTAGTTCTGGAGGTTCCTTTCTTCCTATGCTTAAATGTGCATAATATATCATGGTGGGGGAAAGATGGCTTGAATGGCTGGTTAATTATCCAAAATATCCTGTCATATGCCAAGCAAGTGATGACTACTTACTTTAATCTTGTAATAAAGGTTCATTTAGGTTGATATCACCACCACACACACACACACACACACACACTAGCCTCTGATTTTCCCCTACAAGGACTATAAGATATTTTCTTATATTTTATTGATTAATCCTTAAGATAGATATTCTTTTACTTACATATATATTTCCAAATGCAAACTATCTCATGAAATTTCCAATAACGTAGGAAGCTCAGTTTCTCCTGCCATTAGGTCAATGTCAATGTCGCAGTCTTCTGAGAATTAGAGGAGAGACTTGGCTATCCCTCACGGGGCTGTCTGCATGCTCCCATTACCACTGGCCTCTTAGTCACCTGGCTGAGAAATATATCAGAGATAATCAACATGTTCACTTGTAAGTGTTCTAGAAAGGGCCTTTCTCCAAATGTTTAATTTTTTAACCCCCTGCCTATCAAGTATTACATGCAAAGAATAATTTTAGGAAAGTAAATCCATTTGAAACTAATACATATAATTAAATCACATGACTCATTGAAAGGTCATGGAGTCCAACTTATTTTTAGTTGAATGAACGTATTTAGCAAAGCAGATGATTTTGAGAAAATAGATGCTTGATCTGTTTTAAAGAAAGTTCTAGTATAGCAAGAACCCTACCCAGCATGTTCACTATCTGTGTATGTGTATGTATATATATATATATATATATATATATATATATATATAATAGGCTAAATTATACCTTTGAAAGGGAGGATGGAGTTCATTAGAGCAAATGGAAATCATTGCAGAAAACCACAAATGAACACAATGCAGAAATCAACGGACCGTGGGGAGCACAGTCATAATGGAAACATCTACGACAAAGCTACTACATCAATGGCTCAGGAAACATCACAGAAGATGGGGAGGAAACACTGTAAGAACCAGAATACCAGGAAGTTCACTGTGAGACTCTCTCCTAGAGATGGATGCGTAAGTCAGAAATGAGCAATGAGAATATGAAGAGACATGCTAACTCAGAATGGGGATAATGTCATGGGGCCCCAGCCCTAGACAAAGAACTATAGGCAACTAGTGGCTACTGAGAGATGGAGAGTTAGCTTCTCCCAGAGATGGGCCCCTAATGGGCTACCCAATACAAAATGGCCAGCCCTAAAACCATATACACACAAGCGACAAAAGTAGACTCGGGTGTTATATGTATGTTTTTGTGCATATATATATTTTAATCAAAGAGCAGGGTATGAATTTGAGAGGGAAGGACATGGAAAAGGATGAAGGGAGAAAATGGAAAGGGGAAATGTAATTAGATTTTAATTTAAATGGATTTAAAATAAATAAATACATAATTTAGAAACTTATATAGCAATTATAACCCACAATTCAGGTAACAGCGTTATCCAACAGAAGGCTATTAAAATGTCATTATATCTTGTGTGTTTATCTGTGTCTGTCTGTCTGTCTTAGTATGTATATATGCTTCTGTATACCCTTGGAAGATAGGCGAGGGGATGCTTATCTCTCCAGCCCCAGTCACTGTATCTCAATACATAAGTTAAAAAGTCTATTTCAGCCCTTTGCTTCTCTATATAATTTGTCAATGTGGATGTCTTCCTGTTGCTTGACTAGAGTTTTAGTTAGATGAAAAGGTGCCCTTTTTCCAGTCAATAACAAAGGTAAGGCAATATATAATACAAACTTTCCTATTAAGGAAGACTTCTCATGCACAGTTTGCTTTGGAAAATTAAATGTATTAGGGCAGTGCCCGTTTTTTAAACAATGCCAGAAAATTAGGAGCAAAAGACCTAAGTTTGAATTGAGGATTCTCTTCTATGTGAGAAAATATGACAGGGAAACTGTTTCATCCCAAGGTAAGATGTTGTTTGAGAGCCAACAATAAGTTTCTGAAGATGTATGTATCTGTTCAGAGGTTGAGCATGGAAAGTAAAATCTATCTTACAAACAATCAAGATAAATTATATATGCATTTATAATGAAAATGCTTAGCAAAGTATTTTTTTTAATGTGCCCGTCATGCTCTGGGGTAAAGTCACTTCACATGAGGGGTCACAAATTCCCTACTTGCAAAATAAAACATTGTTTGGACTTTGTGCTGCCTAATATTACATGATTCCTATGGGAAATAAAAGTCTCCAGGATCAACATATATGAAAATATATAAAATCTCTCTGCATCCAATTGAACGGATATCTGCTATTCTTCTTAACATCAAAAGATGGTGACCTTACAATCTCTGTTCTTCTGGAACCTTATTTATCCTCACCTTTTGAGATCCACTTACAATCAGGACCAGATGGCTCGAGACCACCCGTTTTCACATGCAGAACTGAGTCCCTCGGTTTTTTTCCACCTTTAATGCAAACATCTTGATTCAGCTTCCAAGAGCTTTCTTGCAAAAAGTATGAAAATATATGTAAGAAGTAAAGAACAAGTAATAACATTTATCTGTGAATTCGGATATGGACTGGTAAAAAGGGATCCTTTCATATTTCAGTGTAAAGTGGGTAGTGTTGGCTATGAGACATCGGTACGAAAGACTATACGAAGTGATGACAATATACTGGGCTTAGTCGACTTTTTGGCCTACTTTGCGACATAATCTCTTTGACCTTGCTTCGACTCCGTGGGTGTTCATTTCCTCATCTCCAGATGGAGATCTCAGCCTGAGTGAGCACCAAGAGTCTTCCCAGCTCTAAAGGCCAAACTACCTGTCCGTGTAGACATGACAAATCAGGAGATCATTCTCAAATGGAGAGAAATCCAGTGCTAAGGTGTAGGTCCATTGCAGAGAGCTTGCTTAGCATACATGAGGCCCTCAGGTCAGCCCTCAGCATTGCCAAACCAAAACCAAACAAACACAGAGAAACCATCTCCATTGCTTTTAGTCAAGAGTCCTCATGGCCTGACTATTGAAGTGTATGAAGTCCCAGATGATACAGTGTCCCTTGGCAATGAAACTGAGGTCTAGTTACCTCCACATCATGGTGCTGTCCCAGAGATCACTGATGCCGGACCTTTCCATGCCAGATTCATCAATGTGTCTATTTTTCTTCTCCTTTGTCTCATTCCCTCCATCCCTGTTCTCATGTAAGGGATGTATGGAAGTGTTTATTTCACAGTGAAAAGCAGCATTTGTCCCAGAGCTCACTAATCCACAGCAGGCAAGTGATACATATAGGGTTGGTGGGGTTCTACATATGTCAGGCACCATTTCTGAAATAAATCAACCCGTTCTGCATATCCTTATTATTGCTAATTAATAATCATGAGTCATTATTGAAGCTCTCTAGGGGAACCAATTCCACAGTACTGTGGAAGATAAAAAGGCTTCTGAAAGTTCAAATCTTACAGAAGGTCAATAGTTTATAAGTGCTAGAAAAATGCCAGAATCCCATTTATCCAGTTATTTTAACAACCTTCTGTCTCGGAAATGAAGACATTAAGAGTCCTTATGAATTAAATTTGAGGCCATGCCTGTGGCACAGATCTGTGATCTGAGCTACTTGGGAGGGTGACACACAAGATGGACAAGATCAAGACACGCCTGGATTGTAGAATGAATTCAAGATCAGTTAGGGTGGCTCACGCAAACACTCTCAAAATAAAAGATGGAGCAGTATATATATATATATATATATATATATATATATATATATATATATATATATATATGAAAAAATTTAAAGATGCTGAGAAGTGAATATTTGAGGAGAAAAAATATTCATGTTTATGCTGTGAATCTCTCATACTGAAATAAGCTGAATATTTTATTAAGTCCTCAGCACCATGATCTACCCACAATCCTCATTTTCTATTCTGGTGTTCTCAGTTTGTTTTTTTACATTTTATTCTGTCTCTCTCTATCCACAGACCTATAACTTTCAATTCTTGTGTGTGTGTGTGTGTGTGTGTGTGTGTGTGAGTGTGTGTCTGTCTGTCTGTCTGTGTCTGTGTCTGTGTGTATTTTAAAAATAACTTCTCCTTTGCTCATTTTTACTTCTCTCTAAAACTATCTTTTATTTAGGTCAGTAAGATGGTTCTGGGCGGTAAAGTGCTTGTTAAGCAAGCCTGACTGCCTGAGCTCAATCTCTCAGAACTCATGTGGAAAAAAAATGCTAGAAATGTTAGGATACTCCTACAATTCCAACACTTACAATGGGATGCAAAGCAGAGACAAGAGACTCACCGGGAAGTTCATAGAGCAGTCAGCTGGGGCCTCTCAGCACAGCAGAAGCAAGAGACAGTAGCCCAACAAGATGTATGGCTAGGACCAACTTCTGGAAGTTGACCTTCACAAGTGTGTCCTCCCCCTCTCTCTCTCTCTCTCTCTCTCTCTCTCTCTCTCTCTCTCTCTCTCTCTCTCACACACACACACACACACACACATGCACGCTCATGCACGCACACACGCACACAATAACAACAACAACAGCAAAAATTAAGTAAAATGTAATTATCTTTGTCTTCGGTTTCGAGCCTGTAAATGAATATTCTAATTTTTATTTTTCTCTGTTTTCTTCACTTTGAGTATTTTATTTTATTTTGGATCTGTGCCTTTTATTTTTGAGAACCTGTTGATCATAAGAGTGATGAAGAAGGAGTAATGCCCTGAGTTTTATATAGTTATCATCCTTTTCCTGCTGCCTCACAAGATTATATTTATTATGTGATAGATTAGTTAAATTATTTGATGAAATCATGAAGTTTGAGGGTACCCATTTAGAGCTTCCTTAGAGATAATTCTGTGAGCATCTCTACAGAGCAAGCAATCTGTATTGGAGGAAGAATGTATAAAAGAGAAGTGTTTGAGGTCTTTCAAGGTGGAAAACCCCTATGTGCACTGGTTTATGAAACCTGGCTTGTTTTTGTCTAGCTTAGTGTATTCAAAGATCGCTCATCAAAGTACCTTTCACCCTTTCTTCCATTCACTCTGATTTTCTTACTGAAGAGAAGAAAAGAAGAGACAATAATGTATCTTCTAGTCAGGGGACTGTATTTATGTAGTCATGACAAGGGCAGTTGCTTCAAAAACAATGAAGTCATACGTGTTAGAAATATAAGGCCAGGGGGCTGGAGAGAGATAGCTCAGGAGTTAAAGCCCTTGCTACCCTTTCAAAGGACCTGGGTTCAGTTCCTGGAACCCACATGGCAGCTCACAACTGTAACTCCAGTTCAAGCAATAATATTTTCTTATTTAAAAAGGAAATAGTAATTCTTTACACACAAACATACAAGTCCAGCCACAACCATGACACAGATAATTTACATTATATTATATCATCATTAAGTATATTTTTCAAGTAACAAGAAATACATAAAAGTAACTATTTTATTAAATAATTAATATGTATTAATTATAATATTTAAATATAATAAAATATAGTAGATGAAAGTAATAAATAATTAAAATCAATATAGCAAAAATACTATTTTAACACGTGATCAGAATGAAAATTATCAACAGGAAATCAAACCTTCTGTGCTAAGGTTTGAAAGTCACTAACTAGCTTACCTTTGGATCAGTCCGATCCCAAAGGTCCATAGGTGGATAATGGCTACCATAAGTGGGTTCAGGTAACTAACCTGAGATCTTTGTTTGTTGGTTTATTAGCTGTAGAAAGTATTTTTATGCTTGAGTTGGCTTTTATTCATTTCATGGAGGGAAAAAATGCTAAGATAGGAGACTTCACATGGAAAAAAGCTCAGAGTTTTAGATCCTTGGGCCATTTGACCACATTCTCCTTCTGGAGACAGGGATCAGCTGCAGTTCAGTGATAACTGCCTCTGCCCTGTCACTTACAGACCATTTCACACGTGAGGGTCACCTGCTTGGCCCCACAGGGATTTATCTTGCAGATAAAAAAGGAGAGACCCAGAGAAGCCACCTGTCATTCAAGCCTCGGCTGCTGACAGACCTCAAACTAACACCGGAGTCCCTGATAAGACTTCCTGGAGACGCCATTTCTTAAGAGCAAACAAAAATTTTCCCATTCTATTAGCCAATTAGATGCTGTTCCTTCACAGCTGTGTATTCGGTACTCAGGCTCTTCTAAAAGCAACTGAGTTGCTCACCGATCGGAGTTTCAGGCAGAGCCTTCTCCTCTCTTGGTCTGACTTTAGGCAAACTTGACTTGTAAGTCAGCAGGAGAAGCCATCAGTTTTGAACTTTTAGGACATCTGTCTTCCTCTCCGAATCTTGCTTTGGATTATTTAGGACTTCTAAATGAAGTTTAGGGGAAAAATGATTTCTAAAGTACATGTTTGCTGTATGGTAGAATTCCTTCCCTTCAATGTGCTTAGTGCTGAACATAGGAAAATATCCCACCTGCCATTCTCCCTTATGAGAATTAGATTGAGATTAAAATACTAATAATTGTATATATGAGTCTAGATGAATATGTATGCATGTATGTGTGTATGCGCTTCAATTAAAGCGAATTTTAAACATGAAATTGATTGGTGGCCATAAAAATCAGACTAATAACTACTTTCCAGAGAAGGAGAGGTTTATCAATCAAGCTGGAAAAACTTCTGGACTGATGGACCTGTGTATTTTTTTATGTGCATGATAATGTCACAACTTTTGGGGGAAAAAATGTTTCTTTAGCCTGCCGTAGCCTCCTGCTTTACTCAATAAAACAAGTCACTTCTTTTTACTGGGTCATAGGGCGCTCTCTCCCCCCCCCTTCATTACCAAATAAGATGTAAAAGGATTGCTAAATGGAGTTAAGCAAATGTCATAACAAGCAACAGAGCTGAAAGTCCAAGGCCACGAAAGACAGAAAACACGCGGGCTGGAAGACATCTTTCGTTTCACCCAAGATACACAATAATCAACCTTCTATATGCTTAAGTATACAGTCATCTAGTTCGGAATCTTTTGCAAATCAGATTTTACACTGGCCCATGCCCCAGGCTATTCAGACAGTGACTGGTGCCAGGGAGGGTAACATGTGACGAATAGAGGCAAATTGCATTTCTTCTGCTTCGTTTATTTTGTTTAAATTGTGTTAAGTACCTAAATAATTAGTTTAAACATGTTCAAAGCTAAACTAAACTACGAAATATTGCAAAGGGAAAGAAAGAATGTGTCTGCCTTTATCCTCAAAACCAGTGCTATCCTGCGGGGAGCTGAGCGTGACTGACCCCTGTAATTGCTGTCGCAGGGATGAGGGACAAGCAATCTCATTCCTTTGCCACCACGAATACTAACCAGTCGCTGGAATGTCTCCTGTGGTCCATCTGTGGTTGCATATCATGTCACTCCTACCAGAATTATATTCATTAATTGCTCAAGAGTTCATTCAGCTTAAAATATTTTCCATCAAAAGCCACTCTCGAATAAATTCTTGGAATAAACTGGGAAGTAGCAATGGGTTTTGAAAGCAAATCTTAGCCACCCACCCTCTACCCGATAAACTGCCTCTTTCAAAGGCAACTTGCACAGCAATTGTCTTCTATTTATGAGCATAGAATTATTTCTTGATCCCATACTGTTTCTTTCCCGTTGGTTTATAGTATTTCAAACAATTTTTTTAAAAGGCATTAAGAGAGAAAGACCTCACAGTCTTTGGCAGCTAAGCCAGAAGGTTCCTTACAACAAACCTGCAGGGGATAAATTCCAGTAGGAAAATTGCTTTCTGCCGGCTAATTTTCTTTCTGATGTTTCAACAATGAACAGTCAACCCGTGTTTCAAGTTAATATGAGGCACGAAAAGGAGATAATGTTTTTAGATAAATTTCACTCTTCACCTCTGAGTCTTTAAATATTAAAATTTTTCCTTATTCTGAGAGAAGGGAAGAAATCATCGAGAAAAGCGAGCTCTCTGTTCCCTTGGTAATTGATCTCCCAGCATTCAGAAGCTGTTTATATAAATGGGATATTTGCTTTTTAAGCTTTATTTACAGATTTTGCCAGATGAGCATGTACCCTGTGAACTATAATTATGGTTTTCCAGCTGTTCCCAGAAATCTTGGTATGCACAGTTTTGGAGCCTGAAGCATGCTTAAGAATCAGCCACTGGTTAGCCTAAAATAATATCAACTATTAATGACTGGTAAACCTACTGAGAACAGGCTGCTGATTCATGAAGACCGTAGAATTATAGGGGTGAATGTTCTCCTAATAAGCCCTTCCTTTTTTTTTCTCTCTACGGCAGGCTTGAATCCACTATACTTACATGAGCCTAAATAGAGGAGACATTCTGTGTTTTAAAGACCAGCCATTACAGTAATTGAGTAACTCCTTTAAGAGAATTCTATGGTGTTTCACCTCTCTTCTTTTTTAGAATATTTTTCCTTATTTGTAATCAAAAGCCTTCTGCTTCCAGTTGAAATATGAGCTATGTCTGCAATTTTTCCACTTTTTGTCGAAGTGGAATCTTTTCTGGTCTTGTTTTTCGTGGCTTTGGAACCAACTCCTAAAGCAGAGAGACCATTAGAGGCTTAGAAGGGGCACCAGTGGTTTTTTCATCCACTGTCGCTAAGCACATTCGTTTTCTTTCTAGTCTGAGCATGGCTACGTGTTTTTATTCCTAAAATATAATAACATAAATTCTCCCTGAGACCTGGATTAGGAAAAGAGGCAGCCAGTCAATATTAAGTCTAAACTGAGTTGTTCTGGTTAAGTACTAATCAGTAGGTGAAAGACCACTAGCTGGGACATCAAGTCAAAAGTCCAGAGATAATCACCTCAGGATCACAAAACCCAGAAAAATGGAGCGGGGTGGATTCCTAAACAGCTGGGGTTGAGCATGAGCCTAAGTCAAAAGCAGGGAACTTCTAAACGCTCTCTCTAGGCTCAGGTCAGAGCTGATGCCTAGAAAGTATGATGGCATAAAAGTCATTGCTGCCTCGGAAATAGGAGAAGAGGGCTGTATCAACGAGGGAGGGTTCTCCAGAGGGAAAGGACCCATAAAACCCTGATGAGTAGAGACGTATTACACTGATGTACATGATCAGTATGATTAGTCCCACAATGGTCGTCCTCAAGTTACAGAGCTAGAGAAACGAGTAGCTGTTCAGGGCAAGAAGTTAGAAGCCTCAGAGCAAAGATGAAAAAGGACTGCTGTTTAAATCTGCGGCTGAAGGCCTGACCCCGGAGAGCCAGTCACTGGTGTGAGCCTATGTTCAAAGGCTGAAGAAGCTGGAGTCACAGGACGTTGGAGTTGGATGCTCAGGGTTAATGGCAAAAAGCTCACCCACTTGAAAAGACTCCAGCGTGCCGATGGGAACCTGCTCTTCGGATTGTCACGTGTGGGTTTGGGCTTTCTTCCAGTGTTGGTTTGTGTTTCATATGCCAGTTGGACTTGACACCCAGGGCAGGTCTTCCCCACTCAGTTTGCCTGCCCACATGCCAATCATCTCTAGAAATGCCCTAGTAAACACAGACAAAAGTGGGCCTTATCTAACTTTCTAATTTTTTTTTCAGTCAAGTTGATAACCAAGACTAATGGCTACAAACTTATATATTTGCATGAAAACAGCCTTATGTAACCCTGTATAATAAACTTTGAAAAAAGAAACCAGCCTGGGCCTGAAGACAAGAACATTGAATATCTATTTAAATTGTATACTCTACTGCATCTCTGGGACATTGTACACAGCCTTTCGTATGAGCTTGCGAATGGCCATGTGCAAGAAGAGCTCACACTGGTAGGTGTTTTATTTTGCTGGACTACCATAACAAAATACCTCAGACTGGGTGGGCTTAGCCGGTAAAAATTATATATCTTGCAACTCTGAAGGTAGGAAAACTGAATCAGGAATATTTTCTTCTGAAGTCTCCTCCCTTGGCATATGAATGACTTCCTTCTGGGTGTGTCTTCATGAAGGCTTTGCTCTGTGCAGTTCAGCCCTAGTATCTGTATCTAAATAGTTCCTACGAGGTGAACTGCAATCAGAATGGACGTCCCCTAAGGGCCTCCTTTTAACTCAATGGCATCTTGAAAGGGCCTCTCTTCAGATACGACTTGTATTCTGAAAAATCAACCTATAAACTAATATTTTCCCAAGTGAGATCCTAAGATTATATGCATTCAAATGACCTAGAAGGAGGGTTTGAAAACAGATTGCTGAGCTGTAGGCAAGACCAGTTCATTCAGGCTATCTGGAGGAGGCTACGCCTAGGATTTTTCAATATTTAATTTTTTCCACTTTATTTTATATGTGTGGGTGTGTTGCCCTTATGAATGCCTACGTGCAACATGCAGGCAGCATTCATGGTGGCCAGAAAGTGTGTTAGATCCCTTAGGAATAGAGTAATATACAGTTGCAGGCTGGGATTCTAACTCAAACTCTCTGGAAGAGCCACCAGTGGTTACACAGGGTCATCTCACTAGCCCCACATCTCAAGTCTTAAGACAGTGACACCTACAATATATAATTTCTTAGTCCAAGGGTGATTGTGTTCAAATCTGCAATGATTACCTACTGCAGTAAAATTTAGCCCCTAAACTCAGTGTGGCTTAAAACAATAAATTATCTTTTCCATGATGACCCTGAAGCCGGGGGCTGAGTGCAATTCGTTTGTATATCTTTGCCTCAAGGATCCACACAACCTGACGTCTCAAATGGTTGGCAAAAAAACAGATAGGCTTCTTCGTTCACTTACGTGGTTGTGGGGCACCCATCTTTTACCAGCTAGGGGACTAAAGTGTCTTTGTGCCTTACTAGCTAACTAGAGACCTTCCTTCATTTCTCATTGCCCTCTCTTCAAGGCAGCTCTCCACATGACAAGCAAAGGCAAGAGAGATCCTTTGTGTACCCTACTTTTCAAGGGGCCATCCCATCTACTGGTCATATTTACTACAGGTTGAGTGTCCCTGTCTGAAATGCCTGGAACCAGAAGTGTTTAAGATACTGGATTTTCATCAGATTTTGGACATTGTTGGTTTTTCTTGTTTTTTGTTTTGTTTTCGTTTTTGTTTTTGTTTATAAATAACCTGAGATATCTTGAGAAGCCTAAATACACATAAAATCCATTTTCATTCATATATAACTTATAGACTGAGAGTAACTTTGTATGTATGAGAGTATTTTTGATGCTGGATTTTGTCTGTGATATGTGTCACCAGAGGTCTCTTGGGACATCATGCCAATGCTTAAAAGTTCTTAGTTTTTGAACCATATGGGATTTCAGATTGTACTATTAGAAATGTTCAACATACACTTAGAAGCAAGTTCTATCTCAGACTCAAGTAGAAAGATAGAAAGACAAGAATACCAAGAAATGGAGAGCCTTCTGGGGGGAATCCATTGTTGACACTGGTCCTCAAGTGGGCCTTGTGTGGGCAAAACTCTAACCTTTGACCTGAGGAATACTGAGCCAATATGGCAGAGTGAGTGTGCGAAGGGGGGAACACAGAGATGATTCTAGAGGCTGAGGTGAGCACAGAAACTGAATCTGAGGCATGATCACTGCCTGGAATGAAGCAAGTTTCTCTTCATATCCCAGCTGACTTCACCAGCACAGTCTGTGCAAATCTAATGGTCCTCATTCTAAGTAGAACAGTATCCTCTGTACTGCCAGGACATAGAGGACTGCTTTTCAAAAACAAGCCTTGATTTTTACCAAAATCAGGCATAACAGAACAAACTCAGTATGTGTTTTTATTATTAATAAAGATGTAAAATTATAAAAATAGTTTTAAAGTGTATTTAGTTGTTGGACTGTTTGCTCTGAATGTGCCTGTGTCATAGCATTAGTCTATCACTCAGAATGAGTCTTAGTTTTTTTGCCCAATTTCAGGCTTATTTCTTTACCAAAGTACAAGTCCAGTAAAGGGCGCAAAACAAACAAACAAACAAACAAACAAACAAAAAAACCACAAGGGAATGGAAGGGGGGAGAAGAGAGAAAGAAGAAAGGGAGAGAGGAAAGGGGATGGGTAGATTGAAGAAGGACAAAAGGAAGAGAGGAAAAGAAAATTATTGGATGTTTGGATTCCTAGTGGCTTACTAAAAAAAAAAAAAAAAAAAAAAATGCTTCTCCACAGAAGTCAGTCCGAGCATCAGTGTGGACTGGAATAGATTCATCTGGAAGTTTCAGTTTGTATCATGTAACTCCGTAACTCCCATTCAAAGAGCAGGATTGTGGTGCCCTGGAGAAAGGCTCTGGCCGCAGCATCTATGAGGCTAGGGTTTTGCTGCTCTTGGTCAACGGCCCACTTGATGAGTAAGCAAGGATAATTCAATTAACTTTGCAAGGTCCATTCCACAGTCTGGTACATAAATAGTTTGGGAGAACAGAGTGGTGTTCACAGTGTGGTGAGAGAGGCAGGATATCAACATCACCAAAACAAACAAACAAAAAAGTTAAAATCCAAACCTGGATGCCTGTCCTAGACCTACTGAATCAGAAAACACTCCAGGGGAGGGGGTAGGAGTCATAATTTTAACAGTCTTTTCTGAAGTGTGTAATGTTTAGAAGCTTCTAAAGCATACCATGTTGTCTATTCCAAGTTAAAAATCTGTAGGCTTCAGGAAGTTCTATAGACCAAAAAAAAAAAAAAAAAAAAAAAAAAATCCAATCATCTTTAGGAGGGTTGGGTTTTTTTGTTTGTTTGTTTGTTTGTTTGTTTGTTTGTTTGTTTGTTTTTGAATCACTGGAGTGAAATTAAAGCAACCTTGGAATGTCCTACCACAGAATCCTCAGAAGAGCAATGTCTGTGCCCATGGACAAGGCCTTGCATTGTACCTTTAAACTGGGCACAGTAAGAGTGTGCCTATTGTGGCCAGTTATGGTAGCTCATACCCCTAATCCCTGTACTCAGGAGGCAGAGACAAGCAAATCTCTAAGTTTGAGGCTAGCCTGGTCTATAAAGCAAGCCAGGGCAACCCAGAGAAATCCTGTGTCATGAAAATACAAAAGCCACACATTCACAAAAGAAGAGTAAGCATAGTCACCCAAACTCATACTGCACGTGATGGCAAAGCCATATCTCAGACCTAGAAGTCTTAATTCCTTATTCAGTCTTTTTCTCCACAGGCCATTCCTGCAACTACACCAAAGTGCTTGCCCAAATATTAATTTTTAGCTTCAGAATATAAACACTGAATATAAAGTTTGATTCCATTTTACCTCTGACACCAATGGGATGTGTATGTGCGTATGTTTGTGGTGTATATCTGTGTCTGTGTATGCATGTATGCACAAGTATGTGGAGGTCAGAGACCTCAGACGTGATTCTATAAGTGCTTCCCACCATTCTTTAAGTGATGCCATGTTCTTTTACAGAAGGTCTCTCACTAGTCTGCAACTCTCCAAGTAGCCTGGGTTGGCTAGTCAGTGGACCAAGAGATGTACCTCTCTCCAGTTCCCCAGCACTGAGATTAGAAGGGCATATCACCATAGCTGTCTTCTTAATATGAATTCTGAGAATCACACTCAGGTCCTTGTGCTGACAAGGCAAGCATTTTATAGGCTATTTTCCCAGCCACTATGTTTTTTTTCTTTTTCTTTTAAAAAAAAGAATGCATCCACGTAGAACAAAGATATGATCATATCAAGAAACACACATATGTGGGCTCAAATAGTAGAGCCCTTAAGCACGGTAATTCCACTTTGGCTGGGTGCCTACAAGGAAAGTTTCCGAAAGTTTTTATTCAGACTTTCATCTATAAAATTGATGGTGCCATTAAAATGAAGGGACACAGGTATTAAGTCCTCAGTAATTACTGACTATTAGGTCTTTCGTGGCAGTTGAAAACATCCTCCCTCTTAAAAGATATAGCAGGTAGTAACAGCTAATGGCTTCCTCTGCTTCTAACTTTTATCAATGTGTAGTAATAATATTATTAGAAGTATAATAAACAGAAATCTATTTAGCAAAGATGATGAAATCCTGGGCCAAAATAGATTTTCAAACTCCCTTCTATAAGATAAAAGGATATTAAGCAGATGTTCGGGGCCAGTTGTCCTCATCTGAAATCCCATAACCTTTGTCACAAGGCTCAGTTTGTTAACCCCGGTGGTGCCCTGCCAAATTCCTGCGTGACTTGAGCAGTTCTGTCTGCTTTTACACCATTACAACTGAAGCAAGTAAATGATTCTTTACTTTCTCTTCGAAAATAATTTTAAAGTTTTATATATCATCCCTTCTCATTGTCTCACTCCCCCCACCCTGCCTTCTCTGCTAATGTTTGCTACCTTCCACCAGAACCCTAGTTTAGAATTAAAAAAGAAAAATTAATAGAGAAATATCAGATCTACTGTACTACTGTGCCGATGGCTCTGTGAAGTCCTCAAATATTTGTGGACGAGAACTATGCATTGATACCATCCGATCATCTTTTTTAAACCTTCTGTTATCTTTATTGATTGGCCTATCTTTAATTTCCTATATTTTGAACTATGCTTGTCTCATTTGAGCTGTCTCTCACCTTCTCAAGGTCACTGTTTAGAAATCCAGCCCCATGTGACTGACTGGGAGCTGACTTTGAAGAGAGGTCCCTCATTACAGCCAATACCAGCGAGGTACTTGAGTGAGGTTCTCTTGGATGCCCTGGGCCTTTGGGTTCTTCTGAGTGAAGTCAGTGGGAGACTTCAGCTGAACCCACGTAACAGATGAGAACACCCACCTGGGCTCAGCCAACGCACATAGAGAATAATTAAGTCAGTAAGTTATGACATGGTCTGTTATCTTTCCCAGAAATGAAAGAAAAAGGAATCATTGACTTTACTACTGATGCTTACACTGGGCTGTTATCTCTACGCTTGCTATTCCTAAAGGAAACATGCCACACCAACACTGAGTCAAATATGTTTTGTCAGTAGTCCTTTTATTTTTCACCCTTCCAATAAAATTTCTCAGCTTATACATGCGTGCACACACACGCATGCGTGCATGCACACAAACGCACACATAATTTAAAATCAGCCAAGATCTGCATTTATCAGTTGACATTGTTTTCACTCTTTTACATGCTTTCTCCAAAGCGTCAAAGACAGTGCAAAGCCTCCCTCTCTTTTGATGATTTCACATTCCTTATAGCATGTGCCAGTAACCTCTACTCCTAAGTCAGTAACTAACACAAAATCGTCAGAAAAAGAAAAGACAACAATAAAAACAAATGACACAAGGCTGCCACTGAGCTTGTGTGTGCACGCACTTGGGTGTAAATGTGTGTGTGTGTGTGTGTGTGTGTGTGTGTGTGTGTGTGTGTGTGTGTGTTTTAACCTGTGTCTACTCTAGTTAAACTTGTCCCTGCTTGTTATAATCTGTGTGATCTGAAAGGCTTAAACTAAAATTTATCTGGCTCAATCCCCAGAATGTCTAAACTTTTCCCAGCTCTAAGAAGAATGGCTTTTACACCCTCTGTACACATCTGTCCCCCATACTCCCAAAGTCAGCTTCCCCCACTCACCATTAATCCCTTCGGTTTCTTCTTGCCAAAGATGTTCTGTTGTTTGATAGAACACTAATCTCCAAGAATCTCCAAGTATCAGCTTACCTGTGAACGCCCAGAAACTGTCTCCAGCCTTAGCCTCATCCCTTTCATGTCCTCCTCAGCTTTGAACACATGTATCGAGCTCTGTCTGAGAATGAGGCTTACATTCTGTTGTGGTTAGGCAGGGTATTGACCTGAAGGCGCACTGCTCTCTCCTAGCTCAAAGGAGCAAGATCAACACTCAGAATTGCCTAGTGACAAATATCAATTGGTAGAAGAACAGGTCACCCATTGGCAGGGAACTCAGATAAGGTGGGGGGAAGAGTCCTTTGTTCAAGCCACTTGAAAGGTTTGGCTGAACTAAAGTAAGTCTTAGAGAAAGTAGTAGAAAGGTGGGAGTGGGCAGGTACAAGGTAACCGGGGAAAGTTCTCTTTCAATATTAATATCCTGTCATGGTCCTACACATTTGTGAGGAGAGAGTATAAAGAGACGGTGCAAATTGACAGTCACAGGACTCCAATTCAGATCAATTTATTACTAGGAAAGAGGGTGAACTGTGAAATGAAAAACTCGTCCCTGAGCAGATGAAGACTCTAACACAGCAGAGTTCCTTCACTGGGAGGCTGCAGTGACTTTAATGGAACCCCATCAAGTGCAGCTGGGGATCTATCCTGCCTGTAGTGCGAGCCTGATTTCCAATTCTAATGAGGGGCAAAGTCCTCATACTTCATCCTAAATGGCATTGGTACCAAGCCTGGTCATCTGCTGGGATGACATCTTTTACATCCACCAACATAATATGGAACCTCTTGGGTCCCATTTATGACATGGGGATTAAAGGTGACATTAGAGTGTCTAGCTACCCACTCCTAATCATAGTCATACCTTCCCTTACACCCTCCTCAAAGCTGCACTGTAGAGCCTTGCAGAAAGTCCAGGAATTTTTCTTGAATCTGGTGGTGAGGTTGTGTTTGGAATGTTTATTAATGCAACGCAAGAACTAGTCAGACCTTAACAAGTTTTTCAACAGTGTTTTGATGTTCACCAGATGATCCACAAACCACACATGTCCCCCTGAGTTCTTGGAAATGATGTCAAGATTTGAGACGAGGTGAGCTATACTAGAAATGTCAAAGTCCCCACGAGTTAGCAGACCACGAGTTAGATAGCCAACATCCTGAAATAGAACTCAGTTTCTACGCACTGAGATATGACCTCCTTTAAAAAGGACAGTGTGGTCCATCTGTTGCATGAAGTGGGATGAAGGAGAAAGACTAGAAATATGGTATAAAAGAGGGATGTTGAATGTAGGTTGAAGGGCACACTTGATTTTGAAATGGAAACTCAAATAACTTTAAGAGGCATCCAAACTCCTTAGCTGGAATTCCCCCTTCGCAACTCACACAACCATGAGAAAATCACCCCAGAACTCTGTCCGGTGACGTGGATACCTGAGGACATAGTATCCTGGGCTGAGTTCAAAGGAAGGGATGAAAGAAAGAGGCAAACTGGAAGGGTCTCACTATGGGGAAAGATTAAAGGAGGCAAATCAAGAAATGAGAGAGCTGTAGCTGGGGGCAGAATGATAAAAGCTGCAAATACCTGGAGTGTGCAAACTTCAAGTGAGGAAAATACCCCCACCCCCACCCCCAACCGGGTTATAAATTAGCAGAGGAAATAGGTGGCTTCGGAGGAGAAAGAGGCTGTGAGAAAAAGTGTTCGGTTAGCCCACTGATGACTGCCTAATAAAAGTGGAGGCTGGAGCAGGAAGAGCCTTTTTACAGGCATGGAGTTGGGGGAGGGGACCGCCTCCAGAAAGCACGCAGTAACGAATACTCTGCAGTTAAGATAGCACCATCGGCTGGACAACCTCCCCCCAGACAAACTCCAGTAATGGAGATCTGTCAAGTCCCAGACTGGGTTCAGATTGTGTGATTATAGTCAATCAAGTCCGTCTGTCTTCTTCTCGAAGGGATCTGGTTAGTAAGGGATGGACAAGGAAAACCTTCAGAAATCTGACTACTCAAGAAAACCAGTTTTCGTGTCAAACAATTTACTCCAAATTACAACATGGAAATTAAGTGCATAGGATTTTAGTGAACTTAATGAGCTGAGCAGCAACTCCAAAGGCTTCTAATGAAAAGTGAGAATAATTGAAGAAAGGCTTCCCTTGCAAAGAAGGGCTCCGTAATGAGAACCACAGCTGCTTTGAAGGTTGCAAGCAATTCTCACTGATGCCCAGAAAGGTTCCCTTTTGCTGGAGAAATGGTTTTTTTGACTTGTCCTCCTGAAATTCTGATTGCGAATTTGCTGGTAAACAAATGCACCCCCCCCCCAAAAAAAAAAGCACCAAACTTCCTTTTTAGGCTCTTCCGATGTTGTAGATCATTCAGGATTTTCATAATTACAGTCCAACTAATTTCCAATATTAAACCCTGTCTGATCATTTATGTGTTGGACCAATTTGTTCTTTGGGATGAAATCCCCATCCCCCAATCCCTGTTTTAAGAAACTCTGACTTCGTAAAGATTATTATAGAATCCAGGGAAAGGAAACCAAACTTCTTTGCAGTGTGAGTCCCAGTGTTTATTTCTTGTGCCTTTCCACCTGCCAACTACGCTGTCTCTGACTGTATAGGTGGTGAGACAAATTTCTTTTGTTACACCCTAATTCTAATTTGGGCATAATCGCTGTCCGTATGGGAATGTTGGACAATTCTCTGTGATAAAACTTTGCCCTCTGACCCCATTGAACAATACACACCTCCATTTGCTCAGTGGTAAACTTTACAAGGCTCCCCGATCAGAATTAATAATGGTGAGCCTGCTTTAATTTGAAATTGCAAAGTTCTTTGCTACAATAAACACCCCCAAGATTTCCTCCTGAAACATTTAATAATCAATTTAACTGTGCTGGCAGCAGGGGGAATGGTTGCCTTAGACATCTGGCTGCTCCCTCCTGTGGCTACCTCCTTGACCCTAATCATGGGCAAACAAAACCAGTCAAAGCAACAAAATAAAATGTGAGACGTGCTACATCATTGCACATGACAAATGCTCTATCTTTCATTCTCTAATCATCATCATAACCACCTTGCTGCACTTCTCAGTTTTCTGTCTCCAACGAAACTCTTAAGTCCTGCAGAGTTGAACGTAACTAAAGTTAAGTTACACAGAACTCTATTTCTGTTCCCACCAGCAATCTCAGCCTCCCTCTTGCAGAGCAAAGTCCAGTTTTACATCAAGAGTGCCTCCAGGCAGAGAACAGGAGCTACAATCAAGGAGAAGCAGGAGATGCCCTTACTCACTCCTTATCAGTCCCCTTGAAGTGGAAGAGAGCCCAAAGATCAGGAAAGGGGCTGGTAGGGATCAGAAAAACCAAGGCAGAGGGATCGAATGTATTGGAGAAAGTCTTCCCACTTCAAGTTTTAGACACACTAACCATTAGTCATCCACTGTCAAAGAAGTGCCAGGAGGCACACCTGCACTCCTGGTCTTACTAAAGGGTCTAGAATTGGGTTGGGGATTTAGCTCAGTGGTAGAGCGCTTGCCCAGCAAGCGCAAGGCCCTGGGTTCCGTCCCCAGCTCCGGAAAAAAAGAAAGAAAAAAAAAGGGTCTAGAATTTCTCAGACACATTCCCTTGTGCTTTGGGGAAGATAGGAAGGAGAGCTGCTTCCCCAACAAACATATTTTTAATCCAAAAATCACTTCTTATTCTACAGGAATCCAGTCATTTACCTATGTATTCATTGTCGTCTGGGACTTGCCCAGCATGAATAAAGACCTCAAGGACGGGGATTTTTTTTTCTTTTTAATTTCAAAGTTACATGCAGACTACTTTAACTTGTTTTTATTACCTTTAATTAGCTTAATAATCTTCACATTTCCTTGTTGAATAACCGCTAACTTAATGTGTTGCCATAATGCATTTTGAAATTACTGCTTTAAGAAATTCAAGCCTGATTTCCCATTCCCCACTCTGTATTAATTATCTATAAATATGTGCGGATTCCTTGCAACAGATTCTTGCAGTCTCCTTGTTAGCCCTACGTAGACACTTAGAAGAGCTGTAACAAAAGCAGAGTTCCACATCCCTATAATTTACTCAACTTCATAATTGATATTTATAAGTTCAGCAAACCTGGACGGGGAATGCAATATTAGCTGGGGCCCCGTTCAAGTTCAAAGCCCTTTAATTTGGATGTAAGTGTGGGGATCTTGTTTTGCAGAGACAAACAGGCCCGCCCTCCTTTGTGCTCAGTTATGTGGGCCTCTGGGGACACAGTTTCTTCTCTTCAGCAAAAGGTGATCTCCCTTGCCCCATTCATTCCTATAAGCCTGAGACGGAAAGGAAAGTGACCGAACCGGTTTGTAAGGTATGCACGGGAGCCCACAAAGGCAAGGCTCTTCCTCAGCCTCAACCCCGGCTGAAGGAAGAATGAAATGAGTTGGTAGCTTGGCAGTGAGCCATGGAGAAAGTATCACTTTTGGTAACAAGTGACTTTACCTTCTCATCCACACTGGGAAGGGAAAAAAGGAACCGAAGATGAAACTTAGTCCTGGAGAACTGAGGCAGTGTAGACACTGGGTTCACAAAGCAGAGAAAAGGCTGAGAAAGACGAGGTGTCAGCCATCCCTAAGGAGGGTCTAGACCAGTGGTGCTTAGGGAGGGTTCCTCTGGTCAGCAGCAGTGGCAGCAGCCATATCAGGACAGTTTCTGGCTTCGTCTAAATCCAAAACTCTAGGACAGCCCATCATTCTTAACAGGCCCTCTACTGCAGTTGGAGAAGCAGTAACCATATCTGGGTATATGGTTCTTCCACACAGATCCAGGCAAATTGCAAACAAAAATTCAAAGAATAACGCCAAATAACTTCCCAAGGTAGAGGGACCCGGAACCCTCCTTCTTCAGTTTTAGCTATGGTGCTGTAGGTGTAGCCTTCTGCCATACCGCCCTGGATCTCAATGAAACATTCTCTGTCCATTTTCAAGGAAACAGATAGCATTAGGGAAAAAGAAAGGCTATGTCTAAGAACATACGGGATCAATTTCAGACAGAGAAAAGACTCCTTAAGAGTGTAACCATTTAGTGGTGAGAAGACAGTCAATAGCTTCATAAACAATGTGCACTATCTATTCATTAATCAATCTCCAAGGTGTTCCAACTTTCCAGGTGCAGTGCGCAGTGCTGGCGTGAACGGATTGCCACCGCCAGAGGCAGAGACTGGCACAACTCAAACACACGTGCATCGAGAAAAGTCTGAGAGACCGGTGAGAGGCTAAGATTAAGGCCCGACAGCCAGCAGCACTACCAAGAAAGTAGAAAACGTCTCAAGGGCTTTCAGTGGCTTCGTGAAGGATTATCCCGAGATCTGAGGGCACAAAGAGCAGCCCTGAGGGGAAATGGAAAATGTTCAATAGAACCAAAGAAACCAGAGGAGACAACAGAGGCAGAAAAGAAAGTTGGGGTGTGTGTACCCCTAAGGGTAGCTCGGTATAGTCTTGCTCTCCTATCAGGGAGACTGGGAAGGAGAGTGGCCCCTTCATTAATGCAGCCATCTTTCCATGCAGGGAGCAGCTGCCTCCGAGTTCACTCATAAGTCAGAGAGTTAATGTCAGAATGCATTTTTCCCGTGGAAATATTATTCATGGTGGTTTGGCTTTCTGGACAAGCCACAATAGGATATTTAACCCAAAATGAAATTGAATATACAGCCTAATCCTTAAAAATATGATTTCAACAGTGTCTCGGCATCATTTCTTAATATTGTGTCTTTGGATAAAAAACAGAATCCAAAGTTCAAAGGTGGGACACAGTGACTGGTCCTGGGCCAGAGGCCAGCAACTTAGCTATGTCCATTCTGTATCAACATTTTTTTGCCCAGATATCCTTAGGCTATAATACAAGTAGCACATTTCCAAGGAGGTTCTTCCTATCCCTCTCATCAATGTATCCAACACCATACTGGTATCTCTAAGGGATCGTCTCCTCTTCTTCCTCTCGCTTTTCTCCAGAGCACACTATTTTATTTGATGATTGATTCACATGCCTTTGGAGACTCATTGACCCAGTGAAGGCAAGGATTCATGTTAGCTCAGCAGTGTACCACCAGTCTGTGGTGCACGGTAGGCACCAATACGAAACTGTTGTTTTAAATTTTTTTTAAAAAAATCTATCAACTGTAGGTGGTCAAGATGGCAGCTGAGCCAAGGCTCAGGGAAATGGATCCCCTAAATCAGTCTTCCCCAGATGCTCTGAAATCAACATAGCAATATTTGTAAATTGAGGGGAAGTTGAGTGAAGGGCAGGCATTGTACATAAGGATCCCTGGTCAGGATGCAAATAAACTCTTAGATCTCACAGTTGTTCTAAATGGTTATTGGTACATGCATGACCTTGGACTCAAGGCAGCAATCTACCGGAATCGTGCACCTTCTATCCGTGCAGAGTATCCTTTGTGTCTTCAGGACTATGGGTGAATAGCAGCTGGGTAAGGCAAGACATGAAGATACGGTGCAAGTCACATGGTATATCCCACAGTAAGCAGAGGGAAATGGCAGAAGCATGGGGTTCATGAAGAGGTGAGGGCTGCCATCATGCTTTGTGAGATGCCGACCTGTGTTTGTCTGTGGATCACCATGGTATTCTCCCATGTGTAGCCATCTATTGGTTCAATAATCCATTTATATGAAAGGTAAGGAGGAAGTCTGAGGAAAACATGTACACCATTGACATGCTCCACTAAAGGGGAAGGAATGCCTTTAGAAAAAATATTCAAGGAAATATGATACAACAATACGTATGGTTGGAAAATTATATGTTGATTCAAGCACAACTTTCCCAGGGAATACTTTCCTGAGGTGACCACACCTCTCACTCCTCTCTCCATCAAAAATTTAATCTCTCCTTAATAGCTTCTATCACAATGGGTAATTATACGGCTAAAACATGTAATTTATTTGTTTACTATCTAACCCTTTCTAACATCCCTATATGACAAGTTACTTTTTTTTTCTTGCTCACTGAAACAAGAATCTTGGATCTATCATAGCACCAGTCACATAGAAAACTCCCCCCAAAATATGGGTTGTCTGGGCAGATGAATGAATAGGTAAATACAAGTACATATGGGCAATGCATTGAAGAGTGAATTTCTAAGTAAATACGCATATACATATTGGCATTACTTTTGATGTCAACTTCTTCCATGTATGCACTAATGACAAAACATGATGAGACTGCATTTTACCTTGGCACAGGGGCATCTCTAGTAAAATATCGAGCCAAGGCCTAATGACGTGGGCCAGAATTGCCTATTAACCCCTGGTTTTACTACTATTTTTCATCCAAGCTTTGTCATCAGCACATATACAGTAAGTTCTACATGATTGCCTAAACCTGTCAGGCAAAGCCCTGCAGGATTGTAGGTGAGGAACCTTGGCAAACCATCTGCAGGTCTGTCTTCAGGCCAGTGTGTCCAGCAGGTCCTCCCATGAGCATCTACTGTTTCATTCTGGCTGACTGGTCTGTAGAGGGAGGATCAGAGGTCCCACTGGGGAACTGAAACATTAGCATGGAGACGAGCTTCAAAGCTCTTCCCCAGCAAACCTCCAAGGCACAGACCCGGCCTGAGCAGCCACAGGGAACCAGGACAGATGTAGAATGGCCAGGGATGGGGAAAGAAAAGGCTAAAGAGAAAGACACTCTCGTCTTCCCAAATCTTCTGATTCACCTCATGGTCTATGGGAAAATGCTTTAATGTGGAGGTCATGGCCATAATTGATTTAGGGCTCATTTGCTTACTTTTATTTACAATTTTGTGTTTTCTCTTCAGTAAAAGCTTAAATCAAGATATCTATTCCTCAAAGCAGTAAGTGCTAGAAGTAAGGAGGGCCCTGAGGAAGATATATAATAAGAATTCAAAAAATGTAGTCATTATTTCATGATTGGTTTGGGTTTGTTTGTTTGTTTGTTTGTTTGTTTGTTTCAGTTTTCTCCTAAGTCCTAGGCTTAGTGATATTTTGTACAGGAACACCCTCATTTTCTAGTTCTGCCTCAGCTTCTGGAACCAGATAATATGGGAGCCAGGAGGCCGAGGAACTTGCAAAAGACTGCCCAAGATTTACTCTCAGAGATTATAAAGAATCAGGCTTCTGTTGCAGAAATTCCCCCAGATGATTCTGAGAGGCCTCAGAGGTCAAGGGCAATGGCTGGAGACCTCACCACCCCAAGGCTGGCATCAAACACAAAATTCTTTCTTTCCAACAAGCACCGGGAATCCTTTCTAATGGAAAGTCTGCCCTTTTGTTCTGCTAGGAGTCTAAGTGGAAATATTCTCCAAAGTTGTTCACTGATTTAAGCTGACAAGGGGACCTGAGAGTATTTCACTGGAGCATATTTGGAGAGGAAAAAATACAATAAGCAATCAGGAGGGAGATGGGCTTCCCAGAAGGGAGCCTGGGAGCATCAAATACACACTGAGTTTTCCCAGTTCCCATCATCCCTTTGTCTCTTTGAGGTTACCAGCAAACACAGAGCAAATTCACCCTTCCCCGGGCAGAGTTATGTCCTCAGCCAGCATCTGATATTTTTCCTTTTGCCTTTTCCTGAACTCTCATGGCTAACTTGCTTCTTCTTTTTGTATATGTGTACATATGTATGCATGCATTGCACATGTGTGTGTGTACTTGTGGTCACATGTGTGCATGCATATATGTGTACACCTGAGTAAAGGCCAGAGGTTGACATCAGTTCTCATCACTCTCCACTTTATTTCCTGAGGCAGGGTCTCTAGCTGAAGCCAGACTTCTCTGATTCTTCTAGGTTTGCTAGCCAGCCTCAGGGATCCTGTGGCTATGCCTGTTGAGTGTTGGGACTATAAACAGGTTGCCACACCCACCTAGCTTCCACGTGGTTCAAAGAATTCAAACTCCCATCCTCATGCTCCTCCTCGGCTGCAATTATATTTTTTCTGACAGCAATATTTTGATGGTGGTTTTATCAGACGACCCATTTACAAAATTTTAAAGCAAATGGAGAATAAATGAGCAAACAAAATGCTTCCACACATTCCTGAATTATTTCATTAAACAACAAACAATGATTGCATTCATTACCAAAAACTCAGATACAGTAGGACTACTGCTATTACTATAAGAAGTACTGTTACCATGCTACAAATAATGATGCTGGTGGTGGTGGTGGTGGTGGTGGTGGTGGTGGTGGTGGTGGTGGTGGTGGTGGTAGTGGTGATGGTAGTACTACTGCTGGTGATGATGGTGACAGTGATAATCCTGATGCTGATTGTGGTAGAGATTAAGGTGTAAGTAAAAGTAAACACGTTTGACTACTTTATCTTGGACATTGTTCTGAACAGATTTCACCTATTAACTTACTCCATCTTCAAAACAATGCTTTGAACTAAATAATCCCCAACTCTATCACGAGAAAAGAGAGGTGCTAAATGACTCCTTAGTTTCTACTCACTGGAGATCTTATAAGACACCCCATCAAGTATAAATCACAGACATGTGTATTACTTTAGCTGCATTGCAGTACTGCCTAGGAGAATAATTACACTTACTCCAGGCATGTGCCATGGGGTAAATGGAAACAGAGTGACTGAATCTAAAATGTTCTTCAATGCAATTGGATCCTGGAAACCGAAGGCACCAAGTCTAACTGCAGAACGTATGTCTGCTGTGCCCATTAGCTATCTGGCCTTCAATACTGATACCAATTGCATGGTCTGTGCACAAAAGTCAAGGCAGTAGTTTGATTTAGACTTGTACATCCCAGAGCCATTACATAAGCTCATTGTTTCCCTGGTCTCATGCCCAGTTGCTAAACTAAAGCAATGATTTTTGAGCCTGCTGGTACCAACACATGTGGCTCAGGGTATCTCCTTGCAATCCCTTTAGCCATGATGGGGGATCCTGGCTCTGAGATTGTATCTCTCATTTTCATTCACATCACCAATCCACTGTAGATTCAATCCCCAGAGCCAGACATTGGCCTTGACTGCTCTTCTGAGTGATAACTTTGGAAAAGATATGAATGTGCCTGCTTCTTCAAGTCCATAGTCTTGGCTTTGTGACATATTTGTGTTGGGGCCTAGAGCTATAGCCCCAAATTTTAACATCAAGTATTACTACCTGTTGATAGTCTTCTATGAGACTTGTCAGTTCCCCTTTAATTTTGGAGATAGCATTTCTTCCAGATTCTTCATTAGGTGACCTTACTTATCAAGACACTCTTATTTTTCATCTTGGATTCTATCATTCATTCTTCTGCAACCTTGGTAACCAAACAACCAGATTTGGATGGTTGGAAGAACCTCCTCTATATAAAATTGTTTTCATTACTCTTTTGTAAGCTTGTGGTTACCATCAAAGGAGAGTTGAGCCCTAAGTCTTAGTCCATGCTGCAAGAAAATAGTAAGGCCTGATTGGAACCCATGGTACATTGTAAACAGTCTCTTTTCCAAGCCATCTTCCCAACACCACATCCATCCACTTCCAGTGGCACCTAAGTCCACTAGTTTTTAGATCTCGATCCCCATCTAAAATTTGTGAGCTCTCCAGAGATTCACTCGGGCAGTAGCAAATGGAACTTGCACACACACACACACACACACACACACACACACACACACACAAATTGTTTCCCTGCCCAATAAATCCTGAAGCAAATATTCGAGAGGATATATATAAAATCTATCCCAGTTGAAAAACTACAGGAAACTTGGGTCCTTTTTTTTTTTTTAATAACAAATCATGCCAGACAACCTAATTAGCATTTTGATGATGTTATGACATGACTAGTTAATGTAGCAGTTGGTGGTAATATCCTGGATCTTTCTTTTAATGAATCATTTGATAGCATCTCATGAAATTTTTACTCATGGTTATCACTGTGTGGTTTGTTACAATTTGCTCAGTGTCTCTTAATAAACATAAAGACAAACAAGGGAGCTTACCATCTACAAGAAAAATCATACCGAGAAGGGGTTCCCACAGGAAAGCAAAGAAAATCTACCAGCCACACTGCCTGCCCTAAATTACCTAGTGCACAGGCTGACCCATCCCTCATCTTCACAAACCCTCATTAAATGCTAATCCCCGAGTGGTCATGTGTAAGGATCTAGCTCAAGGGAGTGAAACAGACATGGCCCATGCCCTGCAGGAGTTGACAATGTAGACAGCTGTAGTTATAAATCTATGTGAGAGGGAAGAGAGATTTCTCCACCACTGCCTAAGAGCTCTCTGAAATGGCATGACTTTTGTCTGTGAGGTGCCAAAATTACGACGTTCATTTGTCTCTCTGTACTTGAGAACATGGGCACTAACCTCTCAAGCTCCTGAATATTCCGATCCTTAGAATAAATTAGATTTACCTCTGGATGGCTTGTCAAATTCGAAGTCCCCCTAGATTTAACTAAGCCCCCTGTACAAATCTCTCATTTGGGATTCTTAGTTAATTTTTAACACATGTCCTAGTATGTCCCATTCATCTTCCAAGAGCAAATTTCAAAAGAAACTGTAAAGTATCCCCTTTCCAACAGTGCATTGCGTCTTAATGTGATTTACATATGCTTGTGTGTGTGTGTGTGTGTGTGTGTGTGTGTGTGTGTGTGTGTGTGTGTTCACAAATGGACATGGGCACCTCTACCCTTAATTACATGCAATGTACATCAGTGCCCAGGCCAAGCAATGGAAGTTTCCTGAACAGTCCTGAAGTTCTCAACACTGTGCTAACATTCTTGTCATTTCTTCTCTCAACAGCACGTGGAGAAGGTAAGAGTGCTGTAGAAGAGGGTAAGTACCATGTCGTCTCACAAAAGTGGGATTCAAACCTGACAGTTGGCTCAGGGTCAGGCTTAGAACCACCACGATGCCATGTTTTCCTGATAGAAATGTTCTTTTAAAAGCTTCTCTTCCAGGTGATGCTGACATTCTACCAAAATAAAGGATAATGACATTTTGAGGGGATGTCATCATCCCATTCACCCTGAGAAACAGGGCAGCCTATTTCTTGTTCCTTCACCTCTGTGGGACCCTGACGATGTGATAGTACAGGCATCCCGCCACTGTGCTGATGCTGTACACAGAAAGGGCAGCTGTTCTCAGCCTCTTCAGCTATACTCTCTCTCTCCCTTCACATCCATCTTCTAGGACCCAGGCTCATAATGGCGACTTTCACCTTGAGAACACAACCGCTCCCTCCCTCTCCCTTGTATCCTTCAAACTCTCTAACAGCAATGTATTTCCAAACAAGTCTCCGGCACAACACAATTTACTCTTCTGTGTTGGCGAAGATTTATGAGACTACTACGTGGATACCAGCAAGCAATTACAGCACACTTGAAAATGTCTTTGCAGAAGGCAGAAATCTGATAAGCAGGGGGGAGATTCTCCGGGGGAGCATGCATCTCGCTCTGTTTTTCCAATGTTAAAAATCATCCCAATCTCGCAAATGTCAACTATCGTGTTGCAACATATGATATGCTTAAATATATTTTTTAGGATCCCAGCACTGGATCTTACTCCTGCTGGGTGGGACAGGGTAGGTCCAATGTCATCAGTCATCCCTGAAGCACCTGAAAAGCCTTCCATGACTGTCAAGGTCACAACTCTTCAAGAGAAGGTAGAAACAAATAAGGCAAAATGTTTGTCACTATCCATGTTCCTCCCTATATATCACGGCAACCCTTGCCACAAGTTGATCAGATGGCGACTGTCACGTGACCCAATGCAGCCATTTATAGAGCACCTAATGACCCATGAAACAGCTGCACCTGAGAATTCCATCCAACGGGGGATTTGAGGCTGGATAATTATTAATCAACCTAACCAACACCACCCTGAGAGACTCTGGATGTGAGACCCAGTAGGAAAACCTAGGTAAAAAGGCAAACATAGCCAGGAGGCAGAGGTCAGGATGAGAAAGAAGAGTTGTCTGGGCATCTACTAGAGGAATGAGGAAAGCAACTACCAACCCACGGGCTGTGCAAGCAACAAGTAGCTGCCAGGTGGAATGAGAGACTCTGTGTAGCTCTTCACAACTCTGCTGTCTGGGCTGGTATGCTAGACATAGGACCTGTGCAGGTTCATTGGCTCTGAGTCAGAACGGTCCCCAAGGTAGCTCACTGGTCTATTCCTGTCATACTGAAACTATTCCCACAGTTTAGGTGTGGCAGTCTGTAGATTGTTGACCTTTATGCAGATGATGGCAGGCACAAGATAAGACAAGGCCTGTGATTGGGCAGTGAAAAAGAAAACCGAGCACAGAGTTTTGAAGAGAGGAAAGAGAGAGGAGAAAAAGAAAAGAACCAAGATGGAGGAGGAGGATGACCCAGATCTGTGTGACCTTAAAAGGTCACAGATAGTTATGAATATTTTATAACAGATGGATTTTTATAGGACAATTGTCTTATCTAGGTGGGCAGTTTGTAAAATTATCAATCGGTTGTAAGTTTATTGTGTGGAATGAGAATTTAAGATATAAATCTGATCAATAAATTACAAGCTTACTGAGTTTTGATTTTAATGGGTTCCTGGGAGTCGTGACCATAACCACAGGGGGCAGATGCTGGGAATGTGAGCAGAGTCCGCACAAAGAGAGCCGTGAGATAGGTGGTCTTGGCGCGGCAGGGACCCACCTTAGGAACTAGATGAATGGCGAGATTGCTGACCTGCTCAGAGAGTAGCCTGCAACATCATTGGATGGAGATTGGGAGCTGAGAGGTTAAGACCCTTTGCTAATTAAGATGAAAATACCTCACAGATGCCACATGGCCCGCTGGAGCCGGCACTATCATGGGATGGTGTATCTGTATTTAATATTTACCACTACAGTGGTCCACATCTGTATTTGGCAGTGAGCTCAGGAAATGAAGCAGCTACTTCTGCTTCCTATCACCTGCTATGGCCTGGTATCAGGTAGATGGGGCTGTTGTTGGTTTTTCCAATAGAAAGCACCAGAAACTTTGATCATCCTGAGAGTCCTCACTTTGAAAAGGAGTGCGAGTTAGTGAATGTAAGAGTAGGTTTGAAGTGAATGCTTCTGGCGTTGATGAATAGATGAATAGATTAGATAATTTCAAACACTACAAACGTGGGGAAATCCACAGGCATAGATTCCTGAAATGCTGCTGTGACGGCCCCTCATTTTCAGCCCCCTCTCTTCTGGTCCCTTCTACATGGGAGTGGTTATGTTTGTCTTCCTCTTAGCGCAATGGAAGAACGTTTGCTGTTTATTGACAGTTTAATTCAAGCCAAGGCACCAACATTCCACCATACCTTCCTCTTCTTTGAAGTTAGAGGGGTTGGTGTAGACTCCCTTAAAGATTGTCAGTCCAGTTGGGAGAAGGTATCAAAACTGTCCAGTTTCCTTTAGATCGTGACTGGCTAAAGCAATATACAGCAAAGTTCTTAGCTCAGTGTCTCTATAGTAAGGACCCAATGTAGCCTATACGTATTCAGCTCCTCTGATTCAATGGCATGCAAAATAGATGCACTTCTAATATTTTAATTATTTAACTATTTTAAGGATTAAGTTGTTTAATGCAAATTAAATAACACAGGTGCCAATTTTTTTACCTATATATAAGACTGAGCAGGGCAGTTAAAAACCCACCCATCGTCTCAGGTAAATTTGTTTCCCCCACCGAGCTGTTTCAAAGCATCGTTCTTACTTCTGAAATGTGCAAGGTAGCTTTCAATTAAATTAATTGCCAGAATCAGTGGAAATATTTCACCATCTATTCCACTCCATGATGGCACACTGGTTTTAAAGCAGTTAGTAGTTCTAGAAAATGAAGTATTGGGAGATGAAAATATGAATCAGTGATATGACTCCCATATCATTTCAAGGAAACCTAGAATGGCTGAATTAATAACATCCTATTATTTTATTATTGCATGAGAATTTATAGTGGTGCTGACACCACACTAGGACAAATTCCATCCTTTATTATTAGACAATGTATGGCAGGACCTTCCCCGGTGTCCCTAGGGGGCAAAGTCACTTCCTTAACCCTCGCCCAAATGCTCATCATTTCTTTGTCTCTCCAGGTTCGACCAAAGTTCATGTGAAAGAAATGCCTACACCCAAGGTCATCCAATCAACCAGGCACCACCAAGCACTTAAACTTAAAACACAACTTGCATTTGGTAAGAAATGTATTATGGGGTTTCAGGGTGCCATTAGCTTTGTGTGATGTGTCTTTCAAGTTCATTTTTTGAACATTGAACAAAGCTGTTTTTTGTCTAGCTGTACTGAAGCCAAATTTGCTGATCTATAGGCTGGTCATGTGGAGCAAAAGATTTCAGAGGATCATAAATGAAGAAGAATTCTATTCCATGTTTCTTAGCCAGCAAGAAAGCTTGAGAGATTTGTGTGTGTGTGTGTGTGTGTGTGTGTGTGTGTGTGTGTGTGTGTGTGTTTGTATTGTGGGAGGGTCCCTGTATTTTGTGTATGTGCTGAGGTTGTCTCTGTATCGTGTGTGTGTGTGTGTGTGTGTGTGTGTGTGTGTGTGTGTGTGAGAGAGAGAGAGAGAGAGAGAGAGAGAGAGAGAGAGAGAGAGAGAGATTGATTGGAGGTAGGGTCCCTGTATCAAAAAGTTCAGCCTTAATTGTCTCTCATACTGTTAGTTAAAATTTTTGTTTAGACCTTCTTATGGTTGAATAGAAAATGTCCTCCACAGGCCCATCTGATGAATGCATAGTCCTCTAATTTTGTAGGAGGTGGCAGAAAACTTGGGAAGTGAAGCCTGGCTAGAAGTAGTCAGTCATGAAGGCTCTCCATGCGATGAACAGCCTCTCCCTTCACAGTGTCTGACTCCTTGATTATCTGCCTCACCATGGGCCATGCACCAGTGACATCAATGACTACAAACTGAAATTTCTGAAACCAATGAGGCAAACATAAGCCCTTCTTCCAGAAAGTCATTCACTTGGATATTTGGTCACATGGAGAGCTAATCAGACTTGTCACTTCTGTCACCTGAATCTATGATGCTATAATTGTGATTAGAAGTTGTTGATAATAAATGTAATCACCCATTCTTTTTAACTGTCAAGGTGATACAACCTAGAGTCATCTGAGAAGGAAGTCTCAACTTAGGGATTTCCCAGATCAAAATGGCCTATGGAGTACTTACTGTCTTGGTCGATAATTGAAGTAGGTTGGGGGAGTGTACAAGTATCCCACTATGGGCAGCACCATTCCCTGGACAAGTGGTTGTGGGCTCTATGAGATGTTAAACAAGCATAATCCTGAAAGCAAGTCAGCAAGCCTTGTCCCTCCATGGTTTCTGCTTCAGGTTTCTGCTTGTGTTCCTGTCTTGACTTCCTTCAGTGATGGGCTTCAACCTGTATTATGACAAAAACCCTGTCCTCCCTTAAATTGCTTTTTAGTCAAGATAATTGTCACAAGAAAAACAGAGACCTGGGTCAGTCTGCAAGTACATAGTGTATACTGTGCATAGTGCTGGACATTGGGCATCAAACATAGAAAAGGCTTTATGCTAAGAAAAATTATATTCATGTCTCTTTGCTGGTCTACTATAGAACTTACAGAGCATTACTGTTTCCTCAATTGGAGACAGAATGAGAATTTCTGACGTTCTCCTCTCTAGGACTCCTTGGACATAGCATAAGAGGGAGCCTTTTTGCTTCTAACTTTATAAGTCATTTGTATTCAAAGCATTTACCTCATAGAATATAGCAATGGTTGCATTGAGGCATAATGATACTTTAAGTATTTAATAAAGTTTTATTCATGGAAGATAATGAAATCAGGCATATCTCATTTTGCTGTAATAAAATCACAGACACTAGAGAAGATATGCAGAAATTATTGCTATGCTCAGCTTCATCGACACAGATTCTTTATTCTGCTTTTCCTTTGTATTCTTGCTTGATAGATTTAGGGGCAATATTCGTTCATACACCCAGGAGGTAAGACAAACACCGAGTAACATGCAGAAGCCGCAAGAGAACCTTGTGAATCACAAATCCAAGAATTTCAAATTGCATATTAGAAAATAGCCTTTGCTCCTGGGATTCTACTCTGAAAACAATGATGCTGCACAATAGCAGAATCCATCTCTCAGCCTGCAAAAGGGCCCAACAGGGCCCCCGAAACCAGTATGACCTCTTCAAATGTATACCGGGAACTAACAGCTAGTCAAATACTAAGACAGTTCTCTTAATTCAAGCCACACATCTTTCTAAAACACATGAAGGTGTGTAAGAGAAAAAAAGAGGTTCTTTGACTGACAAGAGAAAATTTTGCAGAACTGTTTAAAGGCCAAATTAATAAAAGTTAATGGATCCCGATCCTCAGGTCCTGAATATGATGTAATCCCATAACTGGTCCTTAGCGAATTAGAAAAAGAAGCATTGGATTCTCTGATAGAAGTCAGGCAAGGACACCAGGATTCTCAGAGCATCTTTTATGTGCCAGGGAATTATCATGTGGCTACATCACATTGCTAGGAAATTACGTTCCACAGCAACAAACTCTAATGTGTGTTCTCCTCATCTTTTCTGATGAAAGGCTTTTTAAAGAGTTAGAGAGGGGAATAAAAGAAATTGGACCAAAAGAGGTTTGACAGATCCAGGTCTCCTGGTAGCCAGCAGGAATGATAATATCCTGATAACCTGCTAAAGGTTTTCGTGACATGGTACAAGATGAAAAACAGTCACTTCCTAGCCAGGAAACCTATGAGATACAGTCCATTGAATACCACCTTGCGTATAGACCTAAAGCAGATAACAGAAAGCCTGGGTGTGTTTCATGATGGTGTTAGTGCAGACAGTCTGCAATCCTCTTGGCCCTTTTATTTCTTCCTTGTTGATCACATGATGGCTTCCTTTGAGCCAGGTATATTGTTCAAGACAGACAAAGAAAAATGAATAGAGAAAAAGTCAACTAACTTCATGCAATTTTATGGACCAGACAAATTATCTGTGCCCCACCCTCTTTTTCTATCTTATTGGTAAGAACAATAATAATACATAATCATTCCTAGATATATTGGAAGGAGAAAAGAGAAATATAAAGAAAGAAAGTCATTGAGAATTGTTGGGTCAGCCAACTAACACTGTGTGTTACATGCTCCTAGAAATTTACTCAAGAAGTACTCGGAGCATAAGCTTTAAGATGAGCCTTATAATTTCCTTTTTGTTATATTCTTAGAACAAAGGAAGGTGGTTAATACATGATGTGTGTGTGGTTGGAGGGATGGATGAAGCCAGGGAATTGGAAAAGGACAATATGCCTGCCTGAGAGGAGCGGGGTCTGAGGTGGAAGTAAGTGTGGTCGAAGACTGACAATATTCATAGAGAATCAGAGACAGAAGGGAGAAGGGAAAGCCCTTCAACCTACTCCTTTGCAATGTCACTAGTTTCCCTGACATTAAATCATCTCTTCCCTTCAGCAAAGAAAACAAATGTTAACATTGGGGAAACATATGTCCTGTCCCTGGGTCTCCTTATTGGTGAAATTCAAATATATTTCACTAAGTGTACTGCATGGTTACTTAGCAGTTTCTAGAAAGCTTAAGAAAACTTTCCATGTCCTTCCTCCTCCACTTTGCCCTCTCCAGCACCAAGACATTCTGTGAGGTGGCTGGGTTTTTCATTCTCGGTTCTTTTTCTTTTGCATAGCTGTATAGAAATTTGCTTAATTGAATCTTTGTCATGCAGAGAATGTGAACAGATGGAGGAAAGAAAATTATTAACTTCATTTTCCCACCTCATTGATTGAGACATCACAAAGATTCAAAAACTAGAGATTCCTTATGCATTAGAATATGATCATGTTAGGCCACTTGTAGTCTTACAGGATCCTAATACATAACTATGTAACTGTCCTTGCAATCTGCCTGACCCACATCACCATGTGAGGACCCAAAGACAAATGCATCTTTTGCTTTGCTCCAAACTTACATGTTCAAGAATTGCACACCCTCCTCAAGCTTTTGAAATCTAGTGTCTCCACAGGAGGCCCCCGTCATTGCATAGATAACCACAAATCAGGTATAGCTCTTTCAATCCAAATGGCTCAGTGCTGCTACATGTGAGGGATTTTCAATATGCACTAACTCAACTTGTAGTAAGAAATTACTCTGATACTAGCATTAAATGTCAATGTCTTCACTTAAATAGTATTTAATTGCAAAATGTCTTGATTCTAAACCGTTAAAATGATTGTACCACATGACCCATTTCACTTGGGGGAGGTGGGGGTGGAAAGGGTCTAATGTTTACCTAAAGGTGTCATTTGGCACTGTTATCTACAACAACCACATGTCTCATTGACAACTCCTGCTAGGACACTATCGAACACTTTCTAGAAGGTATGCCAACCATACTGCTGCTACTTTTGGGCCCTTATACAGCAAATAAGTCTTAACTATAAGGTTCCTATAATGTGGACACCTTGCTATGTGCAAGAGTTATACAGAAAGGTTGATGGGCACCACCATAAAAGTCTCACCTTAGTCATGAGATGGGCCACATACACACATCCCCTCTGGGATGAGATCTAAGTTCACATCTCAAGCTCAGCACTCTCTCCAGTCCACTGTGATACAGACAGAGGTCTTCTCATGATGGCTATAAAACCAGGATTTTTTTTAAAGGTTTATTTATTTTATGAGTACACTGTAGCTGTCTTCATGCACACCAGAAGAGGGTGTCAGATATCATTGCAGATGGTTGTGAGACACCATGTGGTTGCTGGGAATTGAACTCAGGACCTCTGGAAGGGCAGTGCTCTTAACCACTGAGCCATCTCTCCATCCCCCGAAACCAGGATATTATTGGATCACATGTGAATCCTAATGTCCCTGGTATATACAGGATGAAAGGAGATTGCTCAAACCACAAAAAAACAAAAAAAAAATACTTTATGTTGCAACTTCCTTAGTATAAAGTAAGCAAAATCATGGTGAGGGAGATGGTTTGAGTCGATGTGTTTGCTGTGCAGCAACAGGGACTGACTTCAGATCCCCAGCACCCAACACAAAGGTTGAGCACACTGAAGCATGTCTGTACAGCTAGTGAATGATAGGGAGCATCTTCAAGAGAGTCACTGGGGCTCGAGGCGAGATCATCTAGCCAAGTCAGAGAGCTCCAGGTTACATGAGAGACATCATCTCAAACAATAGGGTACAGAGTGATTGAGCATTGACCTCTGGCCTCCACACACATTTACATACATGTGTGTATATGCATCAGCACACATGTGCATATTCACACACACGAAGAAAAAAATAATAACACTTCATCAAATCAAGCTCCCTGGACCACTTCGCTGATGAAATCTACGTAGGGGAGGGCTAGGAGTTTGACCTGGCTCTGCTCAAGGTTGGTCAGCTTAGACAAGTCAGAGTGTCTTTCCCTATGGCCAAGTCTGCTTATAGCAAATAGAAATCATTCATATTTTTTGGTCCCGATTTGAAGTTTATTAAAGATGATAAGAGACCGTATGTTGTTTGCCTGGAAAAAGTAATAAGAATCATCCACATTCAAGAACAATGGGCTCATGGGTGTGACCTCATTGTCCTAGATGTTTCCCTGAAGAATCTCTTCCGCTGAGAAGCTACGGTACATCTGAGAAAGCACTTTGCTAAGAGTTAGAAGCTACCTTCCTAGCAGTGAGCCCTGGAAGAGTTTCATCATTAGAACTTCGTTTTCCGGAATCAAAACTGCCCTCCCCACTCACCCTTGAAGCCACTTCAATAAAAGGTCGTCCTGGTGGGCACTTGGAGGAAGTCATTTGTTTGATGTATATATTTAATTTCTTGTACATTTTTGTGCCTCATCTGCAAATACCACTTTCTATATTTATCTTGAGACCCTCCCAGGGCCTGCCGATAGCCATTCCTTCTTTCCAAGAAAAAAGATGCATAGGCCCAAAGGGGCCCATACAAAAACAAGGATAAAGAATGAGTCAAAATCACTGTCAAGGTTAAACATTGGAATCCTCTTCCTTCCTCATAGGCCTGAACTTTAGAGTGGAGGCAAAACATTGGAGTCATTTTCTTTCCTGGTTGATGATTTCATTGCTGGATTGAATATAAAACATCTTTGCCTTGAAAAAAAAAAATGAACACTTTAGAACCAATTTTTCCTAAATCATTTTTCAAGATTTCCTGTTACTTCACCTAAAGCTGCTTTCCGTTAATAATCCCTCAGTACAAAGCACCAAGACACACAGACCCTGTAATTAGGGAGATTTCAATTACCTATGTGAGGAGGCAGGTAATTGACAATCTAATTAGTCTCGTTTCAATTACCATTTTTCTCTTCATTAGAGCAGTTAGTTGGGAAGTGGAGAAGGTTTGTAAAATGTTCCAAGACCATGCATTTTCAAACTAGATTTACTAAAGATTATGGCTGGGCTATTCCAAGACAGAGATGCATAAGCAACAGCAAGGCAGGGCCAAGACAGCTGCTGTGTGTGAGAACCAGACCCGCATACTGGATGCTCATCAAGCAAAACTGTGAATCAAAACCCTGGGGTGATAGTTGGCCGGGCCTTCAGATGGGACTCATTCACTGTCCTGTGGAGACATTGCTTGAAATATGCATTGTTGGCTCCCAGACCCGGTGAGAGAGAGACCCAACCGCCTGGTCAGGTGGGCACTCCTGAGGCTGCAGAGCGGAAGAGACCACCAACACTGCTCACCCCTGCCCACATCCCTGGCCCAAGAGGAAACTGTATAAGGCCTCTGGGCTCCCGTGGGGGAGGGCCCAGGAGCGGCAGGACCCCTGCCACAGACACCGCCGGACCCTGAAGGAAACAGACCGGATAAACAGTTCTCTGCACCCAAATCCCGTGGGAGGGAGAGCTAAACCTTCAGAGAGGCAGACAGGCCTGGGAAACCAGAAGAGACTGCTCCCTGCACACACATCTCGGACGCCAGAGGAAAAAGCCAAAGACCATCTGGAACCCTGGTGCACTGAAGCTCCCGGAAGGGGCGGCACAGGTCTTCCTGGTTGCTGCCGCTGCAGAGAGCCCCTGGACAGCACCCCAGAGCAAACCTGAGCCTCGGGACCACAGGTAAGACCAAATTTTCTGCTGCAAGAAAGCTGCCTGGTGAACTCAAGACACAGGCCCACAGGAACAGCTGAAGACCTGTAGAGAGGAAAAACTACACGCCCGAAAGCAGAACACTCTGTCCCCATAACTGACTGAAAGAGAGGAAAACAGGTATACAGCACTCCTGACACAGGCTTATAGGACAGTCTAGCCACTGTCAGAAATAGCAGAACAAAGTAACACTAGAGATAATCTGATGGCGAGAGGCAAGCGCAGGAACCCAAGCAACAGAAACCAAGACTACATGCCATCATCGGAGCCGAATTCTCCCACCAAAACAAACATGGAATATCCAAACACACCAGAAAAGCAAGATCTAGTTTCAAAATCATATTTGATCATGATGCTGGAGGACTTCAGGAAAGACCTGAACACACTTAGGGAAGCACAGGAAAACATTAATAAACAAGTAAAAGCCTACAGAGAGGAATCGCAAAAATCCCTGAAAGAATTCCAGGAAAACACAATCAAACAGTTGAAGGAATTAAAAATGGAAATAGAAGCAATCAAGAAAGAACACATGGAAACAACCCTGGATATAGAAAACCAAAAGAAGAGACAAGGAGCTGTAGATACAAGCTTCACCAACAGAATACAAGAGATGGAAGAGAGAATCTCAGGAGCAGAAGATTCCATAGAAATCATTGACTCAACTGTCAAAGATAATGTAAAGCGGAAAAAGCTACTGGTCCAAAACATACAGGAAATCCAGGACTCAATGAGAAGATCAAACCTAAGGATAATAGGTATAGAAGAGAGTGAAGACTCCCAGCTCAAAGGACCAGTAAATATCTTCAACAAAATCATAGAAGAAAACTTCCCTAACCTAAAAAAAGAGATACCCATAGACATACAGGAAGCCTACAGAACTCCAAATAGATTGGACCAGAAAAGAAACACCTCCCGTCACATAATTGTCAAAACACCAAACGCACAAAATAAAGAAAGAATATTAAAAGCAGTAAGGGAAAAAGGTCAAGTAACATATAAAGGGAGACCTATCAGAATCACACCAGACTTCTCGCCAGAAACTATGAAGGCCAGAAGATCCTGGACTGATGTTATACAGACCCTAAGAGAACACAAATGCCAGCCCAGATTACTGTATCCAGCAAAACTCTCAATTAACATTGATGGAGAAACCAAGATATTCCATGACAAAACCAAATTTACACAATATCTTTCTACAAATCCAGCACTACAAAGGATAATAAATGGTAAAGCCCAACATAAGGAGGCAAGCTATACCCTAGAAGAAGCAAGAAACTAATCGTCTTGGCAACAAAACAAAGAGAATGAAAGCACACAAACATAACCTCACATCAAATATGAATATAACGGGAAGCAATAATCACTATTCCTTAATATCTCTCAATATCAATGGCCTCAACTCCCCAATAAAAAGACATAGATTAACAAACTGGATACGCAACGAGGACCCTGCATTCTGCTGCCTACAGGAAACACACCTCAGAGACAAAGACAGACACTACCTCAGAGTGAAAGGCTGGAAAACAACTTTCCAAGCAAATGGTCAGAAGAAGCAAGCTGGAGTAGCCATTCTAATATCAAATAAAATCAATTTCCAACTAAAAGTCATCAAAAAAGATAAGGAAGGACACTTCATATTCATCAAAGGAAAAATCAACCAAGATGAACTCTCAATCCTAAATATCTATGCCCCAAATACAAGGGCACCTACATACGTAAAAGAAACCTTACTAAAGCTCAAAACACACATTGCACCTCACACAATAATAGTGGGAGATTTCAACACCCCACTCTCATCAATGGACAGATCATGGAAACAGAAATTAAACAGTGATGTAGACAGACTAAGAGAAGTCATGAGCCAAATGGACTTAACGGATATTTATAGAACATTCTATCCTAAAGCAAAAGGATATACCTTCTTCTCAGCTCCTCATGGTACTTTCTCCAAAATTGACCATATAATTGGTCAAAAAACGGGCCTCAACAGGTACAGAAAGATAGAAATAATCCCATGCGTGCTATCGGACCACCACGGCCTAAAACTGGTCTTCAATAACAATAAGGGAAGAATGCCCACATATACGTGGAAATTGAACAATGCTCTACTCAATGATAACCTGGTCAAGGAAGAAATAAAGAAAGAAATTAAAAACTTTTTAGAATTTAATGAAAATGAAGATACAACATACTCAAACTTATGGGATACAATGAAAGCTGTGCTAAGAGGAAAACTCATAGCGCTGAGTGCCTGCAGAAAGAAACAGGAAAGAGCATATGTCAGCAGCTTGACAGCACACCTAAAAGCTCTAGAACAAAAAGAAGCAAATACACCCAGGAGGAGTAGAAGGCAGGAAATAATCAAACTCAGAGCTGAAATCAACCAAGTAGAAACAAAAAGGACCATAGAAAGAATCAACAGAACCAAAAGTTGGTTCTTTGAGAAAATCAACAAGATAGATAAACCCTTAGCCAGACTAACGAGAGGACACAGAGAGTGTGTCCAAATTAACAAAATCAGAAATGAAAAGGGAGACATAACTACAGATTCGGAGGAAATTCAAAAAATCATCAGATCTTACTATAAAAACCTATATTCAACAAAATTTGAAAATCTTCAGGAAATGGACAATTTCCTAGACAGATACCAGGTATCGAAGTTAAATCAGGAACAGATAAACCAGTTAAACAACCCCATAACTCCTAAGGAAATAGAAGCAGTCATTAAAGGTCTCCCAACCAAAAAGAGCCCAGGTCCAGACGGGTTTAGTGCAGAATTCTATCAAACCTTCATAGAAGACCTCATACCAATATTATCCAAACTATTCCACAAAATTGAAACAGATGGAGCCCTACCGAATTCCTTCTACGAAGCCACAATTACTCTTATACCTAAACCACACAAAGACACAACAAAGAAAGAGAACTTCAGACCAATTTCCCTTATGAATATCGACGCAAAAATACTCAATAAAATTCTGGCAAACCGAATTCAAGAGCACATCAAAACAATCATCCACCATGATCAAGTAGGCTTCATCCCAGGCATGCAGGGATGGTTTAATATACGGAAAACCATCAACGTGATCCATTATATAAACAAACTGAAAGAACAGAACCACATGATCATTTCATTAGATGCTGAGAAAGCATTTGACAAAATTCAACACCCCTTCATGATAAAAGTCCTGGAAAGAATAGGAATTCAAGGCCCATACCTAAACATAGTAAAAGCCATATACAGCAAACCAGTTGCTAACATTAAACTAAATGGAGAGAAACTTGAAGCAATCCCACTAAAATCAGGGACTAGACAAGGCTGCCCACTCTCTCCCTACTTATTCAATATAGTTCTTGAAGTTCTAGCCAGAGCAATCAGACAACAAAAGGAGATCAAAGGGATACAGATCGGAAAAGAAGAGGTCAAAATATCACTATTTGCAGATGACATGATAGTATATTTAAGTGATCCCAAAAGTTCCACCAGAGAACTACTAAAGCTGATAAACAACTTCAGCAAAGTGGCTGGGTATAAAATTAACTCAAATAAATCAGTTGCCTTCCTCTATACAAAAGAGAAACAAGCCGAGAAAGAAATTAGGGAAACGACACCCTTCATAATAGACCCAAATAATATAAAGTACCTCGGTGTGACTTTAACCAAGCAAGTAAAAGATCTGTACAATAAGAACTTCAAGACACTGAGGAAAGAAATTGAAGAAGACCTCAGAAGATGGAAAGATCTCCCATGCTCATGGATTGGCAGGATTAATATGGTAAAAATGGCCATTTTACCAAAAGCAATCTACAGATTCAATGCAATCCCCATCAAAATACCAATCCAATTCTTCAAAGAGTTAGACAGAACAATTTGCAAATTCATCTGGAATAACAAAAAACCCAGGATAGCTAAAGCTATCCTCAACAATAAAAGGACTTCAGGGGGAATCACTATCCCTGAACTCAAGCAGTATTACAGAGCAATAGTGATAAAAACTGCATGGTATTGGTACAGAGACAGACAGATAGACCAATGGAATAGAATTGAAGACCCAGAAATGAACCCACACACCTATGGTCACTTGATTTTTGACAAAGGAGCCAAAACCATCCAATGGAAAAAAGATAGTATTTTCAGCAAATGGTGCTGGTTCAACTGGAGGGCAACATGTAGAAGAATGCAGATCGATCCATCCTTATCACCCTGTACAAAGCTTAAGTCCAAGTGGATCAAGGACCTCCACATCAAACCAGACACACTCAAACTAATAGAAGAAAAACTAGGGAAGCATCTGGAACACATGGGCACTGGAAAAAATTTCCTGAACAAAACACCAATGGCTTATGCTCTAAGATCAAGAATCGACAAATGGGATCTCATAAAACTGCAAAGCTTCTGTAAGGCAAAGGACACTGTGGTTAGGACAAAACGGCAACCAACAGATTGGGAAAAGATCTTTACCAATCCTACAACAGATAGAGGCCTTATTTCCAAAATATACAAAGAACTCAAGAAGTTAGACCGCAGGGAAACAAATAACCCTATTAAAAAATGGGGTTCAGAGCTAAACAAAGAATTCACAGCTGAGGAATGCCGAATGGCTGAGAAACACCTAAAGAAATGTTCAACATCTTTAGTCATAAGGGAAATGCAAATCAAAACAACCCTGAGATTTCACCTCACACCAGTGCGATTGGCTAAGATCAAAAACTCAGATGACAGCAGATGCTGGCGAGGATGTGGAGAAAGAGGAACACTCCTCCATTGTTGGTGGGATTGCAGACTGGTAAAACCATTCTGGAAATCAGTCTGGAGGTTCCTCAGAAAATTGGACATTGAACTGCCTGAGGATCCAGCTATACCTCTCTTGGGCATATACCCAAAAGATGCCTCAACATATAAAAGAGACACGTGCTCCACTATGTTCATCGCAGCCTTATTTATAATAGCCAGAAGCTGGAAAGAACCCAGATGCCCTTCAACAGAGGAATGGATACAGAAAATGTGGTACATCTACACAATGGAATATTACTCAGCTATCAAAAACAACGAGTTTATGAAATTCGTAGGCAAATGGTTGGTACTGGAAAATATCATCCTGAGTGAGCTAACCCAATCACAGAAAGACATACATGGTATGCACTCATCGATAAGTGGCTATTAGCCCAAATGCTTGAATTACCCTAGATCCCTAGAACAAACGAAACTCAAGACGGATGATCAAAATGTGAATGCTTCACTCCTTCTTTAAATGAGGAAAAAGAATACCCTTGGCAGGGAAGGGAGAGGCAAAGATTAAAACAGAGACTGAAGGAACACCCATTCAGAGCCTGCCCCACATGTGGCCCATACATATACAGCCACCCAATTACACAAGATGGATGAAGCAAAGAAGTGCAGACCGACAGGAGCCGGATGTAGATCGCTCCTGAGAGACACAGCCAGAATACAGCAAATATAGAGGCGAATGCCAGCAGCAAACCACTGAACTGAGAATAGGTCCCCTATTGAAGGAATCAGAGAAAGAACTGGAAGAGCTTGAAGGGGCTCGAGACCCCAAAAGTACAACAATGCCAAGCAACCAGAGCTTCCAGGGACTAAGCCACTACCTAAAGACTATACATGGACTGACCCTGGACTCTGACCCCATAGGTAGCAATGAATATCCTAGTAAGAGCACCAGTGGAAGGGGAAGCCCTGGGTCCTGCTAAGACTGAACCCACAGTGAACTAGTCTATGGGGGGAGGGCGGCAATGGGGGGAGGGTTGGGAGGGGAACACCCATAAGGAAGGGGAGGGGGGAGGGGGATGTTTGCCCGGAAACCGGGAAAGGGAATAACACTCGAAATGTATATAAGAAATACTCAAGTTAATAAAAAAAAAAAAAAGAAATATGCATTGTTGAGTGAATTAATAATGGTTCTACTTTATTGAGTGCTTGCTATGAATCGAACACCAAGCAAGCACGAGACACAGCACATTCTGTCATTTTTATACCCTCATCAGTTCCCGGAGGATAATGATGTCATTATCATCTCTGTTACAGATGAGGAAGTTGAAGGGCACAGAGATTGTGCCATTTCATCTAGGTATTGTGATTCTTCATCCATGCTTTGAGACTCCATGTACAGAGGAGAACATGACTTTGCATTTCAATAGACCTAGAGGTGAAGTTCAACCTCACCTACTAACCGACTGGCCCAGTCTAGGCCAGGCAAGGCTGTGGGCTTCCAGTGATGCACCAGTAACTACAAATTAATGCAAAAGCTAAAGACTGGGCATTGGATGTTGAAGGTCTAGATTCTCCTTGAACGTTACTGCCCTGTCAGAGCTGCAGGGGTTGTCTCCTCTGAAGATGAAGTGTGTCCTAACACAGGATGGAATCCTAACTCAAATGCAGCAAAAGGCAGGCTTGAGAAGAACAGTGAGCATCTGAGACAAGTGCTGCTGTGTGTCTGTCTGTCTGTGTATCTATGTATTTGTGTGTATGAATGGGTGGGGGTGGGATGGATGGGAGTGATGCATGTGCATGCAATGGTGTGCATGTAGAGGTCAGAGAACAACTTTTGAGATTCAGTTCTCGCCACAGGGATTGAATTAAGCCTTCAGGCTTGGCAGCAAGTGACTCTACCTGCTTGGCAATATGGACAGTCCACTACTTTGCTTTTGTAAGGGTGTATGTTTGTTTGTTTGTTTGTTTTTGAGGCAGGGACTCCCAACAGGGTCTGAGTCTTGGGGATTTGTCTAGTTTGCCCAGACAGTGAACTCCCAGGGATCCACCAGGCTCCCCTTCCCCAGCACTGGGTTCTCAAGCATGTGGCGTACTGGCTTTTCACGTGTCAGTTGGGAATTGAACTCAGATCCCCCTGACTGTACAGCAGGCACCTCACCAGTGCTTTGGCCCATCGATTTATTGCCTTTGTACTGCTTGGACATGCTTGAATCTTCATAGTTCATCACATTTTGTAATTCCCCCTTCACAACTTAAGCTTCACTGATTACTGATGGACTTAGTACTGTGTTTGAATGATATGATTTTGGGAACACTGCTTGACACCTTTAAGACTGTGTGTGGGTCTTTCTGTGTGTCTATGTGTATGTGTGTGTGTCTATATGCACGTGTGTACTATGTCTCTCTCTCTCTCTCTCTCTCTGTGTGTGTGTGTGTGTGTGTGTGTGTGTGAGAGAGAGAGAGAGAGAGAGAGAGAGAGAGAGAGAGAGAGAATATATCCCTGGTATATAATTTTGAAAACTAGAAAGAATGGATATAAAACACTACTGAAGAAATGTTCTGATTGCACAATAAATACTAAGGTCAGGCAAACTACAAGTCACATGTTCTTTCCCCAAAGCCATGCTAGCTGCATGTCTAGAAGATTTCACACACAACACATATACACACACACACACATACACACACACACACACACACACACACACACACACACACACACACGCACACAAATGCTCTCTCTCTCACACACACTCACACAAAGACAAAAGCGAAGCATCTGGCAGGGCCATTTCTCAACCAGCTGATGCTGTCTTTGATGCAGCTCACTTGTTTTCTGAGCGTTGCTGACTCCTAACAGTTTAAGGCATAGGCCTGGCTTTGTAGCTTCTCTGGCTTGCACTGTGAAATCCCAGTCCTTGAGGGGAGACTGTCGTTAGGATATGAAACTTGATAGACCTGCTTCTCTCAAGTCTATGAATGTTCATATTTCTCCCTTCACGTGGACCTCTACTATACAAGCTCTGTTCAAATCTTGAGTGCTGAATGTTTTTTTTAAAGATTTATTTTATTACCTTTGGTTAAGTGTATGTGGGAGGATGTATACAAACAGAGAGAGGGGTCAGGTTCTCTTAGGAAGCTATGAGCTTTCTGATGTGAGTGCTGGGGAATCCTAGGCAATGGCAGAGCCCAGTCTTCATCACAGAACCATCTCTCCAGCCCCATGTCCTGAATCACTTGATGTTGATTTTTCCTTTAGAAATGACAACTTTCATCAGGTGTCCGTCATCTCTGAACCACGGGTAACCAGAACAACAATGAATGAGCAGCAAACAGGCTTCAACCTTAAAAGTGGACATCGAGCATGCTCTGCCAGGCAAGCACCTGCTTCTGTTAACTATGTGACTCTTGTTCTGATTGTCGTAAAAACTCTGGCCCCAGGCTTGACAAACTGGCATTTCACTAGAAACAAAGCTTTTGCCGTTGCTATTCATTTGGTGAGCAAAGTTCACACGTTACCGTTCCTGGATTTTTTAAAGTCTTTCCAGGACTTGCATGTGGTAAGAAAGAGGCCACAGGCAAATTGATTTTGGCCTCTTTACTTGTAATTCTAAAATATATCCTGTCCATCATGGATATTTATTGTGGTGGCAAAAGCCTGAGTTCTGAGACGTAAATGGAACGTGAACAGGCTTTTAATCCTGGGGAGCTGTTGGACGAGCTTAGATCCACATAAAAATCAAGGCCCTTGAAGATTGCAGGGGTCAGGTTGAGAGTCCCAGAGACAAATTCACTCCTGAAGATGGAGATGAACTAATGTTGTCCTGTTAGTTTCTTAGATAAACCTAGTCGCATGCTACCGCAGGTTTTCAACACCTCTGATTTTTTTTCCCCTCAGAAGACTACCCTTGTCAAGACTTGCATAGAGCTCAACTGCTGCTTCCCTCGTTGTTCTTTGGATAACAGCACACAGGAGTTTTCCAATCAACTGGTCACCCTAAGGGACAGCTGGCCCGTGTTGTAGATGTTTGTGGCCATGTAAGCTTGGAGCACCATTGCAGGGTTTGACTAACCAGACACTTCAGATCGCCTTGACTAAGAGATGTGCTGTCAATGTACAGAGAGGCCTGAAGTGGGCTCACATGGAGATGTGGTCTGGGTTACATAGGCTTCCCAGACTTTTTCCTGAATCAGTATGGGCTGTCAACTATGGGTTTAGGCTCAAGCTCATGCTGTCCACTGAGGTCCTGCGGTAGCTCCATTTTCAAGTTCAGTCCAGGGAATCCTACTTGGAGAGTTGGAATTGCCACGGTACTTCGTGGAATCTGCTGAACGGTTAGTTTTAGAATGTGGATGCGCTCTGGACTTTCCTTTCGTATCACTTCAAAAGGGCAAGAAGAAAAGAACGAGCCTGTTGCCACCAACAAAAAGTCAACATTCCCTTAACCTTGCTCCTTCCGATGCCCACAGCTTCTGTGCTTTGCCAACTGTAATAATTTGTCCTGACAAGCACAAGTGCTTCCTTTGAGGTTCAGAGGTTGGGTTTTATCTGCCTCCAGGGACACAATGTTGCTCTTCACCACAGAAAAGGCTCTGGAATACTCCTGTTGAGATATTTGGAAAAGAGTTTGGTTTTCTAATGAATGAGTGGTGAAATGAGAACAAAGGCTCCCTAAGAGATAGGTGAGGCTGCCTTGTCTTCCCCAATGTCAACTGCATCTATCTATTACACATCAAAGCAAAAGTAACACCTAAGGTAGTCGATCCCTCCAACTTCTGTAAAACATTAACTCCCCAAAGCAAAGGCCATTGACTAAGATCAACTTTTGGTTTAGTGAAGGATTCAACATTTCCAAAGTGCTCTAAGAACTCTAATAATTTGTGATCGCCACGTTAAATGCATCATTCCCCTGCACTGTACCAACCAATGGTACCAATGCTGCCAAGGGAATCTATAGTCTCTGTGAGGTTCTTTTGTTTTTATTTTTTGTTTTTGTTTGTTTTTTGTATTCAGTCATAATTGTAAGTCTCTAGAGCTATAAGAGGATATATGTGGGAAATAATAGGAAATGAAAAAATACTGGAACATTATCAATAATGATGATGATGATGATAATAATAATAATAATAATAATAATAATAATAATAATGCTCTTCTAACTACTGAGCTTCTTGCTCCTGGACAGTTTATATAACAAACCTGATTTCACTCAAAGAAAGGAAGGAAGGAAGGAAGAAAGGAAGGAAGGAAGGAAGGAAGGAGAGAAAAAGGAGAGGAGAGGAGAAAAAAGGAAAAGAGGAAAATGAGAGAAGGAAGGGTGAGGCAGAGAGGAAAAAGATGGAGGGGAAGGGAGGGGGCAGGGAGAGGAAGGGATGAAAGACCTTTCACCCCCAGTCTGGGTTGGAAAATGTCTGAAAATTGAAATGCTGAGCTACCTTGACCCGTGCTGTGATCTGCCCTCCCATCCTCAGCTGTCATGACTACACTACATCCCCTGAGCTTCCCACAGAACTTAACATTTTCCAATCAAACATGCTTGGCGTATAGCCCATTTTTTGGTTGGCCAACAGGGTAATGTTCAAGTGTAGTGAAAATTCAACTAATTTCAAAAACAAGCCCAAAAGGAAGAAATAAACTGAGAAGGGTGGTGTTGATCTGAGGGACAGTAGGGTTGTACGGGATGAGGAACTTTCCCGACAGGAAACCAGGAAGCTCTGGGAACCACTCAGAAAAGACACGGAGACTTCCAGGCACCCTAGACTTCCATGGCTTATTATATTTGTATATTCTCAGACAGCACAAGTATTCTCCCTCAGTTCAGCGACTGGCTCTCTAAACTAGGCTGTACTTTAGGAGACCTGAATTATTTTTAGGAGACTATTTGAGTCTATCTCCTTTAAAGAAATGTAAAAATATTCTTGTAACTGTGGTGGCAGGGAACCTCAGTGATTAGATTATGCACAATCAACTTTGAGCCACGGGGAAGCCAGAAAGAAGAATGCTCTGGAAAGTCCTGTAAACATTCAGCTACTGGCTTTGATGGGAGAATCATTAGGTCTCTTTTCTTATCAACCACCATCCACAGTTCTGCCCTACAGCACCCCAGGCTAATATAATCAGGATCAGACACCATGGACTCTTACCTGGAGAATACATGTGCTCCTACTGCATTAAACTATACCCTGGTGCTAAAGACCATGGCTCTCTGATGGTCACCGCATCTCCAAATGTATTCAACTTAGGATCTGGTTTATTTTTGTTGAATTTTTTTTTAAAGTAGTAATTATCAAGTATCAGTCTTGAAACAGTTCCTTTCATGTTAATGGTATACCAACACCAACTCTGAGTGGTTGAGCTGGAATTTTCTAAGACTGGCATAGTTGTACTCCACACACATTTACATTCCAGCAAGGAATAGCAGACAATAATAAAAACAGGTCATCTTAAGGTGGTGTTCAATGATATGACCACACAAGAAGCAACATGGAAAGAGGAGAAGAGAACTTGGTCAGTGGGACAAAAGTTGACCTCGAGAAAGACCTCTCTGACAACATCAACTGCCATCAAAGAGACTTCGGGATGAGTTTTCTACATCACCTATCTGAAAACAAACACCAGGCACCTCTTCAGAACCAACATATAATCCTGGCTGCAAAGCTCTAGTAGTAGTAGAGGACAGAGTCTGGCTCATGTGAGGAGGATCCAGTGGGCAGAACTTTCCAAGCATGCCAGGAACGCAATAATGTCAGCCACACTAGGCTCTCACTTCCTAGAAATAGTTCAAGTTGAGCTTCCTAACTCTGAACAAGAGCTTGCCCAAAGGTCTTATGGGAAATGCCTTTTCTTACCTGAGTTTTCCTGCTTGCATCTCCCAGGATTTCCAACTTCCTGTGATGTTCAGCTTCCTGGGGCATTTTTCTGTCCAGGTTGCATCACCCAAGGTCCATCAAGTTCAACACTGTAGCTGTACCCCATGCTACCCTTGATTCTGAAACACATTTGCCAACCTTTGCCTCAACATATAACCTGCTACTTCTCTAGCAAGTCAGCAAAATTTTCTGCAAAGGATCAAATCGTCAATATTTAGATTTTGTGGGTCACATCCAATCTCTGCTGCATATTCTTAGTTTTTTTTTTTAAATACTTTTAGAATATAAAAACCATTTGCTTGCAAGCTGTACAAAATGTACATGTGGACGCCTTGGTCTGTGGCCCACAGTTTGCTAACCACTGCCTAGAATGTCACTCACATAGTAAATGTGTAGCATTCATCCGCTTATTGGAATCATCTGCATTTTCTAGAGCAATCTATCTGATAGGCAGCAGCTTACTTATGCAAGAACTGGAGCTTTGCTTACGTAAATCTTTGCATGAAGTCACTGACACGGACCCTCGGACACATGTAAGCTGGCTTGTCTCAGCCAGGGCTAGGCCATACAACGGGATCATCTAGAAGGATCTTTGCAAACACCCAAGCTCAGGCCCCAGTGTAGATTAATGGCATCATGCTGCCTGGATGGAGCCCAGGCATCTGTAATTTTAAATGTTCTCCAGGTGATTGTGTTTATGATTATGACTGGGTTAAGAACCAATGGGTTAGAGCAGTGACTTGCAAACTCAGCCTCTGCAGAAACCCGCCCCCCTTTAAATCCAGCCGGTGTGGTACTCATAGACGCCTATTCGGGAGTTCTGGTGGATTCTAGAGGAGCTTTTCCCATGTCCTACTGCAGACCTGGGGCCCACACTTCAGAGCTATTTTCATAGAGAATGGAAAATTGATCCACCTAAGACTTTGCCTTCAGCTGTGATTTCTCAGTTGGCTTGCTTAGCTGGGTTTCTATATGATATTTTTGTATCATTGTGTTGTGGGCTCCCTGCCCTCCTCCATTAACTTAAAAGTCTGTAGGCTCAAGAAAAAGAAAGTTAACAATGTACCTTGAAAGCGGGGACCATAAGAAATTTATAGGAAATTCTGAACAAATATTTATTTAATTTAGGGCATGGTAAAGACTACTAGAAAGGGAAGCAGAACATGCCCTTGTTCTTGAAAGAAGAAATTCTAAGCAAACAACAGATGCTTCAAAGGCTGCTGTGACCCTATCTCCTGTGATATATAATGCCCACGTTTAAGAAAACTTACTACATCCAGCAATAACAATCAAAACGGTTAGTCCATTACATATATACTGTTCCGTTACATATATACTGTTCCATTACATACATATATACTGTGCCATTACATATATACTGTGGGCCAAATGTTTGCAGGGGGGTGGGTCTCATCCAGAAGAGAAAATCTGCCAACCTCCATGAGACATGGCCAGGAGAACTGATGGCATCTTATCCTGCATTGAAGGGTTCATGTATGGAGTATGTCCACTATGTTCATCGCAGTCTTATTTATAATAGCCAGAAGCTGGAAAGAACCCAGATGCCCTTCAACAGAGGAATGGATACAGAAAATGTGGTACATCTACACAATGGAATATTACTCAGCTATCAAAAACAACGGCTTTATGAAATTCATAGGCAAATGGTTGGAACTGGAAAATATCATCCTGAGTGAGCTAACCCAATCACAGAAAAACACACATGCTATGTAGTCACTGGTAAGCCCCAAAGCTCAGATTACCCACGATACAATTTACAGATGCCATGAAGCTCAAGAAGAAGAAAGAGCAAAGTGTGGATGTTTCAGTCCTTCTAAGAAGGGGAACACAATACTCCCAGGAGGAAATTTGGAGCAGACACTGAAGGAAAGACCATCTAGAAACTGCCATGCATAGGAATCCATCCCTCATGGAGTCATCAAACCCAGTCACTGCTGGGGATGCCACGAGGTGCATGCTAACAGGAGCCTGATATAGCTGTCTCCTGAGAGGCTCTGCCAGAGCCTGACAAATACAGAGGCAGATGCCAACCATTGGACAATTTAGAGAAAGGTCTGAGATAGCTGAGGGGGTTTCCAATCCCATATTGATCAACAGTATCAACCAACCAGACACCCCAGAGCTCCCAGGAACTAAAGCACCAACCAAAGAATACACATGGAGAAGCCCATGGCTCCAGCTGCATATGTAGCAGAGGATAGCCTTGTGGGGCATCAAGGGGAGGAGAGGCCCTTGGTCCTGTGAAGGCTCGATGCTCCAGTGTAGGGGAACACCAGGGCAGGGAGTCAGGAGGGAGTGGATGGGTGGGTGGGAAAGCACCCTCATGAAGGCAGGGGGTGGTAGGGATGGGATATGGGGTTTCCGAGGGAAACTGGGAAGGGGGAGAATATTTGAAATGTAGATAAAGAAAATATCCAATAAAAAATTTTTAAAAAGGTTCATGTGTAAAATGTTAACACATTAGAGAATCCCATAAATTCTATAGATGTAAGATAGTCTTCCCTCAGTTTCTGTAAGAGAAATCCTGGTATCACCTTGCTATTTAAAGTGTGGTTATTGGACCAGAAGCACTATTCTCCCATGACTGCTATTTAAAATTAAAAAAATAAAATAAAGTCATTATGGCTTTCTTGGGACCAAAGATACCTTTTCCTTCATGGGTCCCTTCTTCCATGAAAAACAAACAAACACAAACAAAAAACCCATGAAAATTACATTTAATGATTCAGCCGCTTTAAATGTAATAAAATTATGTATCGAAACATGTTCTTTACCTTAAAAGATTTCACTTCGGAGTCAAAAATATTTAAACAGCAGATATGATGGTGCATGCATATATAGTCCTAGTACTAGAGAGGTTAAAGTAAAAGGATCAAGAGTTCAAGGTCGTCTTCTGCTGCATAGAGTTCAAGGCAGGCCTGGATTACATATAACCTTTTCTCAAAAAAAAAGGTTGAAAGTAAAACTACATAAAGTGGGCAAGAAAAATGAAAATGGTGGCAAAAGCAGAGAGCTGTGATCTTGATCTACAAGATTGAGGCATAGAGAGGGGGACACCGGGAAAGGCCAGAATCTTTTGAAATCTCAAAGTCCTACCCCCATTTTACATAAGAATATAGAATCTTCACCCCCCACTTTATAGTTACTGAGCCAAAAATCTCCATTTTAACTGACTGACCTCCTCTAAAGACCGGGCTACACGTTAAATGCACTCAAATATGCATCGCTCTGGCAGAAAGCTCCGCGTAAGCTAATAAATAAGCAAACCTAGTAATTGTGACTTTTGCTGAATCCAGAAATTTTACCCTTGCATTCTCTGCACCACAATAAACAGCTCTGTGCTTCCAAAGTCCCCGTTGTCCTTGAGGCTGCTCGCTCTCAGATGTGAGGGGAAGCTACTGCTGGGAGCCATGAACAAAAAGAAGAGAATCGCATCAAGGTTCTTCCACTTCAGAAGCACTTAGCTGTTACTCTGTGGATTGGGAGTGACTTGAATAACTCACAGAATCTAGGAGGAGCCTGGCGTGATTTTCTGATAACGATGGTGATTACTCACACTACGGCCCAACAATACTGCTGATTTCGAAAGACCCAGGCAAGAACTGAGGACCTTCTTCACTGACCATTGCAAGGGATTTGCATTATATAACATAACTAAACAGTCTACCATTAGGGACACAATAAAAAGATATTAGTTTCACAAAAAAAATATATAGTTTCACATATCAGTAGGAAAACAAAAACTCAAAAGCATGGCATATTTCACCAGATTTTTAGATAGTTAAATGTTCTTGTTCTCTGTGGGGCTTAAAACTTTTCAAAAGTAAAATTACATTAAAATTCTAATTGTTAAAAAAAATTTAAAAAAACAAATAAATAAACTTCAATAACAACAGCAACAACAGATAGGCCTAGGAGTGTAACTCAGTGGTAAATCACTTCCCTACCATATGTGAAGCCCTGGATTCAATCCCCAGCCCAACAACAAAAGTAGTTAAAAATGAGTAATAGATTTTGTCATAAAACAAAACTGTAGCACTTGTAAAAGACAGAATAAGAGGAAATCTAGGAAAACTTGACATCATAATGACTTCATGCATTACAAATGCAACAGCATGTACCGCTGTGGTGGTTTGAATGAGAATGGCCCTACAGTCTGTGTGTTTGAATTCCTGGTCTCCAGTTGGTGGAACTGTCTGGGAAGGATTGGACAATGACCTTATTGGAGAAGGTATGTTACTAAAATGGGGGTGGGGCTTTGAGATTTCAAAAGATTCTGTCCTTTCCCAGTGTCCCTCTCTCTATTCCTCAATCTTGTAGATCAAGATAACAGCTCTCTGCTTTTGCCACCATTTTCACTTCTCAGTCATGGACTCCAACCCTCTGAAGTCATAAGTTCCAAATTAAACATTTTCTTATATAAGTTGGCTTGGTCATGGTGTTTTATCTCAGCAAGAGAAAAGCATCTAAGAGAAATTGGCAAGTTAGACTAGATACTTCTAAATACTAAAAGTTAGACTGGACTGAGGCTCCAAACTTTTAGAATGAGCCACTAGTAGAAGAATAAGAAAAGAAGCTGCAAACTGTGAGAGAATGCTTGAAAAACCACACCTCTGTGCTTCCAAAGTCCCCGTTGTCCTTGGCACTGAGTAGTTAAAACTGAACAATAAGAAACGGATTGAGTTTAAAACATCAGAGAAGATGTACACATAGAAAATAAGTTGGAAAAGATGATCCTCCTTATATGTCACTGGTAACTCCAAAACAGAGTAAGATTACCCATCTGTTATAAGCATTAAGATACAAAACACTGACCACGCCAAATGTAGACAAAGACATGGATCCACCAGAGAGCTTTATTTAAAACTAGTGCTACTACGACACAAGAGAGATAGCTAAACAGGAAGGAAAAAAACATGGCTTTAGTTCTATTTGTTGAAGGCAAGTTCTCATGTGGCACCTCAGGGTAGCTTCAAACTAGATATATAGTTGAGGATGATCTTGAACTTCTGAACCTTCCTTTCCTATCCCTTTTCTGGGCTTGTAGGTGTGCACTACCAAGCCTGATTTATGTAGTGCTGAGGATCCAACCCAGGTCTTTGTGTTTGCTAGAGAAACTGTCAAACAACTGAGCTGCACCCCCTGAACAAAAATTGAGTTGTTTCTTACATATCTTATTGTACTCCTAAGTAAAAAAAAAAAAAAAACAAAAACAAAAACAAAAACAAAAAAACGCATGTACATACAAAAACTTATGTATATGCAATGTTCATAGCAGTGCTGTGCTTCACAAAAAAAAAAAAAAGAAACTTGGAAATTGCTACCATGTCTCTTCGTAGATAAATAAGTAAACTGGGAGAACACCTAAATATTATTCACTGATCAAAAGAAATAAGCTATCAAGCTAAGTGTGTGCATGACAGGAGAGAGAGAGAGCAAAAGAGTGTATGGTTAGCCCAGGCTGTTCTCAAATTCTCTGTAACTATGTATCTTGAATTCATAGGCCTCCTGCCCCAAAGTCCTTATTGCTAGGCCTGCCCCGTCATGCTTGTCTGCTACCAAGACATTCTTAAGGAGGACTTTCTGGTCAACTTTCCAAAAGTCTATGATACTTCTAAATAATAAAATCTGTTAATTAAAGACAGTTAAACCACAGTTCCCTGAATAGCATGGCTGAAAGCAACCCCTATTAAGTCCTTTCATAAACCATTATTTTATGCACGCTATTGACAGCATCAATCTATTCTAGCAAAACAAAGTAAACCAACCCAAACTAAATCCCAGACTTCATTTTTCCTTATCTCCGGACACAGCCCATGCACACAACTACTCTGTAAAGAGAACGCGTAGGAATAACCATAGCTACGGCATGCCAGGGAGCGGAACAACCACTTTGAATTATTTTGTTTAATCTTCTCAACAACCCCGGGCATGCATTGTAATCGAATCCTCTTACAGGGACTAAAACATACCTCAGAGACTGTGACTCCTTCAACCTTCCATGCCTAATTATTGTGAGACCTGAGTTTTACACTCTAACCTCTTACATACCAATGCATGCACTCTTTTCATTGTGTGATCTTTTTCTTTAACTCTGTGCGAATGCCCTAGAGCCATAACCTTGGATTAGGTTGTCGTTGTCGTTCATCATATTTTACACTGGTACATGTACTCAAAACATTTTACTTACAAAGTGCGTGTCTTCTCTAAAAATTAGCATTCTTTTCACAACTGTTTTGTTGATAATACAAGCAAAGGACAACTTTTCAGTGTTTAAACAATGCCCCTGCTCTAACCAAACATGGCCTGGGTCTTGTTATTTCAGATCATAAGTAGCAGCAGGCCCAGGCTACCTCAGGAGCAGAATGTGATCAAGATGAAAATAAGTTAGGGGGTGGGGGAAGATAGCTTAGTTAATAGAGTGCTTATCACAGGTTTATGAGGGCTTGAGTTCTAATCCCCAGCATACAACACATGTAAAAATCCAAATCTAACATGTGCTTGTAATTCCCAGGGTTGGTGAGACAGAGGCAGGGGAATGGCTGAGATTATAGGCCAACCAATCCTGTTCCAAAAACATAAGGTAGAAGAGTGATTTAGAACGATATTCTATATTCAGGTCTGGCCTTCACACATGTGTACAGAAATAAAGAAGTCAACTTGGAATCTCTGTTTGGGGATCCAAATGGTAGCCCAATTTCGAGGGTGAATATAAAGGAGTCAGGAACTAGAACTGAGAAAAGAAGCAAAAAAATGAAGATTTGAGAGATCTTGAATCTAGAACATAACATAGGACAAGCAATATAGAAATGAACAGATAAGGAAATAATCCAGACCTCAGTGGAACTGAACTCCCCTGTGTCATCCCTGAAGTTTTGTGTTTCCTAAGAACTTACAAATGGACTGGAACACACAGGCCTTGCCATCTGGAATGACCACATCAGTAGGATCACATCAGAAATGTTAGCAGATTTATCACTGGGGTAAATACCTGACTTCAGCATAAAAGGGGTAAAGATTTGCTGGCTCGTGATTTCAGAGATTTTCATCTATGGTCAGCTGTATCCTGATGCTTGGAGACCACTGCATGGACCTGAGGTGAGACAGAACACCATGGCAGCAAAAGACTATACTCATCTCACAGCAGCCAGACAGAGAAAGGAAGGAAGGAAGGGAGGGAGGGAGGGAGGGAGGGAGGGAGGGAGGGAGGGAGGGAGGAAGGCAGGCAGGCAGGCAGGCAGGCAGGTGGACAGGCCAGCCAGGGACAAGATGCACCCTTTATAGGTTCACCTCAATAACTTACATATCCTCCCACTTTCTACTTTGTACCCTAACTCCCCAAAGTTATTGTATTATGCCTTGAGTGAGTGGTCTGACCCTAGATAAAGTCTTCCCAAATGCCCATTGGCAGCCAAGAAGAAATATTGTAAAATTCCTAGTAATAGACACAGCAATTTTAGGATTCGGCCATGTACTGAGCACCTTAGCTGTCCTCTAAAACATCATCTCAAATAATGGTCAAAGCAAGGGCAAGCAAGGCTGAGGAAATGCCTCAGTGGGAGGAGCTGCTTCCTGACAAGACTGACGGCCAGAGTTTGATCCCTGGGTCCTACGTGGTGAAAGGAGAGATGCGATTGCTACAAGTTGTCTTTCTGATCACCACATGAACACTATAGAACATGTGCGCGCGCACACACACACACACACACACACACACACACACACACACTTTTTGTAATTTAAGAAAGAAGCACCATGGTGAGGAAATAGTTTTACCCCATTTTACAAACAGTAGCTGCAAGGTATCCCCGATAGTATGAGACAAGACTGAGAAGCAAGGGCTCTTGGTTCCACAATACAGGAGCTGAGCCACTGTGACACATTGCCTTGCTATGGAGCATTGACTGTTAACAATTTCTTAGATTTTATAAGGGTTGGTTCCGTTCTCTTTGGTAATATTACTGAAGACAGTGAAAATGGGTTAACCCTTCTTTAGGGTACACTGCCAAGCTGGTGGAAAGCCTAGTGGGCTCCAACCAGGTTAGTCAAACCTTAATATGAAGCAATACAGAAGCTCTGCCAGCCTCATAGTCCATTCTTCTCCTTTGGTGCCCCCAATAGTAATCACCTTGCTTGGAAGTGAGTGTTTAACAAATGTTCCATAATAGCCATTATTAGCAGTGAAACTTCAAGCCTGGATACAATGTCAAATATACTTGTGTTCAAATATGAATTCTGCCTTTTCTTTCAGTTCCCACTTTTTATAATTATTCATGTTATAACCTGTTGGGTCCATTTAAAGATGCTGGTGCATATATGTGCCTTGGGCTCCCTGCTTGGGATTAAATAACCTAGCAGGGGGTTCATCACTGGGAGGTGGGCTCACAGCAGTCATTAATGGGCTGTAGCTCTTCTTCAGGGGTGAGGACTTGTGGGGTTTTCCCCATCCGTGTTGGCATGTCAAAGGACGCTGTCATTATTCAAGTCTTGTAAGAGGCCTTATTATTGGGACTTTAGGGGGACTTATTTAATGTGTGAACTTGTACATTATCTTACCATACATGAAAGACCATGTTTCCTGTTACTAGAATGGTTAAACAGAGATCAGACCCTTTAGTCTAATTAGTGAAGATCCTGGTATATAGAATCTATGAAAAGTGATTAATAGTAAGGTCCTGTTTCTTCATTTCCTTGCAACCCAATTGTTGTTTGAAAGACCAGAAAGCAAAACAAAAACTCTCTGCAAAGTAAAAACAAGGGGTTACAGTGGTTTTAACCCTGAGACAGACTTTCCCATGACTCATGTCAACGGTGTCTTTTTTGAGGCATTTGGATGTGTAGTTAGTTCGAAACTTCTCAATGCACAATATGTTATCTAAACTGCAAAACTGAAATCCTGGTCCCGTGAATCTGCTTTCGGCTCATCTTCTAAATTCCATTCATCCTTGGATCTTCAGGCTGTGACTGTTTTATGATGGGCGTGCAGCAGAGCCCTGGCTTGTCAGTTACACCTCACAGATATGAGGGCATACAGATAAAATCTATTAGGCCAGCAGGGCACTCATTAATGTTCAGTGGCAGTAATTAAATCCGGATGGAAAAATAACTACAAATATTTCCCCAAAAACATTTGAACCAGATGTTTTGGCAACTGGCACAGACCTAAAACACCCCACGTGCTTGCTACAGGCAAGGGCCCTCCGGGAGGAACCGTTCCATGAGCCTGAAGTTGCATACTGTCTCAGCCTGCTGGCAGTAGGATAAATGGTCAAAAATGTCTCTCCTCGTGCCCCTTTATGTGTAACTGTGGACCACGGAGCACATAGAGCAACAACCAGAACTGTAAATTTACTAGAAGTCCCTCTACTGGGAAGGCAAAAGGATAAGCACGTGTCTATTGGTAGGTCAGGGGCTTCAGCCAATTCCCAGAGGCACACCAGCATAGCCACACCTCATAGCTCATCCTCCCAGCTAGCATACTCGTGATATGACTTCCTAATTAATAGGCAGTAAAAATATTAATTATTGCCACATTTATTTAGCGTTCAATTAACAAACGAAAATATAAAATGCATTTCATGGCCGACAAAAGGTGACCTGGGGACCTCTAAATCAATCACATCTTTTTTCTTCACTGGTCTTTAAGTTTGTTGCTTTTCTACCCCACTCCAGTTTGCTCCTTTGAGGCACCTACTCTGACCCATTTCCCCTCTTGGTAGCTCATTTAAATGTCTTGATAAAACATCTTCCCATGAGGTGAAGTTCTTTCTGATCCTGGCATAAATACCTTATCATGAAGCTGTCATGATATTCTGTCAGAAAATCATGGGAAGAGGTATTTGTTCTGTAAAGACTTACATTAGTAGCAATGATGCCAATTTCTATCTGCAGGGCCAGCAACTGTGGCTGAGGGGAAATCTGCTGCAGCTGGACTTGGACTCTGAACCATGCACCTTGAATTTAAAGAAAGGAAGGAAAAGAGACCTACCAGCCAAGGTGTCTATGCTACTATACAGAAATGAGTCGGATGGGTTAGTGAACTTCTTCTGTCAAGTCAATTGCTACCCTGGTAAATAACTGATTAGAGTTAATATATCTCCAATGTTAAAGAGGTTAGCAACACTATTATTTTCTCTGCTACTAAGTTTTCTTGTATGGCTGTAGGATTACATTCTGAGTCACCTCTTCTGAGGGAGATATCACAGAAAGGACCTGCTTGGACAATGAATACCCATGAAAAAATAATGTGTCCTTCAGAAAGAGGAAATCAATCAAAAGAAAGTTGATTGCAGACACGTTGGAGGAAGCTGGCAGTGAGGTTGGTGGTGGCACCCACCTTCAATCCCAGCACTCAGAAGGCAGAGGCAGGTGAAGTTTTGTGAGTTTGAGGACAGCCTGGTCTACCTAGTGAGTTCTAGGACAACCAGGACACAGAGAGACCCTGGTTCAAAAGCAAAACAACCACCACCAACAAAGCCAGTGACCCAATCATAACTCTGTGAAATATGCTACCATACAGAGTCCCATGCACTACTGAAGCTGTGAATCTATCGGTTCTGATGATTTCAAGATGAGATAACATAACCTTAAGAGTTCCAGATATTTTCTAATCAGCCTTCAAATTTCCCTTTGCTGTATTTTCCCACCAAGCATTGCTTCACAGTCCTGAGGCCCTAGCAGAGAAAAGGCACACTTATATATTCCTGATTCCTATACCGATAAAGCATATATTTAAATATTACAAAAACATTCTCAAGTCACGATCAAGCCCACATTTTTCTTTTCTCCCTTCAACTCCTATTTTGTGTAATAGTCTGTTGATCTGGTAATAGCTAATTGCATGCGTTTGCAAAAGTCTGTGGTATTGGACTGGAGAGATGGCTCTGTGGTTAAGAGCACTGATTGCCCATCCAGAGGATCCAGGCTTGATCCCCAGTACCCACATGGCATTCACAAGTATATGTAACTCCAGTTCTAAGAGATCCACTGTCCACTTCCGGCCACCACAGGCACATGTGGTGCTCAGATATATGCACAGAAAAGATACCCACACCCAAAAAAATTTTTAAAAAATGAATTTCAAAGAAGTCTCTGGTATTGTAAACAGCTTTGAATGTTACTTTTAACTGATCATAGACTTAGATGGACCATTTGCAGTGATCTGTTGCTCTTCGGTTGGAAGGTTCTTATAAGGTTTATTCTTGGGGCCCATGAGATGAGTCAGTCTGTAAAAGCATTAGCTGTATCTACCTAATGGATGACCAGAGATGGACCCCTAAAAACCCATGGTTTTTTTTTTAAAGGAAGCAGACATGGTGGTACAAGTCTATAGTCCTCTCTAGGGAGAGAGGAGTTGAAACAGGATACCCTTCTGCAAGCCAGAGTACCAGCTAGCCTGGAGCACACAATACAGTAGCAGAAACACAATGGAAAGAACAAGGTTGTCCTCTCCCGAGAGAAGAATCTGTCACTAAAGCATATACGCTCTAAAATGTTTTCATGTAGCCTTATGCCTTACTCCTACATAAAAATATGTTGAACTTCACTGTGGGCCAGAATCAACATTTTAAGATGGCTCTTCTCTTCAGGTTGATTTTATGTGTGTTAGTGTTTTGCTTCCATGTATATATGTATGAAGCATGTATGCCTGGAGCCTGAAGAAGCCAGAAAAGGATGCTGGTTCCCCTAGAACTGGAGTTATGGATGTTCGAAAGCCATCATGTAAGTGCTGGGATTGGAACCTGGGTCTTGTACAACAGCAGCTAATGCTCTTAATAGCTAAGGCACCTGTCTCTCTTCAGCCCGAGATAGCCTTTCTTTTATTTAAAACCAGGCATCTATTTTCTAAGATCTCTTCCCTCTCCTTTACTCCTCTTCCACATCTCTTTTCCACAGAAAAGCTGGAAAAGTGATCGCTGCAGGAAATTCTCACTAGGGTGAGAGTGGGAGAAAGCAAAGACTAGTTGTCACCGGGATGGAGAGAAGTCCTCTGGATGTACCCATCAACTAAGCCATTTGCCCATTTCCACAGTTTAACCATTTACACACTATAATGAGCCAAGTGTGTTAGCAGCTTGGTCCTGGGTGTGACATCTTTAGTGTACCTAGTGGTAGTGTTTATGTCTGTGAGTCAGAGTCTCAGAGGGATGGATTAGAGCAGTTCCTGGTTAGTTCTCTCTAAAGACAGTCTTTATAAATGGATGCGATCTTTCCCAGCCCCCTTGCCACTCTTTCTCCCCTGCATGCTCCTCTGTATTACTGTGAAATGCCAAATCGATAAGGCTTCCTCCAAAAGTAACCCGCCTCAAAAACCTCGCTTTATAATTTTAAAGGGAAAGAAAAAAGAACTAGTACACATACTTCATCAAAATATCAAGTGTTTTTCCCTCATGGAACTCTGAGATACTCAGAATTATAAATATTAGTTCTATGAGTCCCAGCAGCCACACAGAGACATGCATACCTGTACGAAGATTCCCACCCTGGCCTTTTGGCAGAAAGCAACTTGAATCAATGATGCCTTTCTTATCCCCTGGGTATGGACCACAGCTTCCTTAGCATATGGAAATTAGCATTCACTCACTATCATCCAGTACGATAAGCTCATGAATTCTAATTATAGCCCAAAGTGTATATGCAGGTATCCTCATTGACCACATGAGGATACTAAAACATGGAGAAGCTAAGCTACTCTAGGGGGTCTCACAGCTGTCAGTACAGAGATGACTTCAAAGCTTGTGCCCTTTGCATGACACCTCCCTGCCTCACAGTTCTGTGTACCTCGTGTTGACATTCCCTTCCTTGGGAAACAGCCAATATCTTCAGGCTAAACAGTAGTCCAGACATCAAATACTTCATCCATTCTGACATTGGTCATTAACTCTAAACGTGTAAAGGAATCTGTTTGGGTTATGAATCACTGTGTTTTGGGAATCATCCCCATTGCCCTGGTAAACCTTAGAAATGTAACACATAACTTCACTATGCCCATGGCCCGTCTGGTATGTTTTATCCTGTTGGACTATCACATGAGTCTACTGTTAGTTGCAAGCAAGCAAGAACACCTCAGCTAATGTAAGACCTACTGACTGGTTAGCATCACTGCTAAGCAACCAAATGAAGAAATCTTCTAAAATCGAGATTGGAAAACAGGAAGTGGGCAAGGAAGGAAGGAAGGATAAGGATGGAGAAAGATTCTCATCTGATGCCACTATACAGGTATGCTATGCTCACTTCATCAACTCAATGGTACCCATCCCTCCACCTCCTTCATTGCCAGTCTTCCCGCTCAGGGTTCAAAGTCATCAGCAAAGTATTAGATTATGAGCTCATGTCACTTGCCTTTTCTTTGTCCTCTGGGAAACAGGGAGAAATCAGTTTATAATGTATATTAAAGTACCAGCCTGACCTCTCAATTGAGACTCACACCAGCGATACCCACCCACCAAGGAAGGGGGTTCTTAAGTTCCATTGATGAACAGCAAACTAAAATAAAGAAGCCCACTACAAGCACCTTTGGTACTCTTAGCCATAAAAAGATCATTTATTTGACTGAGAACACAGAGATGACCCAGGCTTTTTTTACTTCCTGATTGTTGCTTGCTGGCCTTAAACATAATAGCACTTCTTTTCTGATATTTTGGTTTTATTGATCATATAATATGTGATGGCATAAAAGAGAATTATTAGGAGTTTGATTCAAATAAATTTGTTCACTGCTATTTGAAAACATAGAAAAACATGTTGCTCTTCGAAGACGTGAAAAATGAGCCTCCAAAAGGGACAGAGACGCTGTGGAGATGAAGTCAAGAACCCTGTTGTCTGTCTGTGCATTCTCTAGCATCTCCAGTTCATGCATGATCTAAGGCTCAATGCACTGTGCTAGAACATCTCTGAGGTTAAAATATAGCGGTGGCTGCAATATAATGAACATTATCGGTTACTGAATCGAAACTTTTATCTTTTTACAGGATTAGATCTGGAGGTACACCCCATCAGTCACCATTCCCTATCACAGTTCTTGTTCATAAAGCACCATTCCTGAGTTCCTCTAAGCCAGTGGTTCCAAGAAGGGTTGGGTTTCCTTGGATTTGAAAGTTCAACCACTGGTATCAATCACATTCATCTTCTCCTTCAACCTTATGCGGACCAAGATTCTCTCTAAATTACCTCTTTTGCCTGGGCAGCCTCATCAATGGATAAAACACCCGTCAAGGTAAAGCTGTATCCAAGAGATTTGAGTAGCTTCATGGGAAAACTGGGCACAGAAAGCTTATGGATTAATTCAGAACCAAGATACAAAGTAGGCACATACATAACTTTCCTAACAGTGACCTCCATGTATAGTTGAGTCCATTGCCAAGAAGGAAACTTTGAGCTCAGACAGAGAATGGTCACTGGAATCTGTGGAGAGCAGAGAAGGAGGTGAGAGCGCATGGACCACATTCACTCTTTGGGAGGGGACTAATGGAAAATTACAGTTCAAGTTGGAGAAGAGAGTCTGTCTAGTCAAGTAACCTAGAGTAAGATAAGACATAATTACCCAGGAATGTTTCAATATATACTGGAATAATATTTTTCAATATTCAGAGCGGTCAGTGAACATCAAGAACAACAAAATTTCATTGCATTGTTTTTGGGGGGGAGAAGGGGGTTGGTTGATTGGTTGGGATTTTTCCTAGAGTGTATTTCTCATCTTCTTCCTTAGGCCACCTGAAACTTGATATTGATGTGCTGTGTGTTTCCAGAAAGTTCCTGGTAACGCCTCTCTTGAATTTGTATGCTAATCATATTCATCCAAATATTGTTTGCTCTCATATTGCGTATTTTATATAAATTAACTTTCCAGTTTCATAATGATAGGTCTCAAATGGTTAGTATTTTTTCATTTATTTCTCTCTCAAAATGTTTTCTGATCCCTAGGGAACTCTCACTCATAGTTCCCCTGGATTTTTCTAAGTTTCTTAGCCTCCAAATCCATGCAGAGCTGAAAGGGAGTATTCCAAAGGGACACTTCCATTGACAATACAGCAAGAAGCTCAGGGAGTTTTGTTAAGATGCTAAGAGGCTTCTTAACAAAGGCATCGTGCGAGCCTTTGTTTGAAATGTTATTTTTATGATGCCAGCTATGGTAATTGTGCGTCTCTAGAATGTTAGGAGCAGGTAGTTAATTCTCAGTGATTCAAACCAGTGTTGTTAGGCTCCTTGTTTATGGTCCTGATCTCATCAGATGACAGCTGCTTGTTTTTCTCTGAAGAATCATAAACACTCTTTCACCTCTCCAATTTTGTTTTCCTCATTTGGAACATCTAGTCACCCTGGGCCTTAGTTGGTCCTGTGCCTGAGTCATATTCATACTGTACAGTAAGAGGAATGTGAGGACACTGGTATATTCCAGAGAACTAATTTCAAATTTCTTACTTGGGTCGTAAGTGCCTTTCTGTGGGTTTTTCTAACTTATTTTTACTCCTGGGAATTTTTTGGCTCCAGAGATTTTATTTATTCGTTCTTTGAGGGTTTCAAACAATGCATTTTGATCCTATATACTCACTCCTAAAACTCTGGATCCACATCTTCTTTCTACCCATACGACTTTGTGTCTCTTTTTCCTGTCAAGTAAAATACACGATGTCTGTCTATTCTTGGGTGTATGGCCATCCACCAGAGACTGGCCAACTTACCAAGCTATATTTTTAAAAGAATACTCTTTAACTTATAAACTGACTGTCTCCTAGCAGTTCTTGGTTGTCAATCATTTCTTGACTAAGGGTGGGACTTGATGTCTGTCTATCTCACCTCTCTACCTGCTGAGATTTAGTCTGGCTTGAGCCTGCACAACTCTTCTGTGTGCTTTCACAATCACTGTGCATCCCTATTTGCTGGATGCTCTTAACACTCTGAGTTTCTTGGTAGATTTTCTCTCCCCAAGTCAAAGACTGGTCATCTACTATGGGTGGGTAGGAGATGAAGAGATTCATCAAGCTAGTAATATCATTTCATTTATTTTCATTTTTATTGTTTTCATCAGTAAACATATATTGATATACTGTGCCTTCCCATGTACCAAAAGAAGGTATAAGTAAAAGGAGACATAGACGTGGAGAAGACAAACAATGCAGTTAAATATTTGCTCATTAATGACTGCTTTCTTAAAACCTGGAAGACCATATCCAGAATGGGCCAAATACATTATTTTTTATTGATGAGTGATGAATCACTAGAATTTTAATAGAATTTTTAAAAAGTAAATGTTTCCTATGTCCCATTTCCTCCAGATCATAAATTGAGGACTTTAGGTCTTTCAAGATGTTGGATCAAACTTATGGCTAAACACAGCCCTCTCTTGCAGGGTAGGGATAGGCTACAAGTTCTCCCCATAAGTCTGTTAACGGTCGCTTGTTCTCTTTTAGTATAAGGACTTCAGTGTCTTGTTGGCTAAAGACAAGGAGACAATATTCTGTACCCATCACCTTCTCCATGGGACATGCCATAGCATGGCAACTGGCTTCTCTCAAAGCATCTAAGAAAGAACACTCAAGGCAAAGGCCGTGGTCTTCATGAAGTCCCAACTCAGAAATGCCATGCCATTGCGTTCGTGAGTTGCTTTCCTAGAAAAGAGTACTGGAGCTGAAGGGACAAATAGCTTAGTCTTTGTTCCTATTCTCAGAGTGTCTTTCCTTCTTTTATTTTTAGCACGTTTTCTCATCTGTGAGCACAGATATAAGCATGCCACAGCCCACATACAGAGGACAAGGTTGGGAATCAGTCCTTGACTTCCACCTTATTTGAGACATGATCTTTTGCCGCTGGCTTCTGTGTTTCCCAGGCTAACTGGTCCACAAGTATCTAGGGATTCTCTTGTCTCCCTCTCCTTCATCTCACAGTAGAAAGACTAATCCACCTGACTTTATGTGGGGACCAAAGAACTGGTTCTTGTGTTTGCTTAGCAAGTTTGATCCTCCTGGAGCCATCTCTCCAATCCCAGAATACCATTTCTTAACTTGTATAACTCCCTCCCCCACCCCTCTCTGGAGTTCTCAAGTTTCTGTTGCTAAGATTACTCCTTACATCATCCCAATCTAATTTATGTGCCTGTTCTCCTCAAAATACCCTGAGTTTTCTTTTCTAAAATGTATTATCATTTAATGAGTTCATTTAATGTATGAACTTCTCTAGACTGCAAGCTTTGTTAATGAAGGATTCTGTCTGCTGTATCCCTTGTTGTACCAAATGTCAAGTGCAGGGCCTGGTGTGCACTAGGTACTCAATAAATATTTATCAATTAAATAAGTTTCCTTCCCTAAGGTCGTATACTGTTTGGCATTAGCCACAGACCCTGTTTGAAATCTCTTTGAGGATAGTTTAATATTTTATGTGCTTTGCTGGTTCGCCTGTGTATTATAGTCAAGTCTTTAATCTATTCTTAACTATTTGGCAGCTCTCATGGTTGGAGTGTTCCTGAAGGTCCTCTAGCATCTGGAAAGACATAAAGGATAGAGCAAAGGAATTTCATCTGAGTCATTTGCGGTACATCTGTACTGGTGGTCTTATCCCTTTAAGATGATGCTCCCAGCTCCAAGACACTTGCCAGATGACTTACAGGAATCACTTTACTGAGCGTCTCACTAGGTTAGGCAATTAATTCTAAACTCTGTCTGAAATCTGTTTCCTGGACGTCTCTTTTCTGGATTGCCTCTGTTCTCGTTATTCTAAGTTTTATAGTTGCTGTTTGTTTTTGTTTTATAGTTTGGGGTTTGGTTGGGGGCTTCCTGAGCCATCTAACTGGTTCTCTTACACAGAGCCTTTGCTCTTTGGTATTTCAGAGGTCACTACCTTGAACTTAATAGTGGACGCATAACCTCCATTGGCACAGCTGCCCATCTCTGCCTCCTTCCACCCTTCCCTGACCCTTCTTCTAAAGACACACCCTGTAGAGAGCCTTGTCTGTTCAGGGATGCCCAAGCCATGCTTCCTACTGCCTGGCTTCAGAAGGTGACTTAGTTTTACTCACAGTTTTCCTTTTGTTTACAGGATGCTTTGGATTTCACTGGCTCACATGAGCATCCCTTCCTTCTTCCCTAAAATCTGAGTAGTAAATAACTTAACAATTAGAGAGACAGAGAAAAACAGTGCGTTCCCACAGTTGATGGGAGTCACCAGAGTGTCTGAGTCTTCTATATTTGGAACATTCTCTGAACACTTGTTACTGTCCAGTACAGCTGATGTCACAGGGCCCAATGCTTCACCGTGCAGAGCGCCCTCGAGATCATTCTCATTCTCACAAAGGCTAACTCGGCTACTGTTTTTTTTTTCCCTCATGGATATGTTTCTATCATTGTAAAACTTAAGTTTCCATAAAACATATCCATATACACATATTCATTAAGTATCCCATTAATACAAAAGTACATAACAGTCTCTATTACTGAATCCACTTACACTGCTCTCTGCCCTGGGTTCATGAGTCTTCTTCCCCTTAACTAATATAACTGTGTCAAGATGTCAAACTGACTGAGTCACAGATAATGTCCATGTCACCTGAAATAACTCACTCAGCTTCTTGGATCTCAATGTCCTCATCTATGAAATGGACATAAATAGTTCCAGCTGTCTCACAGGATTATGGAGCTGAATATAGGTACTAAAGAAGAGATATTGTGAACTTGCAACAGCCTCTTGTGTCTAGGAGTGAAGACCAAATAAACCCAAGGAAGTTCTTCATTCTGGGAAGAGTCTCCAAAATGTCTTGGCTATCACTTCAACTCCTTCCCTAGAACTATTTCAGAGACACCATCCTTAGGACAGCTCCTCCAGCCATCATGCAACATGACCTGTCCCTTGGGCGCTCATTAGCTAGCCGACCTAGTCCAGCTTTGTTCTTCCCCACACAATTGTATAACTTCTGCTGCCTTTACATTCTCTGTCTATATTTCCTCGCATCACCATCCAAGTCTACTTCATTTTCCATACCCAGGATTCCCTGTCAAGTCTGCTTCTGCATTCCTGTTTCTAAAACCAATTTTCTCTGCAAGGTTTTGAAGGTGCTGTGGATCAGAGTCCGTCTGCTGATAGTCTAGAGTCATACTTAGCGCAAATCGCATGCTCCACATCTTCGAGAATATTCTTCTTGATGAATGCAGCATATAAATTGTCTTTTGACTGTTTATGAGTGCTCGGTCTTGCTGTGATATTAATTACCATATTTACAAAGATTTACTACCTTCAGTCTTCTAGCTGTGTGTCCTACTACCACTGTTATTATCAACAATAATGACTGTGTGTGTTATTTCTTTCTTTCTTTCTTATTTATTTATTTATTTATTTATTTATTTATATGACACTTACTCACTTGTTCTACCAAAGAACTTATAATGACCTTAATGAGAACATGTAAAAATATAGCCACATGAAACATATTTAAAATAAGTGGAAGATAGTCTGGGCCACAAAAGTCCAGGTCTAAAAATGGGTTTCAGAAGAAAACTTACTCAGGCAAAGCTTAAGCACTCTAACCCACACAGTTTCTCTGAAGAGACCCCCGATTTGGCTCTCAGTCTCTGTATTTCTATGCCAAAAGGAAAGTCCCCAAGTGTGAGAACAATTCATAGTGTTCATAAGACAAATGTAAAGAAGTCATTTAGTAGAAACATACGAATTTGGGGAAAGACCAGACAGCAAAGTGTCCCACAGGGACTATTGGAGAATATGCTGAGAAGCATAAGCCTGGGTAGAAGCTACCAGGGAGCACACAGATGCTTCAGAGGATCAGTGAACAGTGTGTTCCCCCACCAAAACTTCCTGTGTCTTTCCCAAGACCACTGGAGTGTAAACACCCTGATGGGCTGCTCCTGAGTGACATGGTACAGACACTGAGATCTCTGAGGCCTGGCTTGATCCAGAAGTGAAAACAAAGACTTAAAAGAACAGATGGTGCCTAGCTTCTAGGAAACATTCCCAGGGGAGGGCTTCTGGCCATGGAGTTTTGACTGCAAGTGGGTGTCAGTTGCTACTAATGAGAAGCCAGCCTTTTGTCATTCTATATTACAGGATTCTCAGACCAACCCTGAGGATAAGGAAATATTACTCATGGATACTAAAGATGATGTTGGGCCTTTGAAAAATTCATTATCACCACAAAGTAAGGTGAGTGGAGTCAGGCATGGTGACACATTTCCTTTAATCCCAGCACTCAGGAAACAGAGGCTGGTGGTTTGAGGCCAATCTTGTTTACATCATGAGTTCTAATTCAGCCAGGGCTATAAAGAGACCCTGTTTCAAATACTTAATTATTTAATTTAACATAATTTTAGCAAAAAAATAAGGTGATATGGATTTGAGACCCATCATTCCATCCCAATCTCATGATTAAAAATAAATATATAGTGATTTTAATTTATTGTTGGAGACCTAGTCTCAAGTATCCTAAGCTAGCCTCAAACTCTATAGACAGGCATAAGGACATTTAACTTCTCATTTTTCTGTCTCTACCTCTCAGTCTTGCACGCTGAGACTGCAAGACTGTTCTACCTGGTCTGGTTTGCGTGGGGATGGGGCTTAGGGCTTCTTGCTTACTAGCCAAGAACTCTACCAACTAAGTTGCAATCCCAAATCCTAATTTTTTATTCTGAATTCTTGGGCACTAAGAAAAGCACATAGTTGAACACAACAAATATATACCAGTTCTCTAGATGGGTAGATGCTGCCGTTTTCCATCACTCTTACCCAGCAGCTTTTTTCTCGGTTACACGTCTTCTTTCATGTGTAAGAGATGGGCATTGCCTGAGGAGACTGGCTGGCAGCTCTTTTCCCACCTGTAGAGAATTCTTGTGTACTGTATGGGTGCATCACTTGTCAATTTAAAAACCTACGGCCTATAGGAAAGGATAGAATAGAAGGTGGGACATCCGGAATGCAGAAAGAATGCTGGGATAGAGCCAGACTTGAGAAGAGTGGTCGGGTAGATGTGAGGAGGACATTATCTGTGAAGAAGTAACCAGCCATGTGGCAGAATATAGATTAAAAATGGGTTATTTTAAATTATTAGCTAGTCAGGGAATGAGCCTAGTTATATAGCCTAGGTATTTATAAATATATATTTTGAGTCTGAGTCATTATTCTGGGAACTTGGGGTCAAAAGAAAACAGCCTGTCACACAACACCCATCACCCCAGTGGAAAATTATCTGGCCGTGTTCTTTTATAAATCTCTAACTGGCTTGTATACAATAACTTGAGTTGCATTATTTAGAGCCCATTGTGATTTTTTTGTAATCTTTTCCTTGGCTTGTATGCAGGTTCAATGGGAGACCAACCAATATTGCCCTAAAGGAGAAAGGGCTCAGCTTTTGGTTCATCTGCCAACTTCTGACATACATAAATACCCAGTTGTCCTACTCCACCACTGGAGTACGCCTAGTAGCACAAAATACAGTAAAGGATTGGTCAATATGCTTTTTGCTTCAGTTCAGCTAAACATAGTAAGTTGTGTTGAAAGAGTATCTACTCCCAGGGTACCATTCAATACTTCCATATAAATGAATGGTTTTCAACCTTCCTAGTGCTGTGACCCTTTAATATAGGTCCTTATTGTTGTGGTGACCCCCTACAATCATAAAATTACTTTTGTTGCTAGTTCATAACTAATTTTGCTACTGTTATAAATCACAATGTAAATATCTGAGTTTTCCAATAGTCTTAGGTGACCCCTGAAAAAAGGAGTCTCAACTCATAGGTTGAGAACCATTGGTAAAAATACTCAATTTTTATTAAATATAAAATTCTTAATTTTGGAAGGGGCTATAGAGATGGCTCAATGGGTAACATATTTGCTATGTAGCGTCTGGATTCCCAGAACCCACAGAAAAGTATGGAAATGGTGGGACAAGGCTGTACCCACAGCACAAAGTCCTAAGACAGGTAGAGGCTAGGGAGCTCATTGGCCAAATGAAATGGCACGCTCCAGGCTCAGAGAGTGACTTTGCCTTTAAATCAAGGCATGCAGGGGTGGGCTGGGGGGAGCAAAGTAGGAAGGCAAAGTGCTTGCTGTGCAGGATTAGAATCCGTTCAATCTCCAGATCCCACAGAAAAGAGCCAACCATGGCGAGGCACACTTGTAATGCGCAGAAGCAGAAGCAGGGAGATGTTTGCCTCACTAGCCAGTCAGCCTAGCATATTCAGCGAACCCTAGGCTGAAATCAGTGGCCCAGCCCCGTAAAACCAAACAAAACAGGAAGATGGAGCCTAAGGAATAGCACCTGAATTCTACCTATGGCTGCCACATGTATGGGGCACATGCATGAATGTATACGTGCACACACACATTCACACACACACACACACATACTACATACACACACACAAACACATACCAAGTATACACAGACTACATATACACACATATACAAGCACATACCACACATACCCACACACACATACAAACACACACCCCACTCACATATATCTGTCACACACATTCAAACATACAAGCACACACCAGACATACATGCCATCCAAACATACACACACAAGCACACATATACACCACACATATATTCATACCACACAAAAACACATATGCACACTGCATACATACACACACCATATGCAAACACACACATACCACACACACACCATACAAACACACATATACACACTCATACACATACACACACACACACACACAAACACACACACACACCAGGTACACCACCTTTTTGTCAAAGGTTTTAGTCACTGATTTGTCTCAATAAATATCTGAAGTCCTTTCTTCAACCAAACGTACAAAGTCTGCACTCAGTTCAGTATGTAAAAGAATTTTTAAAGCTTTCCCATAATTTGCTTTTGATCATAAACGATTTTACTTTAATCCCTCTTTCCTCTGCAGGCAGGCAATGAATGCTCGGACTCTGCACCACAGAATGAGGCGGGGCGATGTCTACTGAACCAGACACAGGACACAATTATACGAACCATCTGAACCAAAGTCTCTGGCATCTTGATGCTCCTATGTTTCCTAAAATGTTATTTTGGATTTAGAAATATTTGCAGTGAGGCACGTTTTTATTACATTGATCAGTTTTCATTCATGATTTAGAAGTGTATACTGTGGCCAGAAATTGAACTAACTCACCCCACTCACATGTCCATGTCACCACTAGACTTCCCATTGAACTCCAAAAACCCTGAGTGCACAGTGTGTCTCCAGGAAGGATTTCTTCCTGTTCTCCTTCCTTCCTTTATTTGCTTGCTACTGTCTTATTTTCTTCTTTAAACTCTTTACTACATTCAGGACAGGCAGACAGAGCTTTGGTTCAGGCTTCAATCAGATAGCAATAACATATTTTTATTTACTTATTTATTTATTTTGCAGCTCTCCTAAAAGAATACATTTTCTGTTTGGTTAAAAATCAGGTTTGGGGGCTGGGGAGATGGCTCAGTGGTTAAGAGCACTGACTGCTCTTCCAGAGGTTCTGAGTTCAAATCCCAGCAACCACATGGTGGCTCACAACCATCTGTAATGAGGTCCGATGCACTCTTCTGGTGTGTCTGAAGACAGTGACATTGTACTCGTCATATATAAAATGAATAAAAAAAATCTTTTAAAAAAAAATCAGGTTTGTTCTTCCAGCTCCCGCAGAGCAACCACTGCCCTCCTCCTCACTTTCCCTGATCCAATAAAAAGATCTTTAAACCAAGAAGAGTATTTGCAATGCTTCCCTCCCAAGAAAAAGTACCAGGTTCTCCTCTTCCCATTCCTCCTCCCCCCCCAAAGCCCACCCCACTTCTGCAACAAAACCAATGGAAGCAAGGCAATAAAAGAGACAGATAACCCCTGACATGCCCAGTAAAGTCTTATTTCATCAGCAATTTCACACCCTGAACTCTGGTTGATCCTGGTCTAACATCCTTCTGTTACTATTGCCTGGTGTCCCAGCTCCAAATGGACACTGGATATAGAGCATGAATCTGTCCATTAAGAACACAGTACCTGTAACCAAATACTAAGACAATATTATCTCAGAGTGTATAGAGGATATCGCTTTCTTGCTCTTCTTAAGCATTCAGAGTTAAATGATTTATGGGCACACAACTGGATACAATGCCCTGTAATATATAACTGAACTAATATTTAATGTGTTTTTTTCCTTTGTTTGAATAAAAAAATTACCCCAAAACACTTTTAGCAAATGATCATTAATTATGTCTATTGTCAAACGTCCTTGGGCTCTAATAAGAAACCCTCAGAATTTACAGTCCCCAGCTTTCTGCTTATGTCTATAAATCCAAAGTGGGATATGGTCCTCAATAAAATAGCCCCATCACCAGAACAGAGACCTCACGTGGTTGGATGCATGATGATTTCCCCAAAAATATCTATAGCCCATGAAGAAAATGTCTCTTTGTGAATGCGATTCCAACAGACTTCTTATACTGGCTGATACAATTTGTTTACTAGGAGCCTATGACCTATAAGTGCTATACTTAAACTCAGGTTTATGGATTTAGTGACTGCATTCTTTGGAAATATAGAGTACCTAGGCAGAGAGGAAACCACAGTGGCTTCTTGGGGACTATTTATTATCTAAGGTCTTCTCCCAAAATTTAAAAAATTCGAAGGAAAAATGTTTAAATAGAATTGTAACCTAACAGTCATATACTCCATCTTCAATGTCACTTGCAAATCCATTATGCACTTGGGGTGCCAGAGGGCTCTGCAAATTACCAAGCTGTTAGATGTTTTTCTGCTTTCTGAAGTGGCTTTGGTCATTTATTTTAACAGAAATGTTATTCCTTTAGCTTACAAGGTATTCAAGAGAGAGGTCTGAATAGAAAACGATCAGCCCAATGACTGAAGAAAAAGTAACTTGTTCTCAATCTGAGCCCATCAGGGAAAATTTAGCATGTCATAAGGGTGAATCTTCAACTTTTAAACACTTTACGAGTATCCAGGAGAGAAAGAACTGCTGAGAAGAAAGACAGAAAGATACATCTCTTTCACCTGAGGTAAGGGGAGAAAACAAGGTATTGAATGTTGAATTCTTTTTATCTTAAATTCTTTAAATACTTTCTAAAAAAGAGCTGTGTAAGAAGATGATGTTGTAACATTAGTTGAGTAACAGACAGAGGAGTGAAGAATCTTTAGACGTTTGCTTTCAGGTATAATTAGTGATAAGCATCACAAGCTAGATATTACAGCAAGTGACAGGTCATAGCAAGATTTTTGTTGTTTGTTGTTGTTGTTTTTCCATTCTGGAAAATTTAGTTCTGTAAGACATTTGGCACTCAATGAACATTGGGGAAATTCAGACAGCATCCACCATACACTGGGAGACAGCGATGGCACTATAGCAAGTAAACCTGACTCTGGTGATGTCATTTGAAAGATAGACTTTTAGTCAAAGTTTCCTATCCCACTAACATGAAAAACAATAATGTAATAACTTGGAGAAGAACTGTGAAATGAGACAAGGAGGGAGGGAAGAGAAAGAGGGAGAGAGGGAGGGAGGCCTGGATAGAAACAGGACTCCCACCTGTCCACTGGCTTCAATGAGAAGAATGGAACAGAAAGTAAAAAAAATAAATTTAAGACTCCTTCTAATTTGGGGAAGCTGCATCCACAGGTACTGAACACAGGATTCCTTTTCTTTGACCCTCTCGCCATCTAGCATTCCATTATCCAAGCTAAACCTTTATAAAACTATTCCAAATTGAAAACTACAAATAATCTTGGCCCTGGTGTCACGGCTGCACGGCCTAACCCATCTGCCTTGAAGTGGCTTCTTTCCTGAGTAACAGTCCTTTCCTGGTTTTCTGGGGTTTGTTTGATGTAGCAGTCTCCTTCCTGAGAGAACAGAGCCTTGTTTCTCAGGCAGTGGGAACTCAGTGACCTGGAGAGGCAGTTCGCACTCACTTGCTTCAAAGGCAGAGTCAACCTCCAGGGCTGATCAGGAAGAGGTGGCTTCTTCCTCCCTCAGGCAGAGAACTGGGCTCTGGTTCCAAAGTGGGCTGGCTTGCACCTTTGGCTTGCACCTTGGAATAGCCAGGGCTATAGCAGGGCCATGCCTTCCCCTCAACTCAGCTCATCAGTCATACCTGATGCTCCTTCTCTTCAGAACAGAATAAAGAATTTCCCAGTCCCTTGAAATCCCATCCATTGCTCAGCATTCTCTGACCAGTCAGGACAATGCTTAGATCTTTGAAGAAAACAAGACAAAGCTGATTTTAGGGTCTGAGGGTTGCTTCTATGGCTGCTAACCCATTTGCTTCATAAGCTTAGCATCTCACTTGGGGTGTAGAGTCCTGTTAATGATATTTGGTACAGTAAACCTTAAGGTGGTGTCACCTTTTTTTCCTTTTTCAAGTGTGTTTTGTTTCAGAGTTCTTTGATGGGAGATGGTATTTATTTGGGTTTGAGGCTGTACCTTTGGAATGGGAAGTGGGGGTTACTGGGGTCATATGTCCCCATTAGGGAAGGAATCGTCACATAAAACAAGCACTTCAGAATAGGCCTTTTTATTCTCTGAGTGATTCACCCTTCAGGAAGGAAATCTTTGCCTCTCGAGTAGAGACATTATTTCAAACCATCCCACTGATACCAAGGCAAAGAAAAGAGATCAAAACTAGACATCTCGGACTTCAGATGTCCCAAAGTGGAGCCTTCTGTTGACTGGGACATTAATGATCAAGAAGAGGCTTGGAGAATGAGGTTAGGGGAGGGCATGAAAATCTTCAGTCAGAAAGCTGAGAGTAAGGAATTCCGAATGTAATAGATCTCTATCCACGAAGCAGAGAACCCTTTGAGACAATGAATGACTCCAAGGGTGCTATGTGTTTATAAAGCTTGGGGGGGGAGGGTTAGTTTGTATCTAAGGAGAAGATCGGAATGGAATTTCCACCCCACGAAGTACATCCCTAACATACGGGGCAGCCAGCAAAAGCATCACGATATTTTGGCAAGTGGTCACATCTGGCAATTTCATTAGCTCATGCTGATTATTTTTTTCATCTGGAAAATGGACCCAGATGTTTTAGGAGAATCTGTATTGGATCTGAACAAATCCGAATCCTCTTGGCAAAGTGCTCTTTTGTAGATTGATACCAAACCCTTTAGCCTCATCGACATGAAAGGGTCCAGATCCCGTTTCCCCATGATTTAGACCCAATGGAGAAGCAAAAGGTTTTGTAATGTGTATGTTCCATGCAGATGGGTCTGGAGACTGTTACTCTTCTGGCTCCTACAGACCACCCATAAAAAGAAAAGAAAAATGACCGTCGCCCGAGTTTAATGCACAGCGTAAACTTTAACTACCTTATTAGATAGTATATCCTTGGAACAATTGGCTATCCCCATTGAACTACAATAAAGGGAGCTTAGATGGATCCAAAAGACACCACGAAGTGATCTATCCCATCATCCTCCACCTTTGGAGCGGATTATGTTTCCATCAACTACAAGCAATAAAATCCGCAACCCTTTTACAGCCCCCAAGAGGAGCAGATTTCTAATCCTTCTCGTTAGTGTCCTGTGTTCTTAAACAGGCTCAGCGGAAGGGCATTGGGCTCATTCAGAGTTCTTGGGTATTAGTAGCCCACCTTCCCCATCCTTTGAAGTATAGCTGTTCCAAGAAGCAGTTCTGAGGCAACTGTCTGCTTCTCTAGGAGAGCAGGTCCAGAGCAATGGAGCTGTTAGAACTTCCACTAGGTTAAACTAATCCCAACTGCGAGCCTAATTCTCCTGACCCTTCCAACGCGTTGCACTCAAAGCCGGCTCTCCCGTTTATAAACAACACCATGCAATAATTCAATTTGATCGTTGGGTAAATAGTGGTTCTAACTGTGCCGATTCATATAAAGCAATAAAATGGTTTTAAAGCAAGTAACATGGTTAATATAGAGTGATTATGCGTAGACTTAACACTGCACTAAGGCTCGTGTTAGCTTTATACCTTCTCTGCCATCAGCCAGTTCCTGAAACTATAAGGCAGAATAAAAAGCATCTTCCATTATATTCCTTCTGTCGGGCATTTGCTCCATCAGTAGGAAAAGTCATGAAAACATGGCCCTATCCCCTTGTGAACTGACCATGCTCCCGCTCTTGGATACAGGAGATTCTCCAGTCTTACTTTTTCTTGGTAGTATCTGTGTGCTCGTTCTCTCCCACGGATTCCACACCCAGGAGATAAAGTTATTTTATGTTTAATTTGCTGATCATGTAATATGCATAGGCATCACACTTTATATTATACAGATCACTTGTCTGCAATATAGCAACCTGACAGTATCATAAAAGAAAATTAGAGCAGGCTGACAGGACTTAAGCAGACACCAGTTATTTCTTAAGGTGATATTAAATGAGATGCATTTTCTATGAGGAACACTGGATGGGTCCTAAATTATTGCTATTAGTAATAGGTAGTTTTATTTTATTAGTTTTAAGATATATGGCCATGATAATATAGCATGGTAGAAAGTAACGAACGGGCTTTGTTCTTCTTTCAATATTACAGAATTACAGCAAAAAAATGAATTAATTTCACTTCCATGGGCTTTCCTTTGAGTTTCTCAACATGATCCATAGAGTTATAGAGCTTTAAGCAAATGAAGTCTAAACCACGAGTTCATTCAAGTGGATGGAGAGCCGTGAGGAGTGTGCAGGCCTCTGCTTGTACATCTTAACATACACAATGCACTAAAATATGTAAGCATAAAATGCTCAGACAACTTCATAAGGCTGTTTTCTATATAAAATATAGGCCAAATATCTGTGTAACAAAGCACCCTGTGGTGTATAGTGTGGTGAACACACACACACACACACACACACACACACATATACACAGTGGTATACAGGAAAATATGTGGTTGTTTTTTTCCTTTGGAGGAGGGGGTCAGACACTAGCATAGCATTAACTGATATTTGTGATTCAAATAATCCCCATGGCTATGTCAAGTTACTGACATGAGAGGACGTGCCCAGACGGCCTGACTGAGACAGCAGGACCTGGCTTCACTATGCCATTCCTAAAGGACTTCTGACAAAGATGAGGGCTGGACTAACCTGAGAAATGTTTTATCACTTGACATGATGCTTTTCCCATTTACACTTATGTGCAATTATTCGGTGCTTGAATAGGAAATGAGTCCCTCCACTGTGTACCTTTAATCCTACTGCACTGATAAAGCAAATCACAACAGAGATTTCAGGGCCACCATACAAGTCTAAGGTTTCTATCTTCGGCTTCTCTCAGTGTTTCTCACCCCAGGTGCTTGCAGACTTAGATCTTCATCTGGCCAGTGTATCAACACAATCACTGCTTTTCATACAAAATCCTGTGTGTGTGTGTGTGTGTGTGTGTGTGTGTGTGTGTGTGTGTGTGTGTGATTCCCCCTTCTCGATGAGTCTCTTTGTTCCAGATGTTAAAATAAGACATTTTATTCCATGCCCCTACCAAAAAGAAAAAGGGGGACAAAAGTTAATTGTATCTGAACTGAAGTGTAACTATGGCCCTATTAAAGAGGTATAGTTATGGGCTATTGATCGCAGATTGCAGGAAGAGCTTGTCATGTAATGTCAAGAGGTTAATGTAATTACAAGAATGGGCAGCAGGATCAGCTGTAGCCCAGAAGTGGCGAATAACTAAAAGCTGCTTTAGAGACACATAATGTTGTCAAAGCATAAATAATTCATTCTAGCATTCGAGAGGAAATTACTCCTCTGTTCCAGCATATTATTCAGCCATTAAAATCTTGCCATCCAAAGACTTTTGATGTAGTCATATTGTCAGCTCTAAGTCATTCTGAGGCATGCCACCTTCATTAAGCCTTATTTTGTGCCGTTTCAAAAGATCAGAGAGGATGTGGAATAGATCCGTGATTTGTTTCATAACCACAGTTCAGCTCAAATGAGAGGAAAGAAGCCAGGACAGTGGACGCCGTACCTTGTACTCAAGTTGGGATGACGACTAAGCAACACAACATGCAATTCTTGTTTCTCATGTTAGGCCAAGCTCCCTTCCCTCCAGATCCTCAACTGGCATGAAATCTTTATGATCTAATCCCTAAAACATTTCTCTAGCATCAAATAACCAGAAGAGGCATGAGAAACATCAGTGGTTCCCACCGTGAGCATCTTCAAGTATTCGGGTCTGAAACGTTCATGCTCTGATAATATGGTTTGCAACTGAATTTGTCTCTTCTTCAGAGTGGTTCAAATGAAAAATGTCTTCAATAGGCTTATGTATTTGAATACTTGGTCCCCCAACCAGGGGTCCCCTCTAAGGGACTTAGAAAGCTTGCTAGAGTTGGTACAGCCCTGAAGGTAGGGTTTGGTGGCTTACTGCCTGGTCCTACCTCCTGTTCACTCTCTTGTTTTTTTTGAGTGTGCTCAAGTCAGCTTCCTGCTCCTGGGACCAGGATTTTCCTGTTTCCATGGACTGTATCCATTTGCAGCTATAGCCAAAATAAACCCATTCTCCTCTAAGTTGTTTTTTCTCAGGGTCTTTGATGTCATATAACCAAAGTGAGCTTTGAGAGCTAAACTGCCATCCTATTTCACCCTGAAACCCATCTTCTGCCCTGCCCTGGAGATAAGCCAGGGTCCTTGACCCTCTGGCTTCTGTTGGGAAACCAGTTGTTATTTGAGAGCAGGTGGAGAGACATGCATCATCGTCTCTGCTTGTCCTTTGCTGGACTTCATTTCTGAGGAAATCATGGGCATTAGCTCCCATGACTCTGGGCTCCTTCCTGGTTTGGTAGAACTTTTTTCATGCTATGGTTGTATGGATCTGTCAGCTCTTACCAGGTCTGCAAGTCTCAGAGTGCTTGGGTACCTTGAATTGGCTCTATTTGTAACCCCATGTCACCATTCTAGAGGTGATGGGACCTGGGGGAATGGAGCCAATAAATGAGGCAGACTAAAGTCTCATGGAACAGCGAACTTTATTCAGAGACTCAAACAACCTGTACTCTGAAGGTTAAGAAAAGTCGTCTGAGTAAAGTCCTCATTTGTTCAAGCTGCACACAATCACGAGGACAAGATGCACATGGCAAAAGTAAGTTTTTCCACAGAGGCATAGAAAGGATAATTGAGTAACAGCAGCAAGCAGCAATGAGTAATCTGAAGTAAACTCATTCCTATCCACTACACTGAGGAGAGGCACAAAAACACACTTCAAGAGCAATTTTATGTTTTTGAAGGAAGCAAGGTCACATGAATACTGCCTTACTTTCTTGAAGAGTTAGCACAACACTCAAAATTCTCCTCACACAACTCCATTCCTAGGCCATCCAAACAAGCCCCTTTACAAAGGTTCCCAAAACCTTCAGCAATATGGCCTGTCCGTTTTCTACAAGGATCTGACTGGTGCATAGACAAGTAGGGGGAGGGGCTGGTAACCCCTTCTTTGAAAAGCAGCAAAGCCATGCCAAGCTTAGAGAACATCAAATTGAGACTGGATATGGAGATTAGGGGGAAAGCAGTATTCCTTTTATTTTTATATTTTTATGCTTTATCTGTGTGTGCGTCTATATGTGTGTGTCACAAATTCTGCTAGGCTGGATACCTAGAAAGCCCTACAAATTCTCCTGTCCGCATCTAGCTAGGATTATGGCTGTGTGTCACCATATCCAGGCTTTTGCACTGGAGCTGGGGATCTGAACTCGGGCTGTTGTGCTCGGGCAGCAGGCACATTGCTGACTGAGCCAACTTCCCAGTCTTAATTATGTCCCTATTATTATATATTCTAGATCATACTACCAACCAATTGTCTCCCAAGGACTCCAAGGGGACCCTTGTATCAGGAGACGTCCTTCCTGCCCATGTTAGACCTGCACTGTGTTCTTAACTCTTTTTATATATTTGGGGTGTTGTAATGATTTTCTACTTTTAAGCTAAAACTCATGAGCGTGTACATTGCTCCTGGATTGGGGTTTGCAAAGAAATGACACAAGAGAAAGAAGGTGTGTGTGTGTGTGTGTGTGTGTGTGTGTGTGTGTTTCCTGTAATGCCTGAGAAATCCCCGTTTCTCAAGCTAAGCAGCAGATGTCATAGCCCCAGTTGAGGATGATACATGCTGTAGTGGTGACCCTATATTCACTCCAGGATCTGCCTGACTATCCTCCACAGGAAACAAATCTTTCCACTTCATGATTTCTTTATTCCCTCGCCTCCATGTTGAGTCCGGTCACCTCTTGGGCCATTCTGAAACCACCCTGTTCCTTTTATCATCCATAACGCCTAACACCACCTACCATTGTTTCTTACCTGGATTATTATAGCAGAATCTGCCTTCTTTCCTCCTCCCTCAATGCACAGAGAAGTCCAGTGTGATGTTTCTAAGACACAGATCCAATTACATCACTCCCTCTTCCCCCGCTAAACCCTCCAGTGGCTCTCTTCATCTCTAAGACCTCAGGTCAGCTTTCCACTCCCTGTCCTTGTCAGCTTTCTTCAAAATGCACTAACCTCAAACATCCCCTCTTCCTATGTCCCTGTCCTCTTGTTCTTTTGTATAGAAGACATACCACCACCAACTACCCCCACACCCTTATCAATGTGGCTGCCTGAATTTTACCATTTAGATCTGAGCTAGGGGACTGGGGAGACAGCTCAATGAGTGAAGTGTTTGGTGCACAGCCCAGAAGGCCTCAGATTGGCTTCCCAGCACAGGGTACAGTGACAGACACCTCTAAAATACCATTCAGGGGGAGGTAGAGATGAGTGGATCCACAGAGCTTCCTGGCCAACTAGCCTATCCAAATCAAAGAACTCTAGATTCAGTGAGCAGCCTTTCCAGAAAATAAAATAAAAGGTGTAGGGTTGTTGAAATGCTTCAAAGGTTAAGAACATCCACTGCTCTTTCAGAGGTCCTCAGTTCAAGTTTCAGCACCTACATCAGGTAACTCGCAACTCCTTGTAAACCCAGTTTCAGGGGATTTGATGCCTCTGGCCTTCTTCTACACTTATATTTATGCAAAACTACTCCCACACAAACACACTTACATACCCAGACTTTTGAAATCATAAAAAGATAAGTACAAAAGAAGGTAAGAAGTAGTTGAGAGAGACGCTCATCATCAGCATTGGCCGGTGCCCCTACAAACACATATATGCACCCACTTGCACCCACATATACTAACATGAGTGTAGTCATAAGTCATGTCCTCACAAATTCAATCAAATATCTACTCATACATCACACTGAGCATACTGGCTCTCAGGCTGCACCCCACACATCTTACTAAATGTTCTTCTCTCTGCATATGGCATTCAAACCTACCTTATTTGCATATGTATGTGTTACAACTTGTCTTCTCATGAAAAATATGAAGTCTATCAGGTTAAGAATCTTGTCTGCACTGCTCGTTCCTCTCTAGCCTGCAGGATCATTGTTCTTTATCAATATTCTTAATTAGCCCCTTGCATTGTGCATGAAATATTTTATCCTATCTTATGCTGGCCCAGTCATAGTTTGCTCTGTGGAGTGTGTGGAAGTGTTAGAATGCACATGATGGAGAATGCTTTCACATCTAATATGCTTCAAGACCTATTTTCAAGGCATGGCTGAGACATTAATCTCCTAGTCAAGTAAAAAGTGTGGCCTTGAAGAATGTAAAACCGGGAGAGAACAAAAGGACAATCCAAATCCAAGTCCTTTCCAGATTAGTAACTCCTTTGTATGAAGTATCAGCAAAGTGGAAGCCTAAGTGTCTGGAAAAAAAAAAAAACCAAAAATTTGGTTTGTCAAAATCAAAGCTTACAGCCTGAGATGGGGGTGTTGCTATCTTGCTGTCCAGTATCAGCAAACTGTCTTCTAGGCCAATGTGAAGTTTGCCACGACTTCTGAAGTGGAGATCAGAGTTAGTAATCCTGGTGACCCTGAGCTTAGATCTTGGGCTCATCTGGTAAATCTCAAGGTTCATTATTCTCATCTAAAAATGAGGAAGATGCTGGTATTTGACCATCTCTGTACAAGGATAGGCAGAGGGGAGTCAGGTAGAGGACCCAGCGACTGTTGAATTATTTTCAGATGAGTCAAATCTACATGAATGCTCGATACAGAGTCTGCTGTTGTAGGGAAGGAAACTTACAGAGGTGAGAGGAAGAAGCCTATACCAATGATCGCCTGGGCATATGAAGATCATTCTCCAAGTGCTGAACACTTAGAGAGAATAGGGAATACACTACAGCTTTGAGAAAGGTAGGAGCTAGGAGAGCCTGGTCTAGGCTGTTTTTGCAGAGATGACAACCCTTTAGACAAAGAACACGAACAGGAGGGGAGCCATCATTCAGCACACATGAAAGAGGAAGAACAATTTGACAGAAGGTCAGAGGTCAGAGAGAAAGAGAGTGAAGCAGAAACAGGTGCAGGGAAATGCCAGGCAGGTTTTTCTGCCTGAAGGACTCAAGCCTGGAGTGTAACAAGAGAGGTGATGAATTAACCATCTGTAGGGATGAGGGGACTGTGCTTAAGTCTGATGCAGACACAGTCTAGACCAAAAGGATGCATGGGCTACTGAAAGTCTAATGCTTCTGCCGCAGCCAAAGAGCTGTCCCTGCACTAAGAGGACAGAAGAACACTTGTCACAGCTTGGAGGTCAGATCATGTCTGAAGGCTGGGTTTTGACTCTCATCAGTCCCATTTTCAGAGAAAGGTAACCAGAATAGAGTCACAAATGAGAAACCATGCTGTACACAAGGAGGAAATGAAAAACCTGACTGGGTGTGTAACTTTGAAAGGTCAAGAAATATGTTGATATATATTCTTCACAACACACACATGCGCACACACACATATTTTTTTCCTTGTGAAGATCCCAGCTGACTTTACAAGATTTAAAGAAAAATTTAAACGTCAAACTAAATTGTGACCCATCTAAGAAGTTTATGGGGAAGCCTGCTTACCCAAAAGCCAGTAGGCTAGTTAAGTTTGTCCCAAGCTATGAGTACATTATTTGGTTTCCAAGTGCTTCCTTAAGACAAGTAAAACAAAGATCCATTTGGAGCAGAAACTCTTGGAAACATTTACAGACTAGGACTAGCAAGTAGCAGAGGCGCTCGAAAATGTCTAAGGACCCTAAGTCCAATGTCTGTGTACGTCATCAAAACAGATGAGTTTCCCTCATCTGGACGTAGCTAAAAGGATGCAAAGCAGAGAGGAAGAAAGGGGAGGAGTGTTTCCATCATGCAAACTGGATCGAATAACAGATGTTCACCGCTCACTGGGATCCAGTTTCCCAAGTGCGCTCACCCTTGGCACAGCCCATGAGACCCTCTGAAAGCATGGCTTAGAGGAAGATGGATGGAAAGCCAAGTTGGGAAAAACCCTTTCAAAGTGTGATTAACAGTATCCTAGGTTTCTTGGGGCTCAATCTATTACATCAGGAGCAAGGGGGGTTCATCATATGGTAAAAATAAATTTGGAAAAATGTTATGTTGAAGAGAATAACAAAGCTTTGTTTATTGTATGATTTCTCTGCATTGGTAATTGACTCAAGGGTTCCATGGGTCATTAAGGTCTTTGCACAAAAAATGCGCTCTCCCCCCCCCCCCAATGTGGACTTTCTCCTCAAAACATCTACCATCTCTACCTGCAAGCCTTTAGGGAGAATGGGTATGTCACACATTATTTAGAAAAACTTCTGAAGAGACAAGTGTGGTAATATATGTCTTCAAGCCTAGCACTTGGAAGGCAGAGACACCTCTGTGAGTTCTAGGTCAACCAGGATTATATAAGATACTGCCTCAAAAATCAAATGAAATAAACCAACCTCCTGAGAGCTCAGGCCCAGGGGTTTAATAGTCCCAGTAAAGACGCTGATTGTGTTTAGCTTATACTGATGAGGTAAAGCCAACCTTCCAAAGTCACTTTTCAGTCATTAATGTAACACCTACTGTTTATCAAGGGTTGTGGTTTATACAGAGAGTAAAAGTACTGTCAGTTTTCCTAGAAGTTTTCAAGATACTCAGGAAATAAAGCTTGTAACCATAGAAAGATATTCATGAGTGTCTCATTGCTTGGCAGAGTAGAGTAGGCTGGTGTGGACCATGAGGACCTCCAGGGTGGCCAAAGTTTAAGTTGCTGTGAAAGCTAGAAGATTCTCTAGTGGGGTGGACTGTTGGTCCAGGAAAGATGAACAGGAGCAACTGAGGCATCTCAGCAGAGAGCAAAATGTGGCAAACAGGAAACGTGGGGAAACAGAACGAGCTCAATCTGCAGCTAGAAGTTCATAAGCAGTGATGAGAAAACAGTGTAAAGCAGAGGTGTGGAGTCAGTGACAGAGAGCTTGCAGGCCAGATCCAGGACACACCCATTGTGCCACACAAATAGGGGACAGAAGCTAAGGCTTGACTATAAAACTATTGGGCTAATAATGTAGCTTCTCAGTGAGACAGTTTAAATACGAATGGCCTCCATAGGCTCAGACATTTGGATGTTTGGTCACCAGGAAGTGACACTATTTAAAAGGACTAGGAGGTGTGGCCTTGTTAGAGAAAGTGTGTCTCTCAGGAGTGGGTTTTGAAGTTTTCAAAAGACCAAGTCAGGACCAGTAGTTTGTTTCTTTCTCTCTTCTCTCTCTCTCTCTCTCTCTCTCTCTTTCTCTCTCTCTCTCTCTCTCTCTCTCTCCCTGCTGTCTGAGGATCAGGGTGTAGAGCTCTCAGCTACTTCTCCAGCTCTATGTCTGCCTGAATGCCACCATGTTCACTACCACGACAATGGACTAAACTTCTGAAACCGTTAGTTGAGCACCAAGTTAAATGCTTTCTTTTATAAAGTTGCCATGGTCATGGTGTCTCTTCACAGCAATAGAACACTGACTAAGATAGCAGGTAAGGGAGCTTGCGGCTAAGCCTGACAATATAAATTCATTCCTCGGGGCTCAGAGTATAAGGAGAGATTGGACTTCTGCAAATTGTCCTCTGACTTCTATATATGTGTTCCAAGGTACTTGCTCTCATATATACATACATAATACATACATAATACATACATACATACACATACATATGTGCACATGTGCCCACACACATAATTGTGTTAAAATAACTTCTAAATAAGAAACCATTGTCACCATGGGTGTTACAGTCCCAGATGGGGGCTCAGGATAATCACAGCCCCTCCCCCTTCAAGACAAATGAACTATTTTCATGACAAACATTCACTGTTGACCTGTAGTACAGGTTCTATAGCCACAAAAATTATTTTTTAAAGGAAGTCTTTTTCTATTTTTATTTATTTTATGTATGTGAGTAGTACACTGTAGCTGTCTTCAGACACACCAGAAGAGGTCATCAGATCCCATTACAGATGGTCGTGAGCCACCATGTGGTTGCTGGGATTTGAACTCAGGACCTCTAGAAGAGCAGTCAATGCTCTTAACCCCTGAGCCATCTCTCCAGCCCCACAAAAATTTATTTTTAAATGTATTTTTTTTCTGAACATATTGACTTTACCTCCCCATCTTATTCCCCAAACAGGACATAGTATATCTATTGCATTAGAAATTATTAATGACTTAGGCTTTAAAGGGTATGAGAACTTGAATATCGGTTCCATGCAAATAGTCTGTCTGATACACAGGACTTCAGCATCTGTGGATGCTGGTAGCCATGGAGTCTCAGGATACAAAGGTTAACCATGTTCAGTTTCAGAAGGCATTCAGAAGGGATAAAGAGCAATTGTCTTCTCTCCTCCTAACAAACCAGCCACCTTCTAGTAGAGGGAAGGGCTTCGTGAACTGTTCTTAGCCTCTGCCAGAGGAGTCCAGAGATAGAAGACACAGATACATTCTAATAAAAGGCTCAGCTCCTCTTTGGTCAGCTCTGTGCACTAAATAAACATTCTAAAAATAACATAATAAATTTATGCAGCAAGGAGAGACAAGCTGTAGACTGCAGAGGAAGGTAAACATTTCCTCATTCAGTTTGGAGGTTACCTTGGATTGCAACCAAGCAAAAAGCCATCAACATCATTGAGTGTTGCAAGAATTCCTCCCTGAAGAGACATAAACAATGTCTACCCGCTCCTTCTAACCCTTCAACAACAAACCAAGGTAGGATTCTACTAGAATTCAACATGGGGAACCAGTTCATTTATTGGACCCTACTTACAAAGTATAGAGAAGAGGTTACATACAGTACTATGGGTAACCGCAGAGCAGCCATACTAGAGAGGCTTCAATCTGTATTAATGACATCCTCCCTATATACAGTCTTATAGATTGAGTTCCTCTTCAATTAACCTCCAGTTGCTTATGTATTCTAGCACCCTCCTAAGACCCCAAAATATTGGCAATTAGAACAGAATGTAGCTGAACTGTCAGGTGAGGGTTCACTGACCCAGCCTAGCCTTCCTTCTATGAGGGAATGTCAACAGTTACTAAACTTGGGGTGATAGACTCCAAGTAAGCAAGCGCAGATGCTCTCATGAATTTGGCAGCTGTTTTGCTTAGAGAACCACATTCTACAGAACTTTGGATGGCACTCAGAGTGAAATCAAAGGGACCTTTCTGCCTAAGGAGTTTTACATAAAGGCTAAACACTCAAGAAACTTCTTTGTACTGGCTATTCCCTGTGAGGATCGAAACACAAAAGGACTGGCAGTGTGTAGCTCTCCAGAGGCCTTTCTCATCTGTGCCGCTGTGCCCGTGCTCTGTCTAGACTCTAGAGAATTTTGGTGGGTGTCTTTAAAGTTCAAGGGAAGAAGATGAGAAGGGTAGGCAGAAAAGAAAGCCTGGCTCCTACTTTATTTTCTACTTTAGTGGTTCTCAACCTATATACAGGTCATTACCCCTTAGGAAGTCAAATGACTCTTTCACAAGGGTCAGATATCAGATATCCATGCAATACATAAGAATAGCAAAATTACAGTGATAAAGTAGCAATAAAAATAGTTTGTGATTGGGGGAGTGTCATCATAATATGAAGAGCTGCATTAAATGGTTGCAGCGTTAGAAAGGTTGAGAACCTACTTAATGTCCTTATCCTGCCTGAGATGATTGGCTTACAATCTGCAGATCAGTGGCATAGGACCATGACATAGTAACTTCACTCCACAAAGCACACTGTACTACAAACATTCTCCAAGATAAGATGCTGTCTAAGGTAACAAAATATAACCATGATTGATCTTCTGTTAGAGTCACGGGATGAGAGACGATGAAGCATTACCAGAATATTACTTCTTCTTTCACTTGTAGAATCAGTGTGTTTAATGATATTCAGGAATCGAAAGTGATTGTTTAAGATGGTAAGTTGATGGAACTCAGCACCCCATAAGAAAAGGGTCTCTGTGCCAGACCTCACAGTGCCCAGATCAACTTTGCAGAGTACGTGTACTTTATCCAAAAAGCTTGGGCTCACAACTATGCCAGAGATGTACTGTTGTTTAGTTTTAGAATATTTGCATACATATATGTCATACACATGTTTCACATGTCACCTGAAGTTTATTGTATGTTTTAAATGACTGCATGCTGAAACAGCACATCATGGTGCAGATGTCCCAGTTGTGCCATCTCATCAGTGCCCAAATTTGGAGCATTTTAGAGTCCCAGAATGTTAACAAAAGTTAGTCCCCCCAACCCCCCACTCCCATCCCCCGTACAACCATCCTTTGTACATCACCTCCCACAAAAATACTAACCATCTGCGGCTGGAAATGTTTCTCCTCTGTGAATCGGGTTTGGATTTGGAAGGTCTGAACTTCCTTTATACTTTAGTCAACCTAATGTTTCAGAATTGTTATACTGGCAGGTCAGGTAAGCAATAAAAAAAAAACAAAAAAAACAAAGAACTGTAACAGCTAAGAAGTTAAACATGAGACATTCCAAAATTAATTTCCCATGCTTCTCCTCAGAACTCCTGAAAGTCTCTTCTTTCCGTTGAGTACCAGTTAAAACCCACTGGTGGTCTGGCCTCTAGCTCATCCTTCTTATATATGTGGCCAGCCTCCACAGCTACAGAGCCTGGCTGGCTATTCTGGCAAACCCCTGGGCTGGCACTGTGAATGGGTGTAATTGGGCACGTAGTAGTAGGTAAAAATGAAGTTCAACTAGATCAGATCGTTAGGAAAAATGCACTGCTTTTCAAACGTAGCTGTCTCCAGCTCTCCTCTTCCAAAACACAAGGAAAAGCAAACGAGTCTCTAAATAATGCAATCCGCCCAGCCCCGCACCCATGACAGTAGCATGACGAAGCCCAATCTATCCTCCAGCTCCTGACTCTCCCCTGAAAGCTTATTTCCAGAAAAACACTGGCTGGCAAGAGGGCTCCACCACGCTGTTCTTGCCCCCACCCCTCTGAACTTTCAAGTCGCTGCCTGGAAGAAAAAGAAATTCACCTTGAACTGCCACAAACTGACATCCTGCTGTGGTATCCATAGCCTGGTCACTAGCGAAGAATAAATCCAGGCTAGCCTATGTTTAACAGCTCATCTATCTATCAATAGACAGAGGAAGCAGGCAGGGGGATGCTAGGTAGTTACCACACATGACATTCCCACTATGATGAATCAAGAGCGGAAATATTCACCGGGTTAGAAATGACAAACCAGGGGAGAAAGCCATCTGCTTATTATCATTTCAAAAACTGACCAGGGTTTGAGCCAGAAACATAGGAAGCAGGATGAGAAAGAACAGCGGGAGACATGTCCTTCCCTTGAGAGCTTGACGGAGGGAAATAAATGAGCCCCACTGAAGGCACACCACAGCACAGGAGGGCCACGGAGGGAGGGCTGTATTTGTTCTTTCCAAAGTCTCTGAAACATCTTTGAGATTAGCCAATGGTAGAAGCATTCAGATGAAAGATGAGCGGGCCTACAGTGGCCTCTGGGAACTGCGAGGAAGCCTGCTCTACGAGGAGTGCTGGCCAAGCACCACCAGCGTGCACTCCAGGGACAGGCAGGAGATCCCAAATTCCAGGTCTGTGCACATCGCTAGGCAATCACCTTGCTTGAAGGTGGATTAGGATGGTATATGATCTGGAAGCTACTAAAAGCCAGCGTCCCCCTGGGAGAGCCACTGTGTAGGACGAGCACATAGAAACAATGAATGAAGGAGAAGCAGAGAGTGGAGGCCTGCCAAGCAGCCATCAGGCATCCTGGATCGTGATGGACAGGGTGACTCTGGGGCTGATTATATGTACAGAGACACTTCATATTCATGATTCTCTCTATATCTGTGAAGCCAACTGGGAAACTTGAGTGGAGGGGATTGTCTTAATTATGGACCATTTCCAGAGAGAGAGAAGGAGAAAAAGGAAAAGGAGAGAGGATGGCCTCAATTTATTCCTCCTCTCCCCACAAATGTCTGTGTTTATATCTCCATCCAGTTCAGAAGTCTCGAAGAGTAACAGTAAATCCTGCTCTGAGTTCAGGCCCAGAAAGAGTGAGGACCCTCTACTGAGAGTGTAATGCTACAACACCAAATGGGGATAGAGGATGGTTATGCAGTCAGACGAACCTAGCTTGGGAATCTAAAATCTGCAGCTCGACTAACCGCTCTGAATCCTCCTTTTCTCAAATCTATTGAAGCACCATTGTCACGAGGTCTCAGCGTATCAAACATCACATGCTTGAATCCCAAACAGATTTGCCCTTATCTCTTTCAAGGAGGAGTATTCAGCACTGAAAGAGTTACTAGTCAATACTAGTAGCTGACAGGCATGATATTTGTCCTTTCCCCTTTCTTTGATGGTTTGTGATTTGAACTACCATAAGAAACTAGAAGAGAGGCTGGAGGGATGGCTCAGCAGTGAAGAAACTTTGGAGCGTGTAACCATGATCCAAATACCACCATGGTGGCTGCACCAACAGTCTTGTGACCAAATTATTTCATAACCATATTTGAAAATATAAACTCGAATAAGTGCTATAAATAATAATATGAGCTATTTGTTGGGAAATAAAGCACAGGAATAAAATCCACAGAGTGAAAATCATAGGGTTAATCTTCTTTAGACTGGCAAGGGAGGGAGGGTCACACAGAGGAAGAAAGGGCTGTGTATTGCATCCTGAGCCCTGGAAGCAATGATATTAGGGGTTCTCCAAGGAAACAGAAGAAAAGAAATACATATATATATATATAAATATATATATATATACACACATATATAAATATAAATATATATAAATATATATACATATATACATAATACAAATGTATTCCCCTGACCCAGCAAGGACATAGCATTCTTCAGGATTCCAGGAGAAGATGGAAGAGGTGGCAGAAAGGGGGAAAGAGGGGTTGGGGATTTAGCTCAGTGGTAGAGCGTTTGCCAGCGCAAGGCCCTGGGTTCGGTCCCCAGCTCCGAAAAAAAGAAAAAAAAAAAAAAGATCTAGAAAGGGGGAAAGAAATGGGGCCGAGAACAAGCTCAAGGTGAAGTTCTTGTGTGGCCAGCAGTGGTATACCACCAAAGGCTTGATAATAATCTTCTCAATGCATATTTACTAGTGCTTGCCATGTGCTCCTCCAGGCACCACATGTTTGAATTTAATAAAGAGTAATGAAGAGCCATTAAAGAGTTTCAAGTGACGAAGAACACACTCTCCCTGTGTTCAGGAATGAATGAAAGGCTACTTGAACACATGCAGTCTCCATGAATCGGAAGAAATAGATAAACTGAGGGGATATTTAAGATGGTGCTGATAGCATTGGGGGTACTAGCTATGGGAAGAAACACAGGACAGTATGAGGATAATTCTACTCTGAGATATGGACTCTGGACTAATCAAAGCCTGAGAAAGACCAGAGCTGAGAGGAAAACCTAAGAGTTATTTGGGTATGTGAAGTTTTAGGTATTTGTCAAGGAGTAAAGTAGAAAGATCCAAGTGTCTATAAGCCTGAAGATAATTCCTTGGAAAGTAAATCAAAGAAAGGATTCAGCATGATTACTGGGGAGTACATGTTAAAGAGGACAAGAGGTCAAAACATATAGAAACATGGGGAAAGAAAAGAATGGGTTAAGATGCCCCCTCATTTCCTCATTCCCTTAGTGACCCTAAGAATCACACATGGTTATCACACAAACCTGATCCCTGGCAACAAATATGTGCCACAAACAGATACTTTACAGGTTGTATGGCCTGTCAGTGTCAAATCCATCTCTGCATTTCCATTAAAATAGTATCATTTGAAATTAATTTTGAGTGCCCTTTATAGTTAAAGGGTAGGGAAACATTTCTGTGTGTATAGCAAACTGTATCATTTATCTTTTAAAAAATTCCAGATAAGATTGGGGACACTCACTCTCTCACTCTCACACTCTCTCTCTCTCTCTCTCTCTCTCTCTCTCTCTCTCTCTCTCTCTCCCTCTCCCTCTCCCTCTCCCTCTCTCTCTCCCTCATGATTTTCAATCTAATAAAAATTATTTATTATTGTTTTTTTTTAATTTGATCTTTGGTACACTGTTCAAAAAGTTCTTTCCCATTACTAAGATTTTAGGACAAAATAAAGCCAACCAGAAGCTTAATACAGCATTGTATATGATGGTATGTATTTATTGTGTGTGTGTGTGTGTGTGTGTGTGTGTGTACATATGTGTGTGTTAAATGTAGAGATGTGTGTACCAGTGTACCCGTGGAGGTCAGAGGGTAACTTGAGGAGTCAGTTCTCACCTCTTACCTTGTTTTAAGGTAGGATCTCTTCTATTATTTCCGCAATTGCACAATGTTCCAGGCTAGCTGGCCCTGAAGCTTCCAGATGATTCTCTTATCTCTGCCTCCTATCTTGCCGTAGGAGTTCTGGGATACAGATTTGTGCCGCAACATTCAGATGTCTATGTGTGGTCTGGGGATCCAACTCGGACCAATGAGCTTGTGCAAGAAGCATGTTACCTGCCAAACTATCGCTCCAGTCCACAAAGCGGTAATTTTTAAATAAAACTAGAAATGGCCTAAAGATATATCAATAATTGACTGTTAAGATATGTGACTTTACAGCTTAGAACAATTTTCAGCCATTAAAAGTGATAGGACCCTATTTGCTGACACTGAACTATAGACTATTATGTATTTAGTAAAAAATAAAAGAAAGGAATGGAAAATATAAGAACAAGATGATTCTCTTTTGACCAAGTGTTTTACATTAAAACCTACATTTTTTGTGTGTGTTTCTATAAAAAAAAGTGAAGCTTGCCTATTGTCTTTCTATGCTACCTACTTAAAAAATGACTCAGTTGAATTTCATTCACAATGTCACTTTGGTCTTTTTTAAAATGCATATTCATTCTCAAGATGGCTGACTTTTATTTAGTGCACTCTATGTGCCGGACTCTATCACATTCATACATCAGTTGAAAGAAGCCGAGAACTGGCAAGAAATATTTCCTTGAACACGTAATGAAGTTCTCATTGCCTTTTACCTAATTGAGAAGTCAGAAAGCTGGCTGCTGCCTGCCTCTCTTCTAGCTGCTGCAGTTCTTTTCCTTGACGCCACAGGGCCCAGGGCTTTCCTGTCTTTCATGACCGGGGGCAAATGTGAAATAATCCAGTATTAACTCTGACAGCCTCCCACCTGTCTTTTTGCTCTATTTCTACGTCTCAACTCAGCAGAACCAGCAGTCTACCTCCAGCCTCGGATTCTGTTACTCCTAAACTTCCCTTGCTCCCTGCCACTCCATCTACCCCAAGTTCACATCAAGAAATGCCATCTCCATCAGCAACAAGACATTTTGTTTCTTTTGTCCAGTGATCCTAATGAGGGACTGTGGGAAAGGCAATAGAAGCCAATTAATTATTCTCTGAAGCATTGGTAGCTGATGTTTTTTTAACCTTTCTGGAGTTGAATCAAAATTAATGAAAATAAAATTAAGGATAAAGGTGGGGGGTCTACAACAACTCTTATGGGTAGAATGTTAATAATATGACCAACTGAAATGAAGAAATCCTGAGGCCAGCCCTGCCCTGCCAACTGGTCTACATGGAGGTTGGTATATGAAGAGAGGTATGTAGGGCTCCAGGGAACAGAAGGAGGTCATCGTTTTTCATGGTGCTCTTCATTTTCAGTTTCTTCACTGTCCCTAACCTCAAACCTCACAGTTGTCTGCTTCTTCAAGACCCCTTTCTCCATGTCCATAGTTACAGAGGTTGGGCAGGAGAAGAGAGTGCATGTCTTGTGTCAGAAAATGCTTCTCCACAGGAAGTCCAAGACAAAATACAGCACAAGGCAGCCCCAAACCATTTCGCTCACTTGTATTTTACATCAACCTCACATTTCCTGTCTCCAAAGAGTCTCACCAGATCCTAAGTTGGCCAGGACTTGAGAAAACTGAGAAACCACACTGTCTTGGTCCAAAGAAATAGACACACAGGGCTTACATTTTTCTCTTCCATTAGCGTTCAAGTATTTTAATGAATACCAGATTTTACTATTTGTTCCTAGGGGAGGGTATTTGAGTTTTCTGTGGCTCATTTTATTTTTAATATTTAAAACTTTCCCTCAGTGAGGCATAGCCATAATTACATTTGTAAGAAGTTGGCTGTGTTTGGTGACTGGAACTATTTTCTAAATGTAGTGACAAAAATTAAGTACATATTCCATTTGCAAGGTGCTTCCCCTACTACCTTCCCCCCACCCCCATTTTTTTTTCAATTTATGAGAACCTTAAGGTTCTGAAGCTAACCCGAATCCTGTCATGTGTGAATGTGGACGCAGGAAAGCTTATAAGAAACCATTTAAGCAGATACAGACAAAGAAAAACTCATGCACGATATAAAGAGCATTCAAATTGTTCCATCTAACCACAGGGAAGAGTAAATTGTCCTCCAAGTACAAAGTTGCTTAAAGACAGAGACTTGAGAACTAAATTGGAAGCTGACATCTTGACGGGCTCATGACCTAGTTTCAGACACAGAGCTGTGGAAGAGTGACAAACGAGACAAACGGGCGGTGGGGGGGGGGGGGGGTAGGGGAGTGGAGGTAAGCTGCAGGAGCCAGGGAGACAGAAAGGCAAGAGGAAGAGGATGAGCTGGAAATGAGGAGCAGAGTCAGGCAAGGAAGAGTAAGATACTGAGACACAACAGCATAGCCAGACCGGCTACCTATTCTTTGATAGAGAGGAGTCCATCCATGAAATAAATACTAAAAATTTGGGTATTATTGTGATTTATGAGCTTCTTGAGGAAAAGACTGATCACTCTTGTGTTTACCAAACTGTGATAGTTAATACTGATGATCAACTTAACAGAATCTGGAATCATCAAGGGACACATCTCAAGGTTCGTCTATAAGGGATTTTTAAGATTAGGTTAACCGAAGTGGAAAGGCTCTCCTAGATCTGGGTGAAACCATTCCATGGTCTGGGATCCTGGGCTCAGTGCAAGAGAAGACAGTGGGCTGGGCATCAGCATACACCTCTGACTCCTCTCCACAGACGCAATGAGATTGGTAGCTCAAGCCCTAATCACCGTGATTTCCTGGACATGGTGGACTGTGCACCCTCATACTGAGAGCCCAAACAACCCCCCCTTCTTTAAGTTGCTCTGTCAAATATCTTGTCATAGGAATGAGAAAAGTATCTAATACAGAAATCTATTAAATACTGATAAAGGACAGGCATGTTTTACGTGCCCCACCCTGTGCGTGCACGCACATGCGCACGCGCACACCACACACACACACACACACACTGTTTAATATCAGGCACTGCAGATATCTGAAGATTTAATTTCTGTGTCCCTGTGTGTATGTAGACAGGAAATGATTCTGAGTCTGTGGTCAACAGATCTTAAATACACAGTTTTCTTTCAACAAGGGAAAAACACCCTCACATTGGCCTCTTTAATCTCAGTGTCTCTGCCTTTAAAAGATAAAAGAAGGAAAATAAGTAAATAAATGGCCCACAAACAACGCAAACAAATGAGAAAACAGATTGTGGTGTAAACCAGCCAGGAACTGAACCTTCAGCTCAGTACAGACCCTCTTTCCTCATCCTAGAAGGTAGCTCTCCAGAAAACTTCATTTTGTCTTGTTTGGTTTCGTTTTTCCCTAGGCAACCTTCTTCTGTACTGGGTGAGCCCCTACTGTGTCTCTATAGAGCACCAATCTGTTGAAAATGATGAATGTAGTTATTGGCAGTATTTCTTTTTAAAGAGCTAGGTGTTTGTTGATATATGTGATATTGGGCTTCAATTTAAAATACTCTGCTGTTGGTATAAATATTAAAGGAATGCTTGAGAATACCATATATAGCCAACTAAAAACTGCCTGAAAGGAGTCGGGGTCATCTTATAGAACTGACTCTATGCAAGTTTCTAGCAAACCCATTCAGGTATAGAATTGTGGATAGCATTTAGATAGCTTTGCCATATAATCTTTTTAATATTAAACTTTCTCTTTCATAGACTCCTGCCTGGGTTATTGAGGAACATGGAAGAAATTGGTATTTTTAGAATGTCAAGATACAGGTTTTTTTATTGCATTTCTGAATTGTCCTCGGTTTTGATATTTGTGATATTCACGTATGAACTTCAAAAATAGGGTTTACCTGCCCTTTTTTTTTTGTATAATTCATCCACATTGTTGTTACTTCAGTTATTCTTCAGGTAAGAGGCTATGGGGCTAAAACTCGGTTGTCAAAGGCCTAGATAGCAGCACCTTCCTCAAAGAACCCATTTGCCTTTGAAGCTCACTTTAGGATGATAGTAGGGTCAATTGGACATCCCCATCCACGGGTCTAATTACTTCTAGGTGATACAAGTGCAAAGGAGTCCTGCTTCATTCCCATGAGAAATTCCTTTATTTATTTTATTTTATTATTTATTTAACCTTAAGAATTTGACTCAAGGTATGGTGTGGTGGCACTCGCCTTTTATCCCAGCACTGAGGAGGCAGAGCCAGGCAGATCTCTGTGAGTTCAAGGCCAGCCTGACCTTCACAGCCTGGACTAGGTAGAGAGAGGCCCTGTCTCAAAAGAGAAAAAAAAAAAAAGCAAAAGAAAAACAAACAAAAAACTGATAGCAGCTGGACTATAGGAAAGACTAGAATAACCCTAGGAGTAACCTTGTCACAAGAGTAGTCACAGAACAACAGGATCTAAGAACATGGGGAGAGAACAGAAATGTTCCTGATACAGAACAGAATGGGTCTCGGCTCCTAGCCTGGCACAGCCATGTCAGGTGCATGAAAGACGGTGCACTGACTGTCCCTCTCCTATAAACAGCAATGTCTCCCATTGGAGACAGGAATGGAGATATTCTAAAGGGACACTTGTGTCTCCTACTATCAGACTATTAAGGCAATTGTCCCCCAAGGAATTGAACTTTCCCATAGAGTCTCAGGCTGGGAGTAGGAAACAGCTGGAGCCTCATGTCAACCAGAGAGGCAGCTTGTCTCCAAGAAGAGATTACATACAGTCCTGACAACTTGTCAGACTCCATGCAGGATAACCTAGTACCGAGACCATGGTCTTAAAGGACCACACCTTGACTAGGACTACTTAGTTATCCATACCTCTTCTTCTGTATTTGGACCTAAAGCTCATTTCAGGATGCTGAAGATGGACATGGGGGAGAGAGGACTGGACCTCTTCATTCCTCTTCCTAATAGGGTGATATCAAATAAATCTCCCTTTTCTGTTTTTCTCTATGACTTATTTAACACACCAGGCTTATTAGGGCTGCCAGAGCCCAGGCGCTGACAATAACCACTCCAGTGCCCTAAGGCAACAAGAGGCAAGTCCTGCCTCAAAGGTCACACTACAAGGAATTAGCATCAGCTAGTGTACCTTCCAGGACAGCTACACTCAGGATTAATGTATAGACTCCATAAACAAACCAGGGGGAGCTCAGAAACATTAGAGGAACTAGGCTGCAGACTTTGTCTCCTACAACAAGCAGGAGAGGACTTAAAATAGCAAGTCAGTGTAACACATTCATATTCCCAAACAAAAAATGGGCAACGTCACCTATGCTGTTTTTCCTTGCTATTTTTAACACAAATCCACTCAACTAGAAAATGCTGAAGACTTCACTGCTCTTAGTAACCTCTGTTTGTCAATAGTCCGCAGGTCAAACCTTCCTCTGAGATGATTTTTTTAAAGCTATGCTGGGATTTAGTATTAAAAAAAAAAAAATCATCTGCTTCCCCCAGATCCAATGTCACCTGGCAGGCTGTCCTTATTACCCAAGGGCCTGTTCGGTGGTTATGTTTTTCTTGCCCCTTCAACAAGGTGTGGAGGAGCAGAGGGCTTTGATGTTTAACGGCTGTGAAATATTACACGTGGGTTTCATTTGGGCGCCCCAGCCTTGGACCTTCCGCATCTCAGCTTCGGTAAAGCAGCATCCCTACGGGTTGCGACGACAACGGTGCTTAACTCCCAGTTCTACTTCCTGCCTCCCAAGGGTGTCTCCGCCTGAACGAACTGAGATTTCATTTAAACACAACTCAAGCTCAAGGTTTAAGATGAAGTTTGTCCGTTCAAAAACGAAGCCCAAGGGCTGCCTGCCATATTTTCTCAGCGAAGAAGCAGAGCTCGACTCCTTTTGGCTGTGTCTACACGGCATCTAACAAACACTCGGCTGCACTGGTCTGAAGGTTTCCATGAATTACACTGCAACAAAGGGGCAGAGACGTGTTACAATAAAACTTTATTTACAAAATCAGGCTGCTGCGACATGGGTTATAATTTATGTTGTCATGTTCTCTGACTTTATATTCTGCATCAGATGACTTTTCTCTGTCATGTACTTTTTTTTTACAACAATAAATCTTTGACCTGACAGATGCATCATGAACAAAGAAAAACAATAAATTTCAGAATATTGGGATCTAGCCTTTAGAGCTGTAAAACAGATTTTTTTTTTCCTTGCAGGACAGAACTGATTGCTAAGTAAACAAACAAAATAAGTAATTTTAGTAAGCAATTATAAAAACTTGGGGGGGCGGGGGAGGCAGGAGCGATGGTCTATGCCTGTAACCAGTATTCAGGATGCAGGGATAGAATGATGTATCTGAAGCCAGCTTTGACTACGCAGTAAGTTCAAGGCCAGCCTGGGATACATGAGCTCCTGTCTTAAAAAACCACACACACACACACACACACACACACACACACACACACACACACACACATACACACACACATATGCGCGCACGCGCACACGAACCCAAAAAGCAAAAACTAAAAGAGGCCTGGTGAGACGGCTCAGTAGGTCAGAGCGTTTGTACCAAGTCTCACCACCTTAGTTCAACTTTTAGGAGTCACATGGTAGGAGGGTTATCACCTCTCCAAGATGGTCCTCTGACTTCCACAGGCAAATGATAAATAAATAAATAAATAAATAAATAAATAAATAAATAAATAAATAAATAAGTGTAATTTAAAAAATTTTTGAAATGTATATAAACTTTGGGTCTGATAATTTCACTGCATGATTTATTTTTAATTTGTAAGTTTTCTTTTTTAATGAGGAAGTCTTAGTCAATTTTTAAAAATAGGTAAAACTGTCCTGAATGTTAAAGATCTCAAACACGGAAAAAGAAAAACAAAACCTCAGAGTCAAAGTCTTAGCATTAAACATTTAAAAATAAGGACATTGTAAATTCTAAAATCGTCCATGAGTGTGCACTTGGGAGAGGACGAGCCTGGCAGACATGATAAAAAGAATGTCCTTCCGCTGTACACAGTGAGAATCTGAGACGCAGAACTACATAAAGCAACAAGTCCCCATGTTAGGGGCAAAGCCACATCTCCTGATTGCTGATTAAGCCCATAAATTGGGGCCGTGTGTGTGTGTGTGCGTGTGTGTGTGTGTGTGTGTGTGTGTGTGGTGTGTGTGTGTGTGTGTGTGTGTGTGTGGTGTGTGTGCGTGTGTGTGTGTGTGGTGTGTGTGTGGGGTGTGTGTGTGTGTGTGTGTGTGTGGTGTATGTCGTGTGTGTGTGTGTGGTGTGTGTGTGTGTGTGGTGTGTGCGTGTGTGTGTGTGTGGTGTGTGCGTGTGTGTGTGTGTGGTGTGTGTGTGTGTGGTGTGTGTGTGTGGTGTGTGTGTGTGGTGTGTGTGTGTGGTGTGTGTATGATGTGTGTGTGGTGTCTGTGTGGTGTGTGGTGTATGTGTGTCAGGCAAGAGGAGCCAAAGCCAAAAGGAGAAACAAAACAAACATCCTATGCTTACTGCTCTGTTGTTCTGCAGCCTCTGTCGCTGACTACTGCTTCAAAGCTGTAAGGTCGGGAAGGAAAACTTCCTGAGTTAAGCCACTGGCTTCTCATTAGCAAACATCAAGTCCAAAGATAATATGTTGATTTAAACTTTAAACTTTCCTCAGGAAATATTTTTTATGGGCTCACATTTTAGTCAAGACTTTGTTTAAACGCACACTGGAAACATGTTTTTTTGTTTTGTTTTCTGTCGTTTCTATCATGCTAGACACAGGGTTCTACATATAATTTTCCATTTTCAATACAAGAAAATTAGTTTCATCTGAACTTGAAAAGGCAAACCGATAAACCCCTAGCCATGTATCTGAAACCAAAATGATTAGGAAGAAGCCCTCTTCAGAGTTAAGCTTGGTGGCTCACTCTTAGAATCCCAGCATTGGACAGAGATCCTGATTCTAGGCCAGTCCAAGCCCCACAGAGAGTCTAAGAGTCTAGACTGCAGAAAATTCCAGTCCAGCTAGGGATACACACCAAGACCTTGTTTCAAGAAATCAGAGGAAGGGGGTGGGGGGAGACAAGCTTCAAGACCATTTTGAACACTTTGCTATTTACCTCTTCAGGAAAAAAAGAAAAGGATGTTTAACTTGGGGCTGGAGAGGTGGGTCAGCAGTTAGAAGCACTTGATTCTCATGCAGAGGACTAGGGGTTCAGTTCCCAACACCCCCATGGTGGATCACAGCTATCTGTAACTCCAGTTCGCAGGGTTCTGACACCCTCTTTTGGCCTCTGGGGGCACCAAGCACACACATGGTACATAGGTATACATGCCTACACTCATAAACTAAAAATAAAATTTAAATAAAAAAATTAGAAATAGTCTTTCCTCTTACCCCTAATTCTTACCTTTCAAAAATGTATGCAGTGAAAATAAAAATTCCAATTTATTGGTGTACAGCCCCAATTAATGCATATGGTAGACTCAGTGAACATTATGACAGTGGAGAACAGGCCAGAGGGAGAACAGACCCACTGTCCCTAAAGCATACTTCAGGCTATGCCTTCCTAACCCTCTGGTTCCACATCTGACTCTGTTACCCCAATCTGTCCTCGCTCACTAACATTTTATCTCCTTGCATGTTTTATTTAGACAAGAAGCGTCCCATTACTAACCTTCCCGACTGCTGCCTTTCACTCAGCACAATAGTTCTGAGACCCCGCCTCCCCTTTCTGTATGTCAACACCGCATAGTTTTAGTTGTTGGGTAATTTCACACTTTACTGATAGACCATGGTTTACTCATGCATTTAACCATTGAGGGAGATTCCAACTTTCTGCAGTTGGGGTAGTGATAAATAGAGCGGTTGTATGCATGGCTTACAGGTTTCTGTATGAATATACATTTCCATTCCTCTTGGGTCAATACCTATGAATAGGATGTCAAATCATGTGGCAAGTGTATATTTAAGGTTTTAAAGAAACTGTCCAAGCAGTCTTTGAGAGGAGCTATGCTATTCCCTACAGGAAGGTGTGAGCGCTTTGGATTTTAAAAACCTCAACAGTATCTATTATTGCCAGTACCTTTCCTGATTCATTCGAGTTGGTATGCAAAGGTATCGCTCCTCCTCTCCCTAAAACGATATGGTTTTTTTCATCTTTGCTTTTAAGGTCTCTGCTTCATACTTTCACTACAAAGTTTATTTCCTACTCTAGTCCCTGGGGAAGATGACATTTGCTCCCTCAGCTTTCTTTTATCATTCTGGTAGCTCCAGGCTCACTGACATTTGACTCCCATGGCAGAGGCAGCAAACGAGCCCATATAACATTATAATTTGCTAGTGGAGATCGCATCCAGGTTGGGGCAATGCCCTTTCTTCAGGGATCAGCCATGTTGATTTTGGGCATGTGTTGTTCTTTTGAGAGGAGATCAGGATCACGTCAGCAAGACAACATATGTAAAATTTATAGAACATACCTTGGTTTGCTATCTAAAAGGATCAAAACCAAACACTGTGTATGAGAATATGCACTGAAAATCTACACTACAGTGGTGGAACACAAGTAGTTAAGACTGAAGCCAAGCTTGCATCTTCAGATCTAATTCTGTGAGCTAATCAACAATGGGAAGAAGAGGATATGTGTTGGCTAGTTTTATGTCAACTTGACATGAGTTACATCTGGGAAGAGGGAAACTCCATTGGGGAAAAAAAAATGTCTTCACCAAGTTGGTCTGTGGACAAGCGTGTGTGTGTGTGTGTGTGTGTGTGTGTGTGTGTGTGTGTGTGTGTGCATTTTCCTGATTAGTCATTGATGTGGGAGGGTCCTACCCACTGTGTGTGGGGCCACCCCTAAGCAGGTAGTCTTGGATGATATAAGAAAGCCGCTGAGCAAGCCAAGGCAGGCAAGCCAATAAGAAGCATTCCTCCATGGCCTTTTCAGTGCTTCAAGTTCTTGTCCTGATGTTCTGTGGAGGGATAAGATGAAATAAACCCATTTCTCCCCTAGTTGCTTTTGTTCATCGTATTTTATCACAGCAATAGAGACCCTAATTAAGACAGGGGATAGCCGAAGGTCTCAGTGCAAGTGTTTATTTCTGGAAATTTCCAAGGCACAAGATGGATGGAAAGCAGAGAGAGAGAGAGAGACAGAGACAGACTGAGAGACAACACCCCCCAAAACATACACACAGAGACAGAGAGACAGCCCCCCACACACACACAACACACAGAGAGACAGACAGACAGACTGTCTGAGAATGCTGAGGAAGCAGTCAGCAAATGACTAAGTCTTGCTTCAGATCCAGTCACCCCCTTCTCCACCTTTCTCCATTCTCTGAGGTCCCCAAGGAATGGAGACAGGAAACAAGGGGAAGAAGAGAGAACACAAGAGTGAAGATGAGCATGATGAGACACTAAAGGGTTTCTAGATAGAAGTGGCATAAAAGTCAAAATAAGAGTTTTCATTTGCTTTTGTTGAGATGGGCTGTCATGTAGCTCAAGATAGCCTGGACCTCACTACGTAGCTGAAGATGATTTTGAACATTTGATCCTCCTGCCTCTGATAGGTGTGGACCATCATACCCACTTCATTAAGTGCTAGGAATTAAACCCAAGACTTCCTGAATGCTAGACAAACACTTTATATACCAATTGAGCTGCATCCCAGACAAATACAGTTTTGAAGGAGGATAATCTGACTATTCTTGTACAGGAAATCTCAGGACAAAGCAGAAAGATCTTGTTTGGAGGGTCCCAAGACAGTCTTAGAGTGGAGGGTCCCAAGACAGTCTTGGAGTGGAGGGTCCCAAGACAGTCTTGGAGTGGAGGGTCCCAAGACAGTCTTGGAGTGGAGGGTCCCAAGACAGTCTTGGAGTGGAGTCTCCCTTTGCCTCATGCTGCCAGCACAAAACTCTGGTTCCTTCTTCTACAGGTTTGTTACTCCCACCTCTACTAGAACCCTGAATCCTTGATGCTGGGTTACTACTGGTTCACTGGCTACCCCAAGTTCCTGAAGAAGGTTTTCTGAAATTAGATAGATAACATATAGCAGATTAACATAATTGATAGATACTATAATTGATAGCTAGTGTAAGGCAGTAGCTGTTTTCTCAAAAGCATCTTCAATTTGAGCACTTTTTTTATACATTGTTGGGCTGAAGAGATGGCTCAGCCATTAAAGGCTAGGCTCACAACCAAATATATACATTGCTACGTTCCATAAAAAGATGAGAGGCAGGTGCTTAAGCCATAATATAACCAAGCAGGTGTCCAAACACCTAGGGATGGGCCAGGTACCTTTCTCAGATGTACTTTTCTTAATGTATTTAAAGACAAGAAGCCGCCACAGTCTAGACATTCCCAAGAACTATATAAAGAAAATCCATAAAAATGAACACATTTAAAAGTCATGAATTTACACAGGGCCATATATTTATTTATGAGATTATTTATATTTTATGTACATGTGTGAATGTGTATGTATCACCTCTTGCATCAATGTGTGTGTGTGTGTGTGTGTGTGTGTGTATGTGGATGTGTATGTATATCCTCATGATTCAGTGTGTGTGTGTATGTCCTCAAGTGTAGAATGTCATACAGGTGAAGGCAGGTACAAGACAGAGTGAGACCTGTCATTGGACGAGAATGAAGGGAGGGCGGGAGAAAAGTTTTAGAGAGAGGAGGAGACTGGAGGAGGTAGGAGAAGCCTCAGAGAGAACATGAAGGCTGATGTTAAGATTCCTCTCTGCACCTTTACAGATTGTTATGAACGTTCTTAAGGGATGGATGTGTATAGCGCTTTGTGTGTCTAGGTGGGCAATCATATCTTATCAATTGGATCAGAGGTTATTGTGTTGTGTGTTCTTTCATGTGGTGATTTAAGTTTAAGAGAGTGTGTATCAGCTAGAAACACTTCTGCATGGTGGCAACCTGCCTTGGGAACTAGATGGGTAGAGAGAATGTTGACAGACTCAGAGAGAAACCATCATCGGCAGTGTGATATGGGATAGAGCAGAGCAGGTGAGAGGCTTTGCTGACTGAGATGAAGACGTCTACCAGATCTTATGGGGCACCACAGTGCCGGATCTAGTGCGGGATAAAAGACAGCATTTTTTATAGTTTTTCAGCAACACTCAAGCATCAGTGTGTATTTGTGTGTGCATGTGTATGTCCTCATGTATCAGTGTGTGGTATGTATGTGTGCTTGCTTGTGTGTGTGTGTGTGTGTGTGTGTGTGTGTGTGTGTGTGTGTGAGAACAGCTTAGATGTCACCCAAGTGAAAGCCATCTATCTACTTGGGCCTAAAACTCACCAATCAGGCTTACTGACCAGAAAACCTCAGGGATCCACCAGTCTCCTCTATCACATTCAGCTGCTGTTACTGGGTTCTAGAGATCAAACTCAAGTCTTTATACTTATGCAGCAATCGTTTTACCCACTGATCCATCCTCTTGGTCCTCATAGTAGTTTTCGCTCCAATCCATATAGTCCTATCTAAATCGAATTCAGTGTTACCATCTTATTTGATATAACTTTTCTTTCTCCTGCACCACTTTCTTCCTTGCTGAACAAACAAGATTAGGTTTCTAAAGAAGAATACTACGGTGGAATTAGACATAGAAATGAAAATCTCCACAGAAGTCTTGACTTGAGGGAATACATACAATGGCACACTGTTCAGCATGCACACTCGTAAACTTGATGGGAGGTATGTTTGTTGATACATAGTCAAATCTACATTTAAAGTTCAAAGGGGCATTTCTTCAACAGGAATTCTTCGGACTGGTTATCATGGCTGATTTTCCATCCACCTCTATTTTCTACCAATGATTAACCAGAAATAAAACAGGTGAGAGAAACAGTAGGGGTGCATCTTGGAGTGACCTTATCTTAGTTAAACCTTGCTTAATTACATCTAATTTTTTCAACCTCCCCTGCCAACCAAAAATATCCAAAAGATATTATCAAAGCGGCATTTTCAATACGGCTAACGCCCACCTCACCCATTCAATGACCTCATCAATCAATAAATCAGCTCTTCTGCATTTTCTGACCTTTTTGCCCTGTGCCATTGATCAAAATCCAAGAAACCAAACGTATTATATTAGTATGTGGGAGGAAATGTGGCAAGCTCTTTTTTTTTCCCACTAATATTTTGGAGGTAGAATTGCCCGCCTCACACTCCTCCCCATTTTAAAATAAAATGATGTCAGATAAAAATAAAATAGTATAGTTGGGAAAGTGTCACAGGCACCCACATCTGATCTCACTTCCTCAGGTAGAGATTTTAGGCAGCGCTTACAGACAAAATACCAGAACCCAGATGACATTGACTATAGCCACGCATGTTAGTCACAATTATTTAGTTTCTCTACTTAAGAGAGAGAATGGTTTTAATTGGCTGTGTGTTTTTCATTTGTCCCTTTTAAGTACTAGCATCATCTCCTCTGTTGTGCCTACAAGATTGAAGAAAACAAATACACGCTTCTTTGAAGAAAATTGCATTGTTCCTCATTATGCCTCCACTGTTGGAATCGGAGTTGAAAAGTTCAAAACAGTTCCCCAGAACGATACCAAGTCCCCCCTTTTCATTATCCCATGGGTCTCCCTTAATTACATATATTTCTATAACTCTGTGACAAAAAGATTATGAAACGTACCCTGGGGGGAAGCGAAGGTAATTGCACTTTTTGAAAATAGTTCTAATCTTTCTGTCTCCGGTTGTGGGTCCAGTTGCTCATCTTGTTTGTGTATGGAGCTAGTTAATGCTAGTTAATGCCTCAGGATCACCAGCAGCATTCCTCCCAGCAGCCATAGCCTAGGAGTCTTGTAAGTCACTGGTCAACATTCACACGTTTAACAACAATCCAAGACAGTTTCATGGCCCCATCCTCCCACTCAGTGCTCTGGACCTTGGGGTCCCTGAATAGTTTCTCAACCATAAAATGACTTCTAAACCCCATGCTTAGCTCTTTGAGGCTGTGGAACGGAATGCATCCCTTTCCTTCTCCTCCACTTCCATCAGCATAACCTCAGGACCAGTCAGGAGGGCTGTGCTAAATCACGCCGGCTGCGAGGGGTCTGGGCTGAGGGGTATTAAGTCACTGTTTATTTGTAAGCTTCGCTCTTGTCGGGTTGAATGCCTGTCTTGTGTATTCCACCCTTACTTCTCTACTGATCGCTGTGACAAAAGTTTCAACCCAAGTAAAGGTTGTTTTTATGTTGATGCACTGAACACGTTCTCGCTGAATAATGGCTGCTTTGGGTAAGAAGCACAGAACTCCAGAAGCTCAGGCAGTCAGCCCACGGTTTTGATTCAATTGAGTGTGAATTTTAGTGGCTTCTGTTCACTACCACTGCACTGTGGACTGTACCTCAAGAAGATAATACAATATTTAGGGAGTACTTTTACTATCGGGTACAATGAATGAGCATTAAAATTGGGTCCAGCTTTTACCTTGTCATTCCACCCAAGCCTTTGCAAAGCTGAGAGGAAACTATAGTTACCCATTCAAAGAGTTTTCAGAGGGAGAGGACAGCATCCTATTCAAGGATCCTGGGGGGGCCTGGGGATGCTGAATGGAAGAATTCATTTGCATATGGGAGAAATCGAGTCTCATTCAGTGTTGCGTTAATAAAGGTGTCCTCCAACAGATGTTTGGAAAGAGGTCCTTCAAGAAGGCTCATGTACAATCATGACAACCAGAGTACAGATCCTAGCAAACACATAACAAGATGAGCATCCTGAAGAAACCTGTAACCCTAGCTCTAAGGGGGGGGGGGGAGACCTGAGGATTGAAAGGAAGGGAGGGGGGAGGGGGGAGGGGGAAGAGAGAGAGATCTCCTGAATATTACCTAAAAGCATACATATATTTCTAAGCTGTAGGAATCCACTGTTTCCTTGTTTAGCTTCTTATTAGGGCTAGTTGATGACTGAGTACCCATCTCTACCCATGACCCCCATGATTAGAAAAAGCACTCGTGCAAAAGCTGAGGGGCTTTCTATTTGTTCCACCCAAGTTATTTAAAAGGAAGTTTCCACTCCCTGCATCCTATCTGAACAACAGCCAGTTGGTAGTGGTTCCCTTCATCCTTGCAGACAGCCTCAGCTGCAGCCCAGGAATTCAAACACAAGTGGAACTGGGAACTTGGCTTGTCTCAGTATCAATAAACTTGTCTTTATAATGAAAGACAAGAGTTGCTAGCCAGACCTATAAGGAAAACATATCTGTTTTGTGTACTGCAGACCCCTGGTCCATGGACAATGTCACTGAATGAAGGCAGAGGCCCTCCATGCCGGAAAGGAAAACCCTGACCTGAGCTGAGGACCGCCTGGTTTTACCAAGTGCTCTCAGATGCCTGCCTTCAAAAGACTGGCTGGTTTTTCTCCACCAGTGATTGCTCTTAGCCATGCTGAAGCCTGAGTAAGCTTTGCCAGTCACATCGCTAGGATTCGAGAGCCAATCAAGACGGCATGATTGATGCTGATTTGCAGTTTACACAAAGCAGGAAGAGTGCATAATTTTCCATGTGATTTTCTTTCTTTCTTTCTTTTTTTTTTTTTTTTTTTTTTTTCACAGAAACACATCTGACCCTGGATAAGTTCATTTATCGAGGTTTATTTACTTGGGCTGGCCAGTTTCTTTAAAAAGAGAGCTCAGTCTTTGTTCTACACAGTTTCATAAAAATCACTTTAAAATGGAGAAAGATGGATCTTTCAAAAGAGAAGTCTAGATCATTATACCATCTTGGTACATTTAATTGATTTGTATAAGAGGAAAACAATTTAGAAAGGAAAGCAGAAAATTACATTAATGTGGTGCCGTAACTATGAAATTTAAAGTTTAAAAATACGAATAAGCCAGATACATTTTAGCTCATGAAAAGCACCATTCTCTACCTCTCCTCCTCTCTTCTTTCTTTCCTTTCTTTCCTTCTTTTTATTTGTTGTTTACTTGTACTGTTTGTTAATACAGAGTCTCATAGAGCCCAGGCTGCCCCTGAACATGCTATGTAGCTATGGGTGCCCTTGAGTTTTTAATTCTCTCCTCTCTATCTCCCAAGTGCTAGTACTACATCCACAGTACATGATTTTATGAGGTGTTGAGGTTGAACCCAGGGCTTGTGCATACCAGGCAGGCACTAGACCAACTCAACTACATCCTCAGGTCCCCATTCCCTGCAAGGTAGCATTTTCCCATCTCCACTCTAAGAATCTGGAGAGGATGGGCGACAGGAGCCAAGTCGGAAGGGTTGACCTTGTTGGAGAACCTGGGCTGGCACGCCTTGAGAAGCTGACTCTCCTTTCCCATTGCTTTCCACAATCTTGACTCTAAAATGCAGCTCTCCAGTATTTCATCTCCCTTACTAGAGGCATGAAAAACAGACACCAGAGCTCTAGACTTTAGATAGCAATCTTTTGGCTGGCCCATCTTGTGAGCAAAAGAACTCCAGTTGGCTGGTGCTGCTGAGAGCTTGAACCTAGGGAACAAGTTCTCCCCTCCCCACCTCCACCCCCGCCGCCCCTCCTCCGCTGCGCCCCCCCCCCCAGTCCCCTGTCCACCTCCTCCAAACCCCATCCCAGCGGCCTTGAATTTAATCCTTGCTCAGGCTTTACTTTGGGTAAACTAGAGGGAAAATTGTCAGTTGAAAAAAATGGAAACAATGGCTTCTATCCTCAGAAGCCGGTAGGGAAGCTCAAATAAGCTATGTGGTCCCTCCCGGAAGTTCAAGATCTTGATCTTAGCACACAGGACTTCTCCAGGCTCTGACTTTGGTATGGTATGCTTAGGAACAAGTCACAGAATCTGCCTTTGTTGCCTTCTCTAGAAAACTAGTGCTGAGTGTGGGCCTTGCCCTTTCAGACAAGCAGAGGGTTTTCGCACTGATTAAAAAATAAAAAATAAAAAGAATTTTCATTCCCAGGAGGCACCTGGAAGAGGCCACAAGAATACAATAAAACCTATGCTGGATTGAAATTAAAAATAAAAAAAAATGGAAGTGAGAAGAGTTGACGTTTTCTCAGACAAGTTTCTCACCAAGACAATGATACTTAGGTTTCTGACCACCATCGAACGTCTCTGGACTCCACCTAAGTCAATATTGACTTCCAAATCCGGTTTTAGATGGTTCCTCCTACTCCCACCCCCTTCCCCTACTCCCCAAAAAGCCCTCAGTAGAGTGCAAACTCCAAGTCAACACCAGGACCAGCCCCCAAGTGAGTCATTCACCCTAGGCGTTCTCACCTCTCTGTTCCTCTTCATGGTAGTCTCCCATCACATTTTGAATGTGGAATTCAGAACCTGACATGCAAAACAAAAGAACGAAAAGCCACTGGTTGATTAACCGGTAAAATCCTTGGACTTCAGAACACTGAAACCTGACCTATGCCCCCGCTGGGCATAACAATAAATCACCCCGGAATATTTCTTGCTCGACTATATGGCATGATTTCAAAACATTCTGATTGACAAATAGCACGTGCACAGAACGGTACGCACTGCAGAACGCAAGCTGAAGACCCTCCGTGGCCCTCACTCACATTTGAGTGCAGATAGCGGATGAACTCCCCCTGAGGCTCCCCGTGTGCTGTTACTTACTTTCTCCATCTTTCATTCCAAAAACCTCAGATGAGTGGAAATAGCAAAATAAACACTTGTACACACTTTTGTTCAGTTCTTCAGTCATTAGCCTTCGGTCACATTAGTGCTGCTCCACCCCGGTCCCCTCATTTAGCCATTTGAAATACACTAAAATAGTAGTTGTACTAGTAATAGTCGTTGTCGTAGCAGCAGTAGTAGTAAATGCTTGTATTTCCTCAGAGCAGGGACATTGATTGTCCTATGTCCTTATTATCACAATCACTTCAGTAATGAAGTAGCAAGGCAGCGACATTGTGTAATAGCAGGTCCATATTTAAAGTTACCAAATTATCCCATTTGAAGAATTCCTTCCCTAGGGGGTATGTTAAAAAAAAATAAAAAGGACCTCTATGCTCCCATCCCCTATAGAAGGTCCTACTGAAAAACGGAAAAGAGCACACCCCCACCAAAGCTCACCTTAAGGAGCCAGTGAGTTCATAGGTTTATGTACCGAACATGGGTGAGCCCCAAAGAAACTTCACAGCGAAGTTTTCATGATGATGGCTTCACCACAGCCCCATAGATGACGCCCACTTGGTTAATGTTCCACAGCCGGTATAGTCTTGTACCTCCCAAGCCCACAAAGGCCATGTGCAATTAGGGCAGAATTGCATACACATGGCGTAGAGGAGCAGCAGGAATCCGTGGTGAGGGTTCAACGACCCTCCCTAACCCTTCCCTCATTAATAGTCAACAGGCCTGTTCCAACAGCCCTTTGCAAAGAGGCAAATGTTGACTTTATCCTTTTGTCTATGCCCAGGATGGAGTCAAGGTTTCTGCATTATTTCTTGATTTTAAAGCTCTTCGACATTCCTCATTCTGGAACAACTTCTCGGCTTTTAACCTTCAGGACACTAAGTGCACAAACTGACTTACAGAATATCTCAGAGCTGTTATTTGTGTGTGAATATGTGTGTATGTATGTATGTATGTAGGTAGGTAGGTAGGTAGGGATGTATGTAGGGATATAGGGATGTATGTAGGAATGTATGTAAAACAGGGTCTCATATTATCCAAGATGACCTTGAACTCCCTTGATATGTAGCCAAAGGTGACTTGGAACTTCTGGTCCACCTTCCCCCCACCTCTCTAGTGCTGACAAGAATCACCATGTCTAGAAGCTCTGTGTGTCTGTCTCTTTGTGTATTATTATATCTTCAATGACAAGCATAAATCTTCAAGTTATTTTCTTGTTCACAGCTGGCCCACCTAGAGCTTCATTTGAAGCTTTTAAAAAAAAATTAAATGTTATCTTGAAGGTTTCTTTGTTTTGTCTTGTTCTTTGTTCTGTTGTTATTGTTTAAGATAGAATGTGGCTATGAATCCCCAGTTGATCTTAAATCATTATCCTCCTGCCTCTTCCTCTCTAGAGCTGCAGCGTGCCTATTCAATTCTATTTTTAAAGCTGTGGTAATCTAGACGCTGCAAAGGACTCCGAGAACTGCTTAATTCCGTTTGAGCTGCTACAGCCGAGGAATTGTGACTAAGGCTTATAAACAGCAGACATTTCTTACAGCTCCTGAGCTGGAGGTCTAAAATCAGGGAGCTGACACAGTAAGATTCAAGTTCAGGTGAGGGTCTACTTCTCTGTGACAGACTGATGGCAAGGTACTATATCCTCATGTAGCCAAAAGAGGGAACCGGAGCTCCCTGGGACCTCTGATGAAGGTTAGTACCCCATGTATAAATGATAACAGGTCAACAAAAAGACGCTCACCTTCAATTGCTAATCATCAAGGAGATATTGCCCCATATCTGTTGATATAGGAAGCATTAAAAAATTTAAAAATCACTTTCCTATTTAAAAAAAAAAAACCAGAGACCATAAAACACTCACTTAAAGGTTTGAAACGGCAATCAAAACATATATGTAGATTAAACTCAGGCTGAGTGCCCCTGGTTTATAGATCTCCCACAAAGAAATTATGCTAAATTAGAGGCAGCTCACACTTAGACACCTTAATGTTTAAAACTCTGCTGGGAAATCAGGTCAAAGATGTAATTCAAATAAAGTCATAGCCGGTGGAAGTTCACCCGGCATTACTTATTCTGTTAGATAAAATTGCTGCTAATTTCCCCTGGAATATAGTAAGAAACAAAGCTGAGAGGAACTAGAGGTACCTTCAGACGTACACTATCAAATTAAAAGGAAAATGTAGCGCGCAAATGAGGTAAAAGAATTTCCCACTGTGGGTAAGAGCTATGAGGCCAAATTGAGATACAGTCTTGGCCTAATTTTCACTTGGAATTCAGAGAGCCTTCATTTTCTTAGCCATCTCTCTCCAAAGCCTTCTTCCCTCGGAGTTCCCTTTAGCACAAATACTGTACAATTGACTGCATAAGTTCAATATTCAACAGCTATAATTAGGATGGGGAGAAAGCAACCAAGGCATATTCCTCACAAAGTGAAAAACTACAGCTGAATTCATTTTACTTAGCAGCAATTAAAACACATTTGTGAATTTATAAATATTTTGCAGCGTGGTTCTACAAGTGTTTCTAATTTGAGCAATGTCAGGTGTTTGTTGTTTAAAATAAATAGCAATCCTGGGGTCTTTTACTTGGGATTCAAAATATGTCTGCGTGGAAGGGCTGAGTTGAATGCCAGCTAAATTTCCTTCAGACGCGAGATCTGATTATTGAGTGTGTCCACATGTCAGTGAGGCACGAAGAAGCGCCTACTAAGTGCAGGTGTTAGTATGCCTACTTCTATTTCATCTTAATACAACTTCTGAGAGTTAGGTCTTCATAATCCCATGGTATGGGTGAGAAGGTAGAACTCAGAAAGGATAGATGAGGGGTCTGCGAGATGGCTCAGAGGATAAAGGGGCTTGTAGCCAAGCCCAAGGACCTGAGTTTGAAACCCAGGACTCTCATGCTGAAAGGGCAAACCAAATTCTGCAAGGTCTTTTCCAACCACCACAAGCATGTTATGACATAGCCTACGCACACACACTGTAAGTTTATTTTTTTTAATATTTTAAAAAGAAAAAAATAAATGACTTGGCAAAAAGAGAAAAGAGCCGGGCACCAGTAAGGGGTTATAGTGTAGTTTATACCTAAACCTGACTCTTCCCTGGGATGGCAGCTGGTAACAATCCTTGTCTCTCCTCAGCATGGCTCAGCCAAGTGTCTGCAGAGTGACTTTCCACAGCATAGCTATGCCAGCCCTACATGCAGCTTGGAAGCAAGAGAAGTAGGTTTCTACTGACTAGAGCCCAAACATACTCCTGAATTCATGTTAAAAGACACTTGAAAGATATGATATTAACTTCTAGGTTAGTCCCCAGAAGTTAATTTCTCTGACAAATTCCTGAGAAGTTGTTTAAAGGAAGAAAGATTGTTTGGGCTATGGCTTTATAGGTGTCAAGGTCACAAGGCTCCGTGGTTTCTAGTGAGGCAGAACACTGTGGTGGGGAGCCGAGGGCAGAGGCAAGTTTGACCACCTTCTAGCAACTGGAAAGCAGATAATAAAAGACCTGGTTTCTCTTTTCTTTCTTTTTTCTTTTCTTTCTTTTCTTTTCTTTTCCTTTCTTTTCCTCCTTCCTTCCTTCCTTCCTTCTGAGCCATCTCTCCAGCATCAAAGTTTCTTTCCTTATCCCACCTTCATGTTTCTATCACTTCCCAATAATATCATCAATTATGACTCCATTGATAGATAATGGATAATCCAAGTCAGAGCCCTTGTCCTATTTATTTCCCCCAAAGTCCTATTAGCTGGCAACTTCAAAACATGCATCCCCTAGGGCAGAAGTTCTCAACCTTTCTTAATGTGTGACAATTTAACACAGTTCCTCCTTATATTGCAGTGATAACCCTCCTCCCCCAATAAAATTATCTCTGTTGCTACTTCACTACTAATTTTGCTACTGTTATGACTCATAATGTAAAATGTTTTACACTGGTTGTAGGCCACTCGTGTGACAAGGTTGTTAGACCACCCTCAAAGGGGTCATGACCCCTGGGTTGAGAACCACTTCTCTAGGGGTCTATTTCAGACCACAACAGTTTACACTCAAATCCATCCCAGCCACCTGGTAGTTCATGCACTTTGTAGGTTTCTACTGGTACACAAAGCCTCAGTGCCTGCTCTCCAGGATAAGTGTGGGCGCACCCACCCACGGGACAGCAGTGAGGCTAAAATCGAAGAATCACTATAATTCACCAGCACAAGATCCAGATCCACATTAGGAAAGATGAAGAAAGAAAAAAAGAAAGAAAGAAAGAAAGAAAGAAAGAAAGAAAGAAAGAGAGAGAGGGGGGGAGGGAGAGAAGGAAAGAAGAAAGAAAGAAAGAAAGAAAGAAAGAAAGAAAGAAAGAAAGAAAGAAAGAAAGAAAGAAAGAAAGAAAGGAAGGAAGGAAGAAAGCAAGCTTGATGCTGGAGCGATGGCTCAGTGGTTAGGAACACTATCTCTTCTTTCAGAGGACCTGGGTTCAGTTCATAATACCCATATAAAAGTCCATAACCACCTGTAACTGAAAGTTCCAAAGGATCAAATCTCCTCTTCAGGCCTCTGTGGGCAGCAGGCATGCACATGGTACACATACATATATACAGGCACTCGTAAAATTTTAAAAATCATTTAAATAATCTGGAACATCAAGGACTTTCAGTGATGGCCTCTACCTCAAATATCTTGACCTAAATCCACAACAGAGCACATTCTGTCCTACAGTTTAGTGAGTTCTAGTCCTTTTTGAAGAATCGTTTTAAAACACTGGAGATATGGTTCAGTGGGAAAGTATGTTGTGCAACTGTGAGGAACTACACACACACACACACACACACACACACACACACACACACACACACACTGGAGCCATCAAAGCACATCCCAATACACATAGGGAAACTAAGTGTTCTTGCTACAAGATGCAAGGTTGAGGCAGGAATCTCGAAGGCCAGCTAGTGTATTCAAAGGCAAGTGAGAGCCTGCTTTGAACACAGTAGAGGTTTAGACCTCACCGTCGAACTTGTTGGACTTCCACACGTGAGGCATGACACCCACAGACGTAGATGCATGCATGCACAGAAATGCACAAGTTTCTGCACCAGTTTCCCATCTGTCAAGATGCCCTGTACATGTGTGCCTATTATAGTGTTTATCAAATTATGCAACATATTAAAGTCAATTCTCCTGCTTTGTTTGCCTTATTTGACTGCTGCCCTTGCTTAGGTTGTATGCTGACAGGAGGAAGAGGCTCTTGAGGCCTCCCAGAAGTGCTATTTCTCATCCTAACCTGCTGAGATGGGGCCTCTGTCAGCAAAGCATCTATCTCTACCTGCAAGCCTCTCTGGGAAACCTGAATACATGACTGCCCGTCAGGTGAGGACCCTGCTAGGCTTGTGGGGCACACTTGCCTCTCTCGCCACTGTGGCTTCACTGGAATTTCCATCCAAGCACAGAGAGAACGCTGGGTATCAATAGCACACACAAGTTCTCAACAACCGCTGCAGTTATTATGCAACTTTTAATAATAACAAAATCGACAAAAATTGTAAAATTAACATAAGCTTTAAATGTTCAAATTTTGTCATTTCTCCTTTAATACACCCAGTCTCCTATGAAGGAGATGTTCAGAGAACTCTCCCATCTGCCGTTGGACTCCAAAAACAGATACAGAGATAGAATTTCCTTCAGGGAATTAGGAATGTTCTCAGTCAGTCCAGTTCATTTGGGTACAATTTTTGTTTACAGGATCAGCCCCCAGAATCCTGCATATGTAAACAGTAGATTAAAACTAAGAACAAGCTTGTCAAAAAGACAAGGGCCAAACCATACTCCTTCGGTTCTATCTCCTCCTTGGAAATCTGGTATCAGATATCTATAAAAGGTAAAGCATAGTGTAAGCTTTGAGTTTATCTAGAAAGTGCACATTTTAGTTTCTATATCAAACACCCAACAGGAGTTTAATAGCAACACGACATTGGAATGTGGTCTATTGACATCGTTTTCTTTAGAGAAAGAGTCAAGAAAATAGTGGTTTCTATTACTTCATATTTGCTCCTGAAATCATCTTAGGGGAGAGGAAAGAACAGTGTGAGGAATCTGTCAAGTTTGCCTCATATGTTAGGAAAGCCAGAGCAAGCTCACTTACACTGTGGACCGCATTGTTAAACAGATTCGGAAAGATCGCACAGATTCTGAGAACTCTGGTTGCCACGATGAATTTTATGTGTTAACTTGCCCAGATAATAAGGACAACAGACGGCTGGCTAAGCATGATTTCAGGGCATGTCTGTGACAGGACTCTATGAGAGGCTGGCATTTGAAGCAGTACGGAGTAAAGATGGAGGGTGGGCATGGTTCAATCTGGTGAGGACTCTGACGGGAACATGAGGGAGGAGGACCAACTCTCTGTTTCTACTTTAGCTGGAATATCCATCCTCTGTGCTTGGATGCGGAACCTCTAAGCTCCCAGGCTTTCTAAGAGACAAGTGACTAATTAGATGGTATTATAGGAACCAAAACCAGAAGAGGAAAAACCCTTATGCCTGGGCCAAACAAACCCCACTCCTCATCTTCCATTCCCAAGGACTCTCAGTCCCTGAACAAAGATTCCTGGGGAGTTAACCCTGTCAACCCCCACAACACCCCTGGCACACACACACACACACACTCTCTCTCTCTCTCTCTCTCTCTCTCTCTCTCTCTCTCTCTCTCTCTCTCTCTCTCTCCCAGACACACACACTCATTCCCAGACACTGAGACCATTCCCAATGGGAGCTCTCCAAGTTTGTGCACAAAGTCAAGCACAGAGCACAGACAGCAAAGACACACAGCAAGTGCAAAGTGAACTAAAAATGAAATGCAGAAGTTAAGCCACAGTGGTATGGTAGTGTTTTATACACTCTGTTTTCCTCTGGGCTGAATGAGGAACGAAGGAAAGGCTGCTGAGTGCATTATCAGGGATAGCCTCAAGGAGTGGGTATCAGGAACCTAGCAAAGCAGTCAAAGGCAGGCGTTACTAGGAGCTATGCAGGCTATTTCACTCACTGCTTAACCTTCCCAGATCAGAACATGAATCTCTGCTCAACCCAGTGTGTGTATGTGTGTGTGTGTGTGTGTGTGTGTGTGTGTGTGTGTGTGTGTGTGTGTGTGTGTGTGTGTGTGCAAGGCTTTCCAAGCTCTGGAGTTGACAAGGAGAATTGTTTCTTCTTAGTTTTATGCTCCCATAACATTGGGTTTAAAGCTTTGCAAGCCTTAGGTTAATCTTCAAGGCCCTCTGGAGAGTTTGTGCAGACTCAGAAGCATGTAGAGCAAGACCAAATGCTGAGCAAAACCACCATCCCTTCGACAGGGTCAAGACTGGCCTGACTCAGTTTCCACTGCGGTGCTAAGATTCATATGTTCTTTGGGCACTATTTTTAGCATGGGTAAAAGCTTACTTATTCTCTGGCTTCAGAGGTCATCAAAGACCTGAATCAACTCATGTGTGTTTAATTATAGTCGAAGGCCTTCAGGAAAATGACTTTAGTCTTCTGAAAGTAGTTTAGGTAATTAAAGGCAAGGGGGAGGGGGTTAAACATAAAATGTTGAGTCTTGAACCAAATTTTTCTTCCTTTTGAACCCTGGGGATACTTGGTACCTAAATTTATCAACAGAGCAAGATGTTGGTGCTCCGAAAATAGGCGTTTTGTACAACTTTAGAGGTCTCTAGAGACTCCCACAGTAGGCCTCTCTAGTATTTGAGCAGTAACATCATCCATTGCATCCAGAGTCCCTATGACTGGACCCACACTGAACTTGAAGGAGGCCATGATACTTCATGTGCTGGTCCTACCTTGTGCCACCATCTCCTAACCTATCTACAAACTGGCCTAGGACAAACCCAAGTAGTGGCTTTGGATGATCTATTATGAGCCACCATCTAAAAGGCCACTTCATCTCACATGATCATGACCTAATACCTGTGCTAACCGCAGCCACTTCCTGACAGTTTGAGACATATACATTCCCATAATTCCACGGGCTTCTATCCTTGAGTGACTCTACAAACTCCCAATGGGGCCCCATAGCTTCCTAATTTCATATCAAGCTCTTGTCATCTCCCAACCCTTCTGCTCTTCCTTCTGGAATTCAATGTGTTACCCAAAGTCTTGAATATCACTATCTTCTCCAGGCCCATCTTGTTTCCTCTCACCTCTACTACAAGCTATCTGTTACCTGACAGCATGATTTCCCATATATGCTTTGCTACTGTTCTCATGTACCCTGGAGCCTGAACACTGTCATCTCCCTTGCTTTAGTAGCCAGTTCCACACCTCTTGTCCCCCAGTATCAACATACTTCATGGAAACACGTCTTTTAGGCAACAGCTTCCATTACCCCATTCTGTTGTGTTTAACTAGCAAGGGTCCTGTCTAGCCTCCCCAAGCTCCGACATTGTTAGGTCCCAGACTCAGCCAAAATGCCTCTTGTCCTTTATTTTAACTCTAGGTTATCGTGCAAGCCAAGCACTCTGACAGCCTTCCCTCCAATTCATCTCAGCCCTCAGTTTTCTCTCCTGGTCTTAGCGACTAAGATCTCATAATCATGCAGAACAGTTCTACTTCTGGGTTCTTGACTTGGGTGCATTCTTTCTAAGCAGTAGCCTTGCGATTCCAGGTCACTAATCTAGCATCCCTCCTCTTGCAGCAAGTCTCTGCTTCCCCTTTGAACCTATCCCCTTTTTCAGCCTCTCTAGCATGCTCAGGTTCCTTATGCTCAACCTAGATTCAATGGGTCACATAGATTTGCAGGCTCAGAAACCAGAAAGAGGCTGGAATTTCCCAACACATGGCTCCCATAGTGGCTAACCACCAGAAACCTTGATTGGAACTAGAGGCCTCTTTTTAGCATGACACAATGACACAATGACACAATGATGCAATGCAATGCAGTTGGTGGCAGATTTTGCACATTTGCACATTATGTGGACACTTCCATGATGTATTTTAAGTGTCTTTACAAAATGACAGTCATTTATACCCAAACCAATGGCCCAAGAATAAGACCAAGAAATTATAATAACTTTTAAAAAGATATAATGTCATAAGCCACACACCAATATTTTCTACCATATAGTCATGAGTTGAAGTAGAAAGTGCCAGTCAGTGACAGACTACACAGAGGATGGCATTCCTGCAAGAATGGGTCTTCCTAGTGATGTCATACTCGTCTTATTCTGTCTGACCACAACATACTGTTTGTCTTTGCGAAGATGAAATCCCCTGATGACACTTCTATCAGCATCTACCTGCCATGTATCTCTAGATAATTTGTGTGTTGTTATTGTTTTGAATTGCTTGTTCATCTGCTTACTGAGACTCACACACAGGTGCACATACAGTGGCTGGTTGCCACCAACAGAATATTAGATTCTAAGACATATGGAGGCGTTTACGCTGTCCATGTGTAACTCAGCTTGGCCTATTGCTCTCCTGAGTTGACCGTAAGGACATGTCTCATGTGGCACATGGCCCAGGAAAGGTAAAAGACACTTCATATATACCTGTACCTCTCTGCAGAACTAATCCTAGGTGAGTAGAACCCTGGGCCACACCAGGGAAATGAGAGAGAAACAAATGCTGTGAACTCTGTAGACGGGTGGCCTTAACCTTGCTAATGGTGTGACCCTTTAATACAGTTCTTCACGTTGTGGTGACCCCCAACCATAAAATCATTTTCATAATTATGATTCTGCTACCATTAGGACTTGTAGTGTAAACATCTGCTATGCAGGCTATCTGATAGGTGACCCCTGGGAGAGGGCCCTTTGACCCCTAAAGGGGCTGGGACCCACAGATTGAGAACCACCATTCTAAATAGTTTCTATGCCATTTTTCTATGGCAATTGCTGATATATCCTTTTTTAGCATTGAACTCCAGACTGAGCCAGGGGATAGACCTTTATCTGCAGAATCTCAATGTTATTTCCTCTGCAAGGTCTACTTCGGACCAAAATGAAGTAAGTCTGAGTCTCGTTTGAGACCTTAGTTGAGATAGTGTGATACAACTGATTATATCTGATTATGAGCCATCAGTCCAAGCTCCCCGTGAGGCAACTGTAGCATTTCTGTAAAATGTCATTTAGAGAGAGGAGCTGGCTCTGTATAGCTACTGTGCTCGGCATGCTCAAGGCCTGGATGTCATTCCAAGTACCCTTTCCCACCGAAAAAGAAGGAAAAAAAAAAGAAAGAAAAAGAAAAGGTATTTGGAGATAAAGTTTCAGAAAAGATTTTCATTACCACCTTAAAATTGTAGACTCAACATTTCCTGTTAGAGAGAGGTTTACTCAAGTTTTCTCTATTTAATTAGGCTCCCATGAATCATAGATCTTTCTCATAAGTGAGCTGGCCCCTCGGGGCAAGTGGTATCTTTGCTGGCAAATATTTTACAAAGAAGGCATTTGTTTCAGAAATAAACATTTAATTTGGATAAATTTTAATAGGCACCACACTTGATTCTGATGAAAATGTTTACCAGCGGTGTTTCTGCCTGGGAACCATTTGTTTCTATTATTTTGACAGAAGCGGAATTTGGTTGGTAGCTGTTTGGGATTTGAAATGGTTCTGTAAGCATTTCAGCTAGATGCCCAGGCAGGCAGCCACAATCGTTCTACTTCAAATAAATGGAAAGCCTGGTTTTGCTATTCATTACTTCAATGAGAAAAGTTTAACCAGGGAAAGGATTTGCAACCGACCCACTCACAGAGACCCAAAGCAAAGGGAAACAAAAGTGAGCGCACTGTAAATATTTCTACAAAAGTTTGGACAACCTTTTCATTCTCAAAATACTTGTCTGTGCGGCCAAAGAATTGAAAAAGACACAAGAGGGGAAAAACAGGCTTTTCTCAGTGATGGCTTGGAACAACAAATACCACTGAGCCATCCTGTGTCCTTCATGACATACATCATTGGGAAACTGCAGTAGTTTCCTCCAAACATATTAAGAAACACACAAGTGACTTGTGCAATTATGTCATTTTTCAAATCATCAAAATTGAAAATAAGAGAAAACAACTTCTGAAGAAGTCCAGGGTCAATCAACTAAATAAACTCAAGTCATTTAGCCAACTAGCATTGATTGGATTTGAGCAGGATGGAATTGACTTCCCTCCAACTCCACCCACTCCACAAACTAATTAAAAAAGCACATCACTTACATCTTCAATCAGCTGAGGAAGATAAGTGGGCTTCAAAGTAATCAACTACACAACTGTCAAGAATAGCAATAGAGTCTCAGATAACTTCAGGAAGCTGGCTGAAAGTTAGGGATGTCAATCAGAGGAGAACACCCAGAGCTTATAATTTGGATATACCTTCTTGGACAAGGATGTTTAAAGAGAAGGGAACCATGCATAGTCACACACACACACACACACACACACACACACACACAGAGAGAGAGAGAGAGAGAGGGGGGGGGGGGGGACAGACAGAGAGAGACTTCCATACACACAGCATCTCACGCAACTTCAGGACTCCAAAAACATTCTTGTGAGACAAGAGTCCCAACTATGTCAGGAACGGAAGGGCTAGAAAGATCACTAGGCAAATTATTTGAAATATCTAGAAATTCATAAGCTCTTAGAGTCCTTAAATTGAGTGGAGAATGTTGTAGTTACTGCTCTATGACTGTGAGGAGACGGCATAACCAAAGCAACTCTTATAAAAGAAAACATCTAATTGAGGGATTGATTACACTTTTAGAGGTTAGTTCATGATCATTATGGGAAGCAGACAGGCATAGTGTTGGAGGAGTAGTGGAGAGATTTACATCCTGATTCACAGGCAGGTGAGGGAGAGGGAAAGAGAGAGGGAGAGGGACAGGGACAGGGACAGGGACAGGGACAGGGACAGGGACAGGGAGCAAGATTGGGTCTGGTATGGGCTTTTGAAACCACAAAGTCCACCTCCCCGGTGATACACCTCCTGCAATAAAACCACACCTCCTAATGCTTTTCAAAAAGTTCCACTAACAGAGCACAAAGCATTCAAATGCATGGGCCCATGGCAACCATTCACATTCAAACCACCACAAGGGATTACTGGACTACTTTGGCAAAGAATATTGTTTACAGATCAGCAAGAGGTTGATGGTGATCCTCTAACTTTTATCCAAAGGACAGAATGTTCGTTCTATGAAGAAGATAATGGATAACTCCCTGAGTTCTCATACTCATAATGCTTCCTTTCTGTGTGACTTTCCATGCCACAAAAGCTGGAGTTGTTTCTTTTTCTTTTTCTTTCTTTAAATTGTACATTATGGGGTAGGGGAGAGTATGTGTGCCACAGTGTTCATAGGTGTCAGAAGATGGCTTTGGGGAGTCACTGAGACAGGGTTTCTCTTCTTTCTCTGTGACACTCTGTGTTCTAAGCCAACTGACCTATGACTTTCTGAACAATTCTCCTGTTTCCTTTGTCCATATTCCAAAAGAGTGTTGGTGTTACAGATGGCTTACACTTCATCCAGTCCTCATATTACAACCAATTAGCTAATTAAGTAGTGTGTGTATGTGTACAACTTTGTGTGTGTGTGTGTGTGTGTGTGTGTGTGTATAGGTGTGAAGGTCAGAGAACAAATTCTAGGAGTCATTGTCTCCTCTTCCCATGTGGATTCTAAAGATGGAACTCGTACTGAGAGCTTGTCACCTGCTTTTACTCGCTGAGCTGTCCCCCTAGCCTTGGAAATGTAATTTTTCTCCTAAAATTATACTTACATTTTAATTTTTTAAAATTAAAATATAATCTATCCCTCACACACCTATACACATTCTCAGCTTATGGCCTCTGGTCTCCCCTCTTTAAATAATCTGTTCAGTCTACATAATGTTACTCCTATGCATATGATTTCAGGGCTGACCACTTGGTGTTGAATAGCCAATTGGGGGACTATTTTTTCCTATTCTCAGTATCCTTGATTGCCTAGAAGTTTGTTTGTTTGTTTGTTTGTTTGTTTTTAGTCTAGGGTTGAAGCCCTGTGAGATTTCCCCCCAGGAAATGTAATTTCTTAATGAATGATAGCTACTAATTCAGTGCTCTGTTCTAGAGAATCATAGTATTCGATAGACAAGAAAACCTGCAAACAGAATTTCCTTCCTTAAATCCTTGAAGGACTAAGAGGAGGAGGAAGAGGAGAGAGAGGAGAGAGAGAGAGAGAGAAGAGAGAGAGAGAGAGAGAGAGAGAGAGAGAGAGAGAGAATGAATACATGATGCAGGAAGATACACTGCCCATTGGTAGAGCAGCTTTTCATGTTGACCAATAACCTTCCCGATAAGAGATAGATACCATTTTCTGTTTCTTCTTCTTCTTCTTCTTCTTCTTCTTCTTCTTCTTCTTCTTCTTCTTCTTCTTCTTCTTCTTCTTCTTCTTCTTCTTTTTTTTGGTTCTTTTTTTTGGAGCTGGGGACCGAACCCAGGGCCTTGCGCTTCCTAGGTAAGCGCTCTACCACTGAGCTAAATCCCCAGCCCCCTCCTTCTTCTTCTTCTTCTTCTTCTTCTTCTTCTTCTTCTTCTTCTTCTTCTTCTTCTTCTTCTTCTTCTTCTTCTTCTTCTTCTTCTCTTCCTCCTCTTCTCTTTCCTCCTGCTCACCTTTCATCCCCTTCTCTCCCTCCTCTTTCTGTTCCTCTCTTTCTCTCTGTCTGTCTTCCTTTCTCTCTCATTTGCCCATTCGCTTACTCACCCCCTTGCCTCTCTTAAGTCTATTTGGGATTCTAGTTACTGCGTAAATGTCAAGACTTCTTTTAAATCTCAAAGGAAAAAACCTAATAATCTTCTATGAAATACCTTACTTCAGCAACTGTGACTAGAGACTGAATAATGCCACTGGCCAGAAGTCCGCTGAGGATGCTGTAAGAGGTCCACTGAGGATGCTGTAGAACACTGGCCATTTACCAACCACCGTGGAAGAATTAAAGCCAAGTGACAACTACTCCAGCAGTTCCAACATGCATCTGCTGCACATGACTATAGATGACCTCCTGTTTCTATTCTGTGTCCTTGCCCAAGCATTTTTGTATTTAGAAATTCATACCTAAGAATTTAAAGAACCTAGAATTTCAGAGTTGAAAGGCTGAGGAGGCCAACGAGCTTGCCACACAAATGTGAGGACTTGAGTCTGAATCCCCATGGGACATATAAAGACAGGCAAGTGAAACACATCTATCATCCCAGGACCCCTAAAGTGAGATAGCAAGCAGACAGGAGAATCCCAGAAGCTCAGCTAGCCTGCTTAGTATGTGCAGAAGAGTATAGCAAAGAGACTGCCTTGAATGAAGAGGAAGAAGGGAACAGATGGGTAACCTCTGACCTCTGAACACATGTCCTGTTATGCCCATACACACCACTCTCATAAAACATATACATACACACACACACACACACACACACACACACACACACACACACAAAGAAGAAAAAAAGGAAGAAGGGAGGGAAGGAGGGAAGGAGGGAAGGAAGGGAGATAGGGAAGGAAGGAAGGTACTACGATGGTGAAGGCAAAGTCCTGCTTGTAGAATACAAATTATGTGCCAACCTCTTGGTCAGCAAACTCTGTTGGCTGAGTTCTAAACTGTATGATTTTTTTTAAAGATATCAAGCGAAGTGCCTATTACACTAAGTAGGTTTTCTATCACTCTGGTCTACAGCTAGGGGAAAATCAATTTCAGGACATCGACCAGGGAATTAAAAATCCTAAGATGTGAAATGTTGGCTCTCACAAAACACACATACACACACACACATCCTCTTCTCCTATGCACCCCCCCCCCATCAAGGTATTTGGACAGATAGCAATAATGACCACTTATATGGAAATAACAGCCCACATATACATATACATCACCAGGTCCATTCTGTGGGAAAGGTGTTGGAACTGAAGGAGTCCTGTTTTTCTCTGGGTTTGTGTTTGGAAGAATCCTGGTAGGAAACCTCTATCATGTTAGGAGCTGACAAATCCCACACAGGTCTCAATATCATCGTTTCACAAGCAATTACAACTTGGGCCGGAGATTAACCCATCCAATTCCCATTTTGTACACTGGGAAAGTAGAAGTGATGATGCTATCACCTGGTTGTTGAGAATGGAGTAATTGCCCTCTGACCTCTAAACACAAGTTGTGTCATGCCCAAACACTCTGCTCTCACACGTGAATACTACACACAGCTAAGAGTGGGATAAAAACACTTATTTTAACTAAGTAGTAAATGACATTGAGCAGAGGGGGAGGGGCGCCTGGAGGACCTGGGGGCCAGATTTGGAAAACTAAACAGACTTATACAGAGGATTTAGCAGTGGTCTTCAGCGTCATGGTCACAGTCATGTTTAGGAACAGGGGAGATGCCATCGTACTGATGAAGGTAAAAATGAGGACAGGAAGTGGGCCCCTCAACTTGAATCAAGTTTAATCACATAGTTCAGGTCATGAAGATCAAGTCCCTGGCTGGGTAGAGTGGTGTACACCTTTGATCCCAGCACTCTGGGAAGCACAAGCATACATACATACATACATACATACATACCCACACACATACATACATATATACCCACATACATATACACACACATACATATATATATATATATACAGACACACATACATATATACATACACACTTACATACATATACACATACATATATATATACACACACATGCATATATACATATATACAAACAATATCATCAACCATCAGGTACAAACTAGCCTGATGACCCAACCATGATATTCTCAGGCAACAAAGGCTGTTTTCCAAAGTCTCTTATTCAGTCTTAATACCCTATGTAGGACAAGCATGGCTCAGTCTAAGCCACTGCGACCCACCCTCTTTCCCTGCCTCCCTTTCAGTGTCTCACCTGCCTAGGGTGAGATGCAAAAACACAACAAAGAATACAATACTTTTGTTGGGTTTCATATTTGGATCATCGCAAGCCGAAGCTCAGTCTCCCCACCCCCTCTTCTTTCCCACAGGCAAGTGTGCACATGCACGTGTAGACACACACTTCTACACAAGTCCGCATGTGTACACGCACACACACATGTGCTGACTGCATGAGGTCAGAATGAAAATATGAAAGGGATTAGGAACAGATTATAATCTGTTCCCCTGAATCAGAAACCTACAAACGCAAGCTAGAGATTTCCTTTCACACATCTTGCTGACCTCCAGATGCCATGGAATGTGCTAAACACTGTGGTTTCTCCTTTCACTTTTCACTGCCCTTCGGATTAGTAGGATGTCACTGAGGTCATCGGTAACATACACACTAAGTACATGGAGATCAGTCCCATGGTGGTAGTTGTTTCAGGGTTGCAGTGGGGGTGGTCAGGTGAGTGGTGTCACCAGAGGACAAAGTGGCTGATAAAAGTTTAAAAAGTATTGTAAAGATCTTACACCAAACTCTTTGGCCAGTTACAAACTATTGACTCTCAGATGTCAGGCTTCTGGCGGTGTTAGAAATAGTCAGCAGTTTACATAGGAGGAAATGAAACAATTAGTCTGAAATGACAGAGCTCCTGCATTCTGCAACCAGAATTCATAAGCAATCCCTTGTGCACAAAAGCCAGTAATCTCCCTGATAGCTCTGCCCTTTGCTGGATACCTGGGCAGTCCATAAGTGACTTTGAAGATGATGATGGTGGTAGAGATGATGATGAAGAAGAAGATGATGATGATGAATGGGAGAAAACAAAGGAAGGAATGAAATTCTGATAGTGTCCTGATGGTTTGTATCCATGAGAATATGTTATTAACAAGACAGGATGCCATGGATTACAGAGTTACTCAGGAGGCTCCTCTCTTCATTCTAAATTTGTTATCTACAATAAATTATGGGAGAAGGGGTAGGAGTGATGGCTCAGCAGTTAAGAGCACTGTGTGCTCTTTCAGAGGACCCAGTACCTCTATGGCAGCTCACAAATATCTGTAGCTTAATTCCGGGGGCTCTGACTGTCTCACATAGATGTACATATAGGCAAAACACCCCAATGCACATAAAGTAAAAGTAAACCACAACAAAATCAATCCGGGAGAAGTGGACGTACCATCCTATGTTGTACACTGCTTAGTTGTGTAGCCTGCCTGCCAACTTCTGATGGACAGTCCCAAACCCGTGGGCACATAGACTTCCCTGGCTAAAGTCATTGGGTCACAAAACAAAACAGAAAGATGGACATTTGAGGAAGAGAGCTTTAGGACCAATTTGGGGAGAGATAACAGAGGGTGAAGTGATTAGAATATACTACATATCTGCGTTGTTTTAAAAAAAAAGAAGACAAGTGCGTATATAGTATCATATGGATGACTCAGACTAAGAGGAGGATGCATAAAATAAAGACTCAGCATCCTGTGGGATGAGTGGGGCATGGTCAATGGCATGACTGGCTGTGGTCCATCAGGAAGAAAACTAAAAGCATGGGAAAGCAAATAGGGCCTGACCTGAGCATCTGAAGCACTGACCACTTGAGAACTATAAGCAGCTCCCTCTGGTGCTTAGGTAAGTGGCATTTACATCCTAAGGCTTGGTTTCTTTGTTTGCTGGAAATAACAGTGTCTTCAATGCAGAGGTAAATGGCTTGTATGAGCTAAAATGAGTTAGTACTTAGCAGGGTCAATAGTTTTGGTCAAGGTTCTGTGATTGGTGACTCTCTTGATACTATAGAGAACTCCTAGTCACTAGGCTTTGGATTCCCAGTAACAGAAAATCTAGGCAGAGTAGCTCACCTTTAATTTGAAAGGCAATGAGTAAGGCCTGGCTTCAGGCATAGCTCAGCCAGAGATCCATGTATCTATGTTGGAATAACTTGTCAGTCTTTAACAACTAGTTGTCAAAAGGCAGAAGAGGGAATACTCCAGTCAGGAGAGACAGAGAGAGAGAGAGAGAGAGAGAGAGAGAGAGAGAGAGAGAGAGAGAGAGAGAGAGAGAGAGAGAGATATGAATGGATGGATAGATAGATAGATAGATAGATAGATAGATAGATAGATAGATAGATGGATAGATAGATGGATAAATAAATAAATCAGGGATCCTGGTAGGTAGCTTTTACAGATTTCCGTTGAGTCCAGACTCCACAAAGGCTAGTTGACATGAACAGGTTCACGACATTTCTTCAGTTTTACCCTGAGTTCTTATATTGTACAAGCCAGGTCTAGAATGCCTGTAAACCGCATCATACCTATGAGGGGATTTTTCTGTCTACATCACCTTTATCCTGAGGATGGCTTCTCTCATGCTTGTTAAATGGCTGTCTGATAGAACAGTGTCATTGGTTCATAGGACAGTGGACTAGAGGCAAGAAAGTTGTTTCTTACACCAACAAAAAGCAGATTACAGCCTCACTATGGCTTTGGCTTTGAATCAGGGATTTTGTCAAGAGTTGCCTCTGGTTATAGATTAACTTAATAGCTGGTTCTGAGCCAGTCGTAAATTAAAGCTTGGTAGTTATTGTTAGATAGAGACCCAAGGAAGCTAGTTCATGACTGGAGACTAGTTCTCTATTGCCATGACCTCCCCCCCCCCATATGATTAAAATCAACTTGAAGGGAAAAGGATTACATTCCATGACCTGGTCGTAGTCCATCATTGGAGAAAAGTTGGGTAGGAACTCAAAGCAGAAGCCTGGAGTTGTCAGGAACTAAAACAGAAAACACAGCAGTTCTATCACTGGCCTGCTCCCTGTGGCTTTCTCCACCTATATTTTATACAACCTAGGACCACCAGCCCCAGGCTGGCTCCACTCACAGTGGCCTTGACACTCCCACACCAATCATTAACAACAAAAATGGCCCCCAGACTTGCCTACAATCTGATGGGAGCATGTTCTCAATAGAGTTTTCTTCCCAGATGGCTCTAGCGTGTGTCAAGCTGACAGAACACTAATAAGCATAGGTTCTGGAGGAGGGAGATGTTGTTGTAAAAATATAAAAAATTTAAAAAGTATGGCTGTCTTTTATCCCCCACTAGATCTGGCACTGTGGTGCCCCAAAATATCTGCTGGATATCTTAATTCTCAGTCGGCAAAGCCCCTTACCCACTTTGCTCCATCCCATATCACACTGCCGAAGGCCTCTCTCTGAGCTGTTAGCAATCTCTCTACCTGTCTAGTTCCCAAGGCAGGTTTCCGTGCCAGAAACACACATCCCAACTCTGTGGCGGCCCAGACCAGCTGCCCCACACTTTCATTCACTTAATTGCTACATGAAAGAACACACAACACAATAACCTTTGGCCCAATTGATAAGATATAATTGCCCACCTACACATACAAAGCCCAATACACATCCATCCCTTAAAAACATTTGTCCTAACCTGTAAAGGTACAGCGTAGAATCTTAACATCACCCGCCATATTCTCCTGCCACGGCTTCTCTCCCCCTGCCACTGCTTCTCTCCCTCTCGTTCCCGTCTCTTTTTCCTTTCTGTTCCAGTCTCCTCCTCTTCCTTCAAACTTCTCTCCCGCCCATCCTTCCTTCTCCTCTAATGTCAGGCCTCCTTCTATCCTGTACCTGCCCCTCACGTATATTTTACAAATTCAATGGGGAAAAAGGTTCTGGTGAAGTCACCTGAGTCCTGAGCACATGACTAGGTAACTGTCAGTGGGGCAGTGGGATTAACATCAAAATACAGATATCTCCAGGGCAAACCAAACAGGGAGAGATGTGTTCTTCCTTTGTAGGCCATGGGCAGGTGTCTGTATGTCTGTCAACCCTTCACCTATGCTCCTTTAAGCAACCCTAAGTAAACTCACTGGGTCAGAAGAAGAAAAGCCGTAAAAGTAAGGAACTAGTTAGAGATGGGGAAGTCGATGAAAGACTAGTGGATACGTGAGTGGATATGATCAAAATACTTGTATAAAAATATCATAAAACTTGTCATTATGTATAATTAATATATGGTATTAAGACATTGAAAATGAAAGTGACCCAAGGAGCCATGAATGTCATAGGCGTTCAAGACACAATCAAGGGAATTCATAACCAAAGATTCTGGCTGTAAATCATTGGAAAAACGAGTCTCACCACCACAGCTGTCCGTCTGTATCCGACTTCCCAGCACTCTGTACCAGGAAGCAGTGCTTCATTGGGTTACTTCAGGTTTCAAGTTCACATATTTATAAACAGCTAGGACCTGACTTATAATGAGGCAATTTCTAAGCATCTTACTCTTTTTTAGAAACGAAAAATCTGATTTTTAAAGCTCTATTTTAAGGTGTGTGTGTGTGTGTGAATGCCACTTGTGTGTATGTGCCTGCAGAGGTTAAAAGAGAGCATCAGATCCTTGGAGCTGGAATTACGGGTGGTTGTGAGCCATCTGATGTAGGTGCTTGAGGCTGAACTCAGGACCTCTGTAAGAGCAAGAGCTGAGTCATCTCTCCAGCCCTTGAGGATTTGTTTTGATTCTATAAGCTTATCACCATTTAGAGGAAGACGGGAGGGACCAGAGGGATAGAGAGAGGAAGGGAGGGAGGCAGAGAGAGAGGGAGAAAGAGAGAGAAGATGAACTCAATTAAACCTTAATAAAATGGTAAATGAAGTAGCAGCTCTATTATGTCATTCACAAGATAATGCAAAAGCAAGAAAAGCTACAGGCTAATTAGCCTCCTGAGAGAGGTTCTAATATTTCACTAAGTCACGGAGGTAAATCCTAAGCTATTGGAAGGAGAAGAAAACTATGAATTGCCATGTCCACCTGCTCCTGTTGTTTAAAAAAAAAAAATGTTGCTCAGGGATGGCCTCTCGCCTTTTTCTATCAAGTGTTTCTTAAACTTCCTTGCAACTTTTCAGCCCCTCACATTTGCCTCTGGCTGATTTTAAATTATGCTAATTGGAAGAAGGAAAAATGCTGGTAATAGAATAAAACGGAAAGCCATTTCTTATAGCATCTGGTGCAATCTGAGCCATTTAAAAGTGCATCTTATGGAATAGAGATGTGAACGAGCAATGCCAGTCTGATTGCAAACAACATGGGTCTCATTAGGATATGTCAATCTGATTACTAGGTAGGGAGACTCTGCAGATTAGTACAGTAGGCCTTAATTGCATCTTCCATATTATGTGTGTAATAGATAGTTTCTCTGGGTCTACATTTAAGCCACTTTCTTGCATGGCTGTCTTTTTCCAGCGCTACACAAAGCTGTGTCTGTCTTCTGCTAAGTTGATTTCAGCTATGTTCTTCGGCCCTAATTCTATTTTCTCCCAAGTATTCATCAAGTTTTCTCCAGCAGTGCTATAAACAAAAAAATATATCCAGGGTGATTGCCAGGAATCAGATATGTCAGTGGTCTATTACCTATTCAACTGGGAGCTGTCAGTGGCTAGGGGCACTTCCTCCAGAGGGAAAGGGTAAAATAACTGAGGCCCCAGCCCCCCGACTCAGCAATGGGTCTTAATTGGGTTGTTGATTTAAGTGGGTGGTACAGTTTAACCATTGTCAAAATCCATTTCGTTCTTTCATTTGTCTGGAATAATTCAGACATCTTAGCCCAGGTCTTGACTTTGGTATACACTATAAAGTCTGTGGCTTATCACATCCTAGTGTGCTGTTGAGATGATGAGATGAAATGTTCAACAGTCACATTCTGAGGGATCACAATCTCCCTAACCCTTGCTCCAAGTCTTGAATCCTCTACTGGCACTACAACAGCTCCTTGACCATCGACACAGAAAAGGAGCTCTCCAGGAGCTGAGAACTGGGGTCGGCAGTTGGACAGGCTTTGAGATGAGGCAGGGGAGACTAAAGGGTTAGCGATCCAGCCAAGTAGGTCCTGTACAGATCCCAGAGTTAAGCTCTGCATCACGTAAGTCCCTCAAACCTCTGCTTGCTTTTTTTGGGGGGGGGAGGGGTTGTTTTTGTATCTGAGACCCCAGAGAACAGATACCCAAGATGTGCTAGAAAAAAGCCTCACTCTCCAGAGATGTTAAAAGGATTCAAGTTTCAAATACGATTTGAAATGTCTAGATTAAAAGGGCAGAACCAGTTTAAGAGAGGCCTTCTCAGAACCTTTCATAAGTCAATGAGTTTGCTAAGTCAAATGAGTGGAAGGGGGACTTGTAGAGTGCATCATATGGTGTCTGCTCTTATTCAGCCACAGAACCCTGTCCTTTCAAAGCCACACTGACACCCCTCCCCCTGTAGTGCTCACCAGCGTCCCAGCAAAGTAACTTCTCATCTCAGTGCTTACCAGGTCTCTTCAGAACTCAGTTTGGCTTCCATGGCATCTGATTGGCCAGTGAAGACATCCGTTTGGCACAGCGGGTTTTCCGTTGGAGTTCTTTCACACCAAATGGACAATACCAGGAGAGTTCACTTGTATGTTACAGATGGGAAAAGAGACTCTCAGGGAGGTGAAGTGATCCATCAAAGATCGCACAACTAGAAAGTGGCTGGGTATTCATATAAAATCTCGTATTACATGATGTTCCTCCTATGCTTCAGTTAATTTTCCTGTTGTCATGGGATCCATCTCGGGTTTTTTGGTTTGGATAATGATTAGCCTCACTGACTCACAGGCCATCACGGTGAAGAATGGCATTTGAGATGTGTTGCCTGTGGCTTTTATCCTCAGAACGTGAAAATGGTAATTAGAGAGAATCATCACCCCTTTCCACCCTACCCTCATTCTGTATCAGAGGACAGCATCTTAGCTGGAGTAGTTTAAACCTAAGCAAAAGGTAGAATGCGGAGACTAATTCTTACACAGCTCTGTCTTAGAGAAATATTGCACTTGGTCATTTGTTTCCTGAAGGCAAAGAGAGAGGGAGGGAAGGCAGGAGAGATAGAAAGAGGGAGGGGGAGAGAGAGTTATTGGGGGGGGGGGGGGAGAGAGAGAGGAGCCGTATTGGATTTGGGCCTGGCCACTTTGTGACTCTATAGCTCAAGGTGGCTACGTGACTCTGGGCTGTATGGCCACAGATGCTCACCCCTAAGATGGCTGCTGTAAGATTATGAGATTGTTGGACAAAAGCCTCTCCCAGGAAGATTCAGGGAACAATCACAGGATGTTTCAGCCTGAGCAAAGCTAGCACCCTGCCCTGAGCAGATTCCTGAGAAGGGCTCGACCTTTTCAAAGAATATGTCCCCGGAAGACTGTTGCCTCTTTGTTTAAGGAGGATATCTTGCAGTTTAGTGATTCACCCTATATCCTTGGGCACTTCTCAGTCCTCCCCCACCCTAAGCTTCAGTCCCTGCTTCAATTCCTGCTTCAGAGCTTTAAATGCTGTACATTCCTCTCAATAAACGAGACCTTGACAACAGAACCTTGCTTGGTCTCCTTCTTTTCTCCCCCTCTTGACCCTCGGGTAGCGCCTCTTCGGGACCCTAAATAACTGGACCTGCTGGACGGGTCAAGAAGGAGGGAGGGAGGGAGGGAAGGGGAGGGGGAGAGGGAGGGGATAAAGAGGGAGGGGCAAGAGAGATACAGGGTAGAGAGAGAGAGGGAGGGATAAAGGGAAGGAGGGAGGGAGAAACAGAATGACAAATCAATTAAAAAATAGCCTACCTAGCAACAGAATAGCCATGCAAGAATACAGAGGAACACGCTGCTAACTAATCTGACAGTAGAAACAGATGGGGTGGAGTAACTTGGGTACCTCATATGTCAGGATGGTGAAGAACCACTTTTAGAACACTGGTTCTTGACCGTCCTTATGCTGTGACCCTTAATACAATTCCTCATGGGTGACCCCCAACCATGGAATTATTTTTATTGCTACTTCCTCAGTGTAATTTTGCTATTGTCATGAATCATAATGTAAATATCTTTCCCAATAATCTTAGGTGACCCCTGTGAAAGGGTTTTTTTTAACCCCCAGAGGAGTTGTGACCGACTGGTTGAGAATCACTTTTTAGATGCTCTTTGCTTATGTCTAATTTTCCAATTCAATACTTATCAGCAAGATGGCCTGGGACTTGTTGTCTAAACACAACACCCAGTGTTCACACTTACTGATGGGGGTAAAAAATTTCCTTTGCTGGTTTTACTTTTGTGGGCTGTTGTGAGAATTACATAAACAGAGCCTAGCACTGTGACTGAGAAGTAGTTAGTGCTCAGAAATACTCAAATAAATGAAAGACTGACATGGTAGGCTCCAAACCAGTACTTTGGGAGACACAGATTAAGGCTTTCAAGCCTTACCCATCAGAAATGAAAGAGTGCATGTTGATAGGACTTTTCATGTTCTAGCTGTATCTTTTCTTTTTAAGAGAACACTCTTCAGGGGTTGGGGATTTAGCTCAGTGGTAGAGCGCTTGCCTAGCAAGTGCAAGGCCCTGGGTTCGGTTCTCAGCTCTGAAAAGAAAAAAAAAGAGAACACTCTTCAAATCAATTGTGAGGGATAAAGATTTAATTGTGAACTCCCCAGTCTTTAATGGAATGGTTAAGACCCTTAAAACCCTATAAAAGCAGGTACTTCTGTGTAGACGGGAGTTATGGTTAGAGATGTGTAGACATCTATTCTGCTAGAAGCCCAGTAATGTGTGAAAGACAAGGGCAAGAATGTTCACTTATGTGAATGAAGCTTAGTTGGGCTCGAAAAGAACTAAAAGTGAAACCCGAGGCTTACAAGGCTGTATTTACTCCTAGGGGAACATCTTCTCTGACTGGTCCATTCCTCAAGTTTCAGCTCCTTTCTCTGTGTACTTAAGGGTAGATTTCCTAGTGTCCTAGCACCTGCATTTGGAACTCGTTGAGTTCTTGGTGATGAGAAGGTAGGAATCAAATTGTCTTCCAAGGATAGCTATAGATCTCTGAGTATGATTTTCCATATCCACTTGCTCTTCTGCTATGACCTTTGCATAACAAGCATGGCTGCATCAAGAGGGGAGTGGATGAGTGATGACTCAGTGCTTGCAAGAGTTGCCATGATGACCCTTTGTAAACATATCAGACTATAATATGCCACATACCCTTCTTGAAATCAGCTCTTGCTCCCAAGGTTTTACCAGAGAGACTTGATGGCTTAAGTTTTCAGTGAACATGGATTTTTACCAACTGGTATTTATTTTGCGTAACAGTGTCATGAAGACAGCATTTCTCTGAAGACCAGGCTTTTCATGATTTGGTGTCTCCAAACCTATTTAGAATTTGAAGACATTTATGGGACTCCCCTTTCAAAACCTTTGTACACGTGTAGAAGTAACCGTTAAATAGCTGGGGTTAGCTTGAACCTTGTTGAATGGCACTGTCGGGACCCCTAGATCTTAGATTCAAAACCCAGAATATGGTGCTTGCAGACCACAGAATCAACTGACTGGGGCTCATGAGGCTCACAGAGATTAGGGAGCCTGCAAGGGTCTGACCTAGGTACTTTGCATATGCGAATGGCTGAGTAGTTTGGTGTTCTTGTGGGAATCCTAACAGTTGGAGGGGGGGCTGTCCCTGACTCTTATGCCTACTTTTGGGATGACTGTCCTTCTATTCAGTTGTCTTGATGTGATAGTACTGTGCCTTGCCTTACTCTAGCATGTTAAGCTGCTTTTGTCCCTGGGAGGCCTGCTCTTTCAGAGCAGAGTCATGGAGAGACTAGGAGGGAGGGGAGAAAGGAGGTGTACTATATGAGAAAACAAAAACCAAAATGAAGTCTGGTGTTTGGCATCTTGGGTAAGTAACAAGGATGTCAGAGAGGCTAGAGGGCTGAGGGTGCTGAAGAAGTTGGTGCCATTAGACTGAAAGCTGTCACAGATCTGACACATGGCTGCAAACATGGCAAAATATCTAACTTTTATAAAGACTCCCAGCACTATAATTACCAGTGGTACAAATAAGGAAACAGGCCTAAGGTATGTAAGAATCTTACTCTGCATCGGGGAATTATTAAGCAGGGGATTCTGGACTTTAAGTTTAAAATCTAAAGTGGAATATAGGATCTCAAAGTCAGATTTTTTTTGCTTTTGATGCATGGTTTTGAGTGGCAAAGATAAGAAGCCAGTAACTTTTCACATACTATATTTATGTATCAAACTACACTGCATTCCATAAACATGTACAATTAAAATAACAATTAGTAAATTGGGCATACCAGCACATGCCTGTTATCCTAAAGTCAGGAGGCTGAGATTTCTGAGGCCAATCCCTGGGTTACATACATTGTGAGAGTTTTTTCCAAACAAACAAAGAAAACAAAACAAAACAAAACCCCAAAACTAAATGTTTTAATTAAATAATTAATCCTCCAAATAAATACATTCAATTAGGAGTTAAGAATCTGTGTTTACTCAAACAACTAATTATATAGCAATACTATGCAAATGGAACTTATTGAAAAGTCACATCTAAAACCAATCAAAGAAGAGTGGTACAAGCTTGTAATCCCAGCTACTAGAGAGGCAGAAGTCAAATGATTCCAAGTTCAAGGTTACCATGGGCTTTAACATGAGTTAAAGGCCATGCTCAGCAACTTAGTAAGAGCTTGTCTTGATGTAAAAGGAGCCTGGGCTTAGCTCTTTGGTGAAGCATTTGCCCAGCATGTGTGTCCCCAACACTGAAGAAAATGAAATAGAACATAGACAACCAGATTTCAGGTTTGAATACAGCAACTACTTTATTACTTTCAAATGCAAACTCTTTGCATTTAGTTTGCTATTTTACAACTTTACAAACTAGGTATAAAAGACCATAAATAAATGACATAAGTTATGTGTACCTAAAGTTCATGAAGGGAAGAAAAAAATACCTTGACAAATAAGAACAAAATAGAAAAAAATCTATGGCTAACTCAAAAGATTGCTCAAAATTTGGAACATGTATGAAACAAGAGATGTCCGGCTAACTTCTTTTTCAGAATGAACTAAATTATAATTATGCCTTATACATTCTAATTATAACCACAGTCCTTGCATATTCCAACAGACTTGGAGTAATACAAAATAAATACACTCTTCAGCGTTTATTAATACTTGATGTTATTTGGACAATGCTAAAGGAGTGAAAATATTGCTTCTAGAACTTTCCTTTACTGGTCAAAATTTAAGTGTCTTCAGACAAGTCATTGAGGCTATAGGAGTGTATGGATTGATACACGTACCCTTCACAGATGAATACAAGAGGTCTCAGAACACACAGAAATGAGGTTGCAAACACAACCTTTCCTCTATTCTTTTAAACACACCAGAACATTTCATTTATCAGATTGCCAAAAATAACTCAGAGCCTGCAGACACGTGGTGAAACAACTTGATTTGGTGCAGGGAACAGCTCGAAGCTGCTTAGTAGATTTGAACAGATTTTAGCCTTCCAGCTCACGAGACCAGCGCTCGATCCTGAGCTGAACACAGACCCGGAAGTTGACCTCCTCCCACCTGACCTTTGGGAAAGATGATCCACTCAAAGGTACAACTTCATCTTTTTTTTTACACATATTTTTCAGGCATCAATGCATAGGCACATCCCTTTAAAAATATATTAAGGTCCCCCCAAAAGGGGTGAATTAGCTTTGTCACTCTGGCATAGTTATGAGAATACAATGCCACACACACCCTGTCAGAATGCAATAAATATTTATTGGTGATTTTCTTTACTTATTCAACAATATATGGTTCAGAATTTTTCCCCCGTTTTTTTTTTTTTTAATTCCCTGATTTGATGTTATAGCTTATATAAATGGTCACAGCTTCTGTAACCATCGCTCGGAATAAGCAAGGCAGCCACTCAGGTTAAGTAACATGGCAGTATGCTGGCTGGAGTTTGGTATAACATATCCTGTCAATACTGAATCTTCATACACCAGAACTCCGATTCTAGAAGACCGATGTACTTTCAAGGGCAGAAGTAGTTAGCTGCATATTAATTACCAGAACTTTCTACATGTAATTGGGGAACCTGGATTTGCTAGAGGCCATTCCATCCCAACTACATTATTAACCTCAAGAGCCACTGGCATGGATGTATTTTTCTGTGACACTGGGACACAAAGTATTACTCCAGACACGTCATCTCAAGGCTGACACGCATATCTAAGTTCATCTCCAAAAAGTATATGAATTGCATATATTTGTTCGCATTCAGCAAGGTCATTTATGCAGGGAAACAAAGGCGACTTATACTCCATCCGGGGTCACTATACGGATTCCATCCCCTTCTCTCTCCATTGTGGAACTGGCCAGTCAGGTGTATATCAAGAAACTCATTCCACCATCGGGGTGAAAACTGTCCAAAGAACTGCTTCTTAGGATGAATGTGACAGACACATTACACTTACGGATAAAGAACACGTAGTATTTCCAAGCTGTCTTCCCAAGGGGACGGACATGGTCTCCGGGTCTCGTATATCATGTGACTCTCTATCTTTGAACTGGTAATAAACCAGAACTCTCCAGGTATAGCATTCCACAACATTCACAGGCAGTTCTAAGCATGAGGTCACGCACGCACACACGTATGCAAGCACACACACACACACACACACACACACACACAAACACACACACACACATACTCACTCACTCACACCTATTTACACACATCAAAAGAGATATTCAGGTCATATTTTAGTCTAGGAAAAAAATATATTTGTATCACTGCAATGGCACACCCTGGGTAAAATGTCACTTCAGCAATGCGTATCGGAGGCAGCTTACGGAACTGGCTTTGTTCTGCGTGGTGGCGCCTGACCTGGCGTCCATAGTAAAACCTGTACCATTTGGTCACGTGCTGCCACATGGATGCAGCAGTGACGTACAGGAATGAAATATGGAAATACGTATAAATAAAACCACAAGGAGTTTGGGAGCAAGGGCTCTGCAGAGCTGGTGTCTTGAGATGCACGTTCCTCCGTGCAACTGGAGAACAGCTGCCAAAGCTTGATGTTTTCCTGGGCGAAGGGGACTTGACACATTTCTTTTGCTTTTCAGGTACAGGTGTTTTGTCGTGTCTTTGCCTCAGAACTGGCAGAAGAGAAGCCAAAGAAAAACATTCAGAAGGAACCGAGGAGGGTGTGTTCTCTTTTCTTCCAAGGGCTTATGTCATCAACAGGAAGGGCTGAGAGGCTGAGATACCAGAATCTATTCCCTGCAGAGAAAAGAGAGACAAAAATTGTCAGTCAGTATATTACCCGCTGGCAGTCAACCAATCAGCTACACATCACACGCTTCTGTCACAGAAGCAGGACACGCAACATTTTAGGTTTACAGAAAGTGACAAGGCTTGATACATACTGAGTCCCATTAATATGTAGTTTAAATACAAACTAGCAAGAACAACTCACTTGTCATTACAGAGGCCGATTATAACTATCCCAGCCATTATTGTTGTTATTACTTGAGACGGGGTCTCACTATGTCACTCTGGCTGGCCTTGAACTTCCAGAGATTCACATGCCTCTGCCCCCTGTGTGCTAGGATTAAAGGCATGAGTCACTACATCTGGCTAGTCAAATTAATTTTTTTTTTTTTTTTTAAAAGAGAGACCTGGGCATAGTGGTACAAACTTTTAATTTCAGCACTCAGGAGAGAGAGGCAGGTAGAGCTGTATGAGTTGGAGGCTAGCCTAGTCTACAAAACAAATTTCAGGCCAGGGCAGGCTACATAGTAAGACAAACAAAACCAACTAAAACCTATCTAACGAATAACTAAGACTAACCAAAAAAATAAATGAGGAAAAGAAAGAAATAGGATCTAACATATTTTCTAACTCTTCTTTTCTGGAAAGTAATAAACCGTAGGCTTTTGAAACCTGACCATATACAGATTTCATCAGGCACATATGAAGGACAAGGAGAATATGAACTTGACCTTAAAACTCCAATATTCAACCACATCATATGCACAGGCAACATTTGAATAGAAAGTTTCTTGTGCTATGTCTGTCCCCTTCCGGCTGCAAACCCTCCTCTTCATGGAATACAAATACCTATTATGTAAATATATTCACAGTACTGAGTGGATACTTCTTTAGTTGAAGATGGGATATATAAGGTGAGAAGGAAGGGGCTCTGAAAGTTGCCATCTAGTTAATGTCAGAGTAAGAGTCCAAGCAGCTAGTTCTTTTAATTAAGGGAGTTCTAGAACTGAAGCCAAGGAAGCCATGTGGTCTATGAAGGGCCTATATAATACGTAAAATAAAATGCAATGTGCTTCAATACACAAAATGACTACTCTTCAAAGTTAGTCCCAGGATGTGCAAATATCTTTACAACTGTATCCTTTAATATAGATACATACTGCTTCCCAGTCTCCTGTGAATCAAAGCAAAAACATGCCATCTGCCTGGTGTTTGGCACTTGAACGATCTTTTGACCACTGGGCCACATGCAGAGAACATGAGGTGAACCTGGATGAGGTGGGAGAAGGCACCCGTCCCTCTGGGGAGCTCTGTGAAAGAGCACTTCTCACATGTACACACACCAGGTCAGGAGAGCTGTTATTATGAAGGTATCATTATCTGTCTAATTTACAGGTGGAGGAACTGAGTTAGGAAGCAAAGTGGGGCGACTTTCCCGTGTCAACGTTTCAGTTGGCTTTAGACCACATTGCTGTCGGGATGCCAGAGTCTGGCTCCATGCCCTGGGAAACAGTGTGGCTTTCCTATTGTTCTCATGGCTCACTGCTAAAACTTCAGGAGGCAGTAAACACTTTTACTGCTCCTTGGGTGTTACTGCAGACACTTGGGACATCCTTTATTGGCCTTCCACTGGCTTTGACTTTACCATAGGCATATGGTTAAGACTAAGACTCGGAAGGTGGCCTTTGAATGATGTAACTTTCCATATTATTCCACTTGCAGAGATAACTGCCAAGGAGTAAGGAAAGGACCTCAGCACTACAAACAATGTTCACTTGTCAGAGTATAGCGAGGTGGTGCTTTGAACACATTCGGTGTTTAGAAAAACATGTCGCACCTCAAGTTGGTGACTTTAAAAAAGGAAACCTTTTAATGATTCAGTACTGGCTTCGAGGTAGCTCTGTTCTCACTTAATGTATAATTCCATAACACTTCCTTACTGGACTAGGGCCGTAGGTTAAAAACAAAGGACTTGGACCAGTGGGACGGCTCAGTGGATAAGAGTGCCTGATATCAAGTCTAATGACCTGAGTTCAATCCCTGGGACCTACATGTAGAACTAACTGACTTGTTCATGTTCTTGTCCTTTAACCTCCAGACACAAGCCACTCACGGGCGTGCACACCAAACATCAAAGCACCCTTAAACTTCCACAGCTTCTTAAAACCTTTTTAATATATCCAAACAGGCCAAAGAGAAAAAAAAAAGGTGCAGATCCCCACCATATTTGTCAACTTTTAGCATAAAAAAAAAAAAAATCAAGAACTCCTAGGCTTCAGCAAAAGCAGAGATAAAACAAAAATTGTTGGAGCACTTTAAAAAAATATATATCCCCTGGGAAGAGAAAAGCTTTTTACAACTAATATTGTAAGAAGAGTTTTTACTAAACTGTCATAATTTGACAGCATCAAATTTCAAATTTAGCATTCCTTACTCTATAAGAAATAGCTTTCAGAAAAAAAAAGAGGGAGAAGAGAGAGGGAGGGAGGGAGAGAGAGAGGGAGGGAGGGAGAGGGAGAGAGAGAGAGGAGTGTGTGTGTGTGTGTGTATGTGTGTGTGTGTGTGTGTGAGATGTAACTATGTAACTAGGCGAGCTCTTGGTTAAAAGTGATAAAACTGAAATAGTCATGGAGAAAGTTCTAGAACTTAAAACAGAGGTGCCGAATGCTGCTTATGGAGTACAAAATGAAAAGTACGTTTTAGGAGGTCATTTTTTTTGGTAACAAGGAAGTGATAGCTATTTCCAGTCACAGCATGGATTTGTGGATGAATCCTCCAGGGTTACTGGGATAAGACTGATAAAAGCTAACTTATTTAGCTGACTCCTCCCAAGGACCAGGAGCTCAATCCAGTAGTTAGAAAGGCTCCTAACACTACATCTGAGATCCAGATATTAAACAGGCCCAGCCTCAGTGAATGGCACTAGACGGCAAGGGGACCCTTCTTGAGAGAAAGGCAGCCAGTAGGGAATATAGAATCTGGCCACATAACCTTGACCTAACTTCAAGGAATTTTTTTCTATTTCTTGAGGAACAACAGTGGTGCCATATTAGTCTTGGTGTCTTCTCTCCAAAGAAAACTGAAATCTCATACAACCCAGCACCTGACATGAGCTTTTCCGGGTTTCAAAAGAAAATGGGGGGGGTGGGGGGAGGAGCTCATTCTTTCAACTTACCTTGTAAATTTGGGAGTTGCCTCTTTAAAGGGGTGTGTGAAAATTCTCCATTCAGGATTGTCTCAGCCCACTATCCATAAGGTAGTTATGATAAGTTTGTAGCATTCCCAAACAAGACTTTATATGGCACAGCCTCGAGCCCAAAGAAACCTTATTTGTCCGGTTAGGGGTAATAGGGCTTGGGAGTTTGCATTTTTTTAAAAATCCATTTTCTTGTCTTTCTAGCCCCACCCCCACCCCTCTTTGTCCTAACAATCCGCCAGGTGTCCTGGGCACTGACGAGGCAGCATGAATGGGCCAAGTGGTTTTCACCTGCATTTTCCTCTGTGGTATAAACCAAGCCCTGACAGCCACCATTGAGTCCTTTAACAATGCTCCTGGGGCACAGAGGGTCTTCGTCCCAGTAAGGAGTGATGACTGTAGTTAATGCCACAGATGAAATCCTTCCGTTGAAATTCCAGACAGAGAAAGGATTCCGGTGACTTGAAAAGCCACGTATCTGACGGGGAATACAGCATCGAAACTCAGAGGCAGAGTTTTATTTATATAAGTACATGTATTTTACACACCAGCGATGGACAGAGTTCTTCTGAGAAATTACTGGCTCCGGGTTTAATTCCGATGATCAAGGTCATTCATTACAAGCCCCGCGGTTTCAGCAATCTCTTACACCAAGCAACGCTGCAGATAATATTTGTGTTTTTGTTTGTTTGTTTGTTTGTTTTCCTTTAATTTCAGAGGGCGAAGACGAAGTAAAAAAAGTGCAGTTCTTCAATTAAAGTGCATGGATGAGGTAAACTATTCGAGAGTTTTGAGTCTGTTCGGTACTGGCTCAGACAGGAACCATCCTGCCATGCATCTGCTGCATCTGGGTTCGCATCGCCTGGACGCTGCTCAAAATCTTATTCTGGTGCGTGATTGCGGTGATGCCAATTCGCGCCAGGTCACTGCGGGTGGGGCCGAGAGAGGGAGAGAAAGTCATGGAGGGTACGGAGAACCTCCTCCTAAAGGCTTCATGCAGACACACATGTGAATCAGCCACAATTAGTACAGTACAAGGCAGGTGTAGAAATGTTTCATTAAGTCATCCAATACAACAATGCAGGTACTATATAAAGGTCTTATAAAATGAGAGGCATTCCATGTAGTGGGTTTGGCCTAATGTTGTTTGTATTTTAATGTTAATGTGGGTCCCCAAAATTATTTATATTTGAGGGTCCACATAACTTCACAGGACACTGAGGGACCACCCCCCTCCCCCCGGTTGGTTCTGATTGGTAAATAAAGATACCAGCAGCCAATGGCTGGACAGGGCTGAGACTTTAAGGATTCCTGGGCATGGGACTGGGAGGGGAATGAGGAGAGCCGCCATATTGGGTGAGCGGGGCCCAGAGCGCAGCCCAGTTGGGCAGCCCTCTGGGCCCAGAACAGCTGAGATAAAACACAAAATTTAGTAAGTTGTAACTCAGAATTATCAGCGGGAGGTAGATTCTCTCAGTAGTGGAGTTTAGCAGCTATTGTACTGATTAAGAAATATCAAAATATAAAGGCTATCTCTGTGTGTGTCTTTCATTCAGGAATGCTAAACATTGAGGCGGGTAGCGAACCTGCTGCCGAGTTATTTATTAATTCTTTAATACGACAGTTCCAGATTTCTTTTTATTTGATTTTTTTTTAATTTAATGAGTAGGGAATGATTATGAAGCTCAAAGCACAACAGGCAAATACTATGAAATCTCGATTTACCCTTTGGTGTTACATCGCTGAGTACTTACTCCTGGCTCATGTGAACCACAGCTTCTAGTGTCGTGTACCCGGCGGCTGTGAAGTTGTCCTTATACCGGTCCATTTTGATGGCCTGCAGCCAGTCACCCACTGATACTACGGCGGAGAATTCAGGGGAGCTGGGATCTAACAAGGCTGTGTTTGGTCTGAAAAGAGAATGAGAATGTGTAAACCAGCTAGAAGTCAGATTGCATCCGACAGACAGGCTCGGGAAGCAAAGGGACAGAGTTTTAAACAGAATAGTTGTCTTTCTTCTCTTTGTTCACGGCCCTCATTTTAGGTGGGCCAGGTTCTTGATCATCCTAACTTGGTAGAGAATGGGGGAGCCCTTCTGAGTCAACCCTGTGCGGTCTTTGGAGAAAGATTCTATTTTCTATCACGACTGTATACCAACTGTGGACACAAAGGAGAATTGGGAGCGTGTAAGCTGCCAGTCGAGATGGAAGCTGAGAGAGCAGAGAGTGCTCCGGTCCAGCATGCTCTCAGTTAGGTGTGCGAGACATGCTCAGTACATCCCCACAAGGCCAGGACAGGAGGAGTTAGTTCTCTCTTGAAACAACCTAGGCCTGACCAGCACATGCAAAGACCAGGAGGAAAAATAGCACTGTGTTTGCTCTCTGAATTGGGGTATATGCTCCTCAGATTCCTCTGCTGATAGTTATTCCAATAAAGTCAAAGCCTTCTTAACTTAATTAGGTCATTCTTAAGTTAGGAGTTTACTGTCAGATCGATAGTCAAGACTGACAGGTCTTGAGCACTCTGTCTTTCCTCATGATAGAGATACACGAGGAATCTCCCATCCATTAAAGTCTTTAAATTTCTGCTGAATGATCACAGGCTAGCCCTTCAGAGAGAAATTTCATAACACCTTTATTGTTGTTTCCTGTACAGAAACATGATCTTCTTTAACTTTCCTTTCCCCTTAAAACCACAGAAATTCTGTGTCTGGTTTTAATATTTTAGCCTGAATCTATGATTGTGCACATTTAAGTTGGAAAAATGTCCTCAAAAATTTTTTTTCTTATAAAAAACTGAAGGAAGTTATTGTGATGCCTAGATTTGTTTTTTATACAGAATCAATCCAATCCTTGAAAAGCTTTCATTTTTTTACCTACATTATTTTCATTTTTTATTATTCCCTTTAACAAAAACTCATTTTTCAGCAATCAATTTTGTGTTCCAATAACTTGTCTCTCTGACCTTCCTCTTGTATCCGTCAGTTCAGTTGTCTAATTTTTCTGAGGAAAATTCAGCAATGGCTTACAATAAAAATACACAAGGTTGAATTCTCCTAACTTTGAACTAATAACATTACCCCATAGAATTGTATAACTGTCATTAAGTGTGGGGGTTAGAGTCACAGCATTTGTTGTTAAACAAAGACCGAGTCATTCGTATTTATTTGTAATTTCAGGCTAAGCTCATGAACGGGGCTCCAAGTGCCTGTCAAGGTCAGAAAACTTCAGGGTGAAAATATCTCTACTGGGTGTCAGTCAGCCATTGCCTGACTTGTTCAGAAGTCTCCGTTCTCTTTGTAGAACACCACATTTGCCTAAATTTGTGCTAAGTCGTGTCCGTATTCTATTATATCCTACTATTAATAGTGACAAGCATTATTTAAGTATATTATCAAGAAAAAGTTCAAAACTGAGAAAAATATATGCTGTAACTCAACCTGCTCTATGCTTTGGCACAAGGCATGCATTATGTGAAAATAGCAGCTGAAGAGCTTCTCATATCTAAGTGCTAGGAGAAGTACCAAGTACTAAAATTGACCTTAAAAAATACCTCCCCCCAAAAGGACACAGATGGAGGCAAGAAGGTAGGGGAGATTCATGCTGAGAACTGAAAAAACTCGCTAGCCCTGGAAAGAAGGCTTGGGAGTCATTTTAATCTTTCCAAGAATAGGACAAAAAACAAGCTCCCGGATGGTAGAAGATGTCTTTCTTCAAATAATAAAGTTACACAGTCCCAGCTAAGAGTAAAGTTTAGCCGCATTCATGATAGCAAAGATATTCCTTTTCCTCCAGGATGCTAAGGCTTTTCTGAAGAGAACTTCAGAGAGCCTGCAAAAACTAGAAGGCCTTGGACATCTCAATATGGAAGTGACATTCTATTCTTAAGTCAGGGTCAGGACAAGAGAGATACCTTAGAGAAGCTCAGATTTGAAGTCAAGTGGGTACCGCACCCCAAGCAGACCTGAGTCTTATCATCTTCGACTTAACAGTCTAATGGACAGGCCTTTCTACCCTGAGCTACACCAGGTGAGTCTTGTGTCTAGGTGCCCTGAATCTCTTGACAGGACAGCCCGTTCTCTAAAGGAAACATCCTGGTGAACAATGACCCTGGGGCCTTTATGATTTTTTTTTTAAACAGACCAATTAGCTTCTTTAGACTCAAAGCGATTGAAGAAGCCACCCAGGCTGCAGAGCTCACAGGTGGCCTGTGACTGTGCAAAGCAGAAATTCGGATGCACAGCACTTGCTTGTCACAAATGATGTGGTCCCTCATGCATCATTATTAGTAAGCATGGCCAACCTGGAACTCTCTGGCCCTGTCCTCTTCAGGCTGTTGGGGTTGCGGATGAGTTTGTCCAACATGTTGACGATCTGCCCAAATTTAGGCCTGTCGCTTCTCTCTTTCTGCCAACAGTCCAGCATTAACTGATGGAGGGCAATGGGGCAGTCCATTGGCGGGGGTAGCCGGTACCCTTCCTCGATGGCTTTGATCACCTAGAAGACAGAAGGATGCTATGGTCAGCTGCCAGCAATCTGAGCATGGGCACCACTCCAACTCCTTTACAGAAGCCAAAGCTAGGTATCTCTGGCAACAGGGAAGAAAAGCCAGCTGTTAAAGGGATGCAACGCCAATCTGAAACTCGAATGAAAGATGCATTGATATTCCAAAGTGATTAGGACCCAATTAGATCACAGCATGGTGTCAGAGCTTTGGTGACAGCCCTCCAATATCACAGGGTCCTGTCTACACTCTGCTAGTCAGCCTCAGCCCATCCACACACCCCAGTGAAAGCCACCCAGGGCCAGGCATCCTTTAGGAAGTAATTGGAAGTTCCTAGGCATCATTTCAGCCCTGTGTCACCTCGGCATCAGTCAGTGCCCACTTCTAGACACTTAGTCATTTTCTCTATAGGAGACCTACACTGGGTCTGTCTTGGCCACAGTCCTCTGCTGATGAGCTCCATTCAAAGTGTTGATAAGTCAATTCTTAAAAATATATTCTAACCCATTTTAAGGCAGATCCTTACCCATAAAAGGAAGTTTCCATGGTCCGCTTATTGTCTTTTTGGTGTGGTTTGTCTCCCTGCTTAATTAGATAAAGGAAGCATTCCACTCTGCCAATTTATTCCTTCCCATGTGTCTTCACAGACAGCACATGGGTTTACCTTCTTTCATTTTTTTTTTTTTCTCCATCCCTTTTATTTTCTGAGACAGGATCTAACAATGTAGTTCAGTTGGCTGGCCTCCCACTCAACATCCTTCTGCCTCAGCCACTGTGCTTGGTCCATGCTACCTTCTCATTGGCTTTTCCTAAAATCTGTCTCCCCATCGGGACCTGAATCCAGTGTAGGTGATTTGGCAGAAAGACTCCTGCCAGCGTCAAGGAGGGGGAACTCTTCACACAGTGTCTCTGTCATAAGCCTTGTTCATGAACAGCCTCAGATATTGGAAGCACTTTTGTTTGATACTTTAAGCCTTTTTACTGTCCATTTTTCTTTTTCTTTGCCCCTCCCCAAATGATAGCTGCCAAGGAGACAAAGTACCGCGGCCACCCTATAACCACACTGGATCTATCCCACAAGGGGCTATTGGCTGCTCAGAAACTGGCCCAAGGCAGAAAATAGTCAGTTTGAATGGATCTGGATTCTAGGCACAAATTTGATGGCTGTCTTTTCAGCCAGCACACTGCTTCAATCTAGCAATCATCTTTTGAAGGAGGACCACCTCCCAAGTATTTTTCAGTATCTTACTGTGTCAGAATTATCTGCTTCTCCTTCTATAGAGGAGAGGTTTCTGCTCTACCTCGTGTAACATCCTTGTATTTAATTTTAATTTTGGCAAGCACGTTAGGGTCAGTTCGAGCCTTTTATTTCTTTTATCTTTCCAACTACATGGTATTGACTTTGGAGTTGATGAAAGCATTCTCCCTTGATGAGTGCCTGGAGAACTCAAAGGGATGACTGTGCTCTCTCCCAAGCTCCCTACCCATGCATGGCCAGCTGGAAAGATCGCTTTTAGGTTAACAAAGCATGTTTTCCAGCTCAATACTCAATCTCTCGGGTGGGGCACCAAAGACAATTTTTTTTTAAATTACTAAGTTTTGTGTGGTTTCCGAGGTTCTGTTGCTGCATTTGCCATATGCCCAATGACGCGGCGTCCTTACCATTCCTAATGATTCTCCAAATCCAGACAGACAATACATGAATGATATAATCAATATTATTGGTGAGCAAGAAGTGGCCTCAAAGCCACCCAAATTTAAAGTATTGCTCTAGAGAAACTGTTAAAATTATGAAGTCTGAGAACAGGTGGGGCAGAAATATATTATTCTCTTTCATGGACACACATTTATCTGGGACTTTCATCTGAAATAAACACAGCTTAATTGCAAACAACTCAGCCTGCGAGCTCATGCACGCCATGCTGCCTCTGAGGGACCGAATCCAAGCATCGCTGAAAGAGAAGACTTGAAGACATCCACAAGCTATACTCCCTTTACACCATAGACTCTACAACACTCACCCCAAGTCTTTTTCCATCTGGAAATGGCCTACCACTCATTCTAGCTGTCCTCTTTCCTCCTGTCCACTCTGGATCTTCTGAATCGTAGATGCTACAATGCCGGCACAACTCTTTCTTAAACTGGGTAGGCACCACGAGAAATCCCCACTTGGCTACTTAGATGTGAACACCCGCCTCCCCATAGCTCTGACCGCTCTTCTGCTTGTGAGAACCTGTGGTTCTATTCAATTCGTCTGGCCCTTTAACTGTGAGGGTTTTGTAATTTCCTATTTTGTTAGGTGGATGAGGCAGGTGGACAGACAACATCCCACATCAGAATCAAGTTTTAAAAAGGAAAGTTCTCCAAAATAGTATTAAGGGCTCAGTTACAGCAGAGTATGAGACTCTGAAAGCATCGTTTTAATTGATAAATATCATATTGTAAACACTCTTCTACAATGCCCTACCCTGAGTAAATACTAGTAAAGTTTGAAAGATGTGGGGGTGGGGTAACTTCATTTCTAATCCTAAAACTTTTTACCAGAAATTAACTAAAACACGTTCTAGGAAATCTCTGATCTGGGACTTACTGTGTTTTGTATTTGTTTTTCCCTTCCTCACTGGAGATGTCTGTAATTAAATTCTATTAGCCTGGAATCTTATTAGTGTCATTATTGAATGCGTCTCTGAAATTGCATGCATCCTAGATACTCCCTCTCGAACTAGTCCAGATGGTACGTTTAAAGGGATGTGCAGAATTTACAAAGGGTCATTTAGCGAAGCTTTATTTAAGAGTCCTTGAGGGCCAAGGTCTAATTAAAACTATACCAGCTTTAAAGTATTCACTAGGTTTCTTTCGACAAAACTTTTGTGTTTATTTTACCACATGTGAAATCGGTTCCCTTACAAACTTCGCCTTGTTTATCTATAAATCCACCGATCTATTTCTTGCCCTACACTAAACGTTGGAAACAATTTAATTTTGGCCTTGAAACCAAGTCACTGATGGGTTATAATGCGGAATGAGGTTAGTAGGTATATTTACTTATATTAAGAACATGGACTTTAATGTATTATTTCAAACCCAGTGCTTACTTAACTATAGGGTATTAGACAATTTCCTGAAGCTCAGAGTGAAAATACTCACATCTTGATTGGACATATCCCAGTACGGCCTCTCTCCATATGACATCACTTCCCACATAACGATTCCGTAGCTCCAGACGTCACTGGCTGAGGTAAATTTACGATATGCAATTGCTTCTGGTGCAGTCCACCGGATGGGAATCTTGCCGCCCTGTGAACATATTAGTTAGCAGTCATTTCCTTACTTTCCCCACAATGTGCCAGCCATTGGTTTCTAAATGCAGGGACAACTTGACAAGAGAGAGGACAGCATTCCTGAGGTAACTCTCAGTAACAACGACTTGTTTGTTTGAGCTGCAGCCTTCGAGGTTGAGGCAATTCTTCTCATAGGTGTTCACAAACCACAGGGTAGTCAATGAGTAATCTGTCTAATTATTCTAAGTGCTGCTTAGGGCAATATTATAGAGAGGAAATCTCAGGTTTTACATAAATACATTTGTTATTTGAGGTATATCAAAGGCTATGTAGTTTACCCTTGTTTTTCCTTTTTAACTGCCTTTCTCTCATACAGCCTTGAGGAAGGCGGTGCTTAGCACTGACAGAAAATGAACAAGAACAAGGAAGGCAAATACGGACATTTCTATCCACCACACTGTCTCCCTAATCCTATGTAGCATGACAAACATTACTCGAGATAATCTAAAGGTAATGGGCCCTTGGGAAGAGTCGGTATGTTTTTTTATATGAAGGAAAAGACGATTGTTTAATTATTTTTTAAAAAATTTAAAAATCACAGAAAAGGATAAGCTAAGAAATTATCCCCCAGACAAATTTTCCAAAAACAAATCTAAATACGCTAAACACCATCAAATGTTTCTTGCTTCATCACACGTTTCTACTTGGTTCTTCTTGTGAAAAAAGGTATTATTTTGTTTCTTTTAGTTGAGTTTTGAATTTCCTGATGTTCTGCCTGGAGAAAGGAGCTTGAATTTAGATCCACACGCGGTTCCATGAGCCACCTTTTAGGATTTGCCTTATAAATCACTGGGAATTACTTTCCTGGTCTCTGGTTCACTATGACAAGCAGCCTACTTTGTCGGCATACCTTATCTATGGATGGACACATTCACTTCCCTTAAATAATTTGCTAAGGGATTTATCTAGGTACACGTATCCTAGAAGCCTCTGTAACTTTTCTTCTATTCCATTATTGAAAATGACAATAAAAAAATCTCCAGAGTTCAGCAAAGATATCCTCAGAATTTAGAAGAGGGTGTGCATGTATCAGAATTACTTGGGAGTGGGGCCTTTATTCCTTTCAGATGTTCTTTTCTGATGGTCAGGCTATGACACCACACACTCTGTCCCTGAGCATTCTTTACTGTGTCCCTGTCCCTGTTTATTTATCTATCAGTACTACAGTGAAAGCCAGCAGATATTGGGAAATGCTCTATACATTCTGCACGTACGTTCTCACATTCACGAGCTAACGAGGAGAGAGATTGCTTTGGCTTATCTAGAGCAAGACATTTTGCCCTCCGAAGAATGGAAAAGAACCAAGTAGAAATCTATGCTCAGAAAGGAAAAGGAGGGCAGAAGGAAGGGGGGGGGGGATCAGAAAAATCAAGAGAACTTTAGCATCACATAGATATGTATTTGGTATACAGTGGATATATGCATACATATACAATAAGTCATCCAACCTCCCGATTTTCATAATAATGTATCATTTGTTGAGTAAATTGCCCTTGATACTGGCTTCTGATTTGGCTCAATTTTAAAGATGCCCTCTCATTGTTCATGAACCCTTTGCCCAAGAAAATTCAGAGAAAAGAGAATTCATTTTGCTTGTAATTTGTGGCTCTATAAAATGGTTACCCATTAGAGTTGGCCTCAAATCCTCTTTTTTTTTTTTTAATTTTTTAAAGTCATGCTTTAAAAATGGAGAGGGCCTGAAGGATAAGTAAACTTGAAGAAAAAAAAAAGTAGGAAGTGTTCCAACCTCAAAATGACAAGAGAGGATCAGTTTCATCAGAGAGAATGCCAGGCCAGCAGTGGCAAGTGGTGCTTACCCTGGTAGTATAGGCTGCTTCCGGGTCATCCTCAAGCACCCTGGACATGCCGAAATCAGACACCTTGCAGACCAAGTTGCTGTTTACCAGAATGTTCCTGGCAGCCAGGTCTCGATGCACATAGCTCATATCAGATAAGTACTTCATCCCCGAGCCAATGCCTCGGAGCATGCCCACCAGCTGAATGACTGTAAATCGGCCATCATTCTTCTGCATAGGAAGAGAGTGGGAACAATCCCATTAACATTAGGGCAAATCAATTACCACCAAGCATTTATTCCTGGGTTCATTTTGAATATCTGTATCCGGCGTGCAATGAAACTCAGCATTATTTCCGGGCCTTTCTGAGCAAAGTCACTAATTCAACGAGTAGAGTGTACTCAAGGAGCTGGGTTCACTTCCTGTGATAGATGGAAATTGTCCAAGTACAATGAATCCATGGCTCAGAGAGCGCTCCAGTGTGAGAATAAATCAAATACTACCTTCATTGCCCATGGATTATTCAATAGCCTGAAGAATCACATCAGATTCTATTTCTTCTCGCTCTGAACCCCACTGACCAAATCTCACAAATGCAACTGAACAGAATGTATACAAAGGATCTGCTAGTGACTGGACACTAGTATTCACTGGCTTAGTAGACAGTACACACGTACCCTGAGGAAAGCGTCCAAGGAGCCGTTCTCCATGTACTCCGTGATGATCATTACTGGTTTACCTAGAGTTTCCAAAAGAAAAAACAAAAGCGCTCCATGAACAGTGCCGTTAATGAGATAAAAATGGGCTGCGCGGAATTTTACTGCCAAGACACCTGTCTCGTGCGATCTAATTTAATTAAAACAAGCCACGCTTCTGCCTCAGCTGGGGGAAGCTAGGAATGAAATATTCAAAGGACAAGTAGGCTTACATTCCATCTGGAAGGTTAACCCTTCGGATGGCTTGTTGACAGGGTCCTTAACGAAAGTGGCCTCTGGTGTCCAGGGATCACATGAATGGATAATTGCTCTCTTAAACAACAGGGGGATGATAAATGGGCAGGCCTGTTGAAAAGTGCGCGGGGTGGGCGGGGGGGGTGTCTTCAGAATAATTCATTGATTTTTATCCCCAGAAGAGCAACTTGTGTGATGCTGAAGTCTGCGGACAGAGAACGCTTCTTCTTTAGAGAAACTCAAGTTGTGTAGGGCCGAGGTTATACTGACTACTTCATTATTTCTGTAGCCTGGAGGGCACACTACATAGAACCCTGCTCCCTTCTCCTGCTCTTGTCCTGGACTCTGGAATTTCTCGTAGCTTCTCACATTTGTTCTTCGCATTTCCTTTAACAAATTGTCTTAAACGACAAATAAATCATGTTTGGAGAGTGTTTTGATTTTTCTTTTTATCTTTCTTTCTTTCTTTTCGCTTTGTTTTGCTTTGTTTTATTTTGGTTTGGTTTTTGTTTTTTTTTTTCCTAGAGACAAGTGAACTTGAAGTTGGATCCGTAGGGAGGTAGGAAGGAGAGGACAGAATAAGACTAAATATATTGTATATTTTTAATAAAAATAAATTACAAATAAATAAATAAAGTCTTCACAAATAACTTCATCCGAGACGGGAGCTTGAATTCATGGTTGGAGCAAAGGGGTTGGAAGGTCTACGGGGACTTGGGGGAAATCTTACAGGCAAAGAATTAGGATTTGAAATCTTCTTTTCAAGGGGTAATGTTACAGGGTGGGTAAGGGGTAAGGGGGAGGGTAGTTAACAGACATTTGTAACCCTATTTTTTTTTTCTCTCCACGAAGAGAAAGTGTGAAGGGAGAGTACAGAGCTTCAGATTCCCCTTGATCGAAGTAACCTCTAAGCTGAGGAAAATATTTACTTTTATTGTTCTTGCTGACTGGACTTAGTGATTTAGTCAGAAAATAGGCCAGGCTCTCACTGCTGAAAAGCACTTCTTACTTGAAATCGGTATATTCCCAACCCAAAGATGGAGTACAGAAAAGAGGCACTTCAGAGGCAAGAATTTAAGTTTTACTTTCAATGAAGTGCAATTTATTCTTGGTTGACTCTGTGTGTGTGTGTGTGTGTGTGTGTGTGTGTGTGTGTGTGTGTGTGTACATGTGACTCTCATGTCTAAATCATATTTCAGAGTCAAGTAGTTTAAACTAGAGAATGACACTATTCAGACTTCCAGGAAGGAATGAAAGTCAGAACTGTGGTGTAGATACAAGGCCACTAAGAACTCCTCTGGACTTGCTGAAAGGGCTCCTCAGCCTTGCTCAGTTCTGTCCCTGTGGAAAGGGCCCCATTCTCAGCACGTTTGCCCTCCTCAAGTCCCTGGACACAATAAAATCACCTGTGAGTCTTAATCATCCTGCTTCAATCAAAAGATACTTTGTCAACTAATGAGGAAAAGTCTTCTCTCAGCCAAGTGCTAACACCTAATTCCATTTTACCAGTTCCCTCTGGAGCTGTCCAGAAGAGAAGATCCAAGAGAGAGGAATGGGGAAGAATTTATGATCCCCCTCCCCACCCCCAGTTTGCAAATCTAGTTAGTTTGTCCAGGGAACTGGTTGGTTATGAAACAACACACTCGGATTGGGCCCTTTTTCCCCTCACAGCTCCCTGGCCTGACTCTTCCCACTCTCCTCCAGTTTCTCCGTATACTCATGTGTTTATTAAAAGTATCCATTTGTCAGAATCCTGAAGAGCTCTACGAAGGTAAGAAAAATCAATCAGGGGTGGGTTCTGGATAGAGATGGCTACTTCCCTCCAAGAGGCAGGGATACCCAGGGGGAGGGGACAGAATGGGAGGGGACCCCAACAACTTCTCTGGTGGAAATTTTTAAATCATTTTAATTCAGTGACAACTGCATTATGCAAATGAACCCAGTCGTTTGTAACAGTTACAGCTGTAATAGCTTCGGGTTTTTAAAGGCTCGGTGGGACTTTTACACAAAGATCCCCTGTTCCTTCTCTCTTCCACGGAGGTGCTAGGAAAATCACTGTCTGCAGCAGGAAAAACACCCGAGTTGAACAGAGCCCCCTTTCTAGAAAAGAGACCTGCAGAAGTGTTTAAAGGGAATGTTATCTTTTAATTAAAGTAGTGAGGGGCTTGGGCAGCTTGGAAGGCCACAGGCAATAGAAAAATATCCTGTCTGAAAAACCAATCTTAAAAAGCAAATAGAACTATTCTATGCTAATTATAGCCTTCACCTGAGGTAGAAAATTATATGTCCTTAGCATCAAATTTCCTCTTTTTGAGGAATTCTCAATGTGAGGAGAGATGTACTTCTTCAGACACAACAACACCCATTAACACTTAAAGAGGCGTGTGTGTGTGTGTGTGTGTGTGTGTGTGTGTGTGTGTGTAATTTGCCATTGTACAATACAAACCACTCTAAATATTTTATTTCCTTCCCCCAAATAACCTTCAAGCCAAGTTTTATTTATCTCCATTTTTATAGAGGAGAACAGTAAAACAATAGACTGACCAGCACATCAAAGCCACCACCAAGTTCTGATAGAGCTGTCAGCAAACACTTTATCATAAGGTCAGTTACTCTCCAAATGGATCATGGACCAATGTTAGCATCACCTTTACTGAGTCCTTCACAGGAATGAAAACTCAGGTGGTTCGCCTCACCCCCACCCTGCATTCAAACTGCTTTAGAGGAAGCCCAGGAAACTTTTAATTACAACTCTTTATTTGGTGTCATGGGATGGGGGTGCGGGGTATGGAAGCCCCAAGGAACTTGTCCTGAGGTCAGTGGACAATCTTCAGGAGTTAAGTTCTTTCCTTCCAGCCAAGAGGAGACTGAACTCAGGCCATCAGACTCGGCAGGACACATGTTTACATGCTGAGCCCTCTCGCTGGCCCCTACACATTATTAGAAGACTCCAATGTAGGTTTATTTGTTTAAAGTAATCTGGTTTCTCCTTCCTAACGATTGTCTAACTTTTAGCTCACTACAAATGTAACCCACTCCACTCCACTCCCCAGCCCATGGCTCACCCACTGAAACAACCATCCTGACCCTCAGCACTTGTTGATTGACAAGCTTTTCACAGACACCTTAAATCAAATAAGAGACGTGTCTTGGCCTCCTTGAAGACAGAGCCTCAGGCTTACAAGGTCCTTGACTTGTACTCAGTGTACTTTGGTACCAGGGCTCCTGGACCGGAGCCACCTTAAACACACTCTGCTTCAGTGCCCGGTCCACGTGGTGCTTTATAAGTCTTAGCCAGCCTTACAGATGTACACGGGGGTTGCTTCACAAAACGCATCTGTTGAGCTGTGTCGTTATTTTTAACTGAAGCACGGCTCACAAGCTCAGTGAATGCTAATGGACTAAAAAAAGGAAGGTTCAACCAGGTGTTACTGTAAATGGGTGCTGAGTGGCGACAGCCATAAATCAGGCAGAGCAGACAAGCGAATCCCCCAACAGAATAAAGATTCCCAAGTTTCCCTCCTTGCATCTGGAACCCAAGCTCCCAAGACAAGGTGTGGCAGCAAGCTTTTGTTTTGCTTTAGATAAAACTGATTTTGTTTATCATCTGCTTGTGCCTACACTGTGACAATCTGTTTGGTCTAGCAAAGATCTGAAAGGTGGTATGGTGTACCCAAAACTCTGCAAAATTAATTTCCCCCAAATCTCACAGAAGTTGCCTTGGAGACAGGGCATCAGCTGCAGCCATAGACCCATTTAGAGCTGACTGAAAGATTAATGACTTGTCCTGCACTGATTTCCTCTTATTAGTAATCAGTAGGCCTGTCCCATCTGTCATTTCCCTAGAAAGAAAATGTGTATTTAATTTCCCTGTTAACTCTCAACTTAGCTTTTTGGGGGTTGGGGTTGGGGGGGGCGGCCCACATACATTTGGTGACAACGCCTTCCAGGTGGATTATGTTTGGGTGGTCAAACTGTCCCATGATGCTGGCCTCGCTCAGGAAGTCTCTCCTCTGCTTGTCAGTATAACCAGCTTTCAGAGTCTTGATGGCCACACAGATCTCTCTCTTGCCGGGCACTTTGAGACGCCCACTGCAGACTTCTCCAAATTCGCCTGTGGGAGAAGAATTCAAGATGCATCAGAAACGCATTTAAGACATAATAAGCTTCATTGCATGCTTATTATGGGGCAAGTGCCTAGCTAGGGAACCACAGTGATGATTTCAGTTAGTCCTTCCCAAAGCTTTGTTTGCAGGAGGCACCATTCTCAGAGGCTCCATTTTATCACAGGAAATGCAAGCTTAAGGTAAAGCTCACCAAAGTCTCCCAGCTTTCTGAGAATTAGAGTATTCTGAGTCCCAACAGTGTGGCTATAGCTCTTACACGTTCCTTTATTTTATCCCCATGATCATTTTTTCCTGAGAATAAAATACACATTTGCACCAACGTTCCTCACAGAACATCACATTTATACACTGAGGGAATCTCTCGGTGAATAATATTTATGCATACAGATGTCCATGCAGTGCACTCACACATGTGAATGTAATTGTGTCATTCGCATACATGTTTAACATTTACAAAGGAAGCCGACTATCAGACATACACTCAGATACTTACCAACTCCAATGACCTTTTCGATTTTAATGCAGGAGGCATCGATTTCTTTGGCAAATTCTCGAACTGCCTGGTTGGGGTCTTCATATGTAAAGGGATCCACGTATGTTCTAACACCTAAGTAAAGAACATGGGGGAAAAGTGAGTGTATCCCAGGCAACATGAATAAACCTAAAGGGTCGAGGTCTTAAAAAAAAAAAAAAAAAGCCCTTCACGTAGGGAAAGCTGGGTTAACTATATGCTCGTTGACATATGAAAATGTTTAAATGCTTGCTCTGGTTTTCATCAGTGGGTAAACAAAGGATTTGCTAGCTGCTCAAGACGCCATAGTTCTACTGATTTCCTGGAATATCTCACACTTCAAGGATAAGAATTTAAAAACAATTTGTCCCTACTAGAAAAGTGAATCTCTTATTAAAAAATTTGGAATGAGTTGGCAGGCTCCTTTCTCCCAACCAGTGGCTCCTGGCTTCATTGTCCTAGCACTAAAGTCATACTGTACCCATCATTTCGAATGCTGTCCCTTATCAAAGATAATAGGCACTCTCGCTTTCCACAGGCTCTGTCTATAGGGTGTCACATCTTCCCCATCCATAGACCAACTAAGTACATGATCAATTATGACCAGACTTAGAGTAAACCTAGATAGAGAAGCATAGGAGGACTACTGACCTCTGGTTGATTTGAGAATAAGGATTCTAAACTGGACCTGTACTTGCATTCTGTTTTAGGGAGAAGGTTCGGCTGGAGGTAATGTTGCAGTCTCACTGAATGTTGTGAGAACCATGGGTACAATTCAGCCGTGCCTCACACTTACAGACAAGTTGGAAATGGGAGCTCTGAGGCAGCAAGTGACAGGCACGACCTCCAGCTTCCTTTGGCATTTGCACTGGGGATTTGCATTGAGGATGCACAATCTCAGCTGACCAAATCTCCGTGATTGTCCAAACTTATCCATCTTTTTCCTTTTCTCTTCCTCAGTCATCATGAAGAACTGAGCAGGCTACAGTTTTCTTATATGACACTATATTGATTGTCATCTCAGAAAGTCCTGGGCAAACCATTGCTAGGTCATCTGACTTCCTTTAAGTGTTTTGAACGTCCTAAATCAATGTCCTTGAACTTAGTACTCTTGGAGCCTATTTCTAACCTCAATATCAAGAACCCACTAGCATATTCTTGATGACTGTCATTCCAGCAACACAGACCACTACCACATAACTTTTTGTTCTTTTACCATCCCCCACCCCCTCCCCCACAACTTTTCATTCAGGAGATTAAAATAATAAATAACCCATCACATCTTGCTGCCCTGCTCCAGAAATAAGGCAGCTAAAGGAACACTTTTCCAGAGCAGAAGATGAAATGTATAACTCTAGAACTTCCTGCCTTTAACCTCACTTTCCACAGTTTTGAATCACCAATCGCGTGACATCCTTGAAGAATGCTATTTGGATAAAGAATGCATTATATACATATTAATAGGCATATTAACCAACCACATGTCTAAGTTAGATAACACAAGGCATGCTCTAAAAATGAAATTACCATTGGAACCAATTTTTCAATACCTTGATTCAAATGCTTCTCTTCATCTGCTTCTTGCTTTGCTTGGCTGTACTTACTCCGTCTATTAAAATTAAAAAGGAAAGGAAGATGATTCCCAATACAAAATCTGTAACCAAAACCGAAGTAAATTACTCCCGACCACAACACAAGTTGGGTGGATAGACATTGCACACCTCACACCTCGGGAAACTGAGGCTTAGGGAGAGGTAAAATAATAAAGATGTAGTAGTGTAACCTCGGTTGAGTCAGAGTTGAAGCTACCAAAGCCCAGAATCTTTCTGACTGGCTATTTTTCCCATATTGCTTGCTTGCTTCCTTCCTTCCCTTTCTTTCTCCTTTCTTTGTGTATAAGTGAACTTGTGCGCATGCACACATGAATGTGGCATTCAGAGAACAATTCTGGACAGTTGATCCCTCATTCTACCTTCATGTGGCTTTTAGAGGTTAAAGTCAAGTGCTTTTTTTCATTCTGAGCCATCTTGCTGGCCCTGTATACACATTCTTAATTAAAGTGACTTTCATTAGTGAAATGGCAATAACTTTCAGCGTGTGATAGGTAATGAACACATCTTGTTGCTATAATCATGACAGCACAACACCTCATTATCATGTTAGGTTTCAGGGACTGGGGATTTAGCTCAGTAGTAGTAGAGTTCCTACAAAAAACAAGGTCCTAGGTTAGGTTCCCATCTTGGAGGGTAGGGTGTGGGTGGAGGGACACACACGATAGCATATAAATACCTAAGATACAAATGAAATTTCAGAAAGGTAAATATTTGGTTTGTGCTTGACTACATTCCAATAGATTTGGTAGAACACTGGGTCTGTAAGTTCTCTTCCAATAAGAGAACTAGTCTCGCAATTTACATACTGCCTGCCTGTAACCTGTGGGAGTGAGATTTTTTTTTTTAATAAAGCTTTGGGAAATATAAATCACTAATACATATAAATCTTGAGTCAGGAAAATATGAATCACGTATATAAAGTGGAAAAGTCAACTCATGACTTGCAAATTAAAAATCTTAAATATAGCTGGGGATTTAGCTCAGTGGTAGAGCGCTTACCTAGGAAGCGCAAGGCCCTGGGTTCCGTCCCCAGCTCCAAAAAAAACAAAAAACAAAAAACAAAAAAAACTTAAATATAAACACACACACATGTATATGCATATGTAATTTAGAGTATGAGGTACTGGAAATAGAACCCAGGATTCTATCATGTGCTATCATGTGCTATCATGTGCTGGGCCAGCACTCCACACTGGACTGCATCCTTGGCCTTTAAATATCCACTTTAATGAGGAGAAATTCCATTACATTAAATAATTAGAAAAATCAACATTTATTACAGATCTTTTCACTTTAGGAGACTAAAAGCAAGTTAGGGAATAAAATGTGTTAATATATGACTATCTAAAATTTACAATAAAATTAATCCCTGTGCTTTGAGTTTCAAAGACAAGGTAAGACCCAGTAAGGCCAGCCTGTTTGTATTCCTATCAGAATGAGATATCCTCAACCCATCAACTTTGAACAAGTAGAAAAGTAGAAAGGTAGAAAGTCTAGATAACCGTGCAGATGAGAAAGCAGCACAGAGACTAAAAGAGAGAGATAAGCAGGGTAAGTAGGCAAACAGCCCACCTCTGGCAGCGTGGCCCTGGGCACATGCGCAAAGCTCCCTCCCACATCCTCTCATTTGTCAGCTATGTAGGCACCAGCTCAGCAATCCGGCCCTCAGAGCCCACAGATGTTCCTCTACGTGGATAATTCCCTTGCAAATAATCATACCTTGTGCTCTTACATTGCATTTAACTTTTCAAAGTAGTCTCATTACATACATTATCTCCTCCCCTAGCTGTTTGCAAAGCATGAGCCAGCTTAGCAAAACAGAGACCCCAGTTACCGCAGCTAACTGCAAAGTGCATATTTCAGTACCAAATAACAGCCTGTGTTTTCCTTTGCAGTTAGCTTTTCAAAGGGCCTTCAACGGGTCTATTATCTAATTGCTTGTTCACAACCACCCCATGAAAGGAATCAGGTGGAAACCACATGTTCAGCTCCATTGTATGGATGAGGACGTGTGTGGTACAGGCCAGGATGCAGAACCAGGGGCATCACTCGCATCCCCTCTCACCCTGATCCAGTCCAGCCCTGCACAGTCTCTCTCCCAGAGATGAAGTAAGAAGATAAACGATGAGACTTAGTCAGACGTTTAAATGTATTGATTGATTGTGTATGTGTGTGCCTGTACGCGCATGCAGGTATGTTCCGTGTGTCTGTATGTGAGTGCGTGCCACGCGGATATGAGTCCGAGTGTGCGTGTTCATGCATGTGTACAGCATCAGGTGTCCCTTCTCAGAAGAGGCTTTTCACATTTCGAGATGGGGTCTCTTACTGTGTCTTAGGGTTCACTAGCTGGCCACCTGGTCCCTCAACCCCACACTGGACTATCAGCATACACAGCATACCTACATACCACCATGCTGGCTTTAATCTGGTACTACTTGGGTTCTGAGGGTTGAATAAGGGTCCTTGTGCTTGCGAAGCAAGGCACTGACAAAGTCAGCTCTCTCAGCAGCCTACACAGTACATTTTCTATCAGCGAATCCACAAATCAGAGCCAACTGCTCCCAAACGGCTTCATCAAAGAAATTTAACAAACAGATTTAATGCCATGAACAGAAAGAACTTTCCATGAAGCACGTAATCCCCTCTAACCTGCCCCCCACCCCGGTCCTTTCCCCCTTTTAAAAGTTAACAGAAAGGTGTTAGGTCAGAAACAGTATTTGTGGTCCAAAAAACACCAAGATTAATTCCCTAGGGTGTGATAGGCTATCTTATCGGAGTTCTAAAAGCCTTATCTGAAATCGTAAGGCTATCTTTTAAACCATTTTGGAACTCTAATACTGAAATTAGGCGGAAAAATATATATAGAACAAGAGAGCTTTAGTAACTGCCCCTCCCTTATTTACCTGTCCAGAGACCCGAAACTGAACATGGTACATGCTAGAAAAACATTCAACCACCAAGTCATATCCTTGAGCTCTTGGTATCCATTTGAAATTAAAGAGTTGGTTTTTTAAATAAATAAAATATATATATCATATATGTATTATATATATATATATATATATATATATATATATATATATATCTACAATAGAAACCAGTGGCTTCAAGAAAACCTGAAGCAAGGCTGTTTTCACGTCAAGCACATTCATTAAAAATGAACAAAACCAGAGAAAATACAAAATGGCAGAGGTCATGAAGGATAAGGCTGACCCCTCCTGTTTCTTCCCCAGACTTGACAACATAGAAGAATTATCTGAATGGTGAAGGTGCTTTTAAAGATCTTTTTAATGTGGAGTGTTATTTGGGGTAAGAGGACCCTACAAGGGTACAGGGGATATTGAGAAAGAAACACTAAGGATTACTGTTCAAAGTCTAATTGTAGCCTATTACCACGCTAATAATACCTTGAAAACAAAAATGCCTGAGTTCTGCTCTACCTCTGTCACCTATGACCCTTTCCCCTTGGGCTCAAGAGTTGGACAATGTGGCTCATTATTGTCCCAGGAGAGAAAGACCATTGAAGCTTACTTTGGGTGAGCCCTCCTGATGAGCTAAGTCTAAATTGACATCTCAGACAGGTCACCTGAATGGCAGAAGCAAGGCTTTGTGGGAGATTTTTCTAATTGCAGAGATGTGGACAAGGTGATTAACAAGGGGAAGTAGTGGTTTGTTAGAATGGTCCAGAAGGAGACATGGATCCTTGCCACAGTAGGTGTCCTGGCAAAGGGCCCTCGCACTGCAGGTGAAACTTCGAGTGAATGGAATCCTCCCTGCCATCCCAGGGACGGGCTAATAAGGGAATTAACCATCATCGGAGGGGACAGCAGGAAAACTTCCAGCCAGTGTGCTCTTCCTGGCACCGTGACTACTCAATAAAATAAGTAAGAAGACAGGAGTGTGGCAGGGGCTGCCCTTAAGTCTCACTTTTTATCAAAATACCAACTTTCTTCTCTTCAAGTGCAGAGTTGATGAATGTGCTTCATGGTTCCAAAGTTAATTAGTAAAAGGTAAGTAATTTATTCACTAAAGTGCAGATTAAAGATGAAGCTGTAGTAAGGCGTGTAGCTCCTGTAGGGACCCTTTCTAGAGTTCAGGAGGCTCTCCCACAAAGATTCATACACCACATCCTTCTTCCCCTTCCTCAAGCTGCCACGGTTCCTGCATCAAAAGATGCCTAATGGCTACTCCCAGGCAGCAATTTGATGGAGCTGGAATCGAACCACCGTGCTTGCTTGCAAGTTGCTTGGAAAAGTTTCTCTGGAATCAGTTGCCTCCCAATTGTGGGGATGTACGTGAGGCTATCAGAGTCCACTTGGGCAAACATTTAGGTGTATTCATTTCTATGTGACCATATCATCCCAGAGATGCATACGAAGGCTCAAGGAAGGAAGTGGACATAGGCTGAGCAGAATCTCTTTTAGGATCACTTGAGCTGTCTGTCAGCTCCAAAGTGCAGAGTGTGAAACTTGGATATGAGACAAATTAAATCGGAACTTGTTTCATGCATCCAATTCAAACATCACGGGTCCAGATAAACATCTAAATTTTTCCATGGATGCTACATCGTTTTCCTTAAAATCAATGTGGTCCTTTGTAATCTGATGAAAGAGTCATTTTATAACCTTTGTACAAATGGAAGTCCAGTAGGGCTGCTGGTATCGTAATTGGGCCATTTTGAAATTAGTGCATGTTTTAATCAGATCATTCTGTCCCTTAACCAGAGACCTTTAAGAATACCCAAGGACTCTTCTTATATTTTAGTCATTTTCTTAATATTATTTCCCATGTTTGAGCAATAAAACACTGTTGAAGGACAACAGGATGGCTCAGTGGGTACAGATACTTGCTACCAAGCTTGAGGACCTGTGCTTGATCTTTGGGAATCCTGTGGTAGAAGAAAACTTCTACCTTGCAAATTGTCCTTTGACCCACACATGCATGTTGTGGCATACATGAGCACACATATACACGTACATGTTTATTAAATAAATATTAGAGAAAAAAGACTACCTTCAAGTAATCTGAAATCATTGCTATTGCAGGGGAAGGGCTATCAGAGAAATTTAATTCAGAGTCTTTCAGTCTGGGAGGTCCTGGGTCTCAACTTGCATTTAATTATATAACTATTAACAGTCCTTTGAAAGAGATGTTTAAAAGCAGTAAGGAAAGTGGTTAAATATGAGACCACAAATATATAAACATGTAAATAGGGAAACGGTGATTTATTCTTTAAGAGAATATGTATATAGTTGGGATAAAAGTTCTCGTGATAGTATTCCATTGTCACATCTATAGCAAGGTCCAGTGGGTGCTCTGTAAAGCACATATCCTACTGCAATGATAACATAAGCACGGGTCTACGATGCCATACTATGTAAATTAGAGGCTGTTGAGACAATTCACTGGTTAAAGGCATCTGCTGCCAAGCCTGAAGACTGGAGTTCGATTCCCAGAACCTTCATGGAAGAAGAGGAGGAGAAGGGGGAGGAGGAGGAGGAGGAGGAGGGGGAGGAGGAGGAAAACAGACGCCTGCAAGTTGTCCTCTGACCTCTACAAACACGAGCATACACAATAGATAAAATATAAAAAATTGAAAGTACATTAATTAACTTATTTACTTGACATTATATATGGGTTGTAAAAACATCTCAGTCAACATAATTGCCACAGCTGGGCAGCATTTCATGTTGCTTGCTGTTGAATACTTAAAATCTCTAAATGCAATAATTTCATTCTTTGATCAAAAATTCCTAAATGCATGTTCAAGTTGGCCAAGAAGAAAGAGAATGAAAGAGAGAAAAGAAAAACAAAAGAAAAGGAAAGAAAGCTGAACCTTCTGACTGAAAGAGGGGATTATTCCTGCTTACCTCAAGTTCTGGCTTCTCATAAATTAAATGAATACAATAAAATAAATAAACACCAATTATTTTAAAATCTAGCAACATGCCAATTGTGTGAGCCTGAGGCAGTTTCCCCTTAAATAACAAATTAGCAACAAACAGATTTTTTTCTCCTGGTGGCCACCAGAAGCTCTCGAGCTTTTTCTTCCTCTGAGTCTTTTTCCATCCACACTGACATGCCAACAACAACTGTGAGATTCGACTCAGCTCACAAGGGCTCTGCTTCCCTATAGACAAAGGCTAGCCCCAACTTCCCAATCCTCCTACCTCAGCTTCCCTAGTGCTCAGTGTCACCATGCCTGGCTTCCACCATCCTTTCCGACAGCAACATTCTGTGGCTCTCAGAAGCAAGAGATGGTGACAGGCAAAGGTGACCTGGCTTCTTGAGGATCAGATGCTCAGTCTGTGACTTCTTCACACTGTTGGCCTAGGCCGGGCAAGACCGTTTCAAGGTGCCATTTATTACCTGTCATTTGTACTCTAACTGAAGGCCTGGGTCACACTTCTTTGTCTCCTCCTCTCTGCTCACCTGTTGTCCTATTTAAATACATGTAGCTGTCCCAGATAAACAAAGCAGACAGCCTGGTAGCAAGAAGAATTAGCTGAGTGAGCACCCTGGCGCTGCAGGCCTGTCAGCTACCTGGCTCCAGGCAGCCCTTCCCCTGACAGCTTTATGGCTGGGACTAAGGAAGAATCAATATGAGGGCAAGGGGCTGACATTTCATTTTCTAAAAACTGATCCATCGAGGACCAATCACCAAGCAGTGTTTATCAGTCTTGGGAAGTGACTTTTTTTCTTTTTTAATGGGGGAGAAGGAGCAGGAATCATCACTAGGTAACCTGACAGGCTCAATTCTCTAAGGAGGGGATGGCCTCATAATTGGAAATCTCATGCATCCGTTTGCCGCTCTTCCCTTCCATAATAAAATGATCAATAAAAGCACAAAGGTAATTAAGTCCTCAGACTTGAGGATGCTGCCTTCTGCAGCCCCAATTTTTAATAATTCTGTCCCTCTGCATTTTAATGTTGCTGCTTTTCTTTCTTCTCACCAAAGCTAATGTTTGACATGGACCAGCGACAGGAGTGACTTATCTCTCTAACTGCTTGAATCTGACTGTTGTGTTTGGGGACACTTTCAAAACAACCAAAAAAAAATATGTGAAAGAATAGAAAGAAAAGAAATTTACAGAAAAGCTGGACCATACGATGACTTCAATGTACAAGATGAGTTCATTTGCCGAGTGCATGAAGTGCTCATGTGCCCTAAGCATCACACAGTGGCCAATTTCTAGCCCCAGTCTACCCCATCTCATTCTTCTCCCTGCAAATGGACAAGCTCAGGACCAAGCACTACTTCCTGTGCACCACACAATGCATCCCTTACATGACACGTATACAGAAACAAAATCTCACGACAGGGCCGCAGATAAAGAAAAGTCTTGATCGCCTTTCACATTTTTCCTTCTTGGAGATGTAATCTCACAGCTCTAGTTGACTATGCCTACTTACAGACTGTGCAAAGAATGAGGAATGGAGCCAATGACGAACACAGAGCCACCATACAGAGCAATACATCGTCTCATTGTGTGCTAGTACTGGAGTGAACAAACAGACATGGAATCAAGATAGTAGAAGATGCCTGGGCCACTCAGGCAAACTCTTACATCGGTTCATCATCCTAATGTCAATGCACGTCCATGCGAAGTAATAGCACTGTGGCTTGCAAATGTAATAGAGACAGCCAGAGACATGGGTGAGATCATCAGCAGGGGGATGGGACAATCTGACAGTCGGTGGGTGGCCTGAGGGCCAAGCATGGCTGTTGGGGTCTAAACAGAGCTCCAACTATGAGCAACAAGGATAAGGACCGTTATCTTCCTTTACATTGCTGTCATCCTCTGTCACTTGAAGAGCTTTGTAGTAAAGAAGATCATATTTACAACAAAAGCCGTGCTGTGGGAAACTGTGAGGGTGGGATACGGTGAGGAGTGGCTAAGACAAGAATCGTCATGGCTGCTGCTGAGAATCTGTACCCCGTGACACCATTGGTCAGCGTGAACAACTGGACAGAGGTGATAGGAAGAGGGTTGCTCCCAAGACCATGCAACCAAGCCATCGCTATTTCTCTTTCTCTTGCAAGCATCAACGCACACCTTCTTAAAGGCACACGGGATACATATGCTGCCCAATCGGATTCTCTTCCAAGAGAAACATCACTGGGCCCGGAATGATCAATGAGAGTTCTGAAAATGCCGAGGCCGTCAGATGAGAGATGGGGAGGAGCGGTGCTCCCATTTCTTACCAATTCTTGTTAACCAATATCATGCTGAAACACCTAGTGTTCCTGTGGTACCTAACATGTTTATCAAGGTTCCTTGCCAACAGCGCTTTGACACAGGCAACAACCACTGCTATCTTATAGAAGGAAACAAATCCATGCTCCACTTCTGGGGCCTGCATTTTATACAGCTTTTCTCACCTTTGGGTGTATGCAGAGTTTAGGCTCAACCAAGAGCTAAATGGTACCGGCATGCAAGAGAAGACACAAGCCTCCTGCAGAAAGCTGGGAAGGAGGCAGAGGCGCTTCTGTCCTTACCTACGGCTGATCACAAATGCCGCAATGAGAATGACCACGAGTACTACACTGCCAGAGACGGAGACCAGCAGGACGGTAGAGTTGGCCCCGTCGCCAATGATTCGGGAAGGCACTGGAAGACAATTACAGGGGGTCACATATAGGGGGCAGTCGGAAGAGGTGGAACTTGTTAGCTCATTCGACATCCATGTTAGTACATCCATTGCCACAGCATCTGCTAAGCAAATCCCACACACAACCACTCTGCAATGAGTATAAAAATATATATATTGATGCCTTAATATCTTCTTGAGGCCGAAACTCTCACGTAATGAAAACCTATATTCCTTGGTGAAAAGCACACTTGGAAAATTCCTAAGGTTTGTTCTACCTTCATCCACAGCTGTTCAAATCAAACCTATTAGAGGACAGCTCAAAGCACCCCCCCTTCCTTTTAGCCTTCCTGTATAACACCGAGGATGACAGTGTCCCTTACAGTCACCCCAACTTTCCCATCTGTCTTCTTCATCCTCACATAATAATCTGCCAATAAGAACAATTTGTGTCTGTAACAGACGTTGAAAATTCTGTCCTAGCCATCTCCTTATCAAGTAGGCCCAGTCTGGGTTAAGTAATTAAGGAGGTGGAGAGCTCTCGCTCTGTAAACTTGTGTTCAGTTAGCCATTCCAGCTCTCCAGGGAGCAAGACTTAATGTTGCTATACAAAGGACTTAAAAACACATGCACACTAATGACACTATTTAAACAGATTCCTAGAAATAAGTAGGAGGGGGGAAAAAGGGTAATTTTGGTTCCTTCTTTAATCTTCTCAGGAAGAAAACTCTTTTTCTTAAAGTGGGGTGACTACAGAACCTTCAATTAGTCAGGTTAGCAAACCCATTATCCATGGTTGGTAGAAGGTTCAAAAAGATAAACATCGACATTGTTTTTCGTTCGTAGGAAGACAGACGGGAAACTCTTATGAAAAATATTCTCCTTCAAACAGCACGAGGTAGACACTGGCTATTCTGTTTCATGCAAATATCCACCGGAGCTAAATGCTTACCTAGAAAAACAACCTAGACTTAGCTCTTTGGGTTTCACTAGAGTGGGGTTCAACCTATAAATGAGTGGGTGGCGCCTGGGTGCTCTCTGTTACCTGTATTGGTAGTGACTTCCAAGGGTTCGCTGAAGTCTCCATAGCCAGCGGCGGTCCTGGCTCGCACGTGGAAGACATAAGAAGTCAAAGGGTTCAGGCCTTTGATATCTGTGTTCCTGGCAGCTGTCCGAACTATGCGATAGCTTCGTTCATTCTGATCCTACATTAGAGCAAAACATAATTGGCGAGGTGCGAAATGAGTGAGTCCTCTGACTCCAGATCCCCAGGAGTCTGCAAGCAAGTGACAAGACCCTGGGTACACTCTCTAAGCCCCATGTTCTCCGCAATGCTCTGCAGTATTGAAGTATTGGAGTCGCTTTTTACAGGTTAAAAGAACGAGTTCAGGGTCATTGTTGACATTGATCCTTCTAGGTTTTTATTTATAATCTTTTGAGAGTTTCGAGAATGAATCCATCTGTTTTTGAAAGGAATATCAAGTGATGGCCGATGATTTTTTTTTTCTTCCAAATTAAGAAATTGAAATTGGCATCATGATCTTTTATTTCAGACCCTTATCCCACGTGTCCTCTGAGTTCTCCTTAACGTGCAACGGACTGGGACACAACTGGGAACTGGGAACCACCCAGTTCTATTCCTTCTGCTTGACACCCTGCCTCCCTTATAAAGGCCTCTTTGCTGTCTGGAAAGTAGTAAAAATTATTATAATCTGATTTCAATTAAATAATCCAGTCCCCCTTCTACTTCAAATAAGGAAGCCAATAAGAGACTCCTTTAATCCCAGCACGCAGGAGGCAGCTGTGTCTCTAAATTTGAGGCCAGCCTGGTCTACAAAGTGAGTTTCAGAACCATCAGGGCTACACAGAGAAACACTGTCTTGAAAAAAAAAATCTGAGGTGGGGTTAGGGGGAGGCTGATTGTTCATATTCTGGACAAGCCTGGATGTAAATAACTCTGTTCAGAACTCTGTCCACTAAGAGACAAATTATTTGCTAAATTAATGCCTTTCTATAAAGGGCTGAAGAATGTAATTTCCCTCAGCCAATTTTCTGTTAGAAGTCATCAAAACCCACACCTTTATTTTGAACAGCAGTGATCTGCTTAAACATATCATTATTTTAGCAGTTATGAGTCATGCTCCATGATAGAAGGTATATAGATTAGGTCTTGATTTCTTGTACTCAAAAGAAAATATAATTACATTAGAACATTATGTGTGTTTTTCAAGATAACGAGCCAAATATTACATTTCATAATCAGATTTGTTGGGAATTGAGATGCATTTGATTCTCTTTTACTGCTGTTTCGTGATGTAGAACTGCCTAACACTTGAACAACACAAAGAAAGGAACAGAAAGAGAAAGGGAAGGAGAGAGAGGAAGAAGGCAAAGAAGAAAGAAATACCTTTTCATAATATTTCACTTCATATTCTAAGATGACTCCGTTTGGTCGATCTGGTTCCAGCCAAGCCAGAGCCACACTGTATCTTGTAACTTCTTTAGCCTGGACCAAAGCAATGGATGATGGTGCTATTGGGGAGAAAAAAGAAAGACAGACCGAAATAATAATTTTACTTTGGAAAGAAACATACTTTAGGAACCACTACTCAACAATTTCACTCAGCTTCAGAGTGCTTGCCTTCCTGCTGGCCACGGTGCCCTTCTCCAGACAAGAGCATTTATCAATGCCGTTGCCTCTAGACCTTCCTTTGTATAGGGATTGTCTTTAAAAGATCATCTGTGAGGGGACTGAGGGCGTGGCTCTGTGGGGAAGGGGTAAGGCTTGCTCTGCAATCATGAGGACCTGAGTTTGGATTGCCAGTACCCACAGAAAAGCTGGGTGTGGTTGGCACTGATTTGTAACTCTGGAAGGAGAGAGGTGAGTGGGGAAGGATCAGAGGACTGTGGAAATTTGACTAGGTTTGGCTCCCATAGGTTCCTGGTTTTAATTTTAGCACTATTAGGAGGTGTGGCCTTATTGGCGGAGGCATGGCCTTGTTGGAGGAGGTGTGTCACTAGAGGTGGGCTTTGCCCAGTGCAAAAGACAACCCTTCTACACCCTTCAAATCAACATGTAGAACTCTCAGTTCCTCCAGCACCACATCTGCCTGCAAGTTGCCAAGCTTCCTATCATGATAATAATGGACTAAACCTCTGAAACTGTAATCCAGCCCCAACTAAATGTTTGCCGTTAAAAGACTTGTCTTTGTCATGGTGTTTCCTCACAGAAATGGAAACCTTAAGACATGGGCCGTGGATGTTCTTCTATACCTGAGGTCCTCCTATGACCACTGCAAAACTGGACATGGAAATGGGTGTGTATTCACACACACACAATCAACTGTGAAGCCAAGGGTTGGGTGACTTTAGGAGCTCAGTCTTCCTAGTTCCTGAAACTGCTCTTGCTATTGTGCCATGGGTACCAGGCTCCCTGCCTGAGGTGTCCCTTTACAAGTCATAGCGGCCTCAGGCAAATCTCCATTCAAGCCAAGCAAGCCTTCTACCCTACCTCCAAGTGCTGAGGCATCTTACTGATTGATACTTAAGTTTATACAAGCAGAGGGATTTGCCATTCTTCCACAGTTACCGTGGGAATGCTGGAAGGCAAGCGATTTATACACTTTCCAATACAAATAAAAGTACTGCTTAATTACAGCAAGACTTCTCCATTTAAGTATGGCCACGCAAATAAAGAAGAACACGAATAAAATCCATGATGGTCTCTCTGGACCTAAGTGACATTATGCGACATTATGCGACTATTTTACAAGAGGCTGAAGTTGTTCTCGTTCCTGGTGGGCAGCAAAGCTTCCTTTCCACCGAGAATAACATGAAACCAGTTTCCTTGGGTATGCTACTGGGGTGGTGGGGGAAAGGTGGTACATACTAGAGATTTATGAAACCAGGCTGCCCAATGCTCGCATCTCTCCTGTGAGTTGTCATCTCTGGCCAGCTGTTAGCAAGGACTGCTATGACAGACATGGGCCAGTGCCAACAACGTGTGATCCCCAGAGAGAAGAGGAATCCTTCATCTTAGCTCACAAAGCTGGCCTCAAGCACCAGAGATTAGGGGGCTCGCTAAATTGAATGCATATTCACCTTATTCCCCAAACTGTGAGAATGTGAAAACGAGCTTCCAAGAAATGAATGTTATCCACCCATGTGCCCATAGGGCTTCCAACTTGCAATGCAGAAAGGACAAAGTAAAATAAGTTAACACCAGAAACAGATATAGAAGGAGTCCAGACCTGCCTGACCATACATGATGCTTATGTATCCTAGCAACAGAGTAGAGTGGAGAGACCCGTTCAGTGATGTCTCCTAGAGGCAGATACTGACAGCCTGACATCTCTGTTAGGGATGCCCTAGGATGGAAACACAAGTTCAAGTTCAGACACCCCTCCCAACATCCATCTCCCCCCCTCATATCCAAAGCTATTCCAGATTGGAACTCAGACATAAACACCATTGAAAGATACAGTGTATACACATGGTCTCCATCAAAGGCAAGGCCAAGGTTAGTAATACCCCAACTGGATGAACAAAGCTGTATGCAGCAGACATATGGAAGCCACTGAACATCTGAGGAAAATGAAGAACGGAAATGTGCTCGTTAGATGTATTAACTCACACACACACACACACACACACACACACACACACACACACACACACATTTTCTTTCTTTTTCTGTGCTGGTTGGCATAGAACTTTTATCCTATAGAATTCAAGAAGCAAGTTTCTTAAATATAGAGGTAGAGAGGCAGCCAGGCTCAGGAGGCCGCCTGGCTGTGAAAAGCCATTTCACTCCAGGTAATAAATATATTGCCTAACAGAGCACTTTAGCATACACTCCGTGAAAGGGGGCTCTTTAAGCTCTGAAGTTCGAGATTGGGAAATGAAATAGAAAAGTGAAGCCATTACAGAAGAGGCAGGAGGGAAGCAAATCAGAAAATTATCAAATGAACTTTCTCTCAGAAACAGTCTGGGTTGGATCCTGAAAAAAAAAAAAAATTGACAGAGTCTCTGGGCAACGGTAGCCTGGATACCCCCAGAGAGTGGTGCTGAACTAAAATGGCTTCTCTCTGGCTCCGTTATGAGGACACCGCAGCACGGGGAAATGAATCCAATTTCCATTTTTGAAGTTGGAGCAGCAGCATTCCTGCAGCCGCTCAAAAGGGATCTGAGCTCAGCCTGGCTATTGGAAATTCTCAAGCAGGGAGACAATACAATCTCCTTTAACAGAATAGGCTCAATGTATGCTTACTTGGGAAATTGATATGTATTGATGGGACAAAATGGACAGAAGGGATCTGTCATAGAAATGCAGGAGAGAGAGAAACAAAAGAGAAACGCAGTGGGAAGGAAAGACAGTGAAACCGATCGGATGAGGCCAGTCCGAAGAATTTGGAGTTGATGCTTGGTGTTTGGGACCATCTACAGAAATACAGAATGCATAGCTCTAATTTACCAAAAGTGCCCCTCGATGTGACTGTTACATTTGAATTCTTGATTGAACAGCTGTTCTTGGGGGAAGGACAGGGTGTTTAACTGGGCACAGTGACAAAAGCCATCTATGGGCTGGTAAGGACAGGAAATATACCTAAGTCAGGCAGGCATTTGCACATGGAGCCCTCTCACAGAAGATCTCTGTCCCTCCCCTGGGAAGAACTCGGGCCTGGGAAAACGTCAGCTCTGCCATCCTGCCACTTTGGGAAAGAGGCAACTTGGATGTCCTCCACATCACAAGCCACATATGGGCTCGCCCCTTGCCTTTTTCTATCTATCCTGTTTCCGACGCAGTCTCCAATTCTACATCTGGAAGCCATCAGCTTGCTGCGTGTGCCTGCCTGCAGCTCATTTCCCTCGACGAGGCACTTGGCAATGGAATGTCCCAGTTGGTCCCTTAGTCCAGTTGTTCCCAAGCATCGGTCTTCTTACACTACCCATGTACCACCACCCTCCAGTCCCCAACAATGTGTATCATGAATATGTAATATTTATCTGAAACTGTGTTATATTGCAAGGAAACTTCCCATTAATGAGTTAAGGACTGTTATCACTCCTAATTAATGACAGATAATCATAACAATATAAAACGTAACTGAACCTATGTTATCAGCCTTCCCTGGGTACTCTCACCCTGCCAAACTTTGTTAAAATGTGAGATTACCCAGCATTCAAGAAACACTGAGGCTATCCAGGCACTGACTTGAGATCCTGACCTTGGCATACTCAGAATTACTGAGAATGTTAAAAAAAAAAAACAACCTAACTTTTTTTTTTTTTTTCCGGAGCTGGGGACCGAACCCAGGGCCTTGTGCTTCCTAGGTAAGCGCTCTACCACTGAGCTAAATCCCCAGCCCCAAAAAACCCTAACTTTATATAGAGCAACCCAGCCTTTGTTAGAGCTCAATGGTCCTGCTCTAGGACCACCCTAATGCCATCACTGATACCTATGCACACCTGCCCTTCCCCAGGCCATCTAGAAATGTATTGGTTTTGCTTGGTTCTGTTTGTTTGAGACAGGGTTTCTCTGTCTAGCTCTAGTTGTCCTGGAACTTGCTCTGTAGAACAGGCTGACCTTGAACTCAAGAGATCCACCTGCCTCTGCCTGAGTGTTATGATTATAAAGATATACCACCACACCAGGTTTTAACCTTACATTGTCATCATTGTCGTTGTCATCGTCATCGTCGTCATCATCATCATCATCATCCCACCATCCCACCACTCCATCATCATCGTCGTCATCTTTTCTTCTTCATTGTAGTGCTGGGATCCTACCCAGAGCCCTGTGAATTCTTTGCAAGTAAGTACTCTACCATCAAACTATGCCCCAGTTCAATGTATGTCTGCCCGTTTTAAACGCCAGAACTTTGCTGTAACACACAGTGAGAAGGAATAATGACACTAACTGGTAATCTATGGGTAGGGAAAGGTGGCTATGAAGCTTGTAAAGGCAAGCAGGATGAGAGGGTGATATCTAAATAAAGATGTATGTTCTCATTCAATTATGCCCATAATTTCCAGGGTTTTGTGGCAATGTTCTGAATAGCAAACAGATGACAATTGTCCTAGTTTGAGATGTGGGTAAGAGAGCAACTTCTTCTTAGTACCAAGGGAAATTTTTTTTAACCCCAAGGATATTCTTCATTTCCTCTTTTACTTACAAACCATACCGACATGACAATTCAGCCATTCAAAAAAAAAAAAAAAGAGTAAGCTTTATGTCTCTGCTTAGGAATTTATATTGGAGAAGCACTGCATAGGACAAGACAGTACTGGGGCCGGAGGCTGGGATAAGGAGAAAGGTACCAGGGGTCACAACGTAGTTCTCACCGAGGTAAGGCCAGTGTGGTAAGGTCAAGTCTTTTCTGACATCTACGTTGAGAAACAGTGGAGCACGTCTGTAATCTAAGCACTGGAGAGGTCGATACAGGTCAGAGACTCAAGGTTAAATATTGCTGCACTGTAAATCCAAGGGCCAGCTCATGCCGGATGAGACCCTGTCTCAAAAGACTTTCATGAGGAGGAAGCAGGATACATAGGGTGAAGCTGGGACAAACGCACAGAAATTTTCTCTCTGGTTCTGTGTGGAAGACCTCCTCCAATGCATAAGAAAGAAAGAGAGAGAGAGAGAGAGAGAGAGAGAGAGGGAGGGAGGGAGGAAGGAAGGATAAAGAAGAAAAATAATTATTCAATCCGTATACCTTAAATATTTTTCACCTAAATGATTGGGTAGAATGCTCAACTGACTTAAAAAAAAATTTGAGGAGGGAAAATGTGTCTCATTCTACAATGATGGAAACGAATAAGTTTCCATCTTGAAGATGTCTCTCATCTTTTCTTGCCCAAACGTTTCATTAGTAAAAGACTCTAGACACAAGCTTAAGCTGCTAGAATGCTGCTTTTCACTACAGCTCAGGATTCGGGGTGTCCAGCATAGAGTACTGTGGTCAGTACACTGGAGTGAATAATAATAAGCTAAATCTTAAAATTGATCTACTTTTTTGTTGTGGACAGTGAAGCATTTCCTGAATATTAAGTGCCAGCCTCCAGTGTTCCTTCAATCCCCTCCCCTTCAGCTTCCACCTCTCCTGACCTTTTGTGGGTTTAGTTTTGTCACTTAGCTTAACCAAGACATTGACAATAGGCGGTGAAGCAGATGACAGTCCTAATTATAAATGGGATCTTTGTTTGCGAGGTCCATGTGACGTTTCTGAACACTTTTCAAACACGCAGGCTGTAAAATGTCATTCAAATGTAAGTTAACGGGAAAGCCAGGCTTCGCTGCACCTGCTCCAGACATTCTGAGGGACTGCTCTTTAGGATGACAGAGGTGTTGACAATTTACTCACTGTTTCTCATCTGTACCTCTAGGGTGGATGCAAATAGTTTTCCTAACCGGCTTAATTGCGAGGAAGGGCGTAGTTGGGATTTCTAGGTCATTTCCTGCAACCCAGGAAGGTACCCAGCTTTCCTCTTGCCATCTAAGACTGTATGGACCACTGCAGGCAGGTGGCTGGAGTGGGAGACATCGCTGTATGTCCCCTGGGAACACCCATCACGCCACATAAGAGCCCTCTGCAGTCAGACGAGGAGCGCCAAGATTAAACAATTGGAATGGACTGTCTTTCCCCACACCAACGGAAACAAGTAAAATTATTGTGAAATAAAGCAAAACCTAGAGAAGATAAAAGGGAAAGTTCACTCAAGTTTGGAAGCTGAATGGATCGAGCTGTCTAATAGAAAACCAAGATAAACCTCACACATTTCCCCAACTTCCGCCAACCCCCATTAAGACACTCAGAATTCCACATATCCCTGAGAAAATGAGAATTTAGACTCTCCATTTGCTCTGCACCTAAAGTTGCATCAGGTTTGCGAAAGACCACAAAACATTCAGAAGGCACATGTGGTTTTATCTCCGAGTGTGTTTTGGATAAACAGAAACCGCATAGATTAGAGGGCTCCATCGTGACTAACGGTGGCACATTTCACCGGGAGGAAGAATTACAGGGGATGCTTTGATGTCAAACAGAGGTGGCTCCCTGTAAGAACATGGCAAATTTAACTTTCTTTGGTTCAAAGCTCAGCACTTCTCCCTGCTCCCTACTGATGTGAATACTGCAATTTTCTTTTATTCACTTCCTCAATGACTTGCCATTAAACACCTACAAGTCATTTTACTGCCTCAGTTTGGTGCTTGTGATACCCAAATGGGGATGGGGAACAACAGAAAAGGAGACAAGGAGAAAAGACCCAGGTTAAGATGTACTTAACTCCTAGGCTGTTACGTAGTCCATTCCTTTCTTGTGTCCTGCAAGCATCGTGAGCTATGAGTGAAAACTGTTGGGGTGTATATTTATAGGGCAAAAGAAAAGAGCTCAAATAACCCAACTGCTTTTCAATCCTGGCTCAAATTAGGTTTGGGGGCAATGGTGGAAGAGCAAAATCAGCCCTTCCAAGTCTAGAAGCCTGAATGAGCAGATGTCAAGGGTACATGGTCATTGTTTGGCCTGAAGATGACTTGGCCACAGCGCGGCGGCTAATTCCTTCCTCCTGCCCTGGAATCTGAATTTAAATACTTCAGGGCTCTCTTCCTAATAGGAAAACTGAATGCACAGTTTATAAATACCTCTGCTTTATTCAAACAGCATATTTAAATTTAATTACTTGCCGTTTTAAGGTGGGTTTTGTTCAGTCTTTCCTCTCTCAAGTCAACGCCACAGCTCTGATTTGCTTCATCTCAAAGGTTTGTGCATTTTAAAATGTTGTCAAGCACCAAAATGAAGTGCTTCGGAGCACTAATGATATCCTGGTGATTAAAGGTTTTACACCGCAGAGAAGCTAAGAATGCTGGTGCTAACAGTCATGGCTTCCTTCCACATTCAAGGAGAGAGAAGAATTTCTCATGGACTCAGTAAGTATGTATGGCACAAGGACCTAACTCCTGAGCACCTCGGAGAGGCTACACACTCTGTTTTGTGTTTTTGTTTTGTTTTGTTTTGCTATTATTCTTATAGTATTTATCTACACTATTATTCTTATGGTATTTAAAAGCTTCAGACACACATGTTTGTAGCACATTCGATCAGTTAGATTACTTTTGCTATCCGCCCTCCCCCATCAAGTAAATTCCTTTAAAAACTCAAACGCAACTGCCCCAGGATCCCTGTGTGAGAACCTTACCCTAAGCCCTACAGCTCTTCCTTAAGTTGTTAAATTACGGCATCCCGTGAGCACGGTATCCTTTTGAGACAAAGCAGCTGGGCTTGGTGGTACACATCTGTAATCCAGCGGGCGGAGGCAAGAAGGTGATCCTGATTTCAGAACCATGCTGGGCTTAATAGTTTAAGATCAGACTGAGTTACAATGTGAGGCCTTGCCTCAAAAAAAAACTAAACAAAGGAAACAAACAGACAAAACCCCACAACAACCACCCCAAATTGGAGGGGAGAAAAAAAAAAGACAAACTAAACAAAAGGTACAGAAAACCAAAAGTTGTATCATCTGCTGTTTGTCACATTGACAAAAAACACACAGCTTGATTTTCAGCCAAAATCTTCAGAAGAGTCTGAATTAAATGACATCTATTTACATTTAAATACGGATGGATCCATATGGATTAATTTTAAAACTTTGAAACACAGGACGATTGCATCTTTCCCAGACAGTGATTTTTTTTAGAGGGAAGTGCAGCATGTATTTTCAACAAATACTACAACGCAGGCAGGGCATGCGAATGTTTACTGAAGGGTACGGCTGGGCTGTCACCCGGTCTTTATTTTTGGCTTAATGTGGAATCAAAGCTTTAATACAGTTGCCTTTCCTCCCACCCCCACTGCCAAGAGGTAGACAGCAAATTATTTTCAACTCTTTACGGAAAGTCATCTATAAAACTTGGAACAATAGGATGTGATGTTTTTAACTTTCGTTTAAAGGGCTTGTGTGCTGCGGTGGGAGGTAGCAGGACCCTCTCCATTTACTTACTGTCCAGAGATGTGAGTTCCCTTTATCCTAATAGCTGTTTCAAAGATGGAGCTGCCCAGCCAAAAAAACCACATTCCTAGACTCCCTTTGTATCCAATGACGATCATATGACTGAGTCTGGGACTATGGAATTTGGTTGAAGTAATTACTTATTTTCTAGACTCGCTCATGAATATCCCCCTTGTGACTCTCCATTCTCTCTCATCTGTAATCTGCCAACTGGAGGTTGATGCCAACCTCGGCCTCTCCTGGAGGCCCTGATGCCAGCTCTCCCCACCAACTGAATGTGACTTCAGCAAGAAATTATGTTTCATTGCAGTAACCCACTTGTGGGTGTTGAGGGCTACAGCAGGTGCCCATTGGAGCAAAGTGGGGCCATTTAGCCGGAAAAAAAAAAAAGACATTTTCATAACAATGAACTCAAATGAAGTGTAGTGTACTGTGGCCAACTAAAGATTGATCTGTGGTCTGAAGTTGCCAGAATGGTGTCCAGGTTCCTTCCAGTTCCTGGCTATGGATGACGGACAGATCCCCACTCATTTGTGAAGAACTGGAGCATGTTACCCTGAGGTGAGCAGGGCCAGAGGCAGAAGTTGAGGCTCTGCGGGGACACATGAGCCTTCTTCCAACAGTAGGCTCGGCAAAGTAAGCTCATCAAAATGACAAAATACTGGGCCAAGGGATTTGGCTGAGCCTGTATCCATATGAGATAGAGAGGAGAGTAGGGTTGGGTTAGCTTTTCTCTTCAGAAATAGAGATAATTTCGTCTCTGTTGCATAATTAGCAGCACACAGTTGAAGATGTGGATCCATGTGGGTCAGAGCTGGTCACAGAAATGAGAAGGGAGCTGTCCACCCTCACTGTACACACACACACACACACACACACACACACACACACACACACACACACGCAGCACCCTTCTACTCTTAACTACTCCTTGTAGTAGCTATAATTATCACTCTTGTGTTTCAAATTCAGGAATTTCAGCATAGAGAAATTAAATAATTTGACCAAAGCTATAAGAGTTAAAAATCCAAGTACACCTGACTCAAAGGATCTTTTCTCCACACCACATGTCTGTAGTGACACACACACACACGATGAACCCACATTAGGCAGCAGTGATGTACCAAGCCTTATTCAAAATCTCTTGTAGGAATTAATTCCCACCAACTTCCTGAAGCAAGCACTATTATTATCCCATCTTATAGATGAGGAGACAAAGTAGTGTAGCTTCCTTAAGATAATTCTGTAACTGGTGAATTTCAGAGCCATATGCTAGCACCCACTTCTCACCCACTGGTCTATAGAAAGCTGCACATCTTCTTTCTTTCTGTTAGGATTTGAGTGGGAACTGTACCCCCACAGGCTCATGGGAACATTTGCTCCCCAGTGGTGGTACCAATTTGGGAGTGTTATAGAAACTTTATTATGGAGGCCAAGCTAGCAGAAGTGGGTTTCTGGGGGCAGGTCTTGAAGGTAGCCCTGGCCGTCCTGAAACTCACTCTGTGGACCAGTCTGGCCTGAAACTCAGAGATCCACCTGCCTCTGCCTCCAAAGCTCTGGGATTAAAGGCAGTGCTACCATGCCCTTGACTGAGAAATTGTATGTTTAAAAGCTAACTTTCCTTTCCACAGAAGTAGTTCTAACTACCACAGAGTCACTGTGGTGGTTTTCCCAACCTCCTAAGTCAGTAGACATGGCCTCTGCTCACACACAAATCACATACCTCTTGGTTTTGAATCCCCTCCCATTGAACTAACTCAAAGAATGGAGATAGCACAAAAGATAACACAAAAGTAATAGTATTTGGAGTTGGAGGAGGGGTAAGTGGCACAAGTGAAGTTTTTGGAAGATTCATAGTATTCTGTTGTTCTGTGCTTTGTGACGTGATAATCCAATAGGTGTCTGCTTAGAGACAATGCCAGTGGTGACAAGTGAGAATATCACCTACTTTTCTTGTTCACAATTGGCATGACAACAAGACCATAAAACAAATATTAAGGTTATCGGACATAGTGATTTACTGTACTTATCACAGAAAGACTGATCCCGAACCCCTGGTAAACCTTCCTGGTCAGGAAAAATCTAAACAAGTCAAGAAAGAGGGACACTTCTGTAGAACGGAGTTACCGTGCCGGAAATACCAGGATCCCTGCGCTTGGGGAAGACAATAGTTACATTGTCATTTCCCTTTTAACGGACACTACTTTATTTGCCACCATAGGGATGGTCCTAGAATCTCACAGGACTCTGTAAGGAGTCAAGAGCACCGACCCCTGCTCTGGTATCCCTGCACTGAGTACCTTCTGAGCTTTTTGTTTCACTGCGTGTTTTTCAAGAGGTTTGTTGGTGCATTCTGACAAGTGTAGCCCAACACTTGCCAACAGAAACACCACAGGACTTCACACATGTACTTCCTGCTAAGTCAGGATGCCAGTTTGAGGCAACAGGAAAACAAGCCTTTCCTCTTGGTGGTCTTTTATAGGAATTTGCCTGACAAGACAACTGTATTAAGATACAGTTAAGGGCAGTAAATCTGGTAACAGCATAACAGCATTTCTTTTTTTCCACCTTAGATGCTTCTAGTGAGAAGAATGCTCATGTCAAGCTCACGTAAATTGAAGACTTATTGAGTATTTCAACTGTCCTGTCTGTATACGACTTGGATAGAGAACCCCCTTGTCAAAGCCAAGTCCTCCGTGACTCACAAGGCCCTCCAAAATTCATTTGGAATATGTAAAGGAAGCCTCTTGTACAGAGCGGCCAAGAGAGGGAAGGATTAACTGCTATACACCGAGGCTTTACTCCTTCACTGTCAGCCCAGCTGGAGAGCTCTGTGCCTCCCAAGGCTGCAAAATGAAAAGCTGGACCCAGGGCTGCTTTGTTTCCCAGACAGCTGCTAATCGCCCTGACAATGCTGCACAATGCTACAACATTTAGCTTTCTGACATCCAGAGCATCTAGATCGGTCCTCAATTAAACATGTTTTAATCACCAAGCTTCTAAACGCCAGCATGATAGATAGATGCGCCCAGTAGAGCTTCGCTCTTGCCTCCTGCTTCCAACACTCAAAAATGTCCACATTTACACATAGAAAGGCTTGAAAACCTTCAGAAACTGACCAAGAGAGTCCCGCTCCTTTCTCTCCATTAGCTACTTTTAGCTTTCTTACCTCTGTAACATTCGGTAGAGGGTAAGGCATTTAACATTTGCTAAAGGAACCTGTTGGCTTTCATAAATAGACTGTGACTGCTGTTGTTTTGAATTGTTTAAGGTGTGATGTCAACTAATTCAGGACAGTTGTGACTTTGCCACTTAGGATAACGGAATCATCTGTGATGTAAATGAAGAAGAGGAAGTGAAAGGAGGAAGGGGAAGAAGGAGGAAAAGGAGTCAGCTAATAGATAAACCCAGAAAATCTCCAGAGACAATGTTATACAGTCTCAGGCCGATGCCCAAGTTAGACTAACCACTGATGTCTTATTCTGGATACATGTACTTGTAGATAGATTCAAGACAATTTATCATGGTTGAGTCTCCTTTCAATCTTATTCTTTGATATTCTTTGTAGTTTTTGTTTGAGATAAGTTCACACGTAGCCCAGGCTGGCCTTAAACTTGCTATGTAACAGATGACCTTGAACCTCCCCTCATTTTCCTGTTTCACCTACTCAGTGCTGAGATGGCAGTTGCACCCGGATCAGACTTTGAAATTTGCTGATAGAGGGTATCATGTTCCTTTGTTCACATTGGCCTTCATTTTGCAAGGGCAAGAATACAGCTTTACAGTCTTTGCCAATAAGCATCATTTGTGGCTATCGTTATGAATACATGATCTGGTTAACAACCCTAAACACAGTACCAGTTTTCATAAGTGGTAGACATTTGTACAGGACAATGGAAAAGAAAAGCTCAGAGACAAGAGGCATTAGCCATTCTGAGTTATTGGAAGAATTTTCAAAATTAGATTCCCGTTTCCTACTTCTTGGACTAAAGGAGCCAGGCAGAGACACGGTTCTAGGGGGTACCCACTTAGGAAGTTTAGTTTCTTGTCTTTCAAGGAAGACTGAATGTATCAGGAACTGCCCCTTCATTAGAGCTGTCTCGGAGATGGCCCGCTATCTTCCAAGTTGAAACACTAGGAAGTCAATTAGTGTCCGTTATGATCTGAGCACCTGTCGACAAAGACCTGGACTGAAATCAAACCCATTAACATAGTCACTCATGGCTGCCAAGTGGCCGGGCATTGGAACAGTTAGGATGTAATCTACATCCAAAGAGGAGGTGACCCAAAGGCAGAAAGGTCCAAAGCCCCATTAGTCATCTACTAAGTTATCCAATTCCCCATCACGTATATATGATGTATGTATCTAGAGTAGGACACCTATTTTCTAATGGTCATTTTAAGAGCTCGCACAAGCTACTCACAAAAGTCAGGGTTGCAATAAATTGAGAAATTGAGTCCCTTTACCTAAATGTTCAAACTTTTTTTTTTTGTTTGTTTGTTTGTTTAATGATTCTCTCAGTGCATCTGAAACACAGTGGGGAAGAGAGAAAATTCAGATAGCACTATTTGGGAAAGGCTAATAAAGTAGTCACAAAATTATAGGATAGAGATTACTGACAGGGCCTTACTGTCTTAAGAAAGATGTTGGTGACTCTTTCCCTGCCAAATTGATGCATTCCCTGCTAATGTGGAAGCTTTGCAAAGCCAAATGTCACTTGGCTTACAGAACCATGGCGCTGACAAAAAATGGTGAGTCTGGACAATGACATGGAATGTTGCAAGCAGAAAGGCAAGGCAGACAGAGAGCTGCAGATGAACACCAGGCTTGGGATGCTGAACCTTAATTCCTCTTTGATCCCACAGTATGGAGGCATAAGGGAGTCCTAAGCACAAAGACGGAGATACGTGCGGAGCAAGAGCTGTGAACTAGCCTTCCACTTTCCACTGTCTCTTTTGCTGTGAGAGACAGGGCACAGGGAAGCCACCAGCGAGTGAACAAAGAGACAAAGGCCTTTGGATTAGATTATAAACAGCTCCTTTTGAATGTGGTTCCTCAGAATGGTCACTACCCTATGATATGCTCTCAACAAACAAACAAACAAACAAACAAACAAACATGGCCATAAAACGAATCCTCAACTTTGAAACTTTACCTCTTGGACAGTCCTCTTAAAAGGCGACATTTCAAATTAGGAACAGAAGAGTCATTTACGAAAAGGATTTAAGCTTGGGAATTGGCAGCCACAATTTTTTTTTTTTTTAATTTTTAGGGTATCAGCCAGAAACGGAATTGTGTATGCCAGATAGTTTAAACTCCTACATGCAGTATAAGCTCAGAGCGGAAACAACTGAGCCATTAAAATTTAAAATGTTATTAAGGCCAATAGATGTGTTCAACTAGATCTGTGCTTAAGAATTCAAGATGACATTTGTAGTCATAAAATATAACAAAGACTGCATTAGGAAAGCCCTAACTGTTTGGGGAATTTTTTTTTTTTTAATAAGGGGAAGGGGAGTTCACGGCATCTCTCAAGGGCCTCTCTTTAAACACAATTTGCTGAAGTGTGAAATTTGCTGGATCCAGCTCCACCCAGGAGTGAATCCCTAAGAGTTGGAAGAGCCTCATTAGAAACAACTTCTCACCTAAAAATACTCACACGGCATGGTCACTGAGAAACCTGTAAAGTCCAGCGCCAGTGCGCTATGGACATTATTTTGTGTTCACTCTGAAATGGAGGAGGAAGAGAAAAACACACGGTGCAAAGAGAGGCTCCACTCAAATATACCTCAAAAAATTAGAAGGGCTCCTTCTCTGAATAACACATTTAAAAATTCTAAGATTTCCAAACTGCATTGTCTTAGGCTCTCTCTGAAGCCAGCTCCAAATGAAGTAAGTTCCAAATGAAAGCTATAAACACCTTTCTTCCTGCCTACTTGAGGACAGGCTAACTTCCACTGTTCAGGGTTCTGCTGTCCTCCTAGTTCTTGGTGAAAATGAAGCAACAACAAGCACCCACACATTCTACAGTGATGACTCTGCCTCCACTTTAAGTGAGAAGAAACAAGTTGATAGATATGGCCCCCAGAATTCAGCATTTAATTAAGAATGCTTCCTACCAAGCTCCCTCAAACCTCCATCTCCTAAGAACCCTATAGGATCAAGGTAGATTCTTTGGGCCTCAGCACAACCAAAAATTCCATCCTACATCAGCAACTCTTGGGATCACCAGTAATTTTCAAAGTTAAAAAAAAAAAAAAAAAAAAAAGAGTCCTTGGCTACCTTAGTGAAGGCAGAGGATACACATAAGCTTTCTGTTACTAACATATCTGAAAGACTGTTTCTATGTATGCCCTTAGCTTTGGTAAGGAAACATGAAGTTCTGTTTCCAACTACCTTAACTTATTACGCCCAAAATACACACTTAGTCACCTCCCCCACCCAACGAGTTGATTCTGAAGGTAGCAGATTTACTGCTTGCACTATATTATCTAGACAAACAAACTCCAGGGAGCCACTGTAAGCTTTCCCTTCTCAAGGAGTGTTCTAATGGATGGATCTTACCCAAGTGTCCCAAATACTGGGAACCTGCTGGTGGCAGATCCTTGCTGCTAAGGCTTAGCAACTAATTCATCAGATAAAAAAAGAAATTGTGTGTCGACCCTCTATTTGAGGACAGACTTGGGAGTTTACCAGAACTCTTTGTTCCTCTTCCCAAAAGGACCACAATATTCAAGTTTCCTTCATTTACTTAACACTACAAATTTGGCTCTTTTGTTTATTCAGACCTGACTTGGGCACAAGCTATGACCTTCAAGTTCAATAATAATACAGGAGAGAGTGTCTGTGATATTTCTCAATGAAAGCCACCATGTTCCTAATGGGGGGGGGGGGAAGGGCAACCACAAACACACACACACACACACACACACACACACACACACACACACACACACACACACACGCCAGGTGGGTACCATGGAAAGGCTAATTAAAGAAAGGAAGTGCTCACCACTAAGGCTTACTTCTCTGAAAAACTATAAACCTAAGGCATTATTTTCTGATCTACCTGAAGATCATAGGCAATGTCTTCCTCAATAGTCAAACTCTACCTTTGGAAGACACAGACAAGGACTTCAATTAGTCCCTGCAGACTTCTGATCTCTCAAGGCAGCATTAGTTCTTCAACATGACTTTTAGATTTTCATGATATTTAAGGCAAAAATAAAAAGTCGTAGGAGACATCAGCAGGGGGTTAGTGGGAGCTTTGATAAAGATTCTCTGGATCTTTTCAGATGTTCAATTGCAGACCCAACTCAGGAGTCTTCATTGGCTAATCTAAGGAGACAGTGATTCATTTCGTTGGTTGGAAGGATAATTAGAGAGTGCAGGAACCCACCTAAGAATTTATGTGAACCCCAGGCTCTTCAATTCCCATTGAAGGCAGGCATTTATGTTTTGCATCTCTTGATGGCTACCCCAGCGAGCATTAGGTTGGCAGTGGAGTTCAATGGAAGAAGCACAACATTGAGCAATGAGAAAGAACACAGAATTAGGCTGCCAAAAGCAAGCAAGAGAGTGGACTCTCTGTCTCACAGATGAACATGTGTGTATATTTATGTAGGAGCAAAGCAAATGGAGTTAAGGAAGCCAGTGTTCTCTGGCTTGGGTGTATAAATAAAAACCAACATCCATTTTCTGAGAATGAAATATTTACCTCTCTAAACAATGAGAACTTTCACTTATACACAATAATTACCACTAGGCACTGTAGACACACCATTTGTCTAAGCTGCTCAGTCAACCTTGAAGTTGGATAATTTAGTAGATTCCTTTGAAAGGCTTTTCATTTTTCTCCTCACCAGGCCTTATGGTACCAACCATGAATACAAATCCAGGAATTCTGGTTCCCCAAACAAAAAAGGCTATATTTTATGAAACTGCTTATGCATTTGATTTTAGAACTATAATAATGAATTAATGAGTAGGCCTATTAATTACAGTGGAAATAACAACATTCTACAGGAATGAAAATCTTTTTTTTTTTTTTGGTATAAACTTTAAGTCAGGAGATCATTTCTTTAAAGAAAATATTGTACTATATATATATGTCTTTTCAATACACATTTCATAAGGTCTATGGACTAAGCCAAGAGCCTGTGGCTGGAGCAGACCTGTTAATGAGAAAACCACAGCCTGGACGGTCTGAAGACCATTGTGTTCTTGGTCAAGCTTATAATTATCCAAGCAAACAGAGGTCTCTCAACCAGTCGCCATTTTTGCACCCCATTATGCGCCAACAAGGAAGGACGCGCAGACAGTGTATCCTCAGTGCAACCTCAGTGGGATTTCTTTACAGACTGGGTTTGTTGGGCCACTTCCCTGCTTCTATCAAATTCTGTAGGGATCAAAAGATCAAAGCGGACAACAAACCATTGCAGTGAGAGGATAGCATGAACAATCAGAGCATGTGGTTATCTAAGACCTGAAGTGGGAAGGATGTAGACTTTAAGGAGAACCAGGATTCCTCTCAAAGCAAAGGCATTTGCTGAGCAAGACTGATGGCAGGCACTTGCTGAGCAAGACTGATGGCAGGCACTTGCTGAGCAAGACTGATGGCAGGGCTTCCATACCTGGAACCCATATAAAGATGGAAGGAAAAAGTTGACTGACTCCAAAGTTGTTCTGACTGTGGCGTATATTATGTGCCTATGCATATCACGCACACACACAAGCACCCACGTGTGCGCGCGCGCGCGCGCGCGCGCACACACACACACACACACACACACACACAAATTTGTTTAAATAATTTTAAATACTGAGGAAAACCTGTGCACATCAATCAGCATCAAAAGAGGCAGATGTAAATATGAGTATCAAGGGGAAAGATTTGTGGTCCACAGAAGCAAAGGCATCTTTGAAATCTCAATTACTTTAGTTAATTTTTTTTAACACAATCAAAACATCTTACAAATAATGTGTCTTGCCAAATACAAACTGTCTTAGGGATTAGCCAGAGTGCTAAGCTGCCACATCCTTCCCCTGAAGCATCATTTCCCACAAGTGGCAGGGCCATTTCAACATCTTAACCTCCATTCTGACCACTCCC